>NC_086444.1:906382522-907006688 GCF_028390025.1 Pseudophryne corroboree | reverse complement strand
ATGTTATATCTGCCAAAAGCAGTGCACATACTGTAGTTTTGCCGGACTGCAAACAAATTTGCTGCTGCGATCAACTGTGAATTACCCCCTTAGTGCTGTATCACCCAGCTCAGGAGAGTGGGATACAGGGAGAATTCACCCCGCTTCCAGGATCGATCAAAATGTTAGTGAACGCTGAGTGGATCTAGATGGTATTAGTGTACACAACCGCCCCGTGAACCTACAGTGAACACTACCGCACCAGTTATATAGCCGCCTATGCTGCGACTGGGTCCTTTTAGATACACAGCGTCTCAGATGGAAGCGGGAAATCAGTTAATGTCAGGAGGAAATTGGTCATGAACCGCAGGGAGGGGCGACCAGGGGAGCTTTTTACTCCCCACTGCTAACATCAACCCCAGGGATTGCGGCCTCATACTATCCCTGGAGCCTATGATCCCTGAGACCTAGCGCTGGTGCAACCGAGGTGGCAGCCACGTCAGCGACTGTCCAGTAGTCTCCATCCTGAAACAGTGCGGCTGTGTCTCGCGTTTCCCATGCTAAGCGGAACCGATGCCTTTCCTTCTCCCTGTGCTCTAGCCACAGCCTGGTAATGTCTGCTGGACTTGCTAATACATCCTACACAGACGCCCGCTGAAACAGCACTATACACGTGTGTTAATGTTGACGCAATCCGGCGAGGAGTTGTTGGTGCAACACTTTCTAAGGTACGTATAAGACACTTTTTAAAAAGATCGCTCAAGAAAAGAGTAATACTATAAAAATAAAATAATAAAATGCTTATGGCTGCTAAAAACCAGCAGCCCATTGACCATGGTCTGGCTCCTGCCGCACCAAACAAAAAACTGAATTGCCTGAGCCAGGAGGCGGGGATATAGGGGACTAGCCCATTGCATTCTGGGAGGACGAAAGCTTTGATCATTTTTGTGCCAATCCGCTGTCGCTACCTCATATTCCAATGTTTATTCTGTGGATAACCTGTGGACCCTGCAGGAGAAAGAATTAAATAGGCTACACATGGAACAATTATAGTGTTTGCTTTGTTGGATGGGCACAAACTATTTAAGTGTGTAAATATTTGTTTAGTTTCCTGTCTCAGGTAATATAATCAATTTGATAAACACGGCTTCAGTGACAAATGTATACTCTGCTAATGCCAACATAACATAGGCTATTTGAAGATTAGTATTCCATGGGTTGGAGTACTACCATAAAAGAAGTCGGACTGTTCTCTATGGAATAGCCAACACTAAAGGCCCATACACACTTGCCGATAAAATGACCAACGTCGCTCATTTCTCTGACGTCCTAGTGGATGCTGGGAACTCCGAAAGGACCATGGGGAATAGCGGCTCCGCAGGAGACTGGGCACAACTAAACAAAGCTTTTAGGTCACCTGGTGTGCACTGGCTCCTCCCACTATGACCCTCCTCCAAGCCTCAGTTAGATTTTGTGCCCGGCCGAGGTTGGATGCACACTAGGGGCTCTCCTGAGCTTCTAGAAAGAAAGTATATAATTAGGTTTTTTATTTTACAGTGAGACCTGCTGGCAACAGGCTCACTGCAGCGAGGGACTAAGGGGAGAAGAAGCGAACCTACCTGCTTGCAGCTAGCTTGGGCTTCTTAGGCTACTGGACACCATTAGCTCCAGAGGGATCGACCGCATGGAACTGGCCTTGGTGTTCGGTCCCGGAGCCGCGCCGCCGTCCCCCTTACAGAGCCAGAAGCAAGAAGAGGTCCAGAAAATCGGCGGCAGAAGACATCAGTCTTCACCAAGGTAGCGCACAGCACTGCAGCTGTGCGCCATTGCTCCTCATGCACACTTCACACTCCGGTCACTGAGGGTGCAGGGCGCTGGGGGGGGGGCGCCCTGAGCAGCAATAAAAACACCTTGGCTGGCATATATATCACAATATATAGCCCCAGAGGCTATATATGTGATAGATACCCCTGCCAGAATCCATAAAAAAGCGGGAGAAAAGTCCGCGAAAAAGGGGCGGAGCTATCTCTCTCAGCACACTGGCGCCATTTTCTCTTCACAGTGCAACTGGAAGACAGCTCCCCAGGCTCTCCCCTGTAGTTTTCAGGCTCAAAGGGTTAAAAAGAGAGGGGGGGCACTAAATATAGGCGCAATATTGTATATACAAGCAGCTATTGGGAAAAATTCACTCAATATAGTGTTAATCCCTAAATTATATAGCGCTCTGGTGTGTGCTGGCATACTCTCTCTCTGTCTCCCCAAAGGGCTGTGTGGGGTCCTGTCCTCAGTCAGAGCATTCCCTGTGTGTGTGCGGTGGGTCGGTACGGCTGTGTCGACCCGTTTGATGAGGAGGCTTATGTGATGGCAGAGCAGATGCCGATAAATGTGATGTCGCCCCCTGTGGGGCCGACACAAGAGTGTATGGATAGGTGGAAGGTATAAACCGACAGTGTCAACTCTTTACATAAAAGGCTGGATGACGTAACAGCTATGGGACAGCCGGCTTCTCAGCCCGCGCCTGCTCAGGCGTCTCAAAGGCCATCAGGGGCTCAAAAACGCCCGCTCCCTCAGATGGCAGACTCAGACGTCGACACGGAGTCTGACTCCAGTGTCGACGAGGTTGAGACATATACACAATCCACTAGGAACATCCGTTACATGGTCCCGGCAATAAAAAATGTGTTACACATTTCTGACATTAACCCAAGTACCACTAAAAGAAAAAAAAAAAAAAAAGGGTTTTATGTTTGGGGAGAAAAAGCAGGCAGTGTTTTGTTCCCCCATCAAATGAGTGAATGAAGTGTGAAAAAGCGTGGGTTCCCCCGATAAGAAACTGGTAATTTCTAAAAAGTTACTGATGGCGTACCCTTTCCCGCCAGAGGATAAGTTACGCTGGGAGATATCCCCTAGGGTGGATAAGGCGCTCACACGTTATGTCAAAAAAGGTGGCACTGCCGTCTTAGGATACGGCCACTTTGAAGGTACCTGCTGATAAAAAGCAGGAGGCTATCCTGAAGTCTGTATTTACACACTCAGGTACTAGACTGAGACCTGCAGATAGGCTGCTGCAGCGTGGTCTGTAACCCTGTCAAACAGGGATACTATTTTGCGAACATAAGACGTTGCCTTATATATGAGGGATGCACAGAGGGATATTTTGCCGGCTGGCATCCAGAATTAATGCAATGTCCATTCGGTCAGGAGGTTATTAGCGACCCGACACTGGACAGGTGATGCTGACTTTAAAAGGCACATAGAGCCTTATAAGGGTGAGGAATTGTTTGGGGATGGTCTCTGGGACCTCGTATCCACAGCAACAGCTGGGAAGAATTTTTTTTTACCTCAGGTTTCCTCACAGCCTCAGAAAGCACTGTATTATCAGGTACAGTCCTTTCGGCTTCAGAAATGCAAGCGTGTAAAACGAGGGAAGAGGGAAAAAGCTGCACCAGTCAGCCAGTTCCCAGAATCAAAATTCTTCCCCCGCTTCCTCTGAGTCCACCGCATGACGGGGGGGCTCCACAGGCGTAGCCAGGTACGGTGGGGGGCCGCCTCAAAAATTTCAGCGATCAGTGGGCTCGCTCACAGGTGGATCCCTAGATCCTTCAAGTAGTATCTCAGGGGTACAAGCTGGAATTCGAGGCGTCTCCCCCCCGCCGTTTCCTCAAATCTGCCTTGCCGACAAATCCCTCAGGCAGGGAGACTGTGCTAGAGGCAATTCACAAGCTGTATTCCCAGCAGGTGATAGTCAAGGTGCCCCTACTTCAACAAGGACGGGGTTACTATTCCACACTGTTTGTGGTACCGAAACCGGACGGTTCGGTGAGACCCATTTTATATTTGAAATCCTTGAACACATACATAAAAAAATTCAAGTTCAAGATGGAATCGCTCAGGGCGATTACTGCAAGCCTGGAGGAGGGGGATTACATGGTATCCCTGGACATCAAGGAGGCTTACCTACATGTCCCCATTTACCATCCTCACCAGGTGTACCTCAGATTTGTGGTACAGGATTGCCATTACCAATTCCAAACACTGCCGTTTGGACTGTCCACGGCAACGAGGGTCTTTACCAAGGTAATGGCAGAAATGATTATACTCCTTCGAGAAAGGAAGTTTTAATTATCCCGTACTTGGACGATCTCCTTATAAAGGCGAGGTCCAAGGAGCAGTTATTGGTCGGAGTAGCACTATCTCAGGAAGTGCTACAACAGCACGGATGGATTCTATACATTCCAAAGTCACAGCTGGTTCCTACCACACGCCTACTGTTCCTGGGGATGGTTCTGGACACAGAACAGAAAAAAGTGTTTCTCCCGCAGGAGAAAGCCAAGGAGCTGTCATCTCTAGTCAGAGACCTCCTGAAACCAAAACAGGTATCGGTGCATCACTGCACACGAGTCCTGGGAAAAATGGTAGCTTCTTACGAAGCAAAATTCCATTCGGCAGGTTCCATGCAAGAACCTTTCAGTGGGACCTCTTGGACAAGTGGTCGGGATCGCATCTTCAGATGCATCGGCTGATAACCCTGTCTCCAAGGACCAGGGTATCTCTACTGTGGTGGCTGCAGAGTGCTCATCTTCAAGAGGGCCGCAGATTCGGCATACAGGACTGGGTCCTGGTAACCACGGATGCCAGCCTTCGAGGCTGGGGGGCAGTCACACAGGGAAGAAATTTCCAAGGACTTTGGTCAAGTCAGGAGTCGTCCCTACACATAAATATTCTGGAACTGAGGGCCATTTACAATGCCCTAAGTCTGGCAAGGCCTCTGCTTCAAAACCAGCCGGTACTGATCCAATCAGACAACATCACGGCAGTCGCCCATGTAAACTGACAGGGCGGCACAAGAAGCAGGATGGCGATGGCAGAAGCCACAAGGATTCTCCGATGGGCGGAAAATCACGTCTTAGCACTGTCAGCAATGTTCATTCCGGGAGTGGACAACTGGGAAGCAGACTTCCTCAGCGGACACGACCTACACCCGGGAGAGTGGGGACTTCATCCAGAAGTCTTCCAACTGTTGGTAAACCGTTGGGAAAGGCCACAGGTGGACATGATGGCGTCCCGCCTAAACAAAAAACTAGAGAGATATTGCGCCAGGTCAAGGGACCCTCAGGCGATAGCTGTGGACGCTCTAGTGACACCGTGGGTGTACCAGTCAGTTTATGTGTTCCCTCCTCTGCCTCTCATACCAAGGGTACTGAGAATAATAAGAAAACGAGGAGTAAGAACAATACTCATGGTTCTGGATTGGCCAAGACGCAGAGGACCCATGGCTTCTGCCGCTCAGACAGGACCTGCTGCAGCAGGGGCCCTGTCTGTTCCAAGACTTACCACGGCTGCGTTTGACGGCATGGCGGTTGAACGCCGGATCCTGAAGGAAAAGGGCATTCCGGAGGAAGTCATTCCTACGCTGATTAAAGCCAGGAAAGATGTAACTGCAAAGCATTATCACCGCATATGGCGGATGTATGTTGCTTGGTGTGAGGCCAAAAAGGGCCCAACAGAGGAATTTCAACTGGGTCGATTTCTGCATTTCCTACAAGCAGGAGTGACTATGGGCCTGAAATTAGGCTCCATTAAGGTACAGATCTCGGCTCTGTCGATTTTCTTCCAGAAAGAACTAGCTTCACTACCTGAAGTTCAGACGTTTGTTAAGGGAGTGCTGCATATTCAGCCCCCCTTTTGTGCCTCCAGTGGCACCTTGGGATCTCAACGTGGTGTTGAGTTTCTTAAAATCACATTGGTTTGAGCCACTTAAAACCGTGGATCTAAAATATCTCACGTGGAAAGTGGTCATGTTATTGGCCTTGGCTTCAGCCAGGCGTGTGTCAGAATTGGCGGCTTTGTCATGTAAAAGCCCTTATCTGATTTTCCATATGGATAGGGCAGAATTGAGGACTCGTCCCCAGTTTCTCCCTAAGGTGGTATCAGCTTTTCACTTGAACCAACCTATTGTGGTGCCTGCGGCTACTAGGGACTTGGAGGATTCCAAGTTGCTGGACGTAGTCAGGGCCTTGAAAATTTATGTTTCCAGGACGGCTAGAGTCAGGAAAACTGACTCGCTATTTATCCTGTATGCACCCAACAAGCTGGGTGCTCCTGCTTCTAAGCAGACTATTGCTCGCTGGATTTGTAGCACAATTCAGCTGGCGCATTCTGCGGCTGGACTGCCGCATCCTAAATCAGAAAAAGCCCATTCCACAAGGAAGGTGGGCTCATCTTGGGCGGCTGCCCGAGGGGTCTCGGCTTTACAACTTTGCAGAGCTGCTACTTGGTCAGGGGCAAACACGTTTGCAAAATTCTACAAATTTGATACCCTGGCTGAGGAGGACCTTGAGTTCTCTCATTCGGTGCTGCAGAGTCATCCGCACTCTCCCGCCCGTTTTGGAGCTTTGGTATAATCCCCATGGTCCTTTCGGAGTTCCCAGCATCCACTAGGACGTCAGAGAAAATAAGATTTTACTCACCGGTAAATCTATTTCTCGTAGTCCGTAGTGGATGCTGGGCGCCCGTCCCAAGTGCGGATTGTCTGCAATACTTGTACATAGTTATTGTTAACTAAAGGGTTATTGTTGAGCCATCTGTTGAGAGGCTCAGTTGTTTTCATACTGTTAAACTGGGTATGGTATCACAAGTTATAAGGTATGATTGGTGTGGCTGGTAAGAGTCTTACCCGGGATTCAAAATCCTTCCTTATTATGTCAGCTCGTCCGGGCACAGTGTCCTAACTGAGGCTTGGAGGAGGGTCATAGTGGGAGGAGCCAGTGCACACCAGGTGACCTAAAAGCTTTCTTTAGTTGTGCCCAGTTGTGCCCAGTCTCCTGCGGAGCCGCTATTCCCCATGGTCCTTTCGGAGTTCCCAGCATCCACTACGGACTACGAGAAATAGATTTACCGGTGAGTAAAATCTTATTTTTTCCCCTTCCTGAGCGACGCCGCTCATTTTCTTGGCCAGTGTGTATGCAGTCAGTGACTATCGATGCACGGCCCTGTGGGTCAGAAACGATCGTCACTGTCGGCAGTGCATGCAAGCTCGATCTGGACTGTCGTCCAGGAGCTGCATGCATTGCCAGCGGCTACGTTACGTAACTGAGCGATATGAGCGGTCATATCGCTCAGTGTGTATGGGCGGCCGCCGACCAGGCCTGCCTGGCAGGGGAAACACTAGACGACGTCGCTAATAAAGCAACGTCGTCTAGTTGTATGGTCCTTTAGAATTATTATTCTGCAGTCATATGTGGGCTAGAATACAAAACACAAAATAAATAAATATATAGAACAAATCATTCACTGCAAGTACTACATTTGTGCACTACACTGGAACACTCAATATCTTCAAGATCTAGACACTAAGTTATGCACCAACACCGATACATGGAGTTATGCCGGGATGTGTAGTTTCACAAGCAGTTGGAGTGCTGCATGATGAATACCCAATCCTAGATGATCTCAGAGATTAAAACAAAAGCAAAAAAAAGGAGCAAATCTATAACTTGGCAAAACCATGTCGCACTGCAAGTAGAGAAAATATCAAATGTCCTGAGAGATTTAGAGTTGGGACTTGGAGGGGTGTATCCTAGCTGAACTCTTGTACTTACAGTAGCTGAAACTGCAGTGTAAACAGAAAACTGTCTAGTATCTGTGGACTACAGTACATGCAAAGCAGACAGAATTTCCTCTGCATACAAAAAATAAAAATAAGAATTTACTTACCGATAATTCTATTTCTCGTAGTCCGTAGTGGATGCTGGGGACTCCGTCAGGACCATGGGGAATAGCGGCTCCGCAGGAGACCGGGCACAAAAGTAAAAGCTTTAGGATCAGGTGGTGTGCACTGGCTCCTCCCCCTATGACCCTCCTCCAAGCCTCAGTTAGGATACTGTGCCCGGACGAGCGTACACAATAAGGAAGGATTTTGAATCCCGGGTAAGACTCATACCAGCC
The DNA here is from genome assembly GCF_028390025.1 of Pseudophryne corroboree. Taxonomy (NCBI): domain Eukaryota; kingdom Metazoa; phylum Chordata; class Amphibia; order Anura; family Myobatrachidae; genus Pseudophryne; species Pseudophryne corroboree. The sequence continues at coordinate 906,998,762 of NC_086444.1, read as the reverse complement.
ACACCAATCACACTGTGCAACCTGTGATCTGAACCCAGTTAACAGCATGATAACAGCGGAGCCTCTGAAAAGATGGCTCACAACAATAATAACCCGATTTTTGTAACAATAACTATGTACAAGTATTGCAGACAATCCGCACTTGGGATGGGCGCCCAGCATCCACTACGGACTACGAGAAATAGAATTATCGGTAAGTAAATTCTTATTTTCTCTGACGTCCTAAGTGGATGCTGGGGACTCCGTCAGGACCATGGGGATTATACCAAAGCTCCCAAACGGGCGGGAGAGTGCGGATGACTCTGCAGCACCGAGTGAGAGAACTCCAGGTCCTCCTCAGCCAGGGTGTGCCCCTGACCAAGTAGCAGCTCGGCAAAGTTGTAAAGCCGAGACCCCTCGGGCAGCCGCCCAAGATGAGCCCACCTTCCTTGTGGAATGGGCATTTACATATTTTGGCTGTGGCAGGCCTGCCACAGAATGTGCAAGCTGAATTGTACTACACAACCAACTAGCAATCGTCTGCTTAGAAGCAAGAGCACCCAGTTTGTTGGGTGCATACAGGATAACAGCAAGTCAGTTTTCCTGACTCCAGCCGTCCTGGAAACCTATATTTTCAGGGCCCTGACAACATCTAGCAACTTGGAGTCCTCCAAGTCCCTAGTAGCCGCAGGTACCACAATAAGCTGGTTCAGGTGAAACGCTGACACCACCTTAGGGAGAAACTGGGGACGAGTCCGCAGCTCTGCCCTGTCCGAATGGACAATCAGATATGGTCTTTTGTGAGACAAAGCCGCCAATTCTGACACTCGCCTGGCCGAGGCCAGGGCCAACATCATGGTCACTTTCCATGTGAGATATTTCAAATCCACAGATTTGAGCGGTTTAAACCAATGTGATTTGAGGGATCCCAGAACTACGTTGAGATCCCACAGTGCCACTGGAGGCACAAAAGGGGGTTGTATATGCAGTACTCCCTTGACAAACTTCTGGACTTCAGGAACTGAAGCCAATTCTTTCTGGAAGAAAATCGACAGGGCCGAAATTTGAACCTTAATGGACCCCAATTTGAGGCCCATAGACACTCCTGTTTGCAGGAAATGCAGGAATCGACAGAGTTGAAATTTCTTCGTGGGGCCTTCCTGGCCTCACACCACGCAACATATTTTCGCCACATGTGGTGATAATGTTGTGCGGTCACCTCCTTCCTGGCTTTGACCAGGGTAGGAATGACCTCTTCCGGAATGCCTTTTTCCCTTAGGATCCGGCGTTCAACCGCCATGCCGTCAAACGCAGCCGCGGTAAGTCTTGGAACAGACATGGTACTTGCTGAAGCAAGTCCCTTCTTAGCGGCAGAGGCCATGAGTCCTCTGTGAGCATCTCTTGAAGTTCCGGGTACCAAGTCCTTCTTGGCCAATCCGGAGCCACGAGTATAGTTCTTACTCCTCTACGTCTTATAATTCTCAGTACCTTAGGTATGAGAAGCAGAGGAGGGAACACATACACCGACTGGTACACCCACGGTGTTACCAGAACGTCCACAGCTATTGCCTGAGGGTCTCTTGACCTGGCGCAATACCTGTCCAGTTTTTTGTTCAGGCGGGACGCCATCATGTCCACCTTTGGTCATTCCCAACGGTTCACAATCATGTGGAAGACTTCCCGATGAAGTCCCCACTCTCCCGGGTGGAGGTCGTGCTGAGGAAGTCTGCTTCCCAGTTGTCCACTCCCGGAATGAACACTGCTGACAGTGCTATCACATGATTTTCCGCCCAGCGAAGAATCCTTGCAGTTTCTGCCATTGCCCTCCTGCTTCTTGTGCCGCCCTGTCTGTTTACGTGGGCGACTGCCGTGATGTTGTCCCACTGGATCAATACCGGTTGACCTTGAAGCAGAGGTCTTGCTAAGCTTAGAGCATTGTAAATTGCTCTTAGCTCCAGTATATTTATGTGGAGAGAAGTCTCCAGACTTGATCACACTCCCTGGAAATTTTTTCCTTGTGTGACTGCTCCCCAGCCTTTCAGGCTGGCATCCGTGGTCACCAGGACCCAGTCCTGAATGCCGAATCTGTGGCCCTTTAGTAGATGAGCACTCTGCAGCCACCACAGAAGAGACACCCTTGTCCTTGGAGACAGGGTTATCCGCTGATGCATCTGAAGATGCGATCCGGACCATATTTCCAGCAGATCCCACTGAAAAGTTCTTGCGTGAAATCTGCCGAATGGAATCGCTTCGTAAGAAGCCACCATTTTTCCCAGGACCCTTGTGCAATGATGCACTGACACTTTTCCTGGTTTTAGGAGGTTCCTGACTAGCTCGGATAACTCCCTGGCTTTCTCCTCCGGGAGAAACACCTTTTTCTGGACTGTGTCCAGAATCATCCCTAGGAACAGCAGACGTGTCGTCGGAGACAGCTGCGATTTTGGAATATTTAGAATCCACCCGTGCTGTCGTAGAACTACTTGAGATAGTGCTACTCCGACCTCCAACTGTTCTCTGGACATTATCAGGAGATCGTCCAAGTAAGGGATAATTAAGACGCCTTTTCTTTGAAGAAGAATCATCATTTCGGCCATTACCTTGGTAAAGACCCGGGGTGCCGTGGACAATCCAAACAGCAGCGTCTGAAACTGATAGTGACAGTTTTGTACCACGAACCTGAGGTACCCTTGGTGAGAAGGGTAAATTGGGACATGGAGGTAAGCATCCTTGATGTCCAGGGACACCATATAGTCCCCTTCTTCCTGGTTCGCTATCACTGCTCTGAGTGACTCCATCTTGATTTGAACCTTTGTATGTAAGTGTTTAAATATTTCAGATTTAGAATAGGTCTCACCGAGCCGTCTGGCCGCAGTACCACAATATAGTGTGGAATAATACCCCTTTCCTTGTTGTAGGAGGGGTACTTTGATGATCACCTGCTGGGAATACAGCTTGTGAATTGTTTCCAATACTGCCTCCCTGTCGGAGGGAGACGTTGGTAAAGCAGACTTCAGGAACCTGCGAGGGGGAGACGTCTCGAATCTCCAATCTGTACCCCTGGGATACTACTTGTAGGATCCAGGGGTCCACTTGCGAGTGAGACCACTGCGCGCTGAAACTCTTGAGACGACCCCCCACCGCACCTGAGTCCGCTTGTACGGCCCCAGCGTCATGCTGAGGACTTGGCAAAAGCGGTGGAGGGCTTCTGTTCCTGGGAATGGGCTGCCTGCTGCAGTCTTCTTCCCTTTCCTCTATCCCTGGGCAGATATGACTGGCCTTTTGCCTGCTTGCCCTTATGGGGACGAAAGGACTGAGGCTGAAAAGACGGTGTCTTTTTCTGCTGAGATGTGACTTGGGGTAAAAAAGGTGGATTTTCCAGCTGTTGCCGTGGCCACCAGGTCCGATGGACCGACCCCAAATAGCTCCTCCCCTTTATACGGCAATACTTCCATGTGCCGTTTGGAATCTGCATCACCTGACCACTGTCGTGTCCATAAACATCTTCTGGCAGATATGGACATCGCACTTACTCTTGATGCCAGAGTGCAAATATCCCTCTGTGCATCTCGCATATATAGAAAAGCATCCTTTAAATGCTCTATAGTCAATAAAATACTGTCCCTGTCAAGGGTATCAATATTTTCAGTCAGGGAATCCGACCAAGCCACCCCAGCGCTGCACATCCAGGCTGAGGCGATCGCTGGTCGCAGTATAACACCAGTATGTGTGTATATACTTTTTAGGATATTTTCCAGCCTCCTATCAGCTGGCTCCTTGAGGGCGGCCGTATCTGGAGACGGTAACGCCACTTGTTTTGATAAGCGTGTGAGCGCCTTATCCACCCTAAGGGGTGTTTCCCAACGCGCCCTAACTTCTGGCGGGAAAGGGTATAACGCCAATAATTTTCTATCGGGGGAACCCACGCATCATCACACACTTCATTTAATTTATCTGATTCAGGAAAAACTACAGGTAGTTTTTTCACACCCCACATAATACCCTCTTTTGTGGTACTTGTAGTATCAGAAATATGTAACACCTCCTTCATTGCCCTTAACATGTAACGTGTGGCCCAAATGGAAAATACGTTTGTTTCTTCACCGTCGACACTGGAGTCAGTGTCCGTGTCTGTGTCGACCGACTGAGGTAAATGGGCGTTTTAAAGCCCCTGACGGTGTTTGAGACGCCTGGACAGGTACTAATTGCGTCTCATGTCGTCAACCGACCTTGCAGCGTGTTGACATTATCACGTAATTCCCTAAATAAGCCATCCATTCCGGTGTCGACTCCCTAGAGAGTGACATCACCATTACAGGCAATTGCTCCGCCTCCTCACCAACATCGTCCTCATACATGTCGACACACACGTACCGACACACAGCACACACACAGGGAATGCTCTGATAGAGGACAGGACCCCACTAGCCCTTTGGGGAGACAGAGGGGGAGTTTGCCAGCACACACCAAAACGCTATATTATACAGGGACAACCTTATATAAGTGTTTTCCCTTATAGCATCTTAATATATAATAATATCGCCAAATAAGTGCCCCCCCCTCTCTGTTTTAACCCTGTTTCTGTAGTGCAGTGCAGGGGAGAGCCTGGGAGCCTTCCTAGCAGCAGAGCTGTGTAGGAAAATGGCGCTGTGTGCTGAGGAGAATAGGCCCCGCCCCCTTTTCGGCGGGCTTCTTCTCCCGTTTTTCTGACAACCTGGCAGGGGTTAAATACATCCATATAGCCCCAGGGGCTATATGTGATGTATTTTTAGCCAGCATAGGTACTTTCATTGCTACCCAGGGCGCCCCCCCAAGCGCCCTGCACCCTCAGTGACCGTTGGTGTGAAGTGTGCTGAGAGCAATGGCGCACAGCTGCAGTGCTGTGCGCTACCTCATGAAGACTGAGAAGTCTTCAGCCGCCGATTTCTGGACCTCTTCTCTCTTCAGCATCTGCAAGGGGGTCGGCGGCGCGGCTCCGGTGACCCATCCAGGCTGTACCTGTGATCGTCCCTCTGGAGCTAGTGTCCAGTAGCCTAAGCAGCCAATCCATCCTGCACGCAGGTGAGTTCACTTCTTCTCCCCTAAGTCCCTCGTTGCAGTGAGCCTGTTGCCAGCAGGACTCACTGAAAATAAAAAACCTAACAAAACTTTTACTCTAAGCAGCTCTTTAGGAGAGCCACCTAGATTGCACCCTTCTCGGCCGGGCACAAAAACCTAACTGAGGCTTGGAGGAGGGTCATAGGGGGAGGAGCCAGTGCACACCACCTGATCCTAAAGCTTTCACTTTTGTGCCCTGTCTCCTGCGGAGCCGCTATTCCCCATGGTCCTGACGGAGTCCCCAGCATCCACTTAGGACGTCAGAGAAATGTATTTGCTTTGCAATATGGCTTTTTTTCTAAACAATAACAGCCAATTGGTTGTAAGGATTGCTAACCTGAGGAGAGTGTTGTTAAGGAGAGTGAACGCTCTTTGGAGACCGATTTGTACGGAGAACCGATTTCTTAAAGGAGTAGAAGTACGTTCTTCATTTGAAGGAATGTGATGACATTTCAATGTAAAAGTTTTCTATTTTCTATTTTTGTGCATGTTACGGTGGGGATGTGAGGAAAACCTCTTTAGAAATCCTTCACATAAGCTGTTGTGTTGTGTCCATTTGTGGATCCTGATTTACTATGTTTGTCTACTGCATGTGAAGACCCAGAGCTGCCCACCATAAAAAGGTAGGGGTGGTCATTAAAAGGTCAACACAAGTGAAGGCAAGCTGGGTATAGGTTACCATGTTACTTAGCCCCTTTGATCTGATATACCACATTAAACTGCTTTCTGTAAAGCCCCATCATTAGCTGTATTTAGCAGGGAGATAGCAATCACTTATAGCTAGGGATTCTATTACCTTCGTAGTGGTCCCCACATCCATAACAGGATAAATCCAATGCACTGTATTGAATAGAAAGCTATAGAGCTTCTATCTCGGCTCTCTGTAGCTATGGAGACAGGCGAGCAGTAGCAAAAGTGATCGACAGAGGCTATGGAGATATGTGCTTGCTGAGACCATGCTAAACTGACCAAATGGTAGAAAACCCACCAACTAATTACAAGTGAAAGTCCTTAATGGGGGGGATTTGTGGCATGTATCTTTTATTACTACTATAGGTTATGGGGTATATTCAATTAGGTCGGATCCATTCTGACATGCATTTGTCACAATGGATCCGACAACCCCTATTCAATCCCATCTCAATTCGACTTAAAAAAAAAGTCGAATTGAGATGAGACCTTTGAGCGGAGGAGAGGGGGAGACCAGCGGGGACAGCCGCGGGCAGACAGAGGAGAGCAGCGCTTCAGAAGGAGGTCTCACAGCAGTGTCCACCCGGCTCCAGAAAGCGTGACCTCACTTGCTGGAGAAGGATGGACGCTGCAGTGAGCGGCGCGGCTGTGACACATCCTCCTGCATCGCTGTGCTGTAGCGCTGCTCTCCCCTGTCTGCCCGCGGCTCTCCCCGCTCTCCTCCTCTAAGGTCCCTCATCTCAGTCCGACATTTTTTTATGTCGGACTGAGATGGTCGGAAACAGGGCCAAATTCTGTCGAATTTGGCCCCGTTTCCCTCAAAAGTACGTGAATCGGCAGCTATACCGTCGATTCACGTACTATTCGACAAGTCAGATTCCCCGACTTGTCGAATAAAAATAGCGGGGACTGAATAGGTTGAATCACAATTTGACCTTAAAAAGTAAAAAACTGACGTCTCTTCGACAGACGGCAGCTTTCGACCCTAATTGAATGTACCCCTATGTGTTTATATTTTGTTATTCACATAGAATTTGTTCTTGTTTTTTTTCTACATTAAGTTTGCTTCTAATCAACCCTTTTAATATCAAAAATCTCCATAAGTAAATTAATGGTTATTAACAGTATTTGGAGCCTAAAAATATTTCCATGTTCAGTTACAAGACAGTATTGAATGAGTAAAAGTCCACACAATTCAAATCTAAAAACAACCAAACAACAATGCAGGTGCTTTTCAAAATATAACAAACTATATCCAAATATATTTGTCATATAAGATCACATTTTTCATTATCTATTAATACTTTCATACAGATGTGTCCTCTTACATGCTTGCTGCAGTCACGTTAAACAGCCCTTCTAATCATGCCATACCATGCCTCAGTAGCGCTGAGTATCTTTATGTGCAACATTTTCCGTTTTAATGTGTCTATGTCGCATTCCTATGCGACTAGGACGCACAAGCATGCTTATGATATGCGGAATGCCTATATGCTATGTGTGACTATGGCGGTTTCGGCATACGAAACGGCCTGTTACAGTGTTTTCCTGGAAATGACTAATGTAGCATTTTGGAAGCAGAAACAGCCATGGTCGCACACAGAATATAGGTGTGCCACAAATCATTTTTATCAGCAAAAGCTGCTTGTGCGTCCTAGCCACATAACAATGCGAATAAGACTAATTTTCGCCAAAAAAAAAACACGCCCGATGTTAGCAGAACTGCCGGCTGACTCAAGCCAGGCATCTCCTGCCGCATGTCGCATTGAGGCAGGATGTATTAGGACACATCTGCATGTAGATTGTAATATTGTTTCAAATAGATTTAGATCATGATACTACTGTTTTAGTAGAGAGTTTTGAAAATGTTAAAGTAGTTATTACAAGGAAAATAACGTAGAAGTGATAAGACATGTAGCTTCAGCACATATAATGATATAAAGCAAATGGTCATTTTCTCAAGCTTTATAGTCTTACAAAAGTACATACCTCTGCGTGGCACAGAGGAGTCAGAGACACTTCTAGATCTGGCCACAGCAGGAGATTTTAAGGAGTGTACGACTGCCACAGGAGACATGCTTTTGCTTGGAGTGTGTTCATTGAAAACATTGGGTGACTGTGCCATGTGACTGAATGAGGCTGACTGACTGGGCTGATCCCATGTCCGGCAATAAGCTTTTCGAGAAGATTCAGGAGAAAGATGCTGGTTCACTCCATCTACAGAATCCGGAGTACCAGACCCAGAGGCTATGGGAAAATAGACAAACATTTTATCTGCTACTAAAACAAGTGCTGGTATACGTGTAAGCATTACAAAACAAATTAGTAGCAGCATGGATGGTGTAAGGGTTAGCACTGCTGCCCCCACAGCACTGAGGTTTTGTGTTTGATCTCTACCACGGCCCTCAATGTGTGGTGTTTGAATATTCTCCCTCTACTTACATGGATTGCAGGTACTCCGGTTTCAACTCACATTCCAAAAATGTGTGTGTGTGTGTGTGTGTGTGTATATATGGTAGGGAATATAGGGATATATTCAATTTGTGCCGTTTTTTCCGACAGCCGGAAAAACTGCACTTTTCGACAGTTTTAGGTCGAATTTGCATTTGACCTATTCAATGAAAGAGCAGTTTTTTCGACTGACGAAAAAAACGGCACTTGGAAATCACATGGATCGGCGATCCACTTGTTTCTGTCGAAAACGCGGCTGTTTTAGACAGTTTGCAGCTGATGCAGATTCGACTTTTAATCACGTTGAATCTGCATTTGTTGGAATGCTGTCCGTTTCCGGCCAGCATTGAATATACCCCATAGATTGTAAGCCGCACTGGGGCAGGGACTGACGCAAATGGCCAAATGTTCTCTGCAAAGCACTGCGGAATATGTGCGCTACATAAATCTCTGGTGATAAATACATTTAAAGTATATAATTTAAGATTAATGTACTGTAGGAAAAAATAAGAATTTACTTACCGATAATTCTATTTCTCGGAGTCCGTAGTGGATGCTGGGGTTCCTGAAAGGACCATGGGGAATAGCGGCTCCGCAGGAGACAGGGCACAAAAGTAAAGCTTTTACAGGTCAGGTGGTGTGTACTGGCTCCTCCCCCTATGACCCTCCTCCAGACTCCAGTTAGGTACTGTGCCCGGACGAGCGTACACAATAAGGGAGGATTTTGAATCCCGGGTAAGACTCATACCAGCCACACCAATCACACCGTACAACTTGTGATCTAAACCCAGTTAACAGTATGATAACAGAGGAGCCTCTGAAAGATGGCTTCCTAAACAATAACCCGAATTAGTTAACAATAACTATGTACAAGTATTGCAGATAATCCGCACTTGGGATGGGCGCCCAGCATCCACTACGGACTCCGAGAAATAGAATTATCGGTAAGTAAATTCTTATTTTCTCTATCGTCCTAAGTGGATGCTGGGGTTCCTGAAAGGACCATGGGGATTATACCAAAGCTCCCAAACGGGCGGGAGAGTGCGGATGACTCTGCAGCACCGAATGAGAGAACTCCAGGTCCTCCTTTGCCAGGGTATCAAATTTGTAAAAATTTACAAACGTGTTCTCCCCTGACCACGTAGCTGCTCGGCAGAGTAGTAATGCCGAGACCCCTCGGGCAGCCGCCCAAGATGAGCCCACCTTCCTTGCGGAATGGGCCTTAACAGATTTAGGCTGTGGCAGGCCTGCCACAGAATGTACAAGTTGAATTTTGTTACAAATCCAACGAGCAATCGACTGCTTAGAAGCAGGTGCACCCAACTTGGGTTTTCTGACTCCAGCCGTCCTTTAAATGTATATTTTTAAGGCTCTGACAACGTCCAACAACTTGGAGTCCTTCAAGTCGTCTGTAGCCGCAGGCACTACAATAGGCTGGTTCAGGTGAAACGCTGATACCACCTTAGGGAGAAAATGCGGACGCGTCCGCAGCTCTGCCCTATGTCGAATGGAAAATTAAATAAGGGCTTTTATAAAACAAAGCCGCCAGTTCAGATACTCTCCCGGCCGAAGCCAGGGCCAGTAACATAGTCACTTTCCATGTGAGATATTTCAAATCCACCTTCTTTAGTGGTTCAAACCAATCTGATTTGAGGAAATCTAAAACTACATTTAGATCCCACGGTGCCACCTTAGGCACCACAGGAGGCTGTATATGCAGTACTCCTGTGATAAAAATCTGGACCTCAGGGACTGAGGCCAATTCTTTTTGGAAGAATATTGATAGGGCCGAAATTTGAACCTTAATAGATCCCAATTTGAGACCCATAGACAATCCTGATTGCAGGAAATGTAGGAAAACGACCCAGTTGAAATTCCTCCATCGGAGCACTCCGCTGCTCGCACCACACAACATATTTTCGCCAAATACGGCGATAAAGCTTCGCGGTGACTTCCTTCCTTGCCTTTATCAAGGTAGGAATGACTTCTTCTGGAATGCCTTTTCCTTTTAGGATCTGGCATTCAAACGCCATGCCGTCAAACGCAGCCGCGGTAAGTCTTGAAAAAGACAAGTACCCTGCTGAAGCAGGTCCCTTCTCAGAAGTAGAGGCCACGGATCGTCCGTGACCATCTCTTGAAGTTCCGGGTACCAAGTCCTTCTTGGCCAATCCGGAGCCACTAGTCTTACTCCACTTTGCCGTATAATCCTCAATACCTTTGGTATGAGAGGCAGAGGAGGAAACACATATACCGACTGGTACACCCAAGGTGTTACCAGCGCGTCCACAGCTATTGCCTGCGGATCTCTTGACCTGGCGCAATACCTGTCCAGTGTTTTGTTGAGGCGAGACGCCATCATGTCCACCATTGGTTTTACCCAACGGTTTAATAGCATGTGGAAAACTTCTGGATGAAGTCTCCACTCTCCCGGGTGAAGGTCGTGTCTGCTGAGGAAGTCTGCTTCCCAGTTGTCCACGCCCGGGATGAATACTGCTGACAGTGCTATCACGTGATTCTCCGCCCAGCGAAGGATCCTGGCAGCTTCTGCCATTGCCCTCCTGCTTCTTGTGCCGCCCTGTCTGTTTACATGGGCGACTGCCGTGATGTTGTCCGACTGGATCAACACCGGTCTTCCTTGAAGCAGAGGTTCCGCCTGGCTTAGAGCATTGTAGATTGCTCTTAGTTCCAGAATGCTTATGTGAAGAGACTTTTTCAGGCTCGACCACACTCCCTGGAAATTTCTTCCCTGTGTGACTGCTCCCCAGCCTCTCTGGCTGGCACCCGTGGTCACCAGGATCCAATCCTGCATGCCGAATCTGCGGCCCTCCAATAGATGAGCCTCCTGCAACCACCACAGAAAGGATACCCTTGTCCTCGGCGACAGGGTTATCCGCAGGTGCATCTGAAGATGCGACCCTGACCATTTGTCCAACAGATCCCTTTGCATGGAATCTGCCGAAAGGGATTGCTTCGTAAGAAGCTACCATTTTTTCCCAGGACTCTTGTGCATTGATGTACAGACACCTTTCCTGGTTTTAGGAGGTTCCTGACCAGGTCAGATAACTCCTTGGCTTTTTCTTCGGGAAGAAAAACCTTTTCTGAACTGTGTCCAGAATCATCCCCAGGAACAGCAGACGAGTTGTCGGCATTAATTGGGATTTTGGAATATTCAGAATCCATCCGTGCTGCTTTAGCACCTCTTGAGATAGTGCTAAACCCATCTCTAGCTGTTCTCTGGACCTTGCCCTTATTAGGAGATCGTCCAAGTATGGGATAATTAATACGCCTTTTCTTCGAAGAAGAAATATTATCTCGGCCATTACCTTTGTAAAGACCCGAGGTGCCGTGGACAAACCAAACGGCAGCGTCTGAAACTGATAGTGACAGTTTTGTACAACGAACCTGAGGTACCCCTGGTGTGAGGGGTAATTGGAACGTGGAGATACGCATCCTTGATGTCCAAGGATACCATAAAGTCCCCTTCTTCCAGGTTCGCTTATCACTGCTCTGAGTGACTCCATCTTGAACTTGAACTTCTTTATGTACAGGTTCAAGGACTTCAGATTTAGAATAGGCCTTACCGAGCCATCCGGCTTCGGTACCACAAAAAGAGTGGAATAATACCCCTTCCCTTGTTGTAGAAGAGGTACCTTGACTATCACCTGCTGAGAATACAGCTTGTGAATGGCTTCCAAAACCGTCTCCCTTTCTGAGGGGGACGTTGGTAAAGCAGACTTCAGGAAACGGCGAGGTGGCTCTGTCTCTAATTTCAACCTGTACCCCTGAGATATTATCTGCAGGATCCAGGGATTTACCTGCGAGTGAGCCCACTGCGCGCTGTAATTCTTGAGACGACCGCCTACCGCCCCCGAGTCCGCTTGCGAAGCCCCAGCGTCATGCTGAGGCTTTTGTAGAAGCCGGGGAGGGCTTCTGTTCCTGGGAAGGAGCTGCCTGTTGCTGTCTCTTCCCTCGTCCTCTGCCTCGTGGCAGATATGAATAGCCCTTTGCTCTCTTATTTTTAAAGGAACGAAAAGGCTGCGGTTGAAAGGTCGGTGCCTTTTTCTGTTGGGGAGTGACTTGAGGTAGAAAGGTGGATTTCCCGGCCGTAGCCGTGGCCACCAAATCCGATAGACCGACCCCAAATAACTCCTCTACGCATCGCCTGTCCACTGTCGTGTCCATAAAGCTCTTCTGGCCGAAATGGACATAGCACTTACCCGTGATGCCAGTGTGCAGATATCTCTCTGTGCATCACGCATATAAAGAAATGCATCCTTTATTTGTTCTAACGACAGTAAAATATTGTCCCTGTCCAGGGTATCAATATTTTCGATCAGGGACTCTGACCAAACTACCCCAGCACTGCACATCCAGGCAGTCGCAATAGCTGGTCGTAGTATAACACCTGCATGTGTGTATATACCTTTTTGGATATTTTCCATCCTCCTATCTGATGGATCTTTAAGTGCGGCCGTCTCAGGAGAGGGTAACGCCACTTGTTTTGATAAGCGTGTTAGCGCTTTGTCCACCCTAGGAGGTGTTTCCCAGCGCTCCCTAACCTCTGGCGGGAAAGGGTATAAAGCCAATAACTTCTTTGAAATTAGCAGTTTTTTATCGGGGCACCCCACGCTTCATCACACACGTCATTTAATTCTTCTGATTCGGTAAAAACTACTGGTAGTTTTTTCACACCCCAAATACCCTGTTTAGTGGTACCTGTAGTATCAGCTAAATGTAACATCTCCTTTATTGCCAAAATCATATAACGTGTGGCCCTTTTGGAAAATACGGTTGATTCGTCACCTTCACTACCGGAATCAGTGCCTGTGTCTGTGTCGACCGACTGAGGCAAGGGGCGTTTTACAGCCCCTGACGGTGTTTGAGGCGCCTGGACAGGCACTAAGTGAGTGTCCGGCCGCCTCATGTCGGCAAACGACTGCTTAAGCGAGTTGACGCTATCCCGTAATTCCACAAATAAGGCATCCATTCTGGTGTCGACCCCCTAGAAGGTGACATCCTCATATTTGGCAATTGCTCCGCCTCCACACCAATAACGTCCTCATACATGTCGACACACACGTACCGACACACAGCAGACACACAGGGAATGCTCTATACGAAGACAGGACCCACTAGCCCTTTGGGGAGACAGAGGGAGAGTCTGCCAGCACACACCAAAAAGCGCTATATATGACAGGGATAGCCTTATGATTAAGTGCTCCCTTATAGCTGCTTTTATATTAATATATTGCCATTTATTTTGCCCCCCCTCTCTGTTATACCCTGTTTCTGTAGTGCAGTGCAGGGGAGAGACCTGGGAGCCTTCCTGACCAGCGGAGCTGTGACAGAAAATGGCGCCGTGTGCTGAGGAGATAGGCCCCGCCCCTTTTCCGGCGGGCTCGTCTCCCGCTATTTAGTACATTTAGGCAGGGGTAAATATCTCCATATAGCCTCTGGGGCTATATGTGAGGTATTTTTAGCCTTTTTAAAGGTTTACATTTGCCTCCCAGGGCGCCCCCCCCCAGCGCCCTGCACCCTCAGTGACTGCCGTGTGAAGTGTGCTGAGAGGAAAATGGCGCACAGCTGCAGTGCTGTGCGCTACCTTAAGAAGACTGCAGGAGTCTTCAGCCGCCGATTCTGGACCTCTTCTTGCTTCAGCATCTGTGAGGGGGCCGGCGGCGTGGCTCCGGTGACCATCCAGGCTGTACCTGTGATCGTCCCTCTGGAGCTTCATGTCCAGTAGCCAAGAAGCCAATCCATCCTGCACGCAGGTGAGTTCACTTCTTCTCCCCTCTGTCCCTCGTTGCAGTGATCCTGTTGCCAGCAGGAATCACTGTAAAATAAAAAACCTAAGCTAAACTCTCTAAGCAGCTCTTTATGAGAGCCACCTAGAATTGCACCCTTCTCGGCCGGGCACAAAAATCTAACTGGAGTCTGGAGGAGGGTCATAGGGGGAGGAGCCAGTACACACCACCTGACCTGTAAAAGCTTTACTTTTGTGCCCTGTCTCCTGCGGAGCCGCTATTCCCCATGGTCCTTTCAGGAACCCCAGCATCCACTTAGGACGATAGAGAAAACTGTGTGTTTTATATAGTGCTTACGGATTATGCAGTGCATTACAGAGAATATGGCATCAGTGAGCATGGTAATAAAGATCTAGTCGAATTCACATAGCCATTAGATCCATAGCGTTGCATTAATGTGCACACTGCAGGATATTTCCACCAGACATGGTCCCAATATCCGCACAATTCAATCAGAAATGACACTGTGGCAAAGTTGAGCATTCATTCTGCAGTGAGCACCTTAGAGGAAGTGCATAAAAGAGTGTGGGAATCATCCTAAACCCTCCAAAATTGGCTTAATTTTGTAACTTTTATAAATGATGGAACAATGGCAGGCAGAAAGCGTATTTCAGCAAATAAGTGTACAGAATATTTTGGGATACATTAAAATTATTGACAGAAGTGAAATACATACAATACAGGAATACAGTAAATGTATAAACTGTAAGTGAACAAAATAATATGAATTCGATGTGTAGCGATCATAAATTGAAAGTTACTGTAGTCTAAACAGAGTGCTATGAAATGGAAATCAGATCCAGTAAAACATCTTCAAAATACCATTAGAAAAGTGGATGCTTGGAAATCAAGTAAACAACACTCAATTATAAATAGATACACAAAGAAATCGGAGGGTGGGGAATGGGAAATAGAATATGGGTTGGTTGGATGGTAAAGGCCCATACACACTGGGCAATTTTGAGCTGAAAGCAGCTCCCTTTTGGTGTGTTGAGCTGCTTTCAGCTCAAATCTGCCCAGTGTGTACGCACAAGCGATGAGCGCTGATGCCCGCTCCATCACTGGCGGCCGCCGTTCATCTGCTTGTATTACCAGTAGATGAACGGCGGGGTGAGCGGCTTTTCATTGAGTCCTGTTATGGAAAGCCGATCACTCCCACTGACATCGCTGGGCAGGGGGGAAAAGCGCTGTGTGTGTATGCACTGAGCGCTTTTCAGTCCAGCGATGTCAGCGATCATCACTGTGCATACACGCTGGGCAAAAACGCCCAGTGTGTATGCACCTTAAGCCATCCAGTACTAGATGAATGGAATATTTTTGAGAAACAGTACATTGTAGGGTGAATACAATTACAGTATATAGCAGCTAATGGGGGATCAGCCTGGAAGTATGCCATCCAAGGAGACCAAGTTTCATAAAATGACCAGGAGTGTCATGCAATATTACTGTGCTGCGTTCTAGTCTGTAAGTGTACCAGATAGCTTTTATAGTGGCAGTCATCGTGGGAAGTGATGCAGATTTCCAGTTTGCCTCAATTTGACACTTAGCTGTATTGTGGTTGACGAGAAGTACTGTATTAGGAACAGGGCGTGAAAATAGGGTGTAGAAAGACGAGTTTGTCATTGCAATATCGAGTATATCAGTAATAAGTTTATGAACCTTATTCCAGTATCGTTTGATATGCGGGCAAGACCACCAAATATACAGCAGGGTTCCAAGTTGACCACACAGTCACCAACACTTGTCTGTACAGGAGGGGTAAAATGAATTGAGTCGTGTGGGCACTAGGTACCAGCGATAATATAGCTTGTAAGAATTATCCTTAATTCGGACTGATATGGAGCTCTTGGCGATTTCCGTTCTAATATTAGACCACTCTTTGGGAATCAGAGTCTCACCCACATCTCATTTCCAAGTTATTTCATTAGCTTCCTTCTGGGGAGTATTATGTGCGAGTAAGAGCTGATATATAGTGGAGAGCAGGCCTTTAGTAGAGTGATGAAACTGGCATAGTGACTCAAAATTTGATTTATCCCTCGTAAGGGTTTGTTTGGTAAGACAATTCTAAAAGTGTCTCAGCTGTAAGAATTTATAAAATACTGAGTGAGGGAGAGTATAACGGGACTGTAAATCGGCAAACTCTGGGAACAAGTGGAGGGGCGCAATGTCTAGCGGGAAAAGAATATTGATACCTGTCCAAGAATCAAACGCATGATGAGTTGTACCTGGAAAAAATTTAGGGTTGTTCCATAAGGGGACTAGGAGGAGATGGAAAGAGCAAAGTCGATATAGTCGGGTACAAAAGTCCCACATAGAGTAAATCGTACAGTAGGTAAAAATGAAGAGGTGGGTGGGCGATGTCTCGGCAGGCACCATAAGAGACTGCTGAAGAGTAACTGCTTCCAAATGTGTCCAAAATATTTGGTCAGGAGAAGCATGACAAAAGGATGCATGTAGCTAAATGAGTAGCTCTATAATATCTAAGATGATCAGGGACTCCAAGGCCCCCCACTGATCTATGTTTCTGTAGAAGGCGTATCTTTACCCTGGGTTTTTCACTGCCCAAATAAACGTTGGAGAGTTCAATATTTTTTCCAACGTTTTACCTACCCTGGAGCTGTGAACTAAAAGCTGCGGTGGTTTCCATTGAAGCATGCTTTAACTTCAAGCAGGTTTCTAATTGAAAAGCAAAAGTTATGATTATGGAATTTGCCCGTAAAGAAGTCACATGACCTTGTTCGCAGCTAACTGAAAGCAATGCAGACCATAACCTTTACTTTGTTAATAGAGTACTAGAATAGCTATGGCACCTTACCTGGTAAATTGATGGTTTGATCACCAAGAAAAAGACGTCTAGCAATACTCCTTCTATACCAAGCCCTCGGAAATGCCAAAATTTCACTAAGGCGACGCATGTCATACTTGAAGGAAGCAGAGCCTATGTCACAGACAGCTGATGGGAAAAGAGACAATCAGCATACTGACGCAGAGTCTAAAACTAGTCTGTCCACTCAAAAAACATACAATACCTGAGATATTTATTAAAGTGGTGTCCATTTTACTTGATGTCTTGTTCGCAGACACACTTTCAAAGAAAGAAGCTCCTCCAGAGCGTCTCATTCTGGACAAACTGACTTTGACAAACTCCAGGTTAATGCTGAGGGAGTCCTTTCGGCCTGTCACAGAAGTAAGCTCTTCATCCACATGACCTACAATTAAGAAGTCCAATTGCTGAAACATTTCCTGCATCCAGTACCAGAAAACACATTTTGGGTCTGATTTAGAGTTGAATGTAAAGATGCAATGTGTGCGTGGAAGCTAAGATGCATCTGCACATTTGCATTTCCAGGTCTGCCTTATCGGTAGCACCAAAACACATTTGCTCTTATGTGCAATTCTAAATCAGAACCTATATGAGCTTGTTATATTAAATATAGAATGCACGTGTGTGTTGTGAACATAGGATACATGTTATTTTTTTGTTAGGTTATTTTTAATTGTCCTGAGAAAATGTGCTGCACATCCTTTTAGTATTCATTCATGGGGTGATGTCATGGTCATTGGTGGCATTCAGAGTAGCTGATATCAAAGAATAACAGAACTTTTGCTGGGCTGTATGAGGCAAACAAGATTAACACTTGGCAAACACATAGCTCAAGCGTGGTTCTACCTACAAAGTAGACAAACTTTGCAGAACTCTACGGTCTACTTACTAAGCCTTGGACAGAGATAAAGTGTACGGAGATAAAGTACCAACCAATCAGCTCCTACCTGTCATTTTTCAAAGATGGCAGTTAGGAGCCAATTGGATGGTACTTTAACTCCACTGTATCTCTCTCCAAGGTTTAGTACATAGAGCCCGAAGGCTCTAAACCTCCGTCAAGGTAAAAAAAACCAAAAAAAAAAACCCTACCTTTAAAAGGGACACCAAAGCAGAGTAGAATATAGAACTTTTTGCATTTACAAATATTTGTTCCCTTTAGCTGCATGCCTTTCTTTTAATTGAGTATATTTATTAAAAAAATTTCAGGTATCATACAAATAAGGAAAAAAAAAAAAAGAATAAAACCAACAAAGCAGAACCTCAAAAACAGAATCTCAGGCACATATATAAGTACATAAAGTAGGAGAATTAGGCAACATGGGCAAACAATCTCTGAGCAACATCGAGTAGGGAACATGTAAAATATAGGGGAACAAAAAGCATGATACATAAAATATAAATAAAAGGAACTAGAGGTTAGGTAGTGGAGACAACTACAGGACACAAATCTACGAGTTAGGTTTGAGTATAGACAAGCATAATGTTATGATTGCCAAAGGGACCAAACCCTTTCAAATTTGAGGGGGCATTGCCTTTTAAAGGTCATAAAGCGCTCATGAGAGATGGTGGCGTTAACCAGACCCAACCGAGCAAACAAAAACAAACAGTTCTGATCAATACAGACCTTGGCAGACACAAAGAGATTAACGTACAGTGCAGAGAAAATTTAGAGTCAGCTAGACCTAGGACAAAAATACATAAGCAGGGGGTTAAACAAAAGTAATTCCAGTGCTACCTATACATTCCAGAACAAGGACCAGAATGAGGAGACAAGGCAGTAAGACCAAAGCAAATGCCAGAAAAAAGCTCTAGAGGCTCCACGCTTAGGACAGGAGTTTTTAGATAACCGATCAAACCCACTAAGGTGTACTGGGGTCTAATAGACTCTATGCAAGTCTCAAATGAAACAGTAATACTGCTTGTGTAATTGATATTTAGATAGGGGTCTGAAGAATAAGCTGAACATGGAATTCAAAAATAGTGAGGGCATCACTCCTCCACTGTGCACAGAGTGTGTTACGGAGCTGCAAATATCCTTAAAACAGATATGATGGGACGTTAAAATATGGAATTAATTGAGCAAAGGAAGATAAAACTCCATTGTCAGTCTACTCCAATGGACTGCCACAGAGATCAACCCTCAAGAGTACAAAGTTTAGAGAAGGCGACACTGTCCCATTATTAAAAACAAGGACAACAGATTCATCCCAATTAATCCTTACTCCAGAACAGAAGCCAAATAGATTCACAATTGTCAATAAAGAAGACAGGTAGCTCTACAGGAGAGACACATATAACATATCACCAGCCTAAAGAGCTATACATTCCTGCCAAACTGAGACCAATAGCCCAGAAACATCAGGGAAAGTCATTATTGCTCAGGCCAATGGCTCTATGGCAATGGCGAATAACAAAAGGGGTTAACGGACAACCCTGTCTGTGCCCCAACACAGTTGAAAGAAACCCATAGAAAATAAATTCAGAGAGGCCCTAGTAGCAGGACAAGAGTAGAGATGTAACCAAGCTACTGTAGAAAACTGGGACCCACACCAAATCTAGAAAGCACCTGCCATTATTATGGGCATCCTACAGAGGTAAAAGCCTAGGCTGCATCCAAGGACACAACCAAGGCATCCTCCATCACCTGATCAGCACATTTGCAAACAAGTATAAAAGAGCTGGGGATTATCAGAAGTTGAAGGTCCCGGTATGAAGCCAGTTTGGTCAGTGTGAATAATTTCAAGAATCACATTAATGCTAGAATTTTGACATCAGTGGAAAGTAAGGACAATAAGAATCTGGATAAGACGGATCCCTACCAGGCTTGGGAAAGCACAAATATCAAAGCCTCTGCCATGGGGAGAGAGTCTGCCACCAGGAGGGCCATATACATTTCTAACAGCGTAAGTTGGGCATGCACTATACAATTATTTGGCAGACCATCTGTCAGGTTGGAATTAAAATCAATGGATGGGAGTAAATGACAATAAACCATTTGCTACCAAATACTGGGAAATGGACAAAAACAGTTGTTCAGACAAATTGAATAAATCACTGATTTAACCAATTTGCCTGAAAGCTTTGGTCTGTTTTCCAGTGTTTAGGAGCAAATGGTGGGTTGCAGGGCCGGTGCTAAGGTGTTCCTGCTGTCAAAGTCGAAAAATATTCCAGTACACACATTACGTACTAACCACACACATGCCCGCTGCGCGTGCACTTGTTCCGCCGTGCGTGCACATATCCGCAATTTGCGTATGGTCGCTCCCGCGGTCCTGCGCGTGGTATGGGTATTTACGGCGGAGTTTGTGAGCGCATAGAAGGTTATCAAAACATTACATATTTAATCCAAATAGTGCACATTGTACACATAGCCCCCCTGCACCACATCAGCAAGTATCAACAGTTTAAATGATTCCAGGACTAGGGGATTCACCTTTGCATGATAGGAAGGGACAGACTAAGGTTATAAGGTGATGTCTGGTATCCAGCTGTAGGGTATTTTAAGGGTAATATTCCGGTGTTGGTTAGAGGAAGATCGCATGTTCCTGTGTATAGTTATGTGCAGAAGTAGAATATAGATATAAACTGTATTTACTGTATATTATGTATGCGGCGGGAATCCAAAGGAGACCACCCACAAGAGCAGTTGAGAAAGACATCGCCCACCTTTTCAAATCAACCTATGACCTCTCCTGTAATGTAAAGATGCATCCCTGTGTCCAATGGACAAAGGGATTACAGTATCCATTGTATTGCTTTTGGAAGTAGTGTATAAAAAGCCTGTTGCTGCCTGGCCGGTCAGAAGACTCTTAACGCTATCTACCTGATTAGCGGAGGACTGGACCAGGAAGCGCATGCGAATATTCTCACGTATGTACATTGACTGTAGCCATTTACTCTGTTGTATTGTAGTGTATAAATTGTATTGTTATCCCCTTCCAGATATATATACGCTGAGGTGTCGGAGCCCAGTGTTTAACTACAAATCGGTGTTGTGTCCTCTTTTTCCCTGCTAGGGTTTAAAGCGTATTACATTACCTAACTGTATAAGGTTTAGAGTGTAATAATATCATTGCATTACATTATTAAGGTTTAAAGTATATCAAGAGTGTGTATGCGCTGTGTGTACTTTGTACCCCCAGCGCGGCGTTTGTACGCTAAGTACGTACACGGTACGGGACTCTGTACGCAAATAGTGTACAAAGTACGTAGCGTGTGTATTAAGTCTAGCAGCCGCAGCGGCTCCATGGTAAAAGTGTGTTTAACGGAATAGCTTTATGGTTTAAGATAATATTGACATTATCAATTGGGGGCATCGTCCATTTTTTCCTCATACCCGCAGCCTAGCAGGTTAAAGCACACTTTATCTATCAGCAAAGGGCGGAAGGGTATCCTACGTGAACCTTTTCCTGGCCGTAGAATACACCGGAAACCCTAAGTTATTGCTGATTAGATGGCGTCTGCTCTGCATGGTTTGTAGGGATGCTGGTGGGACCCATAAAGTAAATACGCAAAGCTATTTAAAAAAAATCTGTGAATTTCTATTTGGCGCCAAATGCGCACACAACACAAGCATACACCTGTACTTTGTATTTGTATACCTGCTCATATTGTTGCCATAAGTACTGATTACTAGATTCATTTAGACCTGTATGGAGAAATTTGTTGCTATTTAGTTTAAAATGTAGAATAAATATTAAGGAAGTAAACGTAAAACACAAATACAGTCTGGCCTAGTTAAACAGGTTTATACAGAAAGAAACTGTGTTGTGTTAAGTAAACGATTATAGGTAATATCGCTTACATTTATAGAAGTGTGGGATTTGTACTATTGCGGACGTACGGTTTTTGTACACGTGTCTCGGACAAGGTACGGGACTGCGTACGCAACGTAAAGACATACGCACGGTCGCGTGTTTACGCAACGTGCGTAAGGGTACGACCGCTAAGTACAAATTACACAATAGCATTGTTTAGTTTAGGGGCGGAACAGTAGCCACGCTACAATAGCACAAATTGCTCGGTTTCCAAAATTTAGTTTAAATAAAACCTTTTTTACTGTATTACCTCTGGTACTAAGGCGGTTTATCTGAATGAAAGTTAATTTTCTGTACAGAAAAACCAAAGTGTATTTGAGTGAACGAACGTGAGTGTGCAAACATAATAAAGGTTTTGTGGACCCAGGGAATTCGGGATCCCGTAGAAGTGGTACACCGAGTGAGTGGAGGCTCGGTGGCGTGAGGCAGCTGACTCATGTTAATATAGATTGAAGTACAAAGGAGCAAGGTAGCAGAGTACCGCGGCCCAAGAGGTCAGCGAGGTTTAGAGTACCGCGGCCCAAGAGGTCAGCGAGGTTTAGAGTACCGCAGCCCAGGGGGTTAGCGAGGTTTACCCATATAGGCTTGTTTTTGATACGCCATGGCTGAGGTTTCGCAGCCTGAAAAATCGATTCCATTGGTCGTACGGCGGATAAGTAACAATTACCTATACGCTGTGCGATTGGACCGCGCGTTTGTGGGTGCAACAGTTAGCGCAACGTGATACTCTTTTTACGAGCTTTGCGTAAAATCGCGGGATCATTAGCGCTGGATATAGCATACGCAAGCGTGATTTGTGTATAATAAAGGTTTAGGGAGTTTTTGCTGGTCTCTCTCAGGAACTCTCCAACTACCAATATTCACTGGAAAGGGTAAGTCACTCCCAGTAAATAGAGGTTACGTAGGGGCCCTAGGTTGGGTAGATTGCCTGCGCTATCAAGAGTGTATGGTAGTACTGGCCAACGGTGGCGTGAGTGGGTGAAAGCACTCGGAGGACTTTCACCGTTGCCTTATATTGAGTATTTTGGTTATTTTTGTGGGATTAGCCAAAAGGACTATACCTGCAAAATATGGGGGCCAGTTGCTCAAGTAAGGGACGGTCAACCAGGGTTCAGGTTGACATTCCGCGGCCCAGGGGGTCGGCGAGGTACATAATGTGTGAGAAGCATGGACCACACACAGAAGTTTTTTGCAATGAATGGGAACGTATGACTGTGGAAGATAGGGAACCATTCTCTAAGGTAGGCAGTTTTGAACCAGAGGTATTGCGGAATTTAAGGAATAGGATATGTCTGATAAAATCCAGAAAGCAAAGGGTCAGACACACAAACTGTTTAAATTTATGGCAGCAAGAGGGCGATATGCAAAGGGAACTAGCTTACGCAGCAGGTTCCAAACCTGGCAGGAAAATGATGGCAACCGCACCACCACCACCGTATATTGTAGGGGAGAAAGTGGCTACAGACAATGGCATATTGGTATCCGATAAGAGTATAGTTGATAAATGTACTAATGCTAACCCGTGCAAGTTGTATCCCATTTTAAACTTTCCTCAGGACTGCGAGCAAGAAGATGAGCCCAGCACGATATCGGCACTCTCTCTAGCAGCCACCATACAGAACACTCAGGTGGGCACGGCCCAACCAGTAAGATCAGTTGTAAGGCCCCCTAGCGGAGTGATAAGTGAGGTCGTGTCCACAGGTAAGTACGGTACCATACATTATGTAGAGACAATAGCACCTCAGATTGTGGAGTCAACTCAGAATGATGTAATTGAATTAAATCCTGTCAGGGTGATCGCAGTCCCCAATGGGAAGACTGACGCTCAGGGAGTCACTCCCATCAGGAACATTGCTATGCATTGTCCCTGGTCCCGGACAGAATTGAGGACAATTATGTCTGAATTTCCCGATCCCAGAAAGATCTAGTCGCATGCCAGAGGTTTATTAAAGAATTAGGTAACGCCACCGAACCCACAAACAAAGATTGGCGAACAGTGCTAAGGGCATGTTTACCTTTCAATATTGACCCTGCGAAATTCATTACTGATTGTAAATTAGACGCAGTAGTACCTCTTACTGATGAGGACACTCAGGAGAATGTACGACAGATCAATCTGCAATTAGGAGTATATTTCCCTACTGTTGTCAAATGGAATAAAATCTTTTCCATAAGACAAAAAGAAGGTGAAACGGCATCTGAATATTTCCACCGAGCACTGCAGGAAATGGCTAGATACACTGGGGTCGAGGACATTAAGGAAAATGTACATCACAGGGAGGTAGCTGTGTCAGTATTAATAAACGGGTTAAAAGAGACATTAAGAACAAGGGTACAAACCACTCTACCTAACTGGAGAGGTATCTCGGTGGCTGCATTAAGAGAGTCCGCTATCGAGCGCGATCGGAACATCTTTAAGCACAGGGAGTCACAGGGGGATAAGCTGATGACAGTAAGTATAAATGCCCTTACATCCAAACCGCATCAGCCAAAACCCCAGACCCCTGATGGTAAGTCGCATGTAGTAGTATGCTATAACTGTCGGAAGGAAGGACATTTTGCACGGAATTGCAGTTATAAAGGCACACATAAGGTATATCGACCCCCTAGACCAGGATATGAACCACATTATAATACACATGATAGGGATCAGGGATCGCATAGGAGAAGTTATGACCCGCATGCAGGGGAAACAAGGAGGTACCCACCAGAGAGGGACTGGCAGACCTCTGAAAATTCTCAGCTACCCCCTCACATATTGTAGTCGCCAGCGCGCTGCGGGAGGGTCACAATATACAATAGGGGTTGGGCCACACCTGTAGTCTGCAGCCAGTGAAAGTTGATTGCTAGCCTTGGTAGTGAACCTGAGGTCACAGTTGATGTAGCTGGTAGATCATTACCTTTTCTTGTAGATACAGGGGCGGCCAGGTCAGTGTTAAATTCAACGGTAGGTATGAAAACCACGGGTAAAACAATTTCGGCAATGGGAGTAACAGGAGTAGTACAACACTACCCTTTGAGTAGACCTGCGGAGATTACGATAGGGCCTTTGCAGACCAAGCATTCCTTTTTGTTAGCTGCATCGGCTCCGACTAATCTACTGGGGAGAGATCTATTGTGTAAAATGGGGTGTGTCATATATTGTACTCCTGAGGGTGTCTTCTTGGATATACCCGAGAATCACGTTCAGGAAGTGCAGGATATGTTAGACACCCCACAAAGGCAAATGTCACACTCTGCTGGTATAGACAGGTGTCCATCCAAGGTAGAGGAAATGATCTCACAAACACCAGGATCCCTCTGGACCAAAGATGGACAAGACACTGGATTGATGGCGAATGTAGCTCCCGTAGTAGTGCAAATAAAAGATGGTAGTATAGCTCCCAAAATCCCACAGTATCCTCTGAAGCCAGAGGTGGAATTAGGAGTGTACCCAGTCATAGAGCGCTTGCTACAACAGGGCATCCTAGTTAGGACATCCAGCACTGCCAATAGTCCCATCTTCCCTGTGAAAAAGAGTGGGGGGAGGGGTTACAGGCTAGTGCAGGATCTAAGAGGGATAAACAAGATAGTTTAGAGCCAATTCCCAGTAGTGCCAAATCCAGCTGTCATCCTCATGCAAATTCCCCCTACTGCAAAATTTTTCACTGTCATTGACCTCTGTTCTGCTTTCTTTTCTGTCCCTCTGCACCCTGACAGCCAATACCTGTTTGCATTTACATACAGGGGAGTACAGTACACCTGGACTCGTCTCCCCCAAGGTTTCATTGACATCCCAAGTATTTTCTCCCAGGCTCTGCATGACTGTTTACAATCCTTTCAACCTGAGAGCGGATCAGTATTAATACAGTATGTAGATGACTTACTGCTGTGTTCTGATTCACTCGAATCGTCCTTGAAAAGACACAACACAGCTTCTGTTTCACCTTTCTAATACGGGACACAAGGTTTCAAAGGATAAGTTGCAGTTGTGCCAAACCAGGGTAAAATATTTGGGACATTGCTTGACGCAAGGACTTAGACATCTTACTGCTGATAGAATACAGGCGATTCGCGACATGACTCTGCCACAAACCCAGCAACAGATCCGCACTTTTCTTGGAATGTGTGGGTACTGCCGAAACTGGATCCCAGGGTTCTCCATACTGGTCTTGCCTTTGCAAGAAATGGTCTCTTCAAACAAACCCAATCGGATCTCGCACACAGATGAGTCCGAACTGGCATTTGAGAGACTCAAACAGTGCCTATCACAGGCACCTGCATTAGGCATGCCAGATTATGGGAAACCCTTTGAACTGTACGGTACGGAAAGTGCTGGGTGTGCGGCAGGTGTCCTAACCCAGAGACATGGTGATGCCAGCAGGCCGGTAGCTTACTACAGTGCACAGTTGGACACCGTAGCGCGGTCTCTCCCCACATGCTTGCGAAGTGTTGCAGCGATAGCTTTGCTAGTGAGTGAAAGCGAAGACGTAGTGTTAGGACACAACCTGACAGTCCATACGCCTCATGCAGTATCAGCCTTACTAAACTCCGCCCAAACCACACATGTCTCATCAGCACGGTTTACAAGGTGGGAATTAGCACTAATGGCCCCTGTAAACATCACCATAAAGAGATGCAGCACACTAAATCCTGCAACTTATCTGCCGGGTGTGCCTGGACAGGCACAAAGGGTGGAGGATGAGAATGATGGTGAAGGAGGATTTAGTGCAGATACTGACACGCATGATTGTATGGAATATCTGAACCAGACTTTCACTGCAAGACCCGACATTAGTGACAACCCACTGGAAGGCGTAGATTTTACCTTTTACACTGACGGTAGTTGCCACAGACAGACGGACTCGGGAGACCTGTGTACTGGATACGCAGTCGTAGATGACAGAGGTATCATAGAAGCTGAACCCCTGGGCCCACCGCACTCAGCACAAGTTGCTGAGCTGGTCGCCCTAACCAGAGCGTGTGAATTGGCCAAGAGTAAGTCAGCCAATATATATACAGATTCTAGGTATGCCTTTGGAGTAGTGCATGATTTCGGGGCCCTATGGTGCCTCAGAAATTTCATGACAGCAGCTGGCACACCTGTAGCGCATGCATCCCACATAAAAAGGCTTCTAACAGCGATACAAGAACCAGACCGAGTTGCTGTTATCAAGTGCAAAGCACATACTTACAACCAAGATCCAATCTCACTTGGTAACAGCTGGGCAGACGAAGCTGCTAAATCAGCAGCCAGCACCCCCATACAGACAGACATCACACAACTGATGGTATTCAATACCGTCAACACACAAAAATTAAGTGAAATGCAAAATTTGTGTTCTCCACAGGAAAAGGCGGTCTGGAGGTCAAAGGGATATGGCCAGAAGTCCTCAGGACTCTGGACAGATGGACAGGGTAAGCCAGTGGCCCCCAGAGCATATATTCCAAGCTTAGCTGAGGCGGCACACGGTCTGACTCATCTGGGTAAAGAGGGTATGTGTAAGCTGGTGAGAGCCTACTGGTGTGCGCCAGGATTCTCTTCTCATGCGGGTAAGAGAGCAATGACATGTCTTATTTGCTTGAGGAAGAATATTGGAAAGTAAATACCAACAGAACCATCCCATATCCCGCCGACAGACGGCCCTTTTCAGGTAATACAGATTGATTTCATACAGTTACCACCCTGTAGGAATTTAAAATATGTATTAGTCTGTATTGATGTGTTTTCCAATTGGGTAGAAGCGTTCCCTGCTGCCACAAATACTGCTACGTTCACTGCAAAGAAAATTGTGCAGGAATTTGTGTG
This sequence comes from Pseudophryne corroboree, assembly GCF_028390025.1. Taxonomy (NCBI): domain Eukaryota; kingdom Metazoa; phylum Chordata; class Amphibia; order Anura; family Myobatrachidae; genus Pseudophryne; species Pseudophryne corroboree. The sequence continues at coordinate 906,971,315 of NC_086444.1, read as the reverse complement.
TAGATATGGTATCCCTAGAATAATTGAAAGCGATAGGGGTACCCATTTTACAGGTGAAGTCTTTCAGGTTATGTGCAAACTGATGGGAATTAATAGCAAGCTGCACACTCCGTACCGCCCACAGGCGAGTGCGAAGGTGGAGAGAGTAAACAGCACTATTAAGAATAAGCTGAGCAAAGTGATGGCTGAAACTGGATTGTTGTGGCCAGAGGCTTTGCCGCTAGTATTGTACAGCATCAGAACCACTCCCAGGTTAACCACTCCCAGGTCCCCCCTTAACCTATCACCCTTTGAGATTCTTTTTGGTCGAGAACCCCATGTAATGATAGACCCCCAGGATGATTTGAAATGCAATAACGAAGTGACTGTAAAATATTTGGTTAAGATGAGCCAACAGCTGAGGAATCAAAACAAAAATCTAAAGCTGGTGATTCCTGACCTGCCAAACAGTAATTGTCATGACATTGAACCTGGGGATTATGTAATGATTCGAAATTTTCTACGCTCAGGTTGCCTCATTGACAGGTGGGAAGGACCGTACCAAGTCTTAGTAACCAGCACGACAGCATTAAAGGTTGCCGAAAGAGAGACTTGGGTCCACTCGTCCCACTGTAAGAAGGTCGCTGACCCAGAGAGAACCCGTGACAAAGAGCAGAGTGTAGAGAACATCGTATCACTGGAGTGTCTGTTTCGGGTAGTTTGAGAGGCAGGACTGTTGTCACGGCACCTGAGCACGGAGAACAACAAGACCAGAGGCGGTTGTCGCACCAGTTTTCTTTTTTATTATTTCCTCCATCTCCCACTACCCTCCTTCTCTCCTTCCCTTTTCCTCCCCCTTCTTGTTTCCTTTCTCTTCCTTTAACAAGAAGGACTTACCCCAAGAGACTGCGTTCCGGGTTTTCCTGTTAACCCTGTTGTTGACCAAAACAGTCTGTTTCGGTGAGAGTCCCAGAGAGGTCGAGAAAGGATCTGGAATGGGTTCTGATGGCGAGGACGGATTTGTAGAATTCCAAGAGCAACACATCACTCGAGCAAAGGCGAGTATCAGAAAACGATCTGGTAGTCAGGGAGCTCGGAGGCACTGTGAAGGGTTATTGGCTGAGGAAAATTGCATTTGTAAAAATTGTGAGAACATAGTTGAGGATGGGTGCATCCAGAGATGTCAGTCCAGCCTTAATATCAACATGGACCGTCATCCATTGAGTGATTACCACTCACTAGTGGGTAAGGTTTTAAACCAAACAGAATGCTGGGTGTGCTCACAAGTACCTCAAGGTCAGAGCAAGTCAGGATTAGTACCGTACCCTTTAGCAATAGATGAGGTACTCGAATTACGGGGTGGGAGACCGGTGGACAAGAAATTTAATATTTCTAGGCCCCCTAGTTTGAAGCTCCACCAGTATCATGTAGATAGATCCTTATTATGTTTCAACATTTCCAATTACCGAAAACCAGGAAATTGGGAGGGGACATGGAATAACCAGACCATGGCCTTTTCACACAGAGCTGATAGGATACCCATAGACTCTGAACTTGTACGCCAAATAGCCAACAGTGGAAAGTATTTTCGGTATAGGTATACTCAAGGGAAGCAAGACCATGTGGGTTGGAGAAGTATCACCAGGGTACTGTGCTCATATCATCCAGCCTGATACTTGTACTGAGCAGATGGGAGAACTAGGGATTGGGTTTTTCACTTGGAAAGTTTGTAATATGGTAATGTCATATTCTGTCCCATATGTTCTCCCCGATGATGCCTATTTCATATGTGGGAGGAAGGCGTATAAGTGGCTTGCCCCAAACTCAGAGGGATTGTGTTACATTGGAAGAGTGTTGCCAGAGGTCATCACCATAACCCATGATAAGATGAAAGACGTTCACCGCAGTGCTCAGGCTCCTTATACTCATACTCACTATGAACACATCGTTAAGAGACACCTCATAGATGGGACAGAGCACGTAGCCTCTGATTTGATCCACGAATCCACCGGGATTCAATTTCTTCTCGCATTAGACATCACCCGTACTGCCAGAGGAATTATAAATTATAGGTATTATCCATGCGCTAGCGAACTTGATAGATAATATCACTGAGATGTATGACGACACCTTCAGGTATACGGGTAGGGAGTTGCAAGCTTACAAGACAGAACTGATCCAGCATAGGATGGTCCTTAATTATATCACAGCTGTGACGGGTGGGTACTGTGTCACTTTGGCAACTCAATATGGTGTGAAGTGCTGCACGTATATCACAAACAGCACTGACGACCCCACAGGGATTATCGATCAAAAGATGGATGATATATTGCAGTTGAAGTGGGAGTTCCGGAGGAGGCACAATCTTACCCTGACCGCTGTGGGTAATGAGCTGACCGGCTGGGTCTCATGGTTGAACCTACGAAAATTGGTTCTCAGGATTAGGAGAGTGGGCTCAAAATGTTATTATGAGTGTAGGAAAGTCTCTCCTTTGTATCCTGGGAGTCGTCATAATTTTTGGTTTGATATTTAGGTGTGTTCGAATTCTGATGCGGCGCAAGCACGGCACAAAATTGATGAGTTTAAGGAGCGGGGGCATTGTTACAGCAGCAGATTTAATTTACGACCCATCCATAGAGACAATGTTATGATAAGTATTGTAAATGAATTCCATGGCCCGTTTCTTTCACCCGTTTTTCCTTTGTCTCCCCCTCTGCCCAGATACACCCATCCGGAAAAGACATCGACTACACCCAAGAATGATTACGAAAATGTTATGTGAATGTATTTTTGATATGTGTCTTATCTTCATCTCTACAACCTTCAGTTAGTGACACACAGTCGACAAAAGATATCCACATATACTAGCACTCACATATGTTCCCCCTCCATGTATCATCAACTAAATGTGCACCCCATTTGTTGGAACAAGAAGCCGAAAAGAGCTCGGTAGTGTTTGTTGGCCCACTTACAGACCCTTAATACGGGATAAGAAGGATTTAATGTATACTTCGCAATACCTCGAAGCTTATCTAGAACATATACGGCACGATGATACATGCCCCTCAGACATGGATTCATACATACATGCTTTTACTATCCCACTAGGTCATACATTTCCCACCTACACCTCTCCTCCTACCATCCAACCATCTGTAGATATTGTATTGTATATTTTTCTGTTTAGTGTTTAGATAGTGGCAGTTATTGTTGACTGCCAAAGGGTGGACTGTCAAAGTCGAAAAATATTCCAGTACACACATTACGTACTAACCACACACATGCCCGCTGCGCGTGCACTTGTTCCGCCGTGCGTGCACATATCCGCAATTTGCGTATGGTCGCTCCCGCGGTCCTGCGCGTGGTATGGGTATTTACGGCGGAGTTTGTGAGCGCATAGAGGGTTATCAAAACATTACATATTTAATCCAAATAGTGCACATTGTACACATAGCCCCCCTGCACCACATCAGCAAGTATCAACAGTTTAAATGATTCCAGGACTAGGGGATTCACCTTTGCATGATAGGAAGGGACAGACTAAGGTTATAAGGTGATGTCTGGTATCCAGCTGTAGGGTATTTTAAGGGTAACATTCCGGTGTTGGTTAGAGGTAGATCGCATGTTCCTGCGTATAGTTATGTGCAGAAGTAGAATATAGATATAAACTGTATTTACTGTATATTATGTATGCGGCGGGAATCCACAGGAGACCACCCACAAGAGCAGTTGAGAAAGACATCGCCCACCTTTTTAAATCAACCTATGACCTCTCCTGTAATGTAAAGATGCATCCCTGTGTCCAATGGACAAAGGGATTACAGTATCCATTGTATTGCTTTTGAAAGTAGTGTATAAAAAGCCTGTTGCTGCCTGGCCGGTCAGAAGACTCTTAACGCTATCTACCTGATTAGCGGAGGACTGGACCAGGAAGCGCATGCGAATATTCTCACGTATGTACATTGACTGTAGCCATTTACTCTGTTGTATTGTAGTGTATAAATTGTATTGTTATCCCCTTCCAGATATATATACGCTGAGGTGTCGGAGCCCAGTGTTTAACTACAAATCGGTGTTGTGTCCTCTTTTCCCTGCTAGGGTTTAAAGCGTATTACATTACCTAACTGTATAAGGTTTAGAGTGTAATAATATAATTGCATTACATTATTAATAAGGTTTAAAGTATATCAAGAGTGTGTACGCGCTGTGTGTACTTTGCACCCCCAGCGCGGCGTTTGTACGCTAAGTACGTACACGGTACGGGACTCTGTACGCAAATAGCGTACAAAGTACGTAGCGTGTGTATTAAGTCTAGCGGCCGCAGCGGCTCCATGGTAAAAGTGTGTTTAACGGAATAGCTTTATGGTTTAAGATAATATCGACATTATCAATTGGGGGCATCGTCCGGTTTTTCCTCATACCCGCAGCCTAGCAGGTTAAAGCACACTTTATCTATCAGCAAAGGGCGGAAGGGTATCCTACGTGAACCTTTTCCTGGACGTAGAATACACCGGAAACCCTAAGTTATTGCTGATTAGATGGCGTCTGCTCTGCATGGTTTGTAGGGATGCTGGTGGGACTCGTAAAGTAAATACGCAGAGCTATTTTAAAAAATCTGTGAATTATCATTTCCTGCAAACTATCAATTTTGCACCTGTCTACAAATACAAATGTGACTGATCTCATCCTCAGAGCTGTAACTAGACATTTTGGTGACCCATCCCCCCCAAGATCTATAACATGGACAGTGCGTGCAAAAAGGCATGGCGCAAAGATATAGCGGTGTAAAATAATTAAGACGCATAGTACTCTCAATTATTCAAAATTACGCCACACAGTAGTATCTCCTATATAATAGCCCTGTGACTCTGTGCCTGGACATCTAACGCTGGGCGTGGCTAGGAGCTCTAATTGGGTTAGTGGCAGGTCTATCAAACCCAGTCCACAGCTGATTGGGCGAGAAACTCCCTCCCACACAGGTTACATCCAATGGGAGGCTCTGCCCTTTGCCTCCTGTGCTGTGTTTTCACAGAGCAGGATTAGCAATGGGACTGATGGAGCTGCAGCTCCAGCCCCACACCCAAAATAGTCCCACTGCATCTGCAGCAACAAACCCCCCGACAATTTACACAAACATTGATACACATTCGAAAAGGTACCCGTGGCCACGCCCCTTTTCATATACTTTCAATGGAAACCTGGAGAGTGAAAAAACGGTACAGACCATAAAAAAAATAAGAATTTACTCACCGGTAATTCTATTTCTCGTAGTCCGTAGTGGATGCTGGGGACTCCGTAAGGACCATGGGGAATAGCGGCTCCGCAGGAGACTGGGCACAACTAAGAAAGATTTAGGACTACCTGGTGTGCACTGGCTCCTCCCTCTATGCCCCTCCTCCAGACCTCAGTTAGGAAACTGTGCCCGGAAGAGCTGACACAATAAGGAAAGGATTTGGAATCCCGGGTAAGACTCATACCAGCCACACCAATCACACCGTACAACTCGTGATACTATACCCAGTGAACAGTATGAATAACAACTGAGCCTCTCAAACAGATGGCTCCAAACAATAACCCTTTAGTTAGGCAATAACTATATACAAGTATTGCAGACAATCCGCACTTGGGATGGGCGCCCAGCATCCACTACGGACTACGAGAAATAGAATTACCGGTGAGTAAATTCTTATTTTCTCTGACGTCCTAGTGGATGCTGGGGACTCCGTAAGGACCATGGGGATTATACCAAAGCTCCCAAACGGGCGGGAGAGTGCGGATGACTCTGCAGCACCGAATCAGCAAACTCAAGGTCCTCCTCAGCCAGGGTATTAAACTTGTAGAATTTAGCAAAAGTGTTTGAACCCGACCAAGTAGCAGCTCGGCAAAGTTGTAAAGCCGAGACCCCTCGGGCAGCCGCCCAAGAAGAGCCCACTTTCCTCGTGGAATGGGCTTTTACAGATTTAGGATGCGGCAGTCCAGCCGCAGAATGTGCAAGTTGAATCGTACTACAGATCCAGCGAGCAATAGACTGCTTTGAAGCAGGAGCACCCAGCTTGTTGGGCGCATACAGGATAAATAGCGAGTCAGTTTTCCTGACTCCAGCCGTCCTGGTAACATAGATTTTCAGGGCCCTGACTACGTCCAGCAACTTGGAATCCTACAAGTCCCGAGTAGCCGCAGGCACCACAATAGGTTGGTTCAAATGAAACGCTGATACCACCTTAGGAAGAAATTGGGGACGAGTCCTCAATTTCGCCCTATCCATATGGAAAATCAGATGAGGGCTTTTATATGACAAAGCCGCCAATTCTGACACACGCCTGGCCGAAGCCAAGGCCAACAGCATGACCACTTTCCACGTGAGATATTTTAGTTCCACGGTTTTAAGTGGCTCAAACCAATGTGACTTAAGGAAATCCATCACCACGTTGAGATCCCAAGGTGCCACTGGAGGCACAAAAGGGGGCTGAATATGCAGCACTCCTTTAACAAACGTCTGAACTTCAGGCAGTGAAGCCAGTTCTTTTTGGAAGAAAATCGACAGAGCCGAAATCTGGACCTTAATGGAACCTAATTTTAGGCCCATAGTCACCCCTGACTGTAGGAAGTGCAGAAATCGACCCAGCTGAAATTCCTCCATTGGAGCCCTTCTGGCCTCACACCACGCAACATATTTACGCCATATGCGGTGATAATGGTTTGCGGTCACCTCCTTCCTAGCTTTAATCAGCGTAAGGATGACTTCAACCGGAATGCCCTTTTCCTTCTGGATCCGGCGTTCAACCGCCATGCCGTCAAACGCAGTCGCGGTAAGTCTTGGAAAAGACAGGGTCCCTGCTGCAGCAGGTCCCGTCTGAGCGGAAAAGGCCATGGTTCCTCTGATATCATTTCTTGAAGTTCTGGGTACCAAGCTCTTCTTGGCCAATCCGGAACAATGATTATAGTTCTTACTCTTCTCCTTCTTATTATCCTCAGTACCTTGGATATGAGAGGAAGAGGAGGGAACACATAAACCGACTGGTACACCCACGGTGTCACTAAAGCGTCCACAGCTATCGCCTGAGGGTCCCTTGACCTGGCGCAATATCCTTTTAGCTTTTTGTTGAGGCGGGACGCCATCATGTCCACCTGTGGCCTTTCCCACCGGTGTACAACCATTTGGAAGACTTCTGGATGAAGTCCCCACTCTCCCGGAGGGAGGTCGTGTCTGCTGAGAAAGTCTGCTTCCCAGTTGTCCACTCCGGGAATGAACACTGCTGACAGTGCTAACACATGATTTTCCGCCCATCGGAGAATCCTTGTGGCTTCTGCCATCGCCATCCTGCTTCTTGTGCCGCCCTGTCGGTTTACATGGGCAACCGCCGTGATGTTGTCTGACTGGATCAGCACCGGCTGGTGTTGAAGCAGGGGTCTTGCCTGACTTAGGGCACTGTAAATGGCCCTTAGTTCCAGAATATTTATGTGTAGGGAAGTCTCCTGACTCGACCATTGTCCCTGGAAGTTTCTTCCCTGTGTGACTGCCCCCCAACCTCGAAGGCTGGCATCCGTGGTCACCAGGATCCAGTCCTGTATGCCGAATCTGCGGCCCTCTAGAAGATGAGCACTCTGCAGCCACCACAGCAGCGACACCCTGGCCCTTGGAGACAGGGTTATCAGCCGATGCATCTGAAGATGCGATCCGGACCACTTGTCCAACAGATCCCACTGAAAGATCCTTGCATGGAATCTTCCGAATGGAATTGCTTCGTAAGAAGCCACCATCTTTCCCAGGACTCGCGTGCAGTGGTGCACCGACACCTGTTTTGGTTTTAGGAGGTCTCTGACTAGAGATGACAACTCATTGGCCTTCTCCTCCGGGAGAAACACTTTTTTCTGTTCTGTGTCCAGAACCATCCCCAGGAACAGTAGACGCGTTGTAGGAACCAGCTGCGACTTTGGAATATTCAGGATCCAGCCGTGCTGTTGTAGCACTTCCCGAGCTAGTGCTACTCCGATCAACAACTGTTCCCTGGACCTCGCCTTTATAAGGAGATCGCCCAAGTACGGGATAATTAAAACTCCCTTTTTCCGAAGGAGTATCATCATTTCGGCCATTACCTTGGTAAATACCCTCGGTGCCGTGGACAGACCAAACGGCAACGTCTGGAATTGGTAATGACAGTCCTGTACCACAAATCTGAGGTACTCCTGGTGAGGAGGGTAAATGGGGACATGCAGATAAGCATCCTTGATGTCCAGTGATACCATGTAATCCCCCTCGTCCAGGCTTGCAATCACCGCCCTGAGCGATTCCATCTTGAACTTGAACCTTCTTATATAAGTGTTCAAGGATTTTAAATTTAAAATGGTTCTCACCGAACCGTCCGGTTTCGGTACCACAAACATTGTGGAATAGTAACCCCGTCCTTGTTGAAGGAGGGGTACCTTGATTATCACCTGCTGAGAATACAGCTTGTGAATCGCCTCCAGCACTGCCTCCCTGTCCGGGGGAGCTGTCGGCAAGGCAGATTTGAGGAAACGGCGAGGGGGAGACGTCTCGAATTCCAGCTTGTACCCCTGAGATACTACTTGTAGAATCCAGGGATCCACCCGTGAGCGAGCCCACTGGTCGCTGAACTTCTTGAGACGGGCCCCCACCGTACCTGGCTCTGCCTGTGGAGCCCCAGCGTCATGCGGTGGACTTAGAGGAAGCGGGGGAGGACTTTTGTTCCTGGGAACTGGCTGTATGTTGCAGCTTTTTCCCTCTACCTCTGCCTCTGGGCAGAAAGGACGCGCCTCTAACCCGCTTGCCTTTCTGGGGCCGAAAGGACTGTACCTGATAATACGGTGCTTTCTTTGGCTGTGAGGGAACATGGGGTAAAAATGCTGACTTCCCAGCTGTCACTGTGGAAACGAGGTCCGAGAGACCATCCCCAAACAACTCCTCACCCTTGTAAGGCAAAACCTCCATGTGCCTTTTAGAATCTGTATCTCCTGTCCACTGCCAAGTCCACAATCCTCTCCTGGCAGAAATGGACATTGCGTTTATTTAAGATTCCAGCCGGCAAATATCCCTTTGTGCATCTCTCATGTATAAGACAGCGTCTTTAATATGCTCTATGGTTAGCAATATAGTGTCCCTGTCTAGGGTATCAATGTTTTCCGACAGGGAATCTGACCACGCAGCTGCAGCACTGCACATCCATGCTGAAGCAATAGCCGGTCTCAGTATAATTCCTGAGTGTGTATATACAGACTTCAGGATAGCCTCCTGCTTTCTATCCGCAGGCTCCTTTAGGGCGGCCGTGTCCGGAGACGGTAGTGCCACCTTTTTTGACAGACGTGTGAGCGCTTTATCCACCCTAGGGGATGTCTCCCAACGTGACCTGTCCTCTGGCGGGAAAGGGTACGCCATTAGTAACTTTTTAGAAATTACCAGTTTCTTATCGGGGGAAGCCCACGCTTCTTCACACACTTTATTTAATTCATCAGATGGGGGAAAAACCACTGGTAGCTTTTTCTCCCCAAACATAATACCTTTTTTTGTGGTACCTGGGGTAATATCAGAAATGTGCAACACATTTTTCATTGCCGTAATCATATAACGAGTGGCTCTATTGGAATGTACACTAGTCTCATCGTCGTCGACACTGGAGTCAGTATCCGTGTCGACATCTGTGTCTGCCATCTGAGGTAGTGGGCGTTTTAGAGCCCCTGATGGCTTTTGAGACGCCTGGGCAGGCACGGGCTGAGAAGCCGGCTGTCCCACATCTGCTATGTCGTCAAACCTTTTATGTAAGGAGTTGACACTGTTGCGTAATTCCTTCCACATGTCCATCCATTCAGGTGTCGACCCCGCAGGGGGTGACATCACATTTATCGGCACCTGCTCCGCCTCCACATAAGCCTCCTCATCAAACATGTCGACACAGCCGTACCGACACACCGCACACACACAGGGAATGCTCTGACTGAGGACAGGACCCCACAAAGTCCTTTGGGGAGACAGAGAGAGAGTATGCCAGCACACACCAGAGCGCTATATAATGCAGGGATACACACTACACACAGTGATTTTTCCCTTATAGCTGCTATAATACACAGTTTGCGCCTAAATTTAGTGCCCCCCCTCTCTTTTTTACCCTATTGAGCCTGGAAACTGCAGGGGAGAGCCTTGGGAGCGTCCTTCCAGCGGAGCTGTGAGAGGAAATGGCGCCAGTGTGCTGAGGGAGATAGCCCCGCCCCCTTCTCGACTGACTTCTCCCGCTTTTTTCAGGATATTTTTGGCAGGGGATTTTACACATATATAGTCTTACTGACAATATTATGTGTTTTTTTGCCAAGCTAAGGTACTCTTATTGCAGCCCAGGGCGCCCCCCCCCCCCAGCGCCCTGCACCTATCAGTGACCGGAGTGTGTGGTGTGCATGGGGAGAAATGGCGCACAGCTGCAGTGCTGTGCGCTACCTTAATGAAGACCGGAGTCATCAGCCGCCGATTTCCTGGACGTTCTTCTTGCTTCTGGCTCTGGAAGGGGGACGGCGGCGCAGCTCCGGGACCGGACGACCGAGGCTGGGCCTGTGTTCGATCCCTCTGGAGCTAATGGTGTCCAGTAGCCTAAGAAGCCCAAGCTAGCTGCAAGCAGGTACTGTAGGTTCGCTTCTTCTCCCCTCAGTCCCTCGTAGCAGTGAGTCTGTTGCCAGCAGATCTCACTGAAAATAAAAAACTTAAATATACTTTCTTTTCTAAGAGCTCAGGAGAGCCCCTAGTGTGCAACCAGCTCGGCCGGGCACAAAATTCTAACTGAGGTCTGGAGGAGGGGCATAGAGGGAGGAGCCAGTGCACACCAGGTAGTCCTAAATCTTTCTTAGTTGTGCCCAGTCTCCTGCGGAGCCGCTATTCCCCATGGTCCTTACGGAGTCCCCAGCATCCACTAGGACGTCAGAGAAAAGGGACTGTACCTGCCAAAAAGGTGCAGCTGGAGGGTATGCCACTGCATCTGCAGCAAGTCTCTGCGCTGTAGATAGGGGAAAACAAAACACTTTTACTGCAGCGTCCTATGTCCTGCTGCCAGTCCGCCTGCCCCCTCCGCCATCAACAATCCCAACTCCCTAGCCGCAGCGCAGGTGGAATAAAAGCTGCTGCGGCCACCGGCATAGATGTGTATGCAAGCGGCGCAGCGGAAGCCTTTCATAGCCCTCCCTGCGCTGCATACTCTCTGAGCCCCGGAGCCTCCTCTGTGCGTGAAGTCACAGAAGTGCCTCCCCGCCACAGCCGCGCCCAGATCCCCAGAGGCCCTGACTCCAAAATACAGCAAAATACAGCACCTGGGCTGCCGACCTGGAAGCCCCGAGATGGCTAATGTAACGGATAGAGTGGGTGATATCACGGAGGGTAATGTCTGGACGCTGAATCAATGTAAAAGGTGACAATGCTGTGCAGTGCAGTCCGTGTGCAGTCAGGGCCGGTGCTACGGTGTTCGGTGCCCCCCTACAAACTATAAATTTGCACCCTTGCATACTTTACAAACGAACAGCGCACATAATGCCCCCTGTAGTAGAGACACTTACACATGTAATGCCCCCTGTACCAGAGACGCTTACACATGTAACGCCCCCTGAACCAGTGACGCTTACACATGTAACGCCCCCTGAACCAGTGACGCGTACACATGATGCCCCCTGTACCAGAGACGTTTACGCATGTAACGCCCCCCTGAACCAGTGACGCATACACGTCATGCCCCCCTGTACCAGTGATGCTTACACAAGTAACACCCCCTGTAGCAGTGACGCTTACACATGTAACGCCCCCTGTAGCAGTGACGCTTACACACGTAACGCCTACACACGTAACGCCCCCTGTACCAGTTCCGCTTACACACGTAGCGCCCCCTCTACCAGTGCCGCATACACACGTAACGCCCCCTGTACCAGTGCCGCTTAAACTTGTAACACCCCCTGTAGCAGTGCCGCTTACACACGTAACGCCCCCTGTACCAATGCCGCTTACACACGTAACGCCTCCTATACCAGAGCCGCTTACACACGTAACGCTCCCTGTACCAGAGCCGCTTACACACGTAACGCTCCCTGTACCAGTGCCGCTTACACCCCCTGTAGCAGTGCTGCTTACACACGTAACGCCCCCAGTACCAGTGCCACTTACACATGTATTGCCCCCTGTACCAGTGACGCTTACACACATCAGCAGCAGTCACACACACACACACATACACAGTCACACATATATACAGTATACAGACACTGTATATACACACACACTCACTCACTCTCTTTCCAGACACTTATCTAATGAAGTGTGGCTGGCCGAAGCTTTAGCAGCTCATCCTCCTGTTGCAGCATGGTCCCGTCTAGCTCCGCCCCCTTTGGTTCCCGCCCGGCCACTGAATGTCACACAGGTGAGGGGAAGAGGAGGCTTTGTGCTGCCGGCACCGAGGGGAAAAGGAGGTTTTGTGCTACCGTTAACCCCAGCACACAATAATGACACCCTCCCTCCCCAGCACACATTAATGACACACACCCCCAGCACACATTAATTAAATTACACCCCCCCGCCCACCCCCCGAAACATATTTTTGAAACCGTTAACCCCAGCACACATTAATTCAAGAGAACGGCCGATATATCGGCCAGTGTGTACGGTCCTTAACACTGCCCATCAGTTAAGTAGCAGAGCAGGGAGAGCGCCTCCCTGCTTTGTAGACCTTGCTGAGCGGGTAGTGCTGGGCCTGGTGGATTGTTTACGGCATAAAATAATTATGTTCCTCCTTTCAAGTGCGGTGAAGATAGGTCACGTCCACTGTTACAATTGGAATCACCCTTTTAACACATTGTCACCACATTGATTGAATTAACAAATAGGTCTGCAATGTTTTTTTTTTATAATTTTATATATTAGCATAATTAAGTATGGAACAGTCTAATACTGACAGTAATTTCTAGCCTCGCAGACAGGAGCTTGCAGTAGTAATATCATTAACAATGTTTATAAGGCAATATATGTATGGTATTCAAGTATTAATCATAACCTGTTTTGGAGGTTTGAGTCCTACTGCTAAATTGGGGGTCTACTCATGAAGCAGTGAAAAGAGTGGAGAAGTGAGCTAGTGGAGAAGTTGCCGATGGCAACCAATCAGCATTGACATAACATTTATTTATTTGCATACTATACAATTGTACAGAGCAGCTGAATGGTTGCCGTGGGCACCTTCTCCACATGCTCACTTCTCCACACTTTCCACTGCTTCATGAATAGACCCCTTGATCTGTTGGCAGCAATGTATTAAGTACGGACATTGAACATTCAATATATTTCACATTTGATATAATGTGACTATAGCGGTTTATCAGTTGCTGGTTAAAAAAAAGCTTATACTGTACTAATGCATTTGTATTTATATTGTTTCTTTTAGGCTTCTATAGTATTAGTATTTGTCTTGTAGTATATTTCTATGGTGATGGGTTTATGCTATTATGTCACATTTGGTCCAGCTTCCAGCAAACAAACACGTTCTTACCAGAGTCGAAGACCCTGCAATTCTGACCTGGGTTGACCCCTTCACACAGAAGAAATACCTGTATTGATCAGCAAATTACCGGGTGGAAATAGTTGACCCAGTAATTTACTTTTCTGTGTGAAAGGGGGGTCAGGCAAGGACTGGCAAAACAAACTGGCACTCAAATGCTGTGTAAAAGCCAGGGTTTAGGGACATTTCTGTCTGAAAGTGGTAAAAAAAAAATTAAAAAAAAAATTTTTTTTTTCTTTTTCTTTTACTCACTGTACACAACTTTAAATGTATACATAAAAATTGGGACATTGCAGGTTGAGACAGTATAGGTGAATACTACAGTATGCACTTTCTTTATTGAATTAACAGCATACCTAAGCCACTGGAACCTGGAGCCAGCCCAGAGACTGTAGATTTCTGCTTCCCAGCTCCATAAGGATGAAATACATATAGAGAGAAATCAGACATGCATGCTGTAAAGCTCAGGCCTGATGAGTTGCTGCTTGAGCTGGTCAGATCTGATTGGCTACTGCTGTGTCGAGTTCTTCCAAGAGGGCTGCCTAGCCCAGGTGAAGACCCTGCAAGAAATCATCATCCTTACAGAATAAAAACATGAACTTCAATGGCACTAAAAAGCACAATTTATAAAAAAATAAATAAAAAAAAGTGAGGGCTACAACGACTGATATGTAATACCTGTGTTACTTCTTGGAAGAGGGCTTTAAAATTGAATTGTGAATCAGGTTCAGAATAAAAAGGGGGATAACCAATTAGCCGTGGTTAATTACCAAAGGCAGGCGAAACCAAATCTCCGGAAACAGCCCCGTTTTCATCCAAAAACGGGGCTGTTTTTACAGAAAACACACAGGTTTCACTGAACCTATGTGTTTTTGGGAGATAACGTAATTTTTTTTACAGGCGACCAAATTGGATAGCCTGTAAAAAAACACAGGTGAAACATTGGGAAAAATCGCAAAGATTTCTGTTTTTCGCGCCCAATATATTTTCACCTGTAATTGGATACCCCTGAAGTATTCTCTATATATTACAGCAGGTTTTCATTACCAAACGAAATACTACAGTACACAAGTTGACTAAGGCTGGGTACACATCAGAATGACGTGTCCCCCAGATGTCCTAAGAATCGATAAATTGCGTGGCCGTACACACTGCACGATCTGGTGAATGACCGTACAATGCACCGTTACTCGCCGCATTCACCTGTAAGCCAATGTCAGCGGGACCACCCCATCTGATGTACAGCACATCAGATGCAACAACCCCACTGATGTCGGCTGGTAGCACGCAATTGCGGGTATACACTGAGCGATAAGGACGATATGTCATTTGAAATATTGCTTAATGTGTACCCCACCCTAAGGCATCTAATACTACAATGCCTTATTCAAATGCATACAAAAAACATAAAACATGTGGCTACAAATGTGAAGTCTGCATAAAAACAAAATGCACAATATATATGGGTATATTGCGTACCTGACATGCTTGATTTGCTCAGGTTTCCCTTTAATCCACTTGGCATGGAAAGATTACCAACGCTGATATCTGAGGGGTGTGTTGCTCCCAGTGTCTCTAGCTCACTTCGGTTGGAGGAGAAGACCAGGTCTAGGGATGGCAGCTTCAGCATGCATTCAACGCGTGAAACTGGCAGGCAGCTAAACTTGATCTGGGAAGGCTAAATAGGAGGAAGTGACAGAAAGGCTGAATAACTGGGAAGCTAAAAAGCTGAATTATACAGTTTCTTTTTTATTCAACATACTATAGCTATCTGGACTCTGTTGTTGTTGGTTTTTTTTTTTTACTCTATAAAGTTTATAGAAATGAAGTCCAGCAATATTCATTCAATTATAGGAACAGTCCCAAAACAGTTTCTAAATAGCCTCAATACAGCTACTAGCTCAACCCTGACCAAAGCTAGAGAGATGACCATGGGAAGGACTTCACTGGATAGTGTGGTGGTGCTGCCATCATTGTCTAAAAATTTTCAGAAACTCCACATAAACTGTTGCAGGCACAAAACAAAACTGTGGGGTCTATTTACTAAGCCTTGGATGGAGATAAAGTGGACGGAGATAAAGTCCCACCCAACCAACCAGCTCCTGTCATTTTTTAAACACAGCCTGTGACATGGCAGTTACCATAGGAAGCTGATTGGCTGGTACTTTATCTCCGTCCAAGGCTTAGCAAATAGACCCCCCTATCTCTGTCTGAGCTGCATGTGCTATGCTTGGATACATAGCTCTCATAGCTTAGATTTAACGATCTTATTTCAAATATTTAAATGTTACCTTGCTATTCTCAGATTTGCAGCCCTTGACATTTTAAAGATCACTATTTAGAATGAGTATTGTAGAATCATTTAAGTGGATACAGTCACTGAGATGTCACAATACCGTTGGTGGGATCCCGACAGCTCAAAATGCCAACAACTGTGAAGGTAAGTATGAGGGTTAGGTATAGGTTGAGGGGAGAGGGAGTGGGGGGTTAGGGTTAGACTGCTGAAGGGGATGGTTATTAGGTCTACTGGGGTAGGTTAGGGTTAGGCTCACAAAGGGTACAGTTAGAATTAGACTGCAAAGGGGACAGTTAGGTTGTGGGAGAGGTGGGTCAAAGTTAGCGTTGGGGTTAGGATTAACCGTGAAATAATTACCAAAAATTGATGCCATTTTCAGCATTAGGATCCTGCTGCCGGCATTCTGACCGTCGGGTTTCCGTAACCCAACCCAATTTAGGTAATATAGACAGATTTATCAGTAATGTGTGTAACTACATGTACTAGAGCAAAGCGTATGTCATATGGATGGTTTCTATGCCCAACAAACAGAACTGCTCCAAGAATACCCTCTAAAAAATTGATACAGCACGTTCTATTGGACAACAGTACAGTATTCACATGCCTGCAATGTGTAGGTATACAATGGCCTCGCTGACAACACCAGAAGCCTGAACAAAGCAATAATCTCACATTAAATATGAGCTAGGTGGATGTATTTTTGGAGAATGGCCAGTGAACCATTGTGGGCGAGAACAAAAGGTATATGTATACATTGATAGGCAGGACGTTGTACAAAAACAGAATATAACTCTGGCAGAAAATAACAGAGACTATAAAAAGTCACATACAAACGTGGCATCCAAAAAGTACATACTTTACCCGATTTATTATGTATATAGTAGCATTGCAGTCATGTGTGCAGTCATTTCTTTTAGCATATAGCCAAGCACTAACATATGCTAAATCCTAAATAGAAAGGCTACATATGTGACATACCTGAACTCTAACATACACAACCACATCAACAGGGAAAGAAGAGTAGGCAGATGTGGAAGAGGACACTAATGAGGTAGTGGATTCTTCTAGTGGATCCTGAATTTCAAATTGTCCAATATCTTCATCTTGCGTGTTCACTGAATATAAAAACATGAATATAAAGTGTTCACTAAATAATTTGCACAATCAGTCCCAAAATATCACAATCACATCAAAATTATGAGTGGGTTTCTTCTGGGTGCTCTGGTTTCCTCCCACAATCCAGAAATATACTGGTAGGTTAAGTTGCTCCCAACATAAATGAACCCTAGTGTACAAGTGTGTGTGTATACAAAGGTTTAGGGAAGACTAGATGGGCAAGTGGCTCTTATATCAAATTCTATGTTACCTATTTCATATTATAGGAGTTTTCCACTTTGGGAAAACACACCCTCTTTAGCAGATGCAACACCACTATCTAACATTTCAATGTTGCTCCCCTCTAAGGGATAGAAATGACAAGCATAACATTTAATTACCTCACTGAATCCATAGAAGGTAAGGAGAGTTTAAGGCTACTGCAAAGGCAAAATAGGCATGCAAGTCTCCTCTTGGTTTTTGAGTGGATGGATATAGAGCAACCTGAAGCTAATAAGATCACTGGAATCCTTACAGCAGCAGGAGATGAAGATAAAGACCTTGGGAGAGGTAGCAACCTACCCACTTGTGTTTCTATGCTAGTGAGGACAGACATTTATGTTACAGGGGCAGCATCATACTGTAATATGAGGAAGTGAAAAGAGGCATGCATTGGATGTTGATGTTAGGCTCCAATCATACTAATGCTGGAAGATTGTAATGGAGATTGAGAATTTTCAAAGCAGTTTTATTTTATTGTTTCAAAACATCAGCTCTTCTATTTTAGATCTAATAGCCCATTTACTCTATGAATACATTGTAGTCACATCGACTGGACTTCGTAGAGTATTCAAAGGTCTACTTGACATGACTCAAGCAACCCACTCTGATTAAAGTGCCGTTAAATACAACATACATGTTACTATATATGAAGAAGCTGGTAACAACATTCACAGGGTTACATGTTTGTTAAATATTATTCAAAATGCTGGCTATTGAAGGGTCTCTGTATAACAGGGGTTTCTGTAATTTGGAGTAACCATGTGTACAATATTATTATTATTATTATTATCCTTTATATATATGGCGCCACAAGGGTTCCGCAGCGCCCAATTACAGAGTACATAAATAATCAAACAGGAAAACAGCAACTTACAGGTTGATGACAGTATAGGACAAGTACAGGGTAAATAAACATAGTTACATCAGCAGATGACACTGGAATAAGTATCAGGTGGCAGAATACTGCTGGATGTGGTACAGTTGAAGATTATTAAAGTAAGACAAAGGATAAGCACATGAGGGAAGAGGGCCCTGCTCGTGAGAGCTTACAATCTATAGGGGAAATGTAATGTAATTGAAATGTAATGCACTCTATTATCCTGGATTTTACTAACATTGTATTTGGCTTTCCCCTTTTTATTAAGTGGGTTAATAGGATTTTAATACCTACCAGTAAATCCTTTTCTTGTAGTCCATAAGGGATATTGGGGACACATTAGTATGATGGGGATGTCCCAAAGCTTCCAGAACAGGCGGGAACGTGCAGAGCTGCAGCACCGCCTGCCCAAACTAGGTATCCTCTTAGGCCAGGGTATTAAATTTGTAGAACTTCACAAAGGTGTTCTTCCCCGACCAGGTAGCAGCTCGGCATAGGTACAAGGCAGAGACTCCACGGGCAGCCGCCCAGGAAGACCCCACGATCTTGTAGAGTGGACCGTCAGAGACTGCGGAACAGGTAAGGCTGCCGACACATAGGCCTGTTGGACAGTAAGCCTAATCCAACGAGCAATGGACTGCTTTGACGCAGGGCAACCCGTCTTCAGCGCATCCTAGAGCACGAACAAGGAATCCATCTTTCTGATCCGAGCCGTTCTCTTGACATAGATTTTCAAGGCTCGCACTGCATCCAATGCCTCCGGAGGGGCAGAAGTGCCAGAACTGGACGGAATCCCAATAGGTTGTTTCAAGTGAAACGCGGAGACCACCTTTGGCAGGAACTGCTGTCTAGTCCTGAGCTCTGCTCTGTCCTCGTAAGAGGCCAAGTATGGAGTTTTACACGATAAGGCCCCAAATTCTGAGACACATCTAGCAGAAGCCAGTAACATCACCGTCTTCCACGTGAGGTACTTGTCTTCCACCGTCACCAGAGGTTCAAACCAGGAGGACTGCAGAAAACTTAACACCACATCCAAATCCCAAGGTGCCGTAGGTGGCACAAACGGTGGTTGTATGTGAAGCACCCCTTGCAAGAAGGTCTGAACTTCTGGCAATAGAGCCAACTTCTTCTGGAAGAAGACGGAAAGATCTGAAATCTGGACCTTAATGGATCCCAGACATAAGCCTTTATCCACTCCAGCCTGCAGTAAATGAAGGAATCTTCCCAAGTGAAAGTCTGCAGAGGGATATGTGCGTTCCTCGCACCAGGAGACATATCTCCGCCAGATATGATGATAGTATTTTGACGTCACAGGTTTTCTGGCTTGCGCCATAGTGGCAATGACCTTTTTGGAAAGCCCTTTGTGAGCTAGGATGTTCCTCTCAACTTCCATGCCATCAAACGAAGCCGCCGTAAGTCCGAGTAGACGAACGGTCCTTGCTGAAGAAGATCCCTTCTTAATGGCAGAGGCCAAGGGTCTTCTATAGACATGTCGAGAAAAGCAGCGTACCACGCTCTTCGGGGGCCTGATACTCTTGAGCACCTTTGGGATCAACGGAATCAGAGGAAATAGCTAGACCAGCTGGTAAGGCCAAGGAGATGTCAGCGCATCCACTGCGCTCGCCTGAGGGTCTCTGGTTTGCGAGGAATAGCAGCGAAGCTTCTCGTTGAGGCGAGACGCCAACATGTCGATCTGTGGGCATCCCAATCTGTCGATGATCTGCTGAAACACCTGAGGGTGTAGTCACCAATGCCCCGGGTGGAGATCGTGACGACTCAGGAATTCCGCTTCCCAGTTGTCCACTCCCGGAATGAAGATTGCAGACAGTGCTCTTGCATTTCTTTCCGCCCAGAGGAGTATCCTTGACACTTCTCGCATGCAGGCCCTTTGTCCCTCCTTGTCGATTGATGTACGCCACAGCCGTGGCGTTGTCCGACTGAACCTGGATTGCCAGATTCCTGAGCAGAGGGGAGGCCTGAATCAGAGCATTGTCGATATCCTGAAGTTCCAGGATGTTGATCGGAAGAAGGGCCTCTTGGGCAGACCACCTGCCCTGGAACTGCGGCCCCTGGGTGACAGCTCCCTATCCTCTTAGACTCGCATCCGTCGTGAAGAGAACCCAATCCTGAATCCCGAAGCGTCAACCTTACAGGAAATTGGAAGACTGTAGCCACCACAGGAGAGAAATCCTGGCCTGTGGTGACAGCTGAATCATCCGGTGCATCTGGAGATGGGAACATGACCACTTGTTCAGAATGTCCAATTGGAACGTTCTGGCATGGAGCCGTCCATACTGTATTGCCTCGTACGATGCCACCATCTTTCCCAATAATTTTATGCAAAGATGAATGGACACTCGAGCAGGTCTGAGGACCATGCGAAACATTTCCTGGAGTGTTCTCGCTATTTCCACTGGGAGGAACACTCTCTGTGCTACAGTATCTAGTAGCATACCCAGAAACAGGAGCCGCTGAGACGGTTCCAGGTGGGACTTCTGTAGATTGAGGATCCACCCGTGGCGAGACCGAAGTTGGATAGTGCGATCTATATGGAGCAGTAGAAGCTCCCGGGAACTCGCTTTGATCAGGAGACCGTCCAGGTAAGGGTCTATATTGACCCCCTGGACCCTGAGTTGAAACATAATTTCCGCCATCACCTTCGTGAACACCCTTGGAGCTGTAGACAAGCCGAAGGGTAACGCCTGGTACTGGTAGGGATCGTTCAGCAGGGCGAACCGCAGATAGACCTCATGAGGAGGCGAAATTGGGATATGCAGGTAGACACCCTCGATATCTAGAGACACTAGGTACTCCTGGTGTTCCAGGCCTGCGATCACTGCTCTCAAAGATTCCATCTTGAATTTGAAAATCTTCAGGTAAGGATTCAAGGACTTCAGATTCAAAATGGGTCTCACAGACCCGTCTGGTTTTGGTACTACGAATAGGCTGGAGTAGTAACCTTGTCCTAGTTGTTGCAGGGGCACTAAAAATTGTTTGGGAAGAGGTCCCTTACCCAGGCATCCTGGCAGGAACCTTCCAGATATGGCTGAAGTGACGTAACCGAGCTCCCACCACGAGATCCTCTCGGGGTGGGTGGGCACCGTAATGCTGAAGTTTTTTGCGGAAGC
Organism: Pseudophryne corroboree; assembly: GCF_028390025.1. NCBI lineage: Eukaryota > Metazoa > Chordata > Amphibia > Anura > Myobatrachidae > Pseudophryne > Pseudophryne corroboree. The sequence goes on along the minus strand of NC_086444.1, from coordinate 906,950,132 downwards.
TGAACTGGTGCTCTATTCCTGAGAGCAGGCAATGGCTGGTTTCTTAGGCTTACCTCTGTTGCCTCTAGCTGCGTTGCAGGCACCCCTAGCCCTAGATCGAAATCTGGTGGACCAAAAGGACTGGGTAGATGGTCGAGGGTAGGTACGTCTAGCAGGCGGAGCCGCAGAGGAAAGAAACGTGGATTTTCCAGCAGTAACTTTGGAAATCTATGCATCCAATTCACCTCCGAAGAGCCATTCACCTGTAAAGGGAAGAGATTCCGCATTTCGTTTGGAGCCAGCGTCTGCAATCCACTGACGCAACCATATGGCTCTGTGTGCAGATACAGCCATAGCAGTGGTCCTAGCATTAATATTGCCAATCTCTTTTAGGGAGTCACAGAGGACTCTAGCCGTGTCCTGAATGTGTTTTAGGAAAGTAACTGTAGTAACCAGGGTCATTTCCCCCGAGAGACCCTCCTGAATTTGAGTAGCCCAGGAATGAATTGCATGTGTTATCCAGCAACCTGCAATGACTGGTCTTTGAGATACACCTGCAGCAGTGTAGATAGATTTCAGTGTGGCCTCAAATTTTTCTATCCTCCGGGTCTTTTACTGTAAAGGATCCTGGGGCAGGGAGTACCGCCTTTTTGGAAAGGCGAGAGACAGAGGCACCTACAGCTGGAGATTCTTCCCAGAACTTTCTGCCTTCAGGGAGAAAGGGAAAGGTATGCAAAAATCGTTTTGACACCTGATATTTTTTATCAGGTGTTTTCCAGGCTAATTTAAACAAATCATCTAATTACTTGGAATCAGGAAAAGTGACTGTCAAGTTTGTCTTGTGGGAGGAAAAATTACTGCTCATTTGTAGCGTCCTCCAGGGGGAGCTTTAGCACATCCCTTATAGCCAAAATGAGGGGTTCAATACCCTGTACAAGGGTGGAGTCCCCACTTATGGGGTCCACATCATCCCTATCATCATCAGTATCTGATAAGAGTGCAGGAAAAGCACGTTTATGTGCACCTGTAGTAGACAGGGGAAGATGGGGGGCATCAGCCCTGGCAGCCAGACTTGCTACTGCTTGTTGCAGTTCTTGTGTTTTATTGGCATTAGCAGTTAATTGAGATCACATCTTAGACATCATATTTTTTATAGCCTCTGGCCAGGAGGGCTCGTGACTGTCCCCCACATTGTCAGCATTTTGTGAATACGGACTACACTGCTCACATGATAAGGAGCCAGATGAGGGAGGGGAGAATCTGGCATTACAAACACTGAATAATTTTTAGAAAAAAGTTACCACACCAATTCACGGGCGCTTCTAATGAACTTGTCAAAATATCATGGGGTCTTTGACCTTAAATAATAAAAGACACATACATAGTGTAACACTGTGAGGCATATAAAAGAGACCAATCAGTTTTCCCCAAGCTGGACTCGTACCAGATGTGCTGGTCTACACAAGGTAGACAATGTTCGTAATATAGGAGCGAATCACCGATTCATACGATCTTTGTCTCCAGTCCTCACAGGATATGACCCCTCCTCAGTCAGCTCATTCAAGAAGAATATGCATATAAAGCAAATCTTGATGGTGCAATACCATTAAAAATATTTTAATAAAACAAGCAATAAAAGAAACGGGACAGGTGGACTCTCACCAATTGCGATGGTCTACATACAAGTAGACAGTGTATGCTCTGATATAGCTCCGCCCCCCCGTAGTGGCGCTAAAGCTTCTGTTCATATTTATACTGGCTATGTCCCCTAAATGCGCTGTAGTGTCACGTAAATGTTAAGTACAGCAAATGTCAGCGAGTGTCACGCAGGGGCTACGGCGGGTCCCCCCCCAGGAGGGACCCGTATGCCTCACCCACACTTTTGCCGCACCATGAACCGGGGGACAACCCTAGCGGGATCCCCGGTTTGTACTCACCACGTTGATCACCTTTACGCAGCGTTAGGGGTGTGCGGCATGCTGCGACTGCGACAGCTAAGATGCCATGCCCCGCTGAACAAACAGGCCCTCAGGACGGTGGTCCTGCAGCGGGAAAGCGGCTCTGCACCTCACGAAGCCGGTGACCCCCCCCCCTCCCTCCCAACTCTCACGGCGCAGGTATGCTGTTGCCCAAACAGCATACCAAAAATAATAAAGTTTTAAAAGAAACTGAAGAAATCTCTCTGGAGCTGCAGAGATGTGCATCCTCTCCTGAGGGCACTTTTTTCTAAACGGTCTGTGGGAGGGGGCATAGAGGGGAGGAGCCAGCAGACCCAGTGGAAGAAATTTAAAGTGCACTGGCTCCTTTGGACCCCATCTATACCCATCGTACTAATGTGCCCCCAATATCCCTTATGGATGCTAGAGAAATTATTATTATCCTTTATTTATATGGTGCCACAAGAGTTCCACAGTGCACAATTACAGAGTACATAAACAAATAATCAAAACAGGAAAACAGCAACTTACAGTTGACGACAATATAGGACAAGTACGGGGTAAATAAACATAGCTACATCAGCAGATGACACTGGAATAAGTATCAGGTGGCAGAAGACTGCTGGATTTGGTGCAGTTGAAGATTATTAAAGTAAGAAAAAGGATAAGCACATGAGGGAAGAGGGCCCTGCTCGTGAGAGCTTAGATTCTAAAGGGGAGGGGTAGACAGACAGGGGGGGGGGTGACATAGATGGAGTACACAGGGTTAGGATGAGATTTGGCTGGGTTTGGTGAAGAAGTGGGTCTTGAGAGACAATTTGAAGTTTTGTAGAGGTGGATAGTCTGAGCGGGAGAGGTAGGAAATTCCAGAGAAAGGGAGCAGCATGTGAAAAATCTTGGAGGTAGGAGTGGGAGGAAGTAATTAGTAGGCAGAAGAGTCTGCGTGCATTAGCAGAGTGAAGAGGACGAGTGGGAGTGTAAAGGGAGATAAGGTCAGAGATGTAGATGGGAGAGGAGTGGGTGAGGGTTTTGTAGTTAGTAGTTAGTGAGGGTTAGTAGTGATCCTCACAGAATAAAGGTGCATACATACGATGAGATTTTGACTATGTGCCAATTTTGACTATGCGATTTCCCTATAACTCCCCGGAGCCCAGAACCACCAATTTTGACTATATTTACTTGTGGTTTTGACTATGTGCGATTTTCAAATTATTATCCAATTTTGACTATACTAGAAACTAGATTGTACACAATACAGTCAAAATTGCCTTGCCTGCACAATCTATTTTTTTCTTGCGATTCCGACCTCACGGGGGCGAGCATCAGTATCACAAGCTGTGTAAACACGGTGCGATATGTGCTAACTTTTCTTATAATTCTGACTATACAGTTAAAATCATAATCACACATTGCACCGTGTGTAAGCACCTGAAGGCTTCCATTGACCAAGGCTAGGTGCAAGATAGTATTAGCAATAAATCAGCAAAATGTGCTTTCTCTTCTGGTTATTAGTACAGTGCATTCTGACAAAATATGCCATTTTCATATATGTAATGATGTCATACTTTGAAAGAACCCGATAATGTTTTACACTTCATTTGCAATGCAAACGAGTGCTAGCGATTGTTCCTGGCTGTCAGCATTTGGCAAAACGAGTTTAAAAGCGTCAGACTGATGTATTCAACAAAAATTTTAATACACATTATAAATGTTTATTTAATCTGTTTACAGGTTGTAATTTTGAATAATCCTTCTGTTCGGTCACAATTTGTGTAATTAATGTAGTTGCTTAATTGTTAATGCCACTTTACCTTCATCTACTTTTTTTTCTTTTACAAAGTTTTAATCCATAGTATCTCTTGATGAGTCTGCGTTTACTTTCCTCAACTACAGTACTACCAGCTATAATATTGTAACTGCACCCCTAATCTAGGTTGTCTTATATAATTCACTACTGGCCTATATTGGGAACCACTAATAGCCCTTTTACACTAAAATGCAGAGTCGCACCCGGGATTTTGTACACAGGACCAATCTGGGTGCGAATCGGCTAAGGGGTATATGCAATTGCGGTCGAATTCCCGAAAATGTCGAAAAACTGGACATTTTCGCCAAAAAAAAAAAAAAAATTAGACAATGCAATATAGTACTTTTCGCCCAAAAAAATAAGATTTTACTTACCGATAAATCTATTTCTCGTAGTCCGTAGTGGATGCTGGGACTCCGTCAGGACCATGGGGAATAGCGGCTCCGCAGGAGACAGGGCACAAAATTTAAAAGTTTGACCACTAGGTGGTGTGTACTGGCTCCTCCCCCTATGACCCTCCTCCAAGCCTCAGTTAGGATACTGTGCCCGGACGAGCGTACACAATAAGGAAGGATTTTGAATCCCGGGTAAGACTCAAACCAGCCACACCAATCACACCGTACAACTTGTGATCTGAACCCAGTTAACAGTATGATAACGTAGGAGCCTCTGAAAAGATGGCTCACAACAATAAACAACCCGATTTTTTTGTAACAATAACTATGTACAAGTATTGCAGACAATCCGCACTTGGGATGGGCGCCCAGCATCCACTACGGACTACGAGAAATAGATTTATCGGTAAGTAAAATCTTATTTTCTCTGACGTCCTAGTGGATGCTGGGACTCCGTCAGGACCATGGGGATTATACCAAAGCTCCCAAACGGGCGGGAGAGTGCGGATGACTCTGCAGCACCGAATGAGAGAACTCCAGGTCCTCCTTAGCCAGGGTATCAAATTTGTAGAATTTTACAAACGTGTTCTCCCCTGACCACGTAGCTGCTCGGCAGAGTTGTAATGCCGAGACCCCTCGGGCAGCCGCCCAAGATGAGCCCACCTTCCCTGTGGAGTGGGCCTTGACAGATTTAGGCTGTGGCAAGCCTGCCACAGAATGTGCCAGTTGAATTGTGCTACAAATCCAACGAGCAATCGTCTGCTTAGAAGCAGGAGCACCCAGCTTGTTGGGTGCATATAGTATAAACAGCGAGTCAGATTTTCTGACTCCAGCCGTCCTTGAAATATATATTTTCAATGCTCTGACAACGTCCAGCAACTTGGAATCCTCCAAATCGCTAGTAGCCGCAGGCACCACAATAGGCTGGTTCAGGTGAAACGCTGATACCACCTTAGGCAGAAAATGAGGACGCGTCCTCAATTCTGCCCTGTCCGAATGGAAAATCAGATATGGGCTTTTATATGATAAAGCTGCCAATTCTGACACTCTCCTGGCTGAAGCCAGAGCCAGTAGCATGGTTACTTTCCATGTAAGATATTTCAAATCTACCGATTTGAGTGGCTCAAACCAATGGGATTTGAGAAAATCCAAAACTACATTGAGATAGTAGTACTCCTTTTACAAAAGTCTGAACTTCAGGAACTGAAGCCAATTCTTTCTGGAAGAATATCGACAGGGCCGAAATTTGAACCTTAATGGACCCTAATTTGAGGCCCATAGATAATCCTGTTTGCAGGAAATGTAGGAATCGACCCAGTTGAAATTCCTCTGTCGGGGCCTTCCTGGCCTCACACCATGCAACATATTTTCTCCAAATGCGGTGATAATGTTGTGCAGTCACCTCCTTCCTGGCTTTGACCAGGGTAGGGATGACCTCTTCCGGAATGCCTTTTTCCCTTAGGATCCGGCGTTCAACCGCCATGCCGTCAAACGCAGCCGCGGTAAGTCTTGGAATAGACACGGTCCCTGCTGAAGCAGGTCCCTTCTTAGAGGTAGAGGCCACGGATCTTCCGTGAGCATCTCCTGAAGTTCCGGGTACCAAGTCCTTCTTGGCCAGTCCGGAGCCACGAGTATCGTTCTTACTCCCCTTTGCCGTATAATTCTCAGTACCTTGGGTATGAGAGGCAGAGGAGGGAACACATACACTGACTGGTACACCCATGGTGTTACCAGAGCGTCCACAGCTATTGCCTGAGGGTCTCTTGACCTGGCGCAATACCTGTCCAGTTTTTTGTTGAGGCGGGACGCCATCATGTCCACCATTGGTCTTTCCCAATGGACCACAATCATGTGGAAGACTTCTGGATGAAGTCCCCACTCTCCCGGGTGAAGATCGTGTCTGCTGAGGAAGTCTGCTTCCCAGTTGTCCACTCACGGAATGAACACTGCTGACAGTGCTATCACATGATTTTCCGCCCAGCGAAGAATCCTTGCAGCTTCTGCCATTGCCCTCCTGCTTCTTGTGCCGCCCTGTCTGTTTACGTGGGCGACTGCCGTGATGTTGTCCGACTGGATCAACACCGGCTGACCCTGAAGCAGAGGTTTTGCCAGGCTTAGAGCATTGTAGATTGCTCTTAGCTCCAGTATATTTATGTGAAGAGACGTTTCCAGGCTTGACCACACGCCCTGGAAGTTTCTTCCTCGTGTGACCGCTCCCCAGCCTCTCAGGCTGGCATCCGTGGTCACTAGGACCCAGTTCTGTATGCCGAATCTGCGGCCCTCTAACAGATGAGTACTCTGCAACCACCATAGCAGAGAGACCCTTGTCCTTGTCGACAATTTTATCCGCTGATGCATCTGCAGATGCGATCCGGACCATTTGTCTAGCAGATCCCACTGAAAAATTCGTGCATGGAATCTGCCGAATGGAATCGCTTTGTAAGAAGCCACCATTTTTCCCAGGACTCTTGTGCATTGATGCACAGACACTGTCCCTGGTTTTAGGAGGTTCCTGACTAGTTCGGATAACTCCCTGGCTTTCTCCTCCGGAAGAAATACCTTTTTCTGAACAGTGTCCAGAATCATCCCTAGGAACAGCAGACGTGTCGTCGGGATCAGTTGGGATTTTGGAAAATTCAGAATCCACCCGTGCTGTTGGAGCACTACTTGAGTTAGTGCTACTCCGACCTCCAGCTGTTCTCTGGATCTTGCCCTTATCAGGAGATCGTCCAAGTAAGGGATAATTAATACGCCTTCTCTTCGAAGAAGAATCATCATCTCGGCCATTACCTTGGTAAAGACCCTGGGTGCCGTGGACAATCCAAACGGCAGCGTCTGAAACTGATAATGACAGTTTTGTACCACGAACCTGAGGTACCCTTGGTGTGAAGGGCAAATTGGGACATGAAGGTAAGCATCCTTGATGTCCAAGGACACCATAAAATCCCCCTCTTCCAGATTCGCTATCACTGCTCTGAGTGACTCCATCTTGAACTTGAATTTTTGTATGTACAGGTTCAGAGATTTCAGATTTAGAATAGGTCTTACCGAGCCGTCCGGCTTCGGTACCACAAATAGCGTGGAGTAATACCCCTTTCCCTGTTGTAGAAGGGGTACCTTGACTATCACCTGCTGAGAATACAGCTTGTGAATGGCTTCCAATACCGTCGCCCTGTCGGAGGGAGACGTTGGTAAAGCAGACTTTTGGAACCGGCGAGGGGGAGACTTCTCGAATTCCAACCTGTAACCCTGAGATACTACCTGCAGGATCCAGGGGTCCACCTGCGAGTGAGCCCACTGTGCGCTGAAATTCTTGAGGCGACCCCCCACCACCCCTGAGTCCGCTTGTAAGGTCCCAGCGTCATGCTGAGGCCTTTTGCAGAAGCCGGGGAGGACTTCTGCTCCTGGGAAGGGGCTGCTTGGTGCAGTCTCTTACCCTTTCCTTTGCCTCGGGGCAAATATGAATGTCCTTTTGCTCGCTTGTTCTTATAGGAACGAAAGGACTGCGGCTGAAAAGACTGCAGCTTTTTCTGTTGGGAGGGGACTTGAGGTAAAAAGGTGGACTTCCCGGCTGTTGCCGTGGCTACCAAATCCGATAGACCGACCCCAAATAATTCCTCTCCTTTATACGGCAATACTTCCATATGCCGTTTGGAATCCGCATCGCCTGACCACTGTCGTGTCCATAGACTTCTTCTTGCAGATATGGACATCGCACTTACTCTTGATGCCAGAGTGCAGATATCTCTCTGTGCATCTCGCATATAAAGGAACGCATCCTTTAATTGCTCTATAGTCAATAAAATACTGTCCCTATCCAGGGTATCAATATTTTCAGTCAGGGAATCCGACCAAGCCACCCCAGCACTGCACATCCAGGCTGAGGCGATTGCTGGTCGCAGTATAACACCAGTATGTGTGTATATACTTTTTAGAGTATTTTCCAGCCTCCTATCAGCTGGATCCTTGAGGGCGGCCGTATCAGGAGACGGTAACGCCACTTGTTTGGATAAACGTGTGAGCGCCTTGTCCACCCTAGGGGGTGTTTCCCAGCGCGCCCTAACCTCTGGCGGGAAAGGGTATAATGCCAATAACTTCTTTGAAATTAGCAGTTTTTTATCAGGGGTAACCCACGCTTCATCACACACGTCATTCAATTCCTCTGATTCAGGAAAAACTACAGGTAGTTTTTTCAGACCCCACATAATACCCCTTTTTGTGGTACTTGCAGTATCAGAGATATGCAAAGCCTCCTTCATTGCCGTGATCATATAACGTGTGGCCCTACTGGAAAATACGTTTGTTTCTTCACCGTCGACACTGGATTCAGTGTCAGTGTCTGGGTCTGTGTCGACCGACTGAGGTAAAGGGCGTTTTACAGCCCCTGACGGTGTCTGAGATGCCTGGACAGGTACTAACTGGTTTGCCGGCTGTCTCATGTCGTCAACCGACTTTTGTAGTGTGCTGACACTATCCCGTAATTCCATAAACAAAGCCATCCATTCTGGTGTCGACTCCCTAGGGGGTGACATCACCATTACAGGCAATTGCTCCGCCTCCACGCCAACATCGTCCTCATACATGTCGACACACACGTACCGACACACAGCAGACACACAGGGAATGCTCTGATAGAAGACAGGACCCCACTAGCCCTTTGGGGAGACAGAGGGAGAGTTTGCCAGCACACACCCAAGCGCTATAAATATATATAGGGACAACCTTAATAAGTGTGTTCCCTTTATAGCAGCTCAAATATTATAAATATCGCCAATAAGTGCCCCCCCTCTCTGTTTTTACCCTGTTTCTGTAGTGCAGTGCAGGGGAGAGTCCTGGGAGCCTTCCTCGCAGCGGAGCTGGGCAGGAAAATGGCGCTGTGTGCTGAGGAGAATAGGCCCCGCCCCCTTTTCGGCGGGCTTCTTCTCCCGGTTTTTTTGGAACCTGGCAGGGGTTAAATACATCCATATAGCCCCAGGGGCTATATGTGATATATTTTAGCCAGAATAGGTATATTACATTGCTGCCCAGGGCGCCCCCCCCCAGCGCCCTGCACCCTCAGTGACCGCTGGTGTGAAGTGTGCGGAGAGCAATGGCGCACAGCTGCAGTGCTGTGCGCTACCTCATGAAGACTGAGACGTCTTCTGCCGCCGGTTTCTGGACCTCTTCTCTATTCGGCATCTGCAAGGGGGTCGGCGGCGCGGCTCCGGTGACCCATCCAGGCTGTACCTGTGATCGTCCCTCTGGAGCTAGTGTCCAGTAGCCTAAGAAGCAAATCCATCCTGCACGCAGGTGAGTTCACTTCTTCTCCCCTAAGTCCCTCGTTGCAGTGAGCCTGTTGCCAGCAGGACTCACTGAAAATAAAAAACCTAACAAACTTTTTCTAAGCAGCTCTTTAGGAGAGCCACCTAGATTGCATCCTGCTCGGACGGGCACAAAAACCTAACTGAGGCTTGGAGGAGGGTCATAGGGGGAGGAGCCAGTACACACCACCTAGTGGTCAAACTTTTAAATTTTGTGCCCTGTCTCCTGCGGAGCCGCTATTCCCCATGGTCCTGACGGAGTCCCAGCATCCACTAGGACGTCAGAGAAACGGCCATTCCAAATTCGACTTTTTGAAATTCGACATTTGTCAAATTCGACATTTCTGCAATGGTACAAATGCGGTATTTCAACAAAAGTATATTCAATTGAAGATTGTAAATTCGACAACAGTGCTTTTAGACAGTAAATTCGTCATTTTCAATCCGCCACACTTTGCTGGCGGAATCTAATAAAAATTTTTTAAAAACATGTTTTTTGTGTGTTTTTTTTATTGGTAATAGCATATCTATTTATATTAGAAGGGATTAGGTACTTGGTTTGTCTATTTAGGAGGCACAAGTATTATTTATATATTTTTAAAAATATATATATATTTTTTTTAATGGAATGGTTTAAAAATCAGAAAAAAATAAATGCGTGGGGTCCCCTCTCCTAAGCATAACCAGCCTCGGGCTCTTTGAGCCAGTCCTGGTTGCCAAAATACGGGGAAAAAAATGACAGGGGATCCCCCGTATTTTAACAACCAGCACCGGGCTCTGCGCCTGGTGCCTGGTCCTGGTGCAAAAAATACGGGGGACAAAAAGAGTAGGGGTCCCCCGTATTTTTTGTACCAGCACCGGGCTCCACTAGCTGGACAGATAATGCCACAGCCGGGGGTCACTTTTATACAGCGCCCTGCGGCCGTGGCATTAAATACCCAACTAGTCACCCCTGGCCGGGGTACCCTGGAGGAGTGGGGACCCCTTCAATCAAGGGCCCCCCCCCCAGCCACCAAAGGGCCAGGGGTGAAGCCCGAGGCTGTCCCCCCCCATCCAAGGGCTGCGGATGGGGGGCTGATAGCCATGTGTAAAAATGTAAGAATATTGTTTTTTTGCAGAAGAATTACAAGTCCCAGCAAGCCTCCCCCGCAAGCCGGTACTTGGAGAACCACAAGTACCAGCATGCGGGGGAAAAACTGGCCCGCTGGTACCTGTAGTTCTACTGCAAAAAAAATACCCAAATAAAAACAGGACACAGACACCGTGAAAGTATAACTTTATTACATACATGCCGACACACATACTTACCTATGTTGACACGCCGACTCTGGCCTAGTCTCCAATGTCGACATCTGGGGTACCTGAAATTAAAATTATACTCGCCTGATCCAGTGTCCAGTTCTTTTATTATAATCCACGTACTTGGCAAAACAAAAAAACGCATTTACCCGAACCAGACGGACTGAAAGGGGTCCCATGTTTACACATGGGACCCCTTTCCCCGAATGCAGAGACCCCCTGTGAGTACTGTCACAGAGGGTCCCTTCAGCCAATCAGGAAGCGCCACTTCGTGGCACTCTCCTGATTGGCTGTATGCGCGTCGGAGCTGTCAGACGCGCATCGCACAGCCCCCTCCATTATCTTCAATGGTGGGAACTTTGCAATCAGCGGTGAGGTCATCCGTGGTCAGCGGCTGACCGCGGGTAACCCCACCGCTGACCGCAAAGTTCCCACCATTGAAACTAATGGAGGGAGCTGTGCGATGCGCTGTCTGCCAGCTCAGACGCGCAAAGCTAATCAGGAGAGTGCCACGAAGTGGCGCTTCCTGATTGGCTGAAGGGACCTTTCTGTGACAGGAGTCACGGGGGGTCTCTGCATTCGGGGAAAGGGGTCCCATGTGTAAACATGGGACCCCTTTCAGTCCGTCTGGTTCAGGTAAATGCGTTTTTTTGTTTTGCCAAGTACGTGGATTATAATAAAAGAACTGGACACTGGATCAGGTGAGTATAATTTTAATTTCAGGTACCCCAGACGTCGACATTGGAGACTAGGCCAGAGTCGGCGTGTCAACATAGGTAAGTATGTGTGTCGGCATGTATGTAATAAAGTTATACTTTCACGGTGTCTGTGTCCTGTTTTTATTTGGGTATTTTTTTTGCAGTAGAACTACAGGTACCAGCGCCCCCCCCCCCCCCCCCCCCCCCCCGCATGCTGGTACTTGTGGTTCTCCAAGTACCGGCTTGCCGGGACTTGTAGTTCTTCTGCAAAAAAACAATATTCTTACATTTTCAACAAGGCTATCAGCTATCAGCCCCCCATCCGCAGCCCTTGGATGGGGGGGGGACAGCCTCGGGCTTCACCCCTGGCCCTTGGGTGGCTGGGGGGACGGACCCCTTGATTGAAGGGGTCCCCACTCCTCCAGGGTACCCCGGCCAGGGGTGACTAGTTGGGTATTTAATGCCACAGCCGCAGGGCGCTGTATAAAAGTGACCCCCGGCTGTGGCATTATCTGTCCAGCTAGTGGAGCCCGGTGCTGGTACAAAAAATATGGAGGACCCCTACTCTTTTTGTCCCCCGTATTTTTTGCAACAGGACCAGGCGCAGAGCCCGGTGCTGGTTGTTAAAATACGGGGGATCCCCTGTCATTTTTCCCCCCGTATTTTGGCAATCAGGACTGGCTCAAAGAGCCCGAGGCTGGTTATGCTTATGAGGGGGGACCCCAAGCAATTTTTTTCGGGTTTTTTACCGTTTTATCCGATTTTTAAACATTTTTAAAAATCTAATCAAAATCCGTCAAATCGGCCGTTTTTCGACAGCGGGACTGTCGAATTCGTTTTTTATTGAATATGTCGAATTCCGGCACTTACCTTCCGGAATTCGACGGTTGAATTGTGTCGAATTTAAAAACGGGCGAAAAAGTGCCGCAATTCGCCCGGAATTGCATATACCCCTAAGTCCCTTTCAGAGTGGCGGGTGGACCAGACTTATTGGTGGGTCAGTAACGTCACTGGACACGTGAGCAGCCCTAGTGTTTGGAGATCATCTCCTAGATCACAGGAATTTTGCCTCTGCTGTTACCTATGATGTTGGACTTTTTTTTTTGGCCTGCTTGCTCAACTAATGGTAGGTGGCTGAGCAATAGCCACACTAACTCCCATGCCCCATCTTGCCATTTTCTTTGTGCACTCATTTGTTATATATACAGTGTAATCTGGTTGGTTGATATGTCAGACAGTCATAATGGCGACATTCAACGTCTAGAGACAGATGAAATGTCGACATGTTAGAAGAAGAAAAAACACAGTACAGTGGGGAAGGATTTCAGCCTGTCTGTCCATATTTCTTCTTTCTATAACCCACATGTAGTTTACTAAAAAAAAATCAAATTCCTGATCAGGATTCTAAGAATAGACATCTCTAAATCATTACCGTATCCGGACATATTTTCAGTAACACAAATGGCTTTCTTCAAATATGACAGGCAAAATGACAGTAATTTTACTAAAAGGCAAACACACATTACACTTCACCCAACCAAATGTCATTCCTGTTCTACAAATCTCTCACCTTACTTCATACATGTGAGTCATGCTTCAGAAACGTGACATTGCTCACTCTAAGTACTGAGCAACTCTTCAGATCGCTGAGCCTGGCAGTCAAAGTGGGGTCTGCAAGTGGCATCTGGAGAGTTGCCCAAGTAAAGCTCAATAATATATTCTCATTATTATACTGACAAGCAGAACTAAATGTCTTTTACTCCCGGAACACAGGATATAATAATAAAATAATTAATGAACACTTTGTGCAAATCACACACTGCAGATGCTGTGTCATGTCTGGATTGGCAGCAGTGCAAAGTTTATGAAGAGAAATGTTCACCTGAATAGTTTCTTTCAATTGGAGTGATGGGTATAGTTTCCAGGGCTTTCTCTAGAAAATCCAGCAGGTTTGGACTGATGACCATTTCTTCAGGCAGAGACTGCAGGGACACCCAAGCATACAACTTTGCAGTTTTCACTCCACCACTTCCCTTTCCTTTGGCTGCAATAATAAAAACATAGTTTTGCATGCTGATCAATTATTAAGAACATGATATCTTTAGATGTATACAGCCAGGGGCGGATTGGGAACAAAAAGAGGCCCTGGAAAAATTTGTACTAGTGGCCCCACATGGGCAGCACCAGAGGTGTAAGGTCTAGCCATGGGCCATGGCAGCAGCACCCTCCCCCCAATACTTTCCAGATAGCGGGCATGTCCAGCATCAAGGGGGAAGTTAAAAAGAAATAAAATTAAATATTATGAGCACATTATATGATACACCTTTAGAATTTAGGAAACTATATCATTCTTTAGAAAGATATATTTTCTTGCTTATTACACCAACCGTATCCCAATCACTATTCACTCAATCTTATATGTCAGCCAAGCAGGCAGACAAAGCATACACTATATCATTTGCAATCACATGCTAAGTGGCAAAGTAATTTTCATATATGCAAATTATTTTGCAGCTTATTCATTATGTCTATAAAAAGGACCACATGTCCTCAAACTAAACAGGCCCCACGGGTGCGTCGGCCCACCAGGGATCTTTCCTGTAAACCCTAGGGCCAATCTGCCTCTGTATACAGCATGTAGGGAATATAGGGATTTACTCATTCTGAATACATAATTTGAAAGAGCTATGCATGTCTTGTGGCCATCTCCATATAGTCAAGATAAACCTGGTACTACTTCTGGGAAGTATTAACAGTTTCCGTGGACAGCTGCTCTGACAGCGATGAGAACACTGGCCACCGAATGGGTAACTCATCGATAGGGCGTAGTTCCAGGATTCCATCATCCTGTGGCTATCTGGTATGTGTTATTACAGTTTAGAATATAACAGCAAACAAGGAGAGCATAAGAAACTGTCAACTGGAAGAGTTCTGCAGCTGTTAGGCAGCTGGGTAGCCTTTACTATTCTAAACATCGCCATAAACAATGGTACTGAAAATGGTAAGCATTTCTAGACTGTAGTAATATGCCAATTGTTATCCACATGTGGGGAGGAGAAGTGTTTACATGGAAAAAGCTCATAAAAATATGCAATTTCTCAAAAATAATATTCAAGAAAAATGAACATATTTTCTCTTTCATCCACTAGGGGACACTGGAGTCCTATACAGTAGGGGTGTGAAGCCTTGAACCGGAGGTGTGGCACAATCTAAAATTAGCATTTTCTGCACAGCCGGCTCCTCCCCCTTCACATCCCTCCTCCCTCAGTTTGAAAAATTGTGCTGGAGGTAACAGCACGTGGGAGCACTTAGCTCCTGACTAAAAATCTAAAAAGAGCTGCGTAACCCTAATAAAAGGGAGACAAAGCTACTTACTATTGGAGAGACAAAGATCCCTATTGAAGGGACCTGCATCTCTCCACAGGAGATCCTCCAACAGCAGAATAGTGAGTACTGGTTGAAAAGAAAAACTGGGGACTTAGAAGAAGTAGCTTAGGCTAGGTTCTTTCATTTAGTATATGTATATATATATATATATATATTTTTTCTCCTCTCTTTACACTTGATGTGTAGTATTACTAAAGACCCCCTCTTCATAGAACTGAGGTCAGCAGCCGGCGCGCGGGAGCTGGTGCAGCGCTGGGCTCTGTTTGTCCTTCCTGTGTGCAGGGGGAGACAGAGCGGCGCGCTGCAGAAGAAGAGAGAGGCGGTGTTCAGACGCCGCTAAGGAAGCTTCTCATAGCGGTCCCGGCGCGCGCCAGCCAGCGGACGGCGGGAGGGGGAGAGAGAGAGAGACAGCGCCGCGCGGCTGAGGAGTTCTCGGCAGCGCGCGGCGATATAGACAGAAAGGGTCAGTTAATTATATAGAGAATGGGCTGCGCAAAGCATAAAAGTTAGTACTTACAACTTCTAGTGGGGGCCATGTTTAATATTTATGGCGCCAGTCGGAGAAGATGCATGCCCTCACCGTCC
This sequence comes from Pseudophryne corroboree, assembly GCF_028390025.1. Taxonomy (NCBI): domain Eukaryota; kingdom Metazoa; phylum Chordata; class Amphibia; order Anura; family Myobatrachidae; genus Pseudophryne; species Pseudophryne corroboree. The sequence goes on along the minus strand of NC_086444.1, from coordinate 906,934,745 downwards.
CCTCCCCCCTCCAACGGGGAAAACAGAGGAAGAGTCTTTAGAAATAGCTCCCCCTGCTGCTCTGACTGGATATGTGGCTATATTGATATTAGTAGAGGGTTCTTTATGCTAAGAGCTCCCTCTGCTGGTGTAAATTATATATGTGAGGATCTCCTGGAAAGTAATCATATTTTACTTATTATATTTTCAAGGGACTTCTGTTTCAAAGATCCTGAAGAAAATACACGGAAGCAAGCTAATACCAACTCTAACATCGTAGCTGATTTAACAGTTGGGGTGTGAGGGTTGCGAGTCGGCTGGTGTTTTATTTTTTTATTTTTTTGGTAAATTTTTATTTAATTTTTTCATGTAAAAATATTTTGCCTTGATCCTTTTCCATAACAAAAGGACAGGTAATTCCAGCCGGATCCAATACCTTTGCTTCCGTCATCTCCCAGTCTTTCTCTTCCTAGTTTAAAGGGTGAAAGCGCTGCGTAATACCCTGATAAGGTGTTTAAATTAAAAGCAACATGTCTAAGGCAACCAAGACCTCCAAGACCTGTTATGTTTGTACGAAATGTAACAAGAACAGCACGCGGGTTGGCAGCTCCGAGGTGTGCGACTCCTGCTTAGACAAGGACGCTCCACCTGGGAGCAGTGCTCTGGCTAAGGCATGGGAAGACAACCTTGCTAATAGAATCTCCAAGGAGATGGCAGAATCGCGCAAGCAGCAATCGGAATGGGCTGCGGGATTCTCAAAGACGATGGAGGAATTTCTCATCAAGTTAACGCCGCCCGCACACGCAGAAACGAGTGTGCGCAAGGCCGTTAAGAGAACGCTTCCTATTATACCGGAATCAGAGGAGGAACAGGGTTTTCTTCTTGATACAGAGGAAGGTGAGTTAATTGAACCTAACATAGATGCCGATTTTCCAGAGGAGGACACGGCAATCTCTGGTCTGGACTCCTTAATTGACGCGGTAAAGGAGATCTTAAACTTTCAGGTAGAGGAAATACGGGAGCCGGAAGATTTCGATTTGTTCGAATCCCAAAAACCGCGTTCAGCAGTGTTTCCCATCCCTAAATCCCTCCAGTCTCAGATGGAGGAGGCTTGGAAACAGCCTGACAAACGATTTCAATTTCCGAAACGGTTTCAGATAACTTATCCCCTACCTAAGGGTGTAATGGACAAGTGGGAGAATCCGCCGGTAGTGGATGCTTCCCTAGGAAGGTTGTCAAAGAACACAATCTTACCAATTCCTAACGTAACTACTTTAAAAGATGCGTCAGACCGTAAGGTTGACACAGCGTTAAAGTCAATTTTCGTAGCAGCTCGCGCAGAGGCCTGCAATCGTCTGTGCTTGGGTTAACAAGGCCATGGGTGCATGGTCTGGACGTATTGTACAAGCTATTGAGGAGGAAAATAGCTTAGAGGAGTTTACCCAACTGACGGAACACATTTGAGAATCTGCTTCATACTTGTGTCAGGCTTCTAAGGATATTAGCAGAATAGCATCGCGCATATCTGCATCGGCTATATCGGCTAGAAGGATTTTATGGCTCAGAGAATGGCAAGGAGACTCTGACACCAAGAAGGCAGTAGAAGCCATCCCCTTTGGGGGTGAAATGCTGTTCGGACCAGAGTTGGACAAATGGATTTCGCAGGCTACAGCGGGGAAGTCCACTTTTCTGCCCACCCCTTATACGAGAACCTCTCCACAAACTAGGAGAGGTTATTCGGGACCAGCGTTTACTTCATTTAGAACACAGTCCTTTCGAGCCCGAGGTAGGGGTTTCGGTACACAAGCACGCGGGGGCAGAGGTAGAGGCCGCTCGCAGGCAACAACCAGAAAGCAGGATAAACCTGCCGACAAGACCGTGGCATGACGGCCTCCCAGCTCACCTGGGGTCCCCCTTGGTGGGCGGCCGACTGGAAGGTTTTCAGGACATCTGGGCCAAAACCTCACCAGAACTTTGGGTGAACAACTTAATCTCTCAGGGATACAAGCTGGAATTTCAACAGAGGCCTCACAGTCAGTTTTTTACAACAGGATTGCCTCAGTGCCCTCAAAAAGCAGGGGCACTACGGGCAGCAATTCTCAAATTGCTACAAGCAGAGGTCATTATTCCGGTTCCCGCTTCTCAGAGAGGAACGGGGTTCTATTCCAATCTTTTTGTCGTGCCAAAGCCGGACGGGACGGTCAGACCAACACTCAATTTAAAAGTTTTCAACCAGTTTTTAAGAGTCTACAAATTCAAGATGGAATCAATCCAATCAGTCATTGCAGGCTTAGAACAGGACGAGTTCATGGTATCCATGGACATAAAGGATGCATATCTGCATATTCCAATCTGGACTCCTCACCAGGCTTACTTAAGGTTCGCACTGGTGGCGGATCACTACCAATTCCGGGCCTTGCCGTTCGGTCTAGCATCAGCCCCAAGAATTTTCACAAAGATCATGGCGATCATGGTTGCAGGACTGAGACTGTTGGGGGTCACGATTATACCTTATCTGGACGATTTACTGATCAAGGCTCCATCGCAGAATCGACTGCTCGAGGATGTTCAGACATCCCATCAATTTCTAATACAACATGGATGGATTGTCAACTTCCAAAAGTCCAACCTCATACCGACTCAACGGATTCAATTCCTCGGTCTCATCTTGGACACGGTCCTATTACGTGTGTTCCTACCAGAGAACAAGGTCCAGGACCTACAGAGATTAGTGGCTCAAGTACTGAGGACGCAAACCGTTTCTCTGCACCTCTGTGTGCAACTTCTCGGGAAGATGGTGGCGTCATTCGAAGCTCTCCAGTACGGCAGACTTCATTCCCGACCATTCCAAATAAACCTCATTGCTCAGGGAGCAGGCTCGCACTGGCTTCTCCATCGGAGAATCCGACTTCAACCACAAGTACGAGTCTCCTTGATATGGTGGTCGTTACACAAGAACCTTGCAGCCGGCAAGAAATGCACCATTTGGGATTGGAGGATCCTGACGACGGACGCCAGTCTCAGAGGTTGGGGAGCCGTCCTAGAGGACCATCAGTTTCAAGGACGGTGGACGCTACAGGAGAGCAAACTACCCATAAATATCCTCGAACTAAGAGCAGTTTACAATGCACTTCTCTTAGCAGAAGACCTAGTCATGAAACAACACATCAGGATTCAGTCAGACAATGTCACGACGACGGCTTACATAAACCGTCAAGGAGGAAAGAGCAGGATGGCGTTAAAGGAAGCCACAAAGATCTTGTTGTGGGCAGAAAGGCGAGACATCATTCTCTCGGCAGTGTTCATTCCAGGTGTGGAGAACTGGGAAGCAGATTACCTCAGTCGCCAGGACATGCATCCGGGAGAGTGGTGTCTTCATCCACGGATTTTCAACATGATTGTGAGAAGATGGGGTCTGCCTCAGGTGGACCTAATGGCGTCTCGACAAAACCATCAGCTGCCCAGATATGTGTCAAGGACTCGAGATCCAGCAGCAGAAGGAGTGGACGCATTAACACTTCCTTGGTGTTACAGGAGGGTTTACATATTTCCCCCATTCCCACTCATACCCAGGGTTCTTAAAAGGGTAAAACGGGAACGAGTGTGGGCCATTCTAATCGCACCGGATTGGCCCCGCAGGAGTTGGTACTCCGACCTGCGGGGGTTACTTGCGGAAGATTCTTGGAGGTTACCACAGAGAGAGGACCTGCTATCTCAGGGACCATTCCTACACCCCGACCTGAACAGGCTGAAAGAGGATTTTGGTACTTACCGATAAATCCATTTCTCTGAATCCTCTAGGGGACACTGGACGCCCGTCTCGGTGCTGTCAACCTGCTGTGTTCAAAGTTCTTGTTTTAAACAGTTCGTACAAACAGCGTTACTTATTCGGTTAAGAGTTCTTGGCCGCTGTTTGATAAGTTGTACGGTTCGGTTCCTCGCCATGTGCTATAGTGTCATGTCCTATTCTCTCAGTCAAATTTTTCAAACTGAGGGAGGAGGGATGTGAAGGGAGAGGAGCCGGCTGTGCTGACAATGCTAATTTTAGATTGTGCCACACCTCCGGTTCAAGGCTTCACACCCCTACTGTATAGGACTCCAGTGTCCCCTAGAGGATTCAGAGAAATGGATTTATCGGTAAGTACCAAAATCCTCTTTTATTAACACTTCATGCACTTATATGACCTTACAACATGAATTAGTACGTTTAATATCTCTTTATAAATGTCCTGGATTAAATCATGATGGCTAAGGGAAAATATTACTTTAATAGAAACAATATGTTTAAATTTACCCACTGCTTTCTATGAGCCATTTCTAAATAATCATTCTGTACATTTAGAAAAAAAGCGTGTGGCAATTGCTCTCCTGAGAGAGCTGCCATCACTGGGCACACAGTCTTACGGCTAAAAATTATTTCATTTGAATTATGGCTCTGCTGTAACTACAAGAAAATAAGAATTTACTTACCGATAATTCTATTTCTCATAGTCCGTAGTGGATGCTGGGGACTCCGTCAGGACCATGGGGAATAGCGGCTCCGCAGGAGACAGGGCACAAAAAGTAAGCTTTTAGGATCACATGGTGTGTACTGGCTCCTCCCCCTATGACCCTCCTCCAAGCCTCAGTTAGGTACTGTGCCCGGACGAGCGTACACAATAAGGAAGGATCTTGAATCCCGGGTAAGACTCATACCAGCCACACCAATCACACCGTACAACTTGTGATTTGAACCCAGTTAACAGTATGATAACAACGAAGAAGCCTCTGAAAAGATGGCTCACAACAATAATAACCCGATTTTTGTAACAATAACTATGAGTATTGCAGACAATCCGCACTTGGGATGGGCGCCCAGCATCCACTACGGACTATGAGAAATAGAATTATCGGTAAGTAAATTCTTATTTTCTCTAACGTCCTAGTGGATGCTGGGGACTCCGTCAGGACCATGGGGATTATACCAAAGCTCCCAAACGGGCGGGAGAGTGCGGATGACTCTGCAGCACCGAATGAGAGAACTCCAGGTCATCCTTAGCCAGAGTATCCAATTTGTAAAATTTTACAAACGTGTTCTCCCCTGACCACGTAGCTGCTCGGCAAAGTTGTAATGCCGAGACCCCTCGGGCAGCCGCCCAAGATGAGCCCACCTTCCTTGTGGAGTGGGCATTTACAGATTTAGGCTGTGGCAGGCCTGCCACAGAATGTGCAAGTTGGATTGTGCTACAGATCCAACGAGCAATCGTCTGCTTAGACGCAGGAGCACCCATCTTGTTGGGTGCATACAGGATAAACAGCGAGTCAGATTTTCTGACTCCAGCCGTCCTTGAAATATATATTTTCAATGCTCTGACAACGTCCAGCAACTTGGAGTCCTCCAAGTCGCTAGTAGCCGCAGGCACCACAATAGGCTGGTTCAAGTGAAAAGCCGAAACCACCTTAGGCAGAAACTGAGGACGCGTCCGCAGTTCTGCCCTGTCCGAATGGAAAATCAGATATGGGCTTTTGTACGATAAAGCCGCCAACTCTGATACTCTCCTGGCTGAAGCCAGGGCCAGTAGCATGGTTACTTTCCATGTAAGATACTTCAAATCTACCGATTTGAGCGGCTCAAACCAATGGGATTTGAGAAAATCCAAAACTACGTTGAGATCCCACGGTGCCACTGGAGGCACAATCGGGGGCTGTATATGTAGTACACCTTTGACAAAGGTTTGTACTTCAGGCACTGAAGCCAATTCTTTCTGGAAGAAAATCGATAAGGCCGAAATTTGAACCTTAATAGACCCCAGTTTGAGGCCCATAGACAATCCTGCCTGCAGGAAATGTAGGAATCGACCCAATTGAAATTCCTCCGTTGGGGCCTTCTTGGCCTCACACCACGCAACATATTTTCTCCAAATGCGGTGATAATGTTGTGCGGTCACTTCCTTCCTGGCTTTAATCAAGGTAGGAATAACTTCCTCTGGAATGCCCTTTTCTTTTAGAATCCGGCGTTCAACCGCCATGCCGTCAAACGCAGTCGCGGTAAGTCTTGGAACATACAAGGTCCCTGCTGAAGCAGATCCCTTCTTAACGGTAGAGGCCACGGCTCTTCCGTGAGCATCTCTTGAAGTTCCGGGTACCAAGTCCTTCTCGGCCAATCCGGAGCCACGAGTATTGTTCTTACTCCCCGTAGCCGTATAATTCTCAGTACCTTTGGTATGAGAGGCAGAGGAGGAAACACATACACGGACTGGTACACCCACGGTGTTACCAGAGCGTCCACAGCTATTGCCTGAGGGTCTCTTGACCTGGCGCAATATCTGTCCAGTTTCTTGTTGAGGCGGGACGCCATCATGTCCACCTTTGGTTTTTCCCAACGGTTCACAATCATGTGGAAGACTTCTGGATGAAGTCCCCACTCTCCCGGGTGGAGGTCGTGTCTGCTGAGGAAGTCTGTTTCCCAGTTGTCCACTCCCGGAATGAACACTGCTGACAGTGCTATGACATGATTTTCCGCCCAGCGAAGAATCCTTGCAGCTTCTGTCATTGCTCTTCTGCTTCTCGTGCCGCCCTGTCTGTTTACGTGGGCGACTGCCGTGATGTTGTCCGACTGGATCAACACCGGCTGACCCTGAAGCAGCGGTTTTGCCAGGCTTAGAGCATTGTAAAACGCTCTTAGCTCCAGTATATTTATGTGAAGAGACGTCTCCAGGTTTGACCACACGCCCTGGAAGTTTCTTCCCTGTGTGACTGCTCCCCAGCCTCGTAGGCTGGCATCCGTAGTCACCAGGACCCAGTCCTGTATGCCGAATCTGCGGCCCTCTAACAGATGGGCACTCTGCAACCACCACAGAAGAGACACCCTTGTTCTTGGTGACAGTGTTATCCGCTGATGCATGTGCAGATGCGATCCGGACCATTTGTCCAGCAGATCCCACTGAAATATTCGTGCGTGGAATCTGCCGAATGGAATTGCTTCGTAAGAAGCCACCATCTTTCCCAGGACTCTTGTGCATTGATGTACTGACACATTTCCTGGTTTTAGGAGGTTCCTGACAAGTTCGGATAACTCCCTTGCTTTCTCCTCCGGGAGAAACACCTTTTTCTGAACAGTGTTTAGAATCATTCCCAGGAACAGCAGACGTGTCGTCGGGGTCAATTGAGATTTTGGAAGATTCAGAATCCACCCGTGTTGTTGAAGCCACTACTTGGGTTAGTGCTACTCCGACTTCCAGCTGTTCTCTGGACCTTGCCCTTATCAGGAGATCGTCCAAGTAAGGGATAATTAATACGCCTTTTCTTCGTAGAAGAACCATCATTTCGGCCATTACCTTGGTAAAGACCCGAGGTGCCGTGGACAAACCAAACGGCAGCGTTTGAAACTGATAATGACAGTTTTGTATCACGAACCTGAGATACCCTTGGTGTGAAGGGTAAATTGGGACATGCAGATAAGCATCTTTTATGTCCAGGGACACCATGAAGTCCCCTTCTTCCAGATTCGCTATCACTGCTCTGAGTGACTCCATCTTGAACTTGAATTTCTGTATGTACAGGTTCAAGGATTTCAGATTTAGAATAGGTCTTACCGAACCGTCCGGCTTCGGTACCACAAATAGTGTGGAATAATACCCCTTTCCCTGTTGTAGGAGGGGTACCTTGACTATCACCTGCTGAGAATACAGCTTGTGAATGGCTTCCAATACCGTCGCCCTTTCTGAGGGAGACGTTGGTAAAGCAGACTTTTGGAACCGGCGAGGGGGAGACTTTTCGAATTCCAACTTGTAACCCTGAGATACTACCTGCAGGATCCAAGGGTCCACCTGTGAGCGCGCCCACTGTGTGCTGAAAATCTTTAGTCGACCCCCCACCGCCCCTGAGTCCGCTTGCACAGCCCCAGCGTCATGCTGAGGGCTTTGTAGAAGCCGGGGAGGGCTTCTGTTCGTGGGAAGTAGTTGCTTGCTGCACCCTCTTACCCCTTCCTTTGCCTCTGGGCAAATATGACTGTCCTTTTGCCCGCTTGTTCTTATAGGAACGAAAGGACTGCGGCTGAAAAGACGGTGTCTTTTTCTGTTGGGAGGTGACCTGAGGTAAAAAAGTGGATTTTCCGGCTGTTGCCGTGGCCACCAGATCCGATAGACCGACCCCAAATAATTCCTCTCCTTTATACGGCAATACTTCCATATGCCGTTTGGAATCCGCATCACCTGACCACTGTCGCGTCCATAAACTTCTTCTGGCAGATATGGACATCGCACTTACTCTCGATGCCAGAGTGCAAATATCCCTCTGAGCATCTCGCATATAAAGAAAAGCATCCTTTAATTGCTCTATAGTCAATAAAATACTGTCCCTATCCAGGGTATCAATATTTTCAGTCAGGGAATCCGACCACACCACCCCAGCACTGCACATCCAGGCTGAGGCTATTGCTGGTCGCAGTATAACACCAGTATGTGTGTATATACTCTTCAGGGTAGTTTCCAGCCTCCTATCAGCTGGATCCTTGAGGGCGGCCGTATCAGGAGACGGTAACGCCACTTGTTTTGATAAGCGTGTGAGCGCCTTATCCACCCTAGGGGGTGTTTCCCAGCGCACCCTAACATCTGGTGGGAAAGGGTATAATGCCAATAACTTCTTTGAAATTAGCAGTTTTCTATCGGGGTTAACCCACGCTTCATCACACACGTCATTCAATTCCTCTGATTCTGGAAAAGCTACAGGTAGTTTTTTCACACCCCACATAATACCCCCCTTTGAGGTACCTGCAGTATCAGAGATATGCAAAGCCTCCTTCATTGCCGTGATCATATAACGTGTGGCCCTATTGGAAAATACGTTTCTTTCTTCACCGTCGACACTAGATTCATCTGTGTCGGTACCTGTGTCGACTGACTGAGGTAAGGGACGTTTTACAGCCCCTGACGGTGCCTGAGACGCCTGGACAGGTACTAACTGGTTTTCCGGCCGTCTCATGTCGTCAACTGACTTTTGCAGCGTGCTAACATTATCACGTAATTCCATAATTAAAGCCATCCATTCCGGTGTCGACTCCCTAGGGGGTGACATCACCATTACCGGCAATTGCTCCGCCTCCACACCAACATCGTCCTCATACATGTCGACACACACGTACCGACACACAGCAGACACACAGGGAATGCTCTTATCGAAGACAGGACCCCACTAGCCCTTTGGGGAGACAGAGGGAGAGTTTGCCAGCACACACCAAAGCGCTATAAAAATGTATATAAACAACCCTAAAAGGTGTTGTTTCTGTTATATGCGCTTAATATATAAAAATATCGCCAAAATATGCCCCCCTTCTCTGTTTTACCCTGTTTCTGTAGTGCAGTGCAGGGGAGAGTCCTGGGAGCCTTCCTCACAGCGGAGCTGAGCAGGAAAATGGCGCTGTGTGCTGAGGAGAATAGGCCCCGCCCCCTAAAACGGTGGGCTCTTCTCCCGGAGTTTGCGATATATGGCAGGGGTTAAATACATCCATATAGCCTCAAGGGCTATATGTGATGTATTTTAGCCATAGAAAAAGGTATTATACATTGCTGCCCAGGGCGCCCCCCCCAGCGCCCTGCACCCTCAGTGACCGCTGGTGTGAAGTGTGCCGACAACAATGGCGCACAGCTGCAGTGCTGTGCGCTACCTTATGAAGACTGAAAGTCTTCTGCCGCCTGTTTCCGGACCTCTGGACCTCTTCAACTTCGGCATCTGCAAGGGGGGTCGGCGGCACGGCTCCGGGACCGGACTCCATGGCTGGGCCTATGTTCGATCCCTCTGGAGCTAATGGTGTCCAGTAGCCTAAGAAGCAAATCCATCCTGCACGCAGGTGAGTTCACTTCTCTCCCCTAAGTCCCTCGTAGCAGTGAGCCTGTTGCCAGCAGGACTCACTGAAAATAAGAAACCTAAAAAACTTTTTCTAAGCAGCTCTTTATGAGAGCCACCTAGATTGCACCCTGCTCGGACGGGCACAAAAACCTAACTGAGGCTTGGAGGAGGGTCATAGGGGGAGGAGCCAGTACACACCATGTGATCCTAAAAGCTTACTTTTTGTGCCCTGTCTCCTGCGGAGCCGCTATTCCCCATGGTCCTGACGGAGTCCCCAGCATCCACTAGGACGTTAGAGAAACATTAAAAGTATATGCACGGACATCTTAACGTATATACACACTGGGCAGCTGTCCAGGGCCCTACAATTCTAGGGATCTTCTAGCAGGGGTCAGGCAGCAATCTCTACCTGCCTCCCAACCTGCAATTAGGCAGCATGCTGACTGGTTGACATCTGGAACTATTCATCATTTTGAATGCTGACAGCCATTCACTCTATGGAAGCATCTGAAGAGACGGTGCAGGACAACAGAAGTGGCATGATAGGGTTGGGGCCCCAGAGCAATGCTTAGCCCAGGGCCTACAATGATGTTAAGACAGCCCCAGAAAAGTTGACCTATTTGCAAAACAGCAGAGTGCCAGACTGGCTGTGACGCACTTACAGTGACATCACTGGCGCCTTTCCCATATACATTACCCATCCTGAATTAAGCAGTCTCCGGACAGAGCTGTTGCATTCAGGACAGGAACCGGATTTCAGCAGAAGGCCACAGTGTGCCCTTCCACATTCTACAGCAGCAATTCCCAACCTCGGTTCTCAAGGTACACTAGTGATATCCATGCTCGAGCACAGATGGTTAAATCAAAATAACCAAGGAACTTATTAAGTCACCTGTGCTCAAGCATGGCTATCATTAAAACGTGCACTTTTAGGGTGCTTTGCGGACAGTGGTTGGAAGGGTATGGGTCTTTTGGTCGACTCAACTTAGGTCGACAGTCATTAGGTCGACCATGGAAGGTCAACATGCATTAGGTCGACATGGTCATTGGGTCGACATGTAATAGGTCAACAGGTCAAAAGGTCGACATGGGGGTTTTGGATTTTTTTGGTGTTGTTTTCTTAGTAAAGTGACGGGGAACCCCAATTAGTGCACCGTGTCCGCTCGCCATGCTTCGGGCACGGTGCCTCGCTCCGCTGCGCTCGGCACAGGCCACCGTTCCCAATTGTCCAGGTTGGAAACCCCTGTTCTACAGTATCTATTTCTAGCCATCCAATATTACTTGCATATAACATTTAAGTTAACATACTGTAAGCCTATCTTGCACTGTGAGATGTCATATCAGCAGATGCAGCTGACCACTGACATTTTATGTTACTCTGATGTTTTTAATCCAGTTAGTTATTTTTAACAGTTCATTATCAAACTTTTCTCTCAAGCATCCATCCATCTATTTATCTATCTATGCATGAATACATCCATTAATCCATACATCAACCCATCAACACTTCATTACTAATTTCCTTCTGCCCACTTTCTCTCCCTCCTACACTCAACTCTTTTCATCCTTAAAACCATCCCTCCCACACTCCTTACTTTCATTTCAAAATCCAAAGACTCCCTTCATCCCACCCTCCGTTTTACCAACGTACACTCCCTCAGTCGCATCCACTTTCCCTCTCTCCATCCCTAAATCCCTCTGACCACCTTACTTCCCTCCTGCACCCCCTCTCTCCCATCCCTAAATACCTAATACATACACTCCCTCCCTACTTTCACTCCCACTGTCCATAAATCCCTCCCACCCGACCACCTTCCCTCACTCCCGTACCCATCTTACACTACCTCTCTCCAACCATAAATTCCTAACACCCTACCTCCTACACTCCCTCCCTCATCTAAATCCTTCCCTCCCTCCCTGTCCCCTCGCTCCCTAATTCCCACCCATCTTCCCTCCTCCCTCTTTCCCCCTTCCCTCCCAACTGACAGTTTTTTTTACCATGCAGCAAATATGATTTTCTTTTGTCAGTAACTAGAAGAAAATTAGACTAAAACGGTATAAAGTAAAGTACTGTAGAATACTGGTATCAAATAATACGCAGCATTTCTATGTAAGATATACAACAAAGTGCAATTCTACGTGCAGAACAGCTTTCCATGTGTATGTATAATTCTTACAGGATACAAAAGTTCAGATATTAGTAAGTAATAAGTACCTGAGGGGATAGGTGGGGGTGGGGGTGGTAACAAGGTGTTAGTCTTGTTGTGGACAGTACTAGATAAAGGAGATGTTGCAGTATCTTTCATACCATACAGCTTGGATTCTTTTGAAAGAGTTCTTGGCAAAGATGATCCTCTCGAAGCATTTGGTGATTCAGTCTTTAGTGTTTTTGAGTTGTAATGCAACTGATGGGGAAAAAAGAAACCATAAAAAATGAAATCATCTTCTATTAATAATACAGGTTGAGTATCCCATATCCAAAATGCTTGGGACCCGAAGTATTTTGGATATCGGATTATTCCGTATTTTGGAATAATTGCATACCATAATGAGATATCATGGTGATGGTACCCAGGTCTAAGCACAGAATGCATTTATGTTACATATACACCTTATACACACAGCCTGAAGGTCATTTTAGCCAATATGTTTGATAACTTTGTGCATTAAACAAAGTGTGTGTACATACACACAATTCATTTATGTTTCATATACACCTTTTACACACACACAAACAGCCTGTAGGTCATTTAATACAATATTTTTAATAACTTTGTGTATTAAACAAAGTTTGTGTACATTGAGCCATCAGAAAACAAAGGTTTCACTATCTCACTCAAAAAATTCCGTATTTCGGAATATTCCGTATTTCGGAATATTTGGATATGGGATATTCAACCTGTAAAAACATTTACACATTTCATAAAATGAAACACCAAAAAAAGAATGATCAAAGCAAATGCTTCCATGAGTAAATAAGCAAAATATCCTAGTAAGCCTATGTTTTTTTACAAAAAGGACGGACAACCCTGTCTTTGAGTTTGGAGAAGGGGTGATCATTATAACTGTTTCCTACAGTAGGTGCTTAAGCCACCATAAAAGTCAACTGTATCATTCACATTTCAGAAGTACAGATCTCTGAAGTGATCACAGTTTAAAACACAGAGGACACTACAGAAAAGAACAAAAACAATTAAAATCATTCACTTACTTTCTGATGCAAATACAAATACCAACTAAACTTGCAAAACATGCATCACCTTCAGAAAAAGTATGGGGGAGATGAATGTGCATAGTTATCAGTGGCACTCAACTGACTGAAACATGAAATATTTTTTGTTTCAAACACAGCCTTGTACAAGATTCGCCGTGCTCCACGATTTAAAATACAGGAATTGACTGATGCTGTGATTGTGAGGTCTCTTCATTAAAAATAAATAAATATATAAATATTTAATGAGAACACCTGACTAACAAAATGTGTGATCATCTTCAATAGATAATGTATTTCAATGGGTTCCCAAAATCCATAGAAATGTATTACTGATTAAAATGCTATTTTAAAACAATAAATAAAATACCAATGTTGAACTGCAAGTCCCAGCAAGCTCTAGCTGCCATGCAAGCAATTCTTCCTAACAGCTTTACCATATCATATTAATTCTTTATGGTGCATCTCAAACAGTTTTCTGGGGCCAATGAAAATGCATGGTCTGTTGACTAGGACACACAATTGCTGTTTCATGTTGTTATGGTACACAAACATGCCGCACATAATCTGGCTCCAACTCGGGAAAGAGTTTCAATACATAAGTACCAAACTCAGGTGGGCTTTCGGAAGCATTTGACACTTGGGAATAAAGGCTTTGAATTCCCCATAAACATCTGAAAATGTGCACATTTGTGTTCTACAAAAAAATATTCTAACACAAAACAGTTCTAGACATTCTGCAGTGTGATCTTACCTTCACATCAACCCCAGGAATATAAAAGACTGTGGTTTCAGAGTCACTTGATTTAGTTGGTAGTGATGATGGCACTTTCTTTCCTGCCAGTAAGTGAGTTGTAGATGCGTAATTATTTTGAAATTTTTTCTTTTTAGATGGTGAGTCTTGATCAAGACTTCGAGAACTTCTGTCATAGCTCCTTCACAAAAATGTAAAAGTAATTTATTATATTTAAAACTAATACTAGTCCACATAAATCAGCTATAACCTTATCAGCATGTTAGGAAAATGTACAGTATACTACCAGAGAGTTGAACTGTGCAATGTGTCTCACTGACAATCTTAGGACCCATGCAAGGAGCAGGGAGAAAAAGCATCACCTTTGGCACAGAAAATGCTGGTCCAAGATATTATAAGAAATAAAATAAACTGTCTGCAGTGAAACTAACTGTTTATTTTATAATCTGAAATTATATAAAACGTGTTTCAAACTGTGAAAAATAGAGTAAAAATGTTTTAGAAACAAACTCATAACAAGACTGGCACATATTCTGCATTTCACAGAGTGCCTGGGAGCAGTAGCTGCCAGGCCATAAGCACAGAAGAAAGCCTAGAATCAGAAAGTGCAAATAGGTGCAACCACAACAATGTCTATCTGTATGAATTTAAGCAAGCAATTTAGCTAGGGGAGAGATAGAGAATTCCAGAGATAGGGAGCAGCACATGCAACATATTGGGAGGCAGAAACAGGAGGAAGTAATCAGTTGGGAGGAGAGGCAGCATGCATTTGTGGAGCGAAGAGGATGGGCAGGAATTTAAAGGGCGATAAGTTAAGATACGTAAATGGGAGAGGAAAGGGTGAGGGCATTATAAGTAAGTGTGAGAAGCTTGAATTGGATTCTGTAGGGGAAGTGAGCCAATGTAGGGCTTTAAGAGTGGGGAGGTGGAAGAAGAGCTGGGCAGCAGCATTAAGGATAGATTGGAGTGGACAGAGTTCGTTGTCAGGGAGGCCAGATGAGATTACAGCAGTCCAATCTGGAGATGACCGGCGAGTGTATGATGTTCTTAGTAGCATCCTTGGTTAGAAAGGGTCTAATCCTGGAAATATTTTTGAGATGGTATTGGCAGGACTGCGAGAGGTACTGAATGTGTATTTAAAGGAGAGGGAGGAGTCAAGGATAACCCCAAGGCAGCTTACTTGGGGGCTAGACAGTTGTGCCATCAATAGATAATGAAATTGTGGGAAGTTATGTTATCTGGGAAGATGATCAGCTCAGATATTGACATGTTAAGTTTAAGGAAGTGCTAGGACATCCAAAAAACGAGCGAGGAAAGAGGGGGAGAGGTCAGGGAAGGAAAGGTAGATTTAAGAATCATCAGCATAGAGATGATAATTAAAGTCAGAAGAGTTAATAAGCCTACCTAAAGAAGCTGTATAGAGAGAGAACAGGACAGGTCCAAGAACAGTACCTTGGGGGGGGGGGGGGGGGGGGGGACATTTACTGTTAGTGGAAGTGGGGGGGAGCTGGAGTCATTGGAAGAGACAGAGAAGGACTGTCACAGAGGTTAGAGGACAGCCACGAGAGAAGAGTATCACGCAGGCCAAGGGAGAATGATTTGTATGAGGAGAGGTTGGTCCACAGTGTCAAAAGAAGCAGAGAGGTCAAGGAGAATAAGCAGAGAGTATAAGCAGATTTAGCAGCAAGAAGGTCATTGCAGACTTTCGTGAGGGCAGTTTAAGTGGAGTTGAGAGGATGGAAGCCAGATTGAAATGGGTCAAGGAGGGAATGGGAGGAAAGAAAGGAAGTAATGTGGTTGTAGACGATAGGAGTTTGGAGGCATATGATCGAGGGTATTTTTATTTATTTATTTTTAAGAACAGAGGAGACAAGGGCATGCTTGAATGCAGAGAGGACAGTACCTGCTGAGAGGTAGAGATTGCGGAGATGGGCAAGATGGGAACAAGCAGAAGGAGAGAAGTAGTGGAGGAGGCAGGAGTGGACAGGGTCAAGTGGGCAGATGGTGGGGGGACAGGATGAGGACCATGAATTCCTCTGCAGAAACAGGGGAAAAAGAAGTCAGGGTTGGTAGGAAGGATGGGGAAGAGTGGTCAGTGAAAGGAAAGGCGGTCGGACCAGATGTGATGTCCTCACATAAAGTATGAAGTCAATGTTGGATGTGAAGTGGGTGGCAAAGTTAAGGGCAGAGAGTGAGAAGAGTAGTTGAGGTAGGGGTGGACAGAGGAGGGAGTTGACAGTGGCGAAGAGATGCTGGGGGTTTGAAGACTGATTGGAGACGAGGTTCTTAAAATATGACTGTTTAGAGCGGAAAAGGGCAGCACTGTGGGGATGAGAGCATAAATTTGAAATGGAGGAAGTCTGCCTTATGCGTGAATTCTTCCACTGTTGCTAGGCAGTATGCAAACATTTTTGCAAATATCTGGTGCGTTTGGAAAGCCAGGGTTGAGGTATTGATCTGCGGGGGTGAATAGTGTTTGTCGGAGCAACAGAGTCGAGAGCAGAAGTAAGAGATGCATTGTATAAGGAAGTGACTTGTTCAGGGCGATAGAGAGAGAATATGAGAGAGAAGTGAATCGAACAGGGAGGTTAAGGAAAAATAAGAATTTACTTACCGATAATTCTATTTCTCGTAGTCCGTAGTGGATGCTGGGAACTCCGTAAGGACCATGGGGAATAGCGGCTCCGCAGGAGACTGGGCACAAAAGAAAAGCTTTAGGACTACCTGATGTGCACTGGCTCCTCCCCCTATGACCCTCCTCCAAGCCTCAGTTAGGATACTGTGCCCGGACGAGCGTACACAATAAGGAAGGATTTTGAATCCCGGGTAAGACTCATACCAGCCACACCAATCACACCGTACAACTTGTGATATGAACCCAGTTAACAGCATGATAACAGAGGAGCCTCTGGATAGATGGCTCACAACAACAATAACCCGATTTGTTAACAATAACTATGTACAAGTATTGCAGATAATCCGCACTTGGGATGGGCGCCCAGCATCCACTACGGACTACGAGAAATAGAATTATCAGTAAGTAAATTCTTATTTTCTCTGACGTCCTAGTGGATGCTGGGAACTCCGTAAGGACCATGGGGATTATACCAAAGCTCCCAAACGGGCGGGAGAGTGCGGATGACTCTGCAGCACCGAGTGAGAAAACTCCAGGTCCTCCTCAGCCAGAGTGTCAAATTTGTAAAATTTTACAAAAGTATTTGACCCTGACCAAGTAGCAGCTCGGCAGAGTTGTAAAGCCGAGACCCCTCGGGCAGCCGCCCAAGGTGAGCCCACCTTCCTTGTGGAGTGGGCTTTTACAGATTTTGGCTGTGGCAGGCCTGCCACAGAATGCGCAAGCTGAATAGTACTACAAATCCAGCGAGCAATAGTCTGCTTAGAAGCAGGAGCACCCAGCTTGTTGGGTGCGTACAGGATAAATAGCGAGTCAGATTTTCTGACTCCAGCCGTCCTGGAAACATATATTTTCAGGGCCCTGACAACGTCCAGCAACTTGGAGTCCTCCAAGTCCTTAGTAGCCGCAGGTACCACAATAGGCTGGTTCAGATGAAACGCTGAAACCACCTTTGGGAGAAATTGAGGACGAGTCCTCAATTCTGCCCTGTCCGTATGAAAAATCAGGTAAGGGCTTTTACAGGATAAAGCCGCCAATTCGGACACACGCCTGGCTGAAGACAGGGCCAACAACATGACCACTTTCCATGTGAGATATTTTAAGTCCACAGTGTTGAGTGGTTCAAACCAATGTGATTTTAGGAAACCCAAAACAACATTCAGATCCCAGGGTGCCACTGGAGGCACAAAAGGAGGCTGTATATGTAGCACTCCCTTAACAAACGTCTGGACTTCAGAAAGAAAATCGACAGGGCCGAAATCTGGACCTTAATGGATCCTAATTTTAGGCCCATAGACACTCCTGTTTGCAGGAAATGCAGGAATCGACCCAGTTGAAATTCCTCCGTCGGGGCCTTTTTAGCCTCGCACCACGCAACATATTTCCGCCAGATGCGGTGATAATGCTTTGCGGTTACATCCTTTTTTATCAAAGTAGGGATGACTTCGTCTGAAATGCCTTTTTCCTTTAGGATCCGGCGTTCAACCGCCATGCCGTCAAACGCAGCCGCGGTAAGTCTTGGAACAGACAGGGTCCCTGCTGGAGCAGGTCCCTTCTCAGAGGTAGAGGCCACGGGTCCTCTGTGAGCATCTCTTGAAGTTCCGGGTACCAAGTCCTTCTTGGCCAATCCGGAGCCACGAGAATAGTTCTTACTCCTCCCCGCCGTATAATTCTCAGCACCTTGGGTATGAGAGGCAGAGGAGGGAACACATACACTGACTGGTACACCCACGGTGTTTACCAGAGCGTCCACAGCTATTGCTTGAGGGTCCCTTGACCTGGCGCAATACCTGTCCAGTTTATTGTTGAGGCGGGACGCCATCATGTCCACCTTTGGTTTTTCCCAACGGTTTATCATCATGTGGAAGACTTCTGGGTGAAGTCCCCACTCTCCCGGGTGGAGGTCGTGTCTGCTGAGGAAGTCTGCTTCCCAGTTGTCCACTCCCGGAATGAACACTGCCGACAGTGCTATCACATGATCTTCTGCCATTGCCCTCCTGCTTCTTGTGCCGCCCTGTCTGTTTACGTGGGCGACTGCCGTGATGTTGTCCGACTGGATCAGCACCGGCTGACCTTGAAGCAGAGGTCTTGCTTGGCTTAGAGCATTGTAAATGGCTCTTAACTCCAGGATATTTATGTGAAGTGATGTCTCCAGGCTTGACCACAAGCCCTGGAAGTTTCTTCCCTGTGTGACTGCTCCCCAGCCTCGCAGGCTGGCATCCGTGGTCACCAGGACCCAGTCCTGAATGCCGAATCTGCGGCCCTCTAGAAGATGAGCACTCTGCAACCACCACAGGAGAGACACCCTTGTCCTTGGGGACAGGGTTATCCGCTGATGCATCTGAAGATGCGATCCGGACCATTTGTCCAGCAGGTCCCACTGGAATGTTCTTGCGTGGAATCTGCCGAATGGGATTGCTTCGTAGGAAGCTACCATTTTTCCCAGGACCCTTGTGCATTGGTGCACTGATACTTGGCCTGGTTTTAGGAGGTTTCTGACTAGCTCGGATAACTCTCTGGCTTTCTCTTCCGGGAGAAACACCTTTTTCTGGACTGTGTCCAGGATCATCCCTAGGAATAGAAGACGTGTCGTCGGGATCAGCTGCGATTTTGGGATATTGAGAATCCAACCGTGCTGCCCCAGCACTACTTGAGATAGTGCTACTCCGACTACCAACTGTTCCTTGGATCTTGCTCTTATCAGGAGATCGTCCAAGTAAGGGATAATTAAAACTCCCTTCCTTCGAAGGAGTATCATCATTTCGGCCATTACTTTGGTAAAGACCCGGGGTGCCGTGGACAATCCAAACGGCAGCGTCTGAAACTGATAGTGGCAGTTCTGTACCACAAACCTGAGGTACCCTTGGTGAGAAGGGTAAATTGGGACATGGAGGTAAGCATCCTTGATGTCCAGAGACACCATATAATCCCCTTCTTCCAGGTTCGCAATCACCGCTCTGAGTGACTCCATCTTGAATTTGAACCTCTGTATGTAAGTGTTCAAAGATTTTAGATTTAAAATAGGTCTCACCGAGCCATCCGGCTTCGGTACCACAAACAGCGTGGAATAATACCCCTTTCCCTGTTGCAGGAGGGGTACCTTGATTATCACCTGCTGTGAATACAGCTTGTGAATGGCTTCCAATACCGCCTCCCTGTCGGAGGGAGACGTCGGTGAGGCAGACTTTAGGAAACGGCGAGGGGGAGACGTCTCGATTTCCAATTTGTACCCCTGAGATACCATCTGAAGGATCCAGGGGTCCACTTGTGAGTGAGCCCACTGCGCGCTAAAATTCTTGAGACGGGCCCCCACCGTGCCTGAGTCCGCTTGTAGAGCCCCAGCGTCATGCTGAGGACTTGGCAGAAGCGGGAGAGGGCTTCTGTTCCTGGGAACTGGCTGTTTGCTGCAGCCTTTTTCCTCTCCCTCTGCCACGGGGCAGAAATGAGGAGCCTTTCGCCCGCTTGCCCTTATGGGGTCGAAAGGACTGCGCCTGATAATACGGCGTCTTTTTATGTTGAGAGGCTACCTGGGGTAAAAATGTGGATTTCCCAGCAGTTGCCGTGGAAACCAGGTCCGATAGACCTACCCCAAATAACTCCTCCCTTTTATAAGGCAATACTTCCATATGCCTTTTGGAATCAGCATCACCTGACCACTGCCGCGTCCATAACCCTCTTCTGGCAGATATGGACAGCGCACTTACTCTTGATGCCAGTCGGCAAATATCCCTCTGTGCATCACGCATATATAAAAATGCATCTTTTAAATGCTCTATAGTCAGTAATATACTGTCCCTATCCAGGGTATCAATATTTTCAGTCAGGGAATCCGACCAAGCCACCCCAGCACTGCACATCCAGGCTGAGGCGATTGCTGGTCGCAGTATAACACCCGTGAGTGTATATACATTTTAGGATATTCTCCTGCTTTCTGTCAGCAGGTTCCTTAAGGGCGGCCGTATCAGGAGACGGTAGTGCCACCTGTTTTGACAAGCGTGTGAGCGCTTTATCCACCCTAGGGGGTGTTTCCCAACGTGCCCTATCCTCTGGCGGGAAGGGGTATGATGCCAATAACTTTTTAGGAATTATCAGTTTTTTATCAGGAGAAACCCACGCTTCATCACACACTTCATTTAATTCCTCAGATGCAGGAAAAACTACAGGTAGTTTTTTTCTCACCAAACATAATACCCTTTTTAGTGGTACTTGTACTATCAGAAATGTGTAAAACATTTTTCATTGCCTCAATCATGTAACGTGTGGCCCTACTGGAAGTCACATTCGTCTCTTCATCGTCGACACTGGAGTCAGTATCCGTGTCGGCGTCTGTATCTGCCATCTGAGGTAGCGGGCGTTTTAGAGCCCCTGATGGTCTTTGAGACGCCTGGACAGGCACAAGCTGAGTAGCCGGCTGTCTCATGTCATCAACCGTCTATTGTAAAGAGCTGACACTTTCACGTAATTCCTTCCATAAGCTCATCCACTCAGGTGTCGACTCCCTAGGGGGTGACATCACCATTACAGGCAATTGCTCCGCCTCCACATCATTTCCCTCTTCATACATGTCGACACAGTCGTACCGACACACAGCACACACACAGGGAATGCTCTGATAGAGGACAGGACCCCACTAGCCCTTTGGGGAGACAGAGGGAGAGTATGCCAGCACACACCAGAGCGCTATATATATGTTGGGATAACACCATACAGAGTGTTTTTCCCTTTATAGCTGCTGTGTATATTATACTGCGCCTAATTAGTGCCCCCCCCCCCCCCTCTTGTTTTACCCTTTTCTGTAGTGCAGGACTGCAGGGGAGAGTCAGGGAAACGTCCTTCCAGCGGAGCTGTGAGGGAAAATGGCGCCAGTGTGCTGAGGATATAGGCTCCGCCCCCTTCTCGGCGGACTTTTCTCCCGCTTTTTTCAGGAATCTGGCAGGGGTTAATATACATCCATATAGCCCTGGGGGTTATATGTGATGTATTTTAGCCAGCCAAGGTGTTTATATTGCTGCTCAGGGCGCCCCCCCCCCCAGCGCCCTGCACCCATCAGTGACCGGAGCGTGTGGTGCATGAGGAGCAATGGCGCACAGCTGCAGTGCTGTGCGCTACCTTGGTGAAAACTGATGTTTTCTGCCGCCGATTTTCCGGACCTCTTCTTGCTTCTGGCTCTGTAAGGGGGCCGGCGGCGCGGCTCTGGGACCGGACTCCGAGGCTGGGCCTGTGTTCGGTCCCTCTGGAGATAATGGTGTCCAGTAGCCTAAGAAGCCCAAGCTGGCTGCAAGCAGGCAGGTTCGTTTCTTCTCCCCTTAGTCCCTCGATGCAGTGAGCCTGTTGCCAGCAGGTCTCACTGAAAATAAAAAACTAACTTTTCCTAAGAAGCTCAGGAGAGCCTCCTAGATTGCACCCAGCTCGGTCGGGCACAAAAATCTAACTGAGGCTTGGAGGAGGGTCATAGGGGGAGGAGCCAGTGCACACCAGGTAGTCCTAAAGCTTTTCTTTTGTGCCCAGTCTCCTGCGGAGCCGCTATTCCCCATGGTCCTTACGGAGTTCCCAGCATCCACTAGGACGTCAGAGAAATAGGATTTTAATAACTACCGGTAAATCCTTTTCTCGTAGTCCATATAGGATATTGGGGAGAACTATTATGATGGGGTATAGACAGGGTCCAAAGGAGCCAGTGCACTTTAAATTTCTTCAGCTGGGTGTGCTGGCTCCTCACCTCTATGCCCCCTCCCACAGGCAGTTATAGGTAAAAACGTGCCTGAAGGAGAAAGGACATATATGAGAGAAGGAACACGATAACAAAAGGTGGCAAGATTTACACACCAGCACACCACAACCATACAACAACCAGCAACGGCTGGTAACAATAACAGCAACAGCTGAACAGGTAACTATAGAACAAGAACCTGCAGAAAAAAGTCAACGCACTGAGGCGGGCGCCCAATTTCCCTTACGGACTACTAGAAAAGGTTTTACTGCTAGGTATTAAAATCCTATTTTCTCTAGCAATCATAAGGGATATTGGGGAGAACTAGTACGATGGGGATGTCCCAATGCATCCTAAACGTGCGGAGACTGCTGCAGCACCGCCTGCCCAAACTACTCTTTGGCCAGGGTATCAAATTTGTAGAATTTTCACAAAAGTGTTCTTCCCCGACCAGGTAGCAGCTCGGCATAGTTTCAGGGCCGAGACTCCACAGGCAGCCGCCCAGGAAGAACCCACTGATCTTGTAGAATAGGCCTTTAGAGACTTAGGAACAAGTAAGTCTGCCGACACATAGGACAGGAAGCCTAATCCAACGAGCAATAGACTGCTTTGAAGCAGGACAACCCTTTTTCTGCGCATCATAGAGCACGAACAAAGAATCCGTCTTTCTGACCTGAGCACCTGACATAGATTTTCAAAGCACGCACAACATCCAAAGTATCCGGAGGAGCAGAAGCGTCAGAACAGGATGGAATCACAATAGGTTGATTCAGGTGGAACGCGGAGACAACCTTCGGCAGGAACTGCTGTCTAGCCTGGAGCTCCGCTATGTCCTCATAAAAGACCAAGTAGGGACTTTTATACGATAAGGCCCCCAATTCCAAGACACGGCGAGCAGAAGCCAGGGCCAGTAATATCACAGTCTTCCACATGAGGTACTTGTTTTCTACCATCATCAGAGGTTCAAACCAGGAGGACTGTAGAAATTTCAACACCACATCCAAATCCCAGGGTGCCGTAGGCGGCACAAAAGGTGGTTGTATGTGGAGTACCCCTTGCAAGAAGGTCTGAACTTCTGGCAATGCAGCCAATTTCTTATGGAAGAAAATGGAGAGGGCTGAAATCTGGACCTTAATAGAACCCAGACGTAAGCCCTTATCCACACCAGACTGCAGGAAACATCCCAAGAGAAATTCAGCAGGTGGATACATGCGTTCCTCGCACCAAGAGACATATCGCCTCCAGATATGATGATAATGTTTTGACGTCACAGGTTTTCTGGCCTGAACCATGGTTTCAACAACCTTCTTGGAAAGGCCTTTGAGAGCTAGGATGTTCCGCTCAACCTCCATGCCGTCAAATGAAGACGCCGTAAGTCCGGGTAGATGAACGGTCATTGTTGAAAAAGAGGTCTTCTTAGTGGAAGAGGCCAGGGGTCTTGGACAGACATGTCCAGAAGATCTGCGTACCACGCCCTCCGAGGCCAATCCGGGGCAAGTAGAATTGCCTGGACACCTTGATTTCCTGATTCGCTTTAGCACTCGTGGGAGAAATGGGATCGGAGGAAACAAGTAAACCAGGTGGTACGGTCAAGGCGACGACAGCGTGCCCACTGAACTCACCTGAGGGTACCTGGTCCACGAGCAATACCAGGGAAATTTCTTGTTGAGACGAGAAGCCATCATGTCTATTTGTGGGCAGCCCCACCAGTCGATGATCTGCTGGTACACCAGATGGTGGAGCCCCCACTCCCCGGGGTGGAGATCGTGACGACTCAGGAAGTCTGCCTCCCAGTTGTCCACACTCGGAATGAAGATTGCTGACGTGGCTCTTGCATTTCTTTCCACCCAGAGAAGTATATTTGACACCTCTCGCATGCAGGCTATGCTTCTTGTCCCTCCTTGCCGATTGATGTACGCCACTTCCGTGGCGTTGTCCGACTGCACCTGTATTGCGAGATCCTTGAGCAGAGGATAGGCTTGAAGTAGAGCATTGTAGATCGCCCAAAGTTCCAGAATGTTGATTGGAAGGAGGCTTTCGTGGGCTGACCACCTGCCTTGGAAATGCGCCCCTTGGTGACAGCTCCCCATCCTCTCAGACTCTCATCCATCGTGAGGAGGGTCCAATATTGAATTCCGAAACTCCTGCCCTCCAGGAGATTGGAGGACTGTAGCCACCTCAGGAGGGAAATCTTGGCCTGAGGTGACTGTTGAATCATCCTGTGCATCTACAGATGTGATCTTGACCACTTGCTTAGGAGATCCAACTGAAACGTTCTGGCATGGAACCTCCCATATTGGATCGCCTCATAGGAGGCGACCATCTTCCCAACAATCTTATGCAAAGATGGATGGACACTCGAGAAGGTCGGAGCACCATGCGGACCATTTCCTGAAGTGTTTTTGCTTTTTCCACTGGTAGAAACACCTTCTGGGCCACAGTATCCAGCAACATCCCCAGGAACAGGAGCCTAAGAGTGGGCTCCAGGTGGGACTTCTGTAAGTTGAGGATCCACCCGTGATCCAATAGAAGATGGATGGTGTGGTCGATGTGGAGCAACAAAAGTTCCCTGGCTCTTGCCTTTATCAGAAGATCGTCCAGATAAGGGACCACATTGACCCCCTGGACCCGGAGCTGTAACATCATCTCCGCCATCACCTTTCTGAATACACTCGGACTGTAGACAGGCCGAAGGGTAGGGCCTGGAACTGGAAGTGATCGTCCAGCAGGGCAAATCGTAGGGACACCTGATGAGGCGGCCAAATCGGAATATGGAGGTAGGCGTCCTTGATAACCAAGGAGACCATAAATTCCCGGTCTTCCAGACCCACAATCACTGCTCGCAGGGATTCCATTATGAACTTGAACACCCTCAAATACGGATTCAAAGACTTCAGATTCAAAATGGGCCTTACTGAACCGTAAGTGGATCAACTTTTGGATAGCCAGTTGTAACGTAACTTGCATATCCTCCAAAGCTGGTAAGCTTGATTCGAAATATCGTTGGGGGGAAGGGAGTACTGTCGAACTCCAGCTTGTAGCCTTGAGAAACGAGTTCTCTGACCCAGGCATCCTGGCAGGAATTCTCCCAGACGCGGCTGAAGTGACGCAGTCGAGCTCCCACCTCGAGATTCCCTCGGAGTGGGTGGGCACAGTCATGCTGAGGCCTTAGTGGAAGCAGAACCGGTGGACTGTTCCTGAGAACAGGTGCTTGCAGGTTTTTTGGACTTACCTCTGGTGCCTCTGACCGCATTGGAGGCACCTCTGGCCTTCAAGCAAAATATGTGCGACCAAAATACTGGACAAATGACCCCGGATAAGAGCATCTTGCCGGCGGGGCCCCAGATGGGGAGAAACGTGGATTTTCCAGCCGTAGCCTTGGAAATCCAGCTATCCAACACAACCCCAAAAAGCCATTCCCCAGAAAAGGGGGAGAGATTCTACACTACTTTGGATTCTGCGTCCGCAATCCACTGGCGCAACCACAAGGCCCTATGTGCCGACACCGCCATGGCCGACGTCCTAGCATTAATATTACCCATCACCTTGAGGGAATCACAGAGGACCTGCGTAGTGTCCTGAATGTGCTTCAATAGGGTGACCATAGTTTCTAAGGGCCTATCCCCCGATAGACCCCCCTGAATTTGAATGGACCAAGAATGAATAACATGGGTCATCCAGCAACCCGCAATAACCGGTCTTTGTAAAAGGCCGGTCGCAGTGTATATAGACTTTAGGGTAGTTTCTATCTTCTGTTCCCCAGGGTCCTTCATGGAAAAGGAGCCCGGGGTAGGTAGAACCGCCTGCTTAGACAGGCGAGAGACGGAGACATCCACCCCGGGGGTTCCTCCTAAAATTTTCTACCTTTAGGAGGAAATGGGAAAGTGCACAAAAACTTTTGGACACTTGGAATTTTTCGTCTGGATTTTTCCAGGCCTGTTTGAATAAGTCATCTAACTGGAGAATCAGGGAAAGTGATATTGGGCTGCTGTGATGCAGCGTCCTTTAGGGGGAGCTTTAACACCTCCCTTATAGCCAAAATGAGGGGTTCAAAACCCTGCGCAGAATCACGATACCCACTAACAGGATCTGGGTCATCCCCATCATCTGGTAAATCATCATCTGTATCAGAAAGCAGTGCAGTTAAACCACGCTTCTGGGGACCTGCATGGGAGGGGGGCTGTGCATAAGCCCTAGCAGCTAAATCTGCAACAGCTTGTTGCAGTAACTGGGTTTTCTGCACATTTGCAGTGAGTTGAGATGACATATCAGACAACATGGTTTTAAGAGACCCTAGCCAGTGGGGCTCTGTACCCTCTCCCCCAACCTCTTCACTAAGTTGGGACGATTGACTACATTGCTCACAGGAGACAGAGTCATTAGATAATGGAGAGAATCTGGTGTGACAGATACTGCACAGTTTATGCTTACCAATATTTCTAACACAACAACATACACACACACACACACACACACACACACACACACACACACACAGACAGTAATAATGCAAGCCTGCCCTACTGTATGTGAGAGGAGACATAGCACACTCTGAGCTGCTCTGTAATTCACATAAACGCTATAAAATACAGTCCTAATTAGACACAGGACAGTGTACACAAACGGCTCCCCCCCCTTTCGCTACACCCTGTACCAGTTTCCAGTGTGTCTGTGAGGCAGGAAGCGAATAGTGTGTGTTGCCGATTGCTTCTGTAAGCAGAGGAAGGCGCCAAAAATGCCCTGGTCCCACTCTGAGGAAGCTCCGCCCCCCCCCCCCCCCCCCCCCCCAGTGGCGCCAGAGCTAAGCATATTATTTATACTGGCAAAGTCTCCAAACAGTCTAAAATCTGACACAAGTGCTCAGTTCAGCATTTTTGTGCCAGTTTACACACGGGAGATTTTAGCGGGACCCCCCCAGGGAGAGTCCCGTACGCTGCGCCCGTGGTCTGCCGCAATTTAAAACCGGGGACCCCTCTAGCGGGGCTTCCGGTATGTACTCACCACTGATGTCACCTTCACGCAGCTTAGGGGTGTGCGGCGTGCCCAGACTGCATACCGAAAAAAATAAAAAGTTTTAAATGAAATTGAAGAAAACTCTCTGGAGCTGCAGAGATGTGCATCCTCTCCTGGGGGCACTTTTTTCTAAACTGCTTGTGGGAGGGGGCATAGAGGGGAGGAGCCAGCATACCCAGTTGAAGAAATTTAAAGTGCACTGGCTCCTTTGGACCCCGTCTATACCTCATCGTACTAGTTCTTCCCAATATCCCTTATGGATGCTAGAGAAATAGTGTCGATAGCCTCAATGTTAGGCTTCGCGATGGTAGCCTTCGGAGGCAGAGATCGAGAAGCAGAGAATGAAAAGTTAAGATAGAGCAGGTAATGGTCAGAGAGGGGGAATGGAGAGTTAGAGTAGAGTAGTCAGAAATATCACAACGGTGAGTGAAGACAAGATCAAGATAGTGCCCACTCACATGGGAGGGTGAGGAATTACACTGGGAGAGACCAAGCGATGTGAGATTATGGAGTTTAGCAGCAGACGGTTTTGTGGGGTTATCGATTGGGATGAGGAAATCACATAAGATAATGGAGGGAATGTCTGAAGAGCAGAAGTGAAGAAACCAGGAAGCAAAGTTTTTGAGGAATTTGTTGGTACTGCCAGTGGGATGGTAAATGACAGCTACTCAAAGGTGAATAGGTTTCAAGACATGTATAGCATGGACCTCAAATGTAGGAAATGTATGGGACGACATGAGTTCGAAGGAGTAGCTGGAGGAGAGAAGGATCCCAACACCACAACCAGGACAACCCCCTGAACCAGGGTATGTGTGTGAATATGAGGCCTCCGGCGGAAAGAGCAGCAGGAGAAGTGGTGTCATGTTTCTGTAATGGATAGGAGGTTCAGGAAGTTGAAAATGAAAAGGTCATGGGTGGGGACAAATTTGTTACAGAAAAATCTGGCATTGCAAAGGGCACAGGGAAGGGGGACAGAGTTAGTGGGAGATGTCAATAAGAATATCAGGGTTGATGTAGTGTTGCGGTGAGATTAATTTTGATGTCAGGGATAAAGCGGGTGTAGCGTTGGTGGGGGATCCTAAGATAGGAGGGGAAAATGCAGGAGGAGGGCAGGGAGGAAGTACAGTGTTGTGCGGATGGAGGTGAGGGGAAGTGACAGGGAAAGAGGGGAGGAAGCAGGGCCAAATGGTGTGGTAGTAGGCTCATGGTGCGGAAAAGGTGACTAGGGTAAAAAGAGAGGAGGGGAAGGGAACCAGAGGGGTGGATGGGAAACAGAGGATAGGGAGAGAAGAGGAGATGTAGACTAGGAGGGAAGGATAGAGGTGGGAGGAGGGAGCAAAATAAAGGATTAGGTAAACAAAGAGTGATGGGGGTAGGTGATGAAAATCTGGACATAGTATGGGTGAGGTAAATGGGTGGTGAAAAATTGGAAATAAGAGTGGAGACTGGGTTGTGGAAAATTGGAAATAGGAGAGGAGACTGCATGATAGAGACAGAACAGTAGAATTACAGGAGTGCAGGTGAACGTAGAGTGTTGGTAAATGTGTATGTTCAATGGGAATAATATAGGCCCTCATTCCGAGTTGTTCGCTCGGTACAAATCTTTGCATCGCATCGATTTTCCGCTTAATGCGCATGCGCAATGTTCGCACTGCGACTGCGCCAAGTAAATTTGCTATGCACTTAGTAATTTTACTCACGGCTTTTTCATCGTTCTGGCTATCGTAATGTGATTGACAGGAAATGGGTGTTACTGGGCGGAAACAGGCCGTTTTATGGGCGTGTGTGAAAAAACGCTACAGTTTCTGGAAAAAACGCAGGAGTGGCCGGAGAAACGGAGGAGTGTCTGGGCGAACGCTGGGTGTGTTTGTGACGTCAAACCAGGAACGACAAGCAGTGAAATGATCGCAGATGCCGAGTAAGTGTGAAGCTACTCAGAAACTGCTACGAGGTGTGTAATCGCAATATTGCGATTACTTCGTTCGCAATTTTAAGATGCTAAGATTCACTCCCAGTAGGCGGCGGCTTAGCGTGAGCAACTCTGCTAAAATCGCCTTGCGAGCGAACAACTCGGAATGACCTCCATAGTTTCAGGCTAAATAAATTTTGAGGTCGCATAAATTGAATTTAATTTTTCAAAGTAGACTCCTAGAACTGAGAGGTTTTAAGAGTAAGGAAAATGCAATGGTAATTCAAACAGGGCGTTAAAACATATAAAGGCAAAATTATATTCGGACAGCTGTGAATTCAGATGTTTGTAGTAAACTAAAAGCAAAAATAGATTGAAACCTATAGTTATTTATTCATCTGAATGTTCAAGTTGATAACGTCATCTAAACCTTAATCCAACACTTTGTTTTAGTCTGTGAACATTATTGGTTGCTTTATCTGCTTTCACTATCTTCTTGATGACATATCCATCAGCTATGGATGCTCATCAAAAATTGTATTAGTACAATTTACACCTACTGTAGGTGAGTTAACTGGCATTACTGTATTTGTCTCCACATACACTGATTTTCATGTATTTTTCAGTCAGTCTGGGGTATCTGAATTTAATCAAGGAGAAACTATATGGAAAAGTCCTAACTAATTGATTTATTACTATGTTTACCACTCTCTGGCTGGATGAGTGCATAACCATATTGGTTTTATAATTTTAAATTCTATTACAAAAAAAACCCCACTACATATTTTTATATATTATTTTTGCTTCCTATGCATCAGAATATCATTCGTACCTTCTTAAGCTTATGTCATCATGTTCCTGCTGGAGAGTTGTAGGGTATAAAACACATTTTCCTGAGTCTATTTCCACTCTTATATCCAGCTCAAAGTCTATATTTCTTTCAGTCGTAGTGCTGGACACGTTTCGACTGGAAGCTGCAGCAGGCCAGCGCTCTGTGAAAAGTTGATGGACTGCAGCAAAACCAGAGGATTTCTTTCGAGTGTTCGGTCTGAAAACATAAACAGCAAAATACTGTATTGGCTTTGAAAAGAACAGTGTATATCTTTTGTGACAAGCCGTGTACCATGTGGGTTTTTTTAACCATGTTTTATTGTTGGTAATGGAAAGAGATCATGTGATAACACTTACGGAGGTTTCCTGTAAATATACATCTTTTCTATGTCATGCTGTTCCTCTTTATCGGACTCCTCTGACGATGAGGAAGAACTGTCTTCTCTCTTTTCTTCAGTCTGGAAAGGAATGGCTGGTGAAAACACTATTGGTGTGTTGGGGGAACTGAACACGGAATGTGAACCATCACTAATGGATGAGTAATGAGATGGACCATCAATGGTAACTGACAACACATCCCCATCTACCTCCTCTGGAAACTGTCTCAAAAGGAAAAAAAACAAAAAAACAAGCAGAATACACAGAGTTATAACAAAATTATTTTTATTTGATATATACACTGGCGAGAATGTTTGCAATCATCTGCCAGACTGAGGAAGCAGATAGAAAAGTCCCAAAACGTTTCCCTTAGAACAAACACAGATTAGCGGGTATAATGGAAGAGATATGATGAATTGATGTAGTATTTAGCAGCAGGTAGGGATGGACACCCAGCCACCAATAGACAGTAAACAAGTAGCACTGTAGCGGCACAAGATGATAATCTGATTAATTAACACCACCTGAAAATTGAATAAGCTCAATTAGTGAAAAGACATTATTCATGCATACATATACAGAAAAGTATACAGATATGTCCTTGGTCACCAGTGCTAGAGAGCTCTTAATTTGCCCAATAAATTGGAGGGGGAATGATTTGGGTTTTCTGCTAACATGGAGTTCTGGGTAAAATGATTGCGTAAGTTTCACCAACAGTGCAGTGATTGTTAACCAAATTTCACCAAAATAAATCACAATTAATAAAGGCTTTATAATAGGCCATCTATTATGGCTTAGGGCTGTCCGGGACTTCCTATAAGCATATGAAACATTCTCTTGGTGAAATCAATAGAGAATATTTCACCAAGGGCTTCTCTTGGACTACCAAAATGTGAATTTAGGATAAGCATAATCATGAAAAAGAACTCCTTCCCTCCCCCTTTCTGCACTATTTTTTTATGGAGCCAGTTGATGGACATTCTGTTTAAGCTTCATATAACAAAGGGAAAGAGTAGTTAACATCTGCATGAAGTTGGTGGAGATTTGCAAGATAGCTTTTCATTTACAAATACCTTGAAATACCCTTCCTCCCAAGAATAGCGAGATTGGCGATTTAATCCTAAAACTGTATTATTCAACTTCATTTATTGAAAGGAAGAAAAAAAAAATAGAAACAGTTCATTTTAGACAATAGCCATACTCAAGCAACGAAATAAGCACAACTGTAATGTTTATACGCAGCTCACAATAACTCAGCATGTCACACTCCTATTTTCCTCCTTATTTCATCAAATAGTAATGCGATAAGTTAGTGACTTTGTACAATCGTGTGTGCTTTATGCACAATTTAAGGACTAGTAAACCTATTCCAATATGAAGAGGCATCTTGTAAGATTCACAAATTTCAGAACAAAGCAATTTTACATTTTCACTTGCTCTGGATATTACGAACCATGTTCCAGTGTTATCCCCAAGCTCAATTTATCAGGCGCTCCAGCCCGATTTTTTGACATGCCACTCTACACTATCCTGCTCCAGGGGTCAGACAACCAAAATCAAACTTGAGCTGCGCTTAATTTACAGTGACAAGCACAATAACAGTGATCCCTCGTTGTCTTTAAGAGGCAGGCCGTGTTTTGGACAGCAGAGACATTGCAGAGAGGGTAGACAGAGTGCAGATGTACAATGAGCCTCAGCAGGCATTGCTGGATACAATTATATCTGTGCCCAGCCAGAAAGCGGGCAGTATCTGCAAGTCTTTAAAAATTACATTTGTATCCAGCCAGTTTACACTGACCCCATCCAGCAATTTTTGAATGTCCGGCTGGCAACATTTTCTGGAGAGAACACTGGTGTTCCACACAAGCCCATACATTATTAGTCATTTACTCTCTTTTAGGGGGGAATTCAATTACATGATGTAATTTACCGCTGGCTAACTGAAGCAGCAGTGCTATTCAAATTAGAGCCATCAGCAGCCCGCGTTCTAAAGTTAACGAGAATTTATCTGCGTTAAAAGGAATGAACATGAGTTTTCACAAACGTGTTAACCCATAGGTCCAGGAACTTATCCCGGATTCTATGGGTTAACGGGCATCAGCAGGGTAATATACCGGGCGAGGAAAAGGGGGTCAAATTAAACCATTATGATGTTACCACACTCTCCCCACGGTAAAATCCCCCCCCCCCCACAGTCTGTGATTGATTGTTACACCATTAAGATCCAACAAGTATATGTTCCATACTCTTAAATTAAAATTGTAAGAGCACTGCAGGGATGATTACTGTGAGAGCAGAAGCGACTGTATCAAGCCATGTATTTAGTGTTGTACTTACACTGTCCTGAATGTTGAAAGTCACCCTGGGACCAGCAGGAGAAGCAGCTTCAATACGTATTTCAGGGAGTTCTTCACCATCTAACCTTGAGCTGTACAGGAGTAAAGGAAAGCAGGTTTGTTTATAGATATTTACCATGTGTATATAGATATTTACCATGTGTTTATAGATATGTACCCTGTGTTCATAGATATGTACCATGTATATTTACCATGTGTTCATAGATATGTAAACTTGGTACATATAAGGCTGGCAAAATATGCAACAGGTAAAATATCAGGAACTACTTTTAAGTTGGGTGTTGATTGCACAGCTAATTATATCTAGTGTAGCTGGCAGAATCATACACAAAAAGACATAATATAATATTATATTTAATAATATAAAACAAATTACCTAGCTCTTTCTGTTCGTTTAAAAGGTGGTCTTCCAGATGCGGTAATGCTCTTGGAACGACTGTAGCTCGGTTTGTACCCAAGACCCCACTTATCTTTCAAGGAAGCAGCCTTAAATAAATAAAAAAAAAGAGAAAAAAAAAAGAAAGATACAAAACCA
Source organism: Pseudophryne corroboree (assembly GCF_028390025.1). Classification (NCBI taxonomy): domain Eukaryota; kingdom Metazoa; phylum Chordata; class Amphibia; order Anura; family Myobatrachidae; genus Pseudophryne; species Pseudophryne corroboree. The sequence goes on along the minus strand of NC_086444.1, from coordinate 906,901,611 downwards.
TTACAAATGATTAGTTTCAAATCATATTTTAAACATATTCTATTTATATATTTCATATAAGACGATCTGCAGCTACCCACCCTCATGCTGGATCTACGCAGCTTCTTACGGACATCCCTGCGAATGTCATTAACTGCCACAGACTCGAGGTGCTGATACCGCTGAATTTCCTGGTTTATAGTTCCTTCGCTAGCTCCAAGTTTCCTGTCAAATTATAATTGCTCATTAATAAACGTACATTATAATTCAAGAGTTGAACAAACACTTTCATCAAATGAAATATTTAATGTATATTCTTTAGCTCAACATAGAAAAACTCCCTGGAACTATATAATAAAAATAGTCTTGGCAGTCACTACAACCAGACAGCTAACACGGATTCGTATAGTCTCACACATACTGTACATCCATCACAAGCGTCCAGCTTTTGGGAGGTGCTGCTCTTGCACATGTTGTGGAAAGTCTCTCCACAGCATATGGCATAAAAAAACGCATTTCTCTTTCACAAACTGGGCGGGCCCACACCTCCAGTCCCACTGTAGAGACCATCAGTGTTGAGATGTATGCATATATGTAGCATTATTCTTATTTACATTCCTGTGCTATGCTATGAGATTAAAAACACAGACGTACCATTAATGGAATATATGTTACATGTCATACGGAATAACAAATGCATAATTAAGAATGTTAGCGGACCCCTATCTACGCACGTGGTAAGGTCACTCACTTGAGATCATCAATAACTTTGGCTTGTTCATTTAGCTCTCGTATATCAACTAAACGTTTCACAAATTTCCGTCCTCTTGGATCCACATTCTGACTGCCAAGCTGCCCTGGTCGCCTGTGGTCAACGGTCTCCTAGAAAAATAGAACTGATTAAACTCAAAAGACTTAAGAGAGTTAATCACCGCCTCAATTAATTAAACCAATATCCCTGTGAGTTAGGCATGCATTAATCACTGATTAAATGTAGATTTAGTTCCTTGTGACATTCACCAATGATCGCAGGTGGGTTAATTTGAAGACTGTTCACTTTTACATACATTTGCCCATGAGCGAGACCTGCTTGCAGCTGTATGTGAACGGACAGAACCGGAGTCAGACCTTTCTAAACCAGAGAGATAATCTGTAGGGACTGAGTAACGGTGCCGTTCTGGTTTCAGGCCAAGAAGGTGATTTACAAGTCGCTGACCAAGAGTAAGTTTGAGGCTTTCTCCATTTACACAAACTGCTTCTGAATTCTGAACAGTAAACAGTATGGTTAGTTCTATCTGGGGTTCCAAATGTCAGAGTAAAACACTGAAGCTGGTACAGTAAGACATGGGAAAAGGTTATCTTGCAAGCTTTACAAACAATGTTGGCAGAAACATGTAAAACAAGGAAAAGCAAAATGCTACATGGAATTCTTAATACCCAATTTCTTAAAAGTCAAACACAGGGCCAGACTCCTACAATAAAAAAACTGTAGTAGGAGTATCCAGTGGGTACATTTAATGTCTCTGTAAATGAACCATTGCTAAGGCAGAAAATAAAATTCCAGTTGTCCTTAATTCTTATCTTCATTCATCTGATCCATTAAATAGCCTACTTATCTGTCATATGCTAAATGTAGAACTCCAGGTAGAATGTAAGTTGTAGAGGCACAGTCCAATTAATATCTGATAGCTAAGAGGGCAGTTTGTATTAAAACTTCTCCAAGTTGCCTACGGGAAGAAGCAACTGTAGGGTCTATTATAGTACCAACAAAGTATATACTGAGGTTAGTAGTTACCATAGGGTGGGGGCGGGGAGTTAGCATCTGTCTGGAGACTCTCTCTAATGGACTTTCAATATTAGTCTACTCTCCAGGAAAGGGGAGTTTATGTATTGTAGTTCTCATGTTTAACCTTACAAAAAGTTCTCATTATAGTTATAATACAGTGATGGTCTTGGGGCACCTAAAGGAGGACAATGATGCACCGCTCTGATACACTGTGCTCACTGTAACTGCGCAAAATGAAAAATGTTGAATTACTACAGTTTAATCATCACTATTATTAACAACATTTACTTATATAGTGCTAGCATATTAGACTGCGCTTTACAATTGAGATAAAGTAGGTGTTGCTGCCACTATATCTCTTTTTGCAGTTCTTTATTATAAGGCATACAGTGTGCACCAAACCAAGTGACTATAACGCTGAATCCCAACTACATTGTATAATGCAACATAAACAGTGCACATGGAACATAAACGCAAATATTACAAACAGAGAGATACAAAACAGAGCTCAGTAATTCATACTATTCACTAGTCTGCTATATAAACTATGTCTTTCTCCCAGCTAAGCTGCATCCCAAATGTACAAATGGGTCTGGTAGCTAACATGTTAGACATAATACTAGAACAGAGCAAGTAATGAAAAACAATGAACACCCCTTGAGGTAGTACTGGGTCAGCGTAAACCTGCAGTTACTGAGGAACGTGGCCATTACAGAGCTTAAGGTAAATCTGTCATGTGCATGGTGATCGACATCACCCTCCAGCACGGCCCTTCTCACTAATGGCTACAAGCATACGGCAAACACCTGCCTAAAGCACCACAAGAAATTAGACATAACATTCATAACAAATGCCCCTTACTGTATGGACTGTGGGAGACATGCTGTCAACTTCATCTTCATCTGAGAGGTCAGCCATGTTCACAGAATTCAGATCAGCAATGTCATCAATGTCTTCTTCCCCAGTCAGCGTGGTAAGAGTATTCCCAAGAGCATTGAGCCTTTTCCCAATGTTTGGGTCCATGTGCACATCAATACCACACATCTTCCATAATACATTCAGGGTCCATGTGCCTGCACTGCTGCTTTCTATTGTACAAGCAAAAACATTTTACTTAAGCACTTCATTTATTTGCTACTGATTCAAACACCACTCTGCAATATCTATTTGCATTAAAGCCAAAGAAAAAAGTAATCTAGTCACAAAGAGAATTCTTTTTTGCTACACATCTTAAACAATGTAATCTTACCTGCAGAAGCCTGTCCTGTAGTCCTAGAGCAGACTTCATAAGTTCCATCTGGCACCACACCTAGAGCAGCAAACGCATCAGTTCAACACATTAGTGTGAGGAGACTGGAGCATCCCAATAAAACATATACACTGACCACTAAAACAAGATGCATACTGTACATCTATAACTCTGTAAATGCAGTGAAGTAGTGGAAAATGGGTGATGAGAAAACGTGGTATATTTATTTATTAACAGTTATTTATATAGCGCACACATATTCCGCAGCGCTTTACAGAGAATATTTGGCCATTCACATCAGTCCCTGCCTCAGTGGAGCTTACAATCTATATTCCCTATCACATGTACACACAGACACATTCACGCTAGGGTTAATTTTGTTGGGAGCCAATTAACCTGCCAGTATATTTTTGGGATTGTGGGAGGAAACCGGAGTACCCGGAGGAAACCCACGCAAGTACGGGGAGAATATACAAACTCCGCACAGTTAGGGCCATGGTGAGAATCGAACCCATGACCTCAGTGCAGTGAAGCAGTAATGCTAACCATTACACCATCCGTACTGCCCTATATAGAGTTTGCATTAATCATACATATGATCTGGGTAGTTATAACCCTTTCTGTTTACCTAAATAAAATATAATTATAGTTCTCAGTGTTAAGGGAGTTTGGTTTACATTCCAGAAAAATAGTCAGGCTATGAATCCTGCAAATGCTCCACCTACATATACAGTAGCATATATTACAAGATGCAATGTTAGAATGGAGTTCAGGGAAGCTTTCCTGACAGTCTGCAATTAGCTGTTAGATTTCCATCTGATCACACGAGATGGATGACCGTTCCACTTATCTTTAATTAATTGCGAGAATAATTGGTAATTTTGTCTTTAGAAGTTGCTTCTGAAAATCAGTGCAATAAGGACAATTCAACAAATTAATGTTTATTTGTTGTATTTTTCCCCCCATTAGTCTAGAGCAGGCATTTCCAACCACAGTCCTCAAGGCACACTAATGGGCCCAACACATATAAAGATCCGCCACCGAGCTGCCAGACGGCGGATACGGCCGACCCGGCGGCGGGAGGGCAGTGACTCCATTGAAGTGCAGGCAAATATGGACGAGATCTTCCATATTGGCCTGCATGCACAGCCGACGGGGAACCAGTGATGAACGAGCGCGGGGCGGCGCATCGTTCATCGCTTGAGCCTCCACACTGAAAGATATGAATGTTAACTCGTTCAATAATGAACAAGATCGTTCATATCTTTGAGGAATATCGGCCAGTGTGTAGGGCCTATAACAGGGCAGGTTTTAGTGATATCCAGGCTTCAGCACAGGTGACTTAATTAGTAGCTCAGTTATTTTGATTTAACCATCTGTGCTGAAGCCTGGATATCACTAAAACCTGCACTGTTGGTGTGCCTTGAGGGCCGTGGTTGGGAATGCCTGATCTAGAGTACCAAAATATATCTCCAGCATAGATGTTTTCCAAGTGGCAGCAGAAAAAAATAAAATATAGCTTAATAATTAGAAAATTCATCTTTATTGAACAAAAGATATAGGTTTCATTTGGGAATGTTAGTGGGTACTGTTCTTAACAATGAGCCTGATTAGAAATGTACGGTAATTGCAACTAATACGGTAATGCTGCAGGATAAGTCTGTAGGAAAAAGACACCTCCTGACAACATCTGTGATCAAATTACTGCGTCCTAAAATGCAGCATCGGACCACTATCGCAACCATCGTCATTTGCTTACTCAGACCTTGCGTAAAAACTAGACACCCGGGTCCAGGAAGTCTGCGCCTAACGACAAAGAGCCTGGCTACAAAATGCCTACAAAATATGTTATACGCCGCCATTTTGTAGATCGGTCCCAATCGCACCCCCCAAACGCTGCAGCATGTCAATCATGCTGTGGCTAAGGAGGGATAGTGAGCGATCATATAGGACTTGTCTTGCATATGCGCAGTTCCCCCACCAATGAATTTCTACTTAAACCATTTGGGTTACGTACAAGTTCAAATCAGGCCCATAATAGGAAAGAGTTATGTATGGGGGTTAAAGTTGTGAGTTATGATTAAAGCCATCCTGTGATGCTTGCGTTTTGATACTGTCTTGGGGGTTTAATGCTGAATGGTTTATTAGCATCAGTAAGTTCTAGCCAGAGTGAGCAGATAGAACAAAATAGATATATACAATAACTTCTGCGCTAAGTTATAGCCCCCCCCCCCCCCCCACACACACACACACACACTTTTTTTATTTTTTTATTAAATAATATTTAGATTTGTTGATGCTTCCGAATTTGTAATGAGATCATTTTGCAACACATAGGATGTAGCCTGTTCGAGATGCTGCCTCATAAGATCAGGATCATGAGTTTAATTCCCGCCAGGGCCCTAGCTGTGATGGGCCCTCCACTGAGGTAGGGACTGATATGGATGGTAACATATCCTCCGTAAAGTGCTGTGTAATGTGAGCATAATATTCACTTTAGAAGGATCTTGTGTGGTCTCTTTCAGACCTAACACTGTCTTGACATCACCACCTAATATTATTTCGCCGTTGGTTTGTTTGGGTAGCTCTGTGAAGAATTAACGTAGGAAGTACACAGCATAATGTTGATTAAGTTAATGGTTGCATTATCTTAATCAACTGTTAGAGAGAAGCTGTGCACAGATTCAGTGTTTTGACACTGCTCAACACTGTTAAGTTGGTAAGAACTTGAAGCGGGTGCTGTGTGGACATTGCAACTCGTGTGAGTAGTCAAGAGTAGGGCCATACTGCTGCAGCGCAAACATTTGCCAGGCCCGACAGTGCAGTGCCACAATTCGTGGGTGTATGGGAAAGGGGTTGGGACCTAATGCTGTGAAGTGCGCCCCCATCAGAGACCTGTGCTCACACACCCTCTCCCTCTTTCTAACTCTCTCCCCTCTCCCTCCCTGACACCCTCCCTCTCTTACTTTTTGTAACTTTCTCCCTCTTTCTTCCTGACACACTCTCACCATCTCTTTAGCTCTCCTTTCTCTCTATTGCCCTCCCTCCGATACAGTGTCTCTCTCATGCTTTTTCCCCCTCCCTCTGTCGTTTTCTCCCTGACACCCTTAGTCTATCTCGCACTCTTTCTCCCTCTGTTGCTGCCCTCTCTCTCTCACGACACCCACTATTTCTCCCTGACATTGTTTCTCCCCTGCTCCCCTCATTCTCTCTCCCCGACTCCCTCCCTCCCCTTTCTCTCTCTCGCTCCTCTCCCTTTCTCATTCCTTCTCTTTCCACCCTCTTTTTCTATCTTGCGCCGACACCATTTCTCTATCACGGACACCTTCTTTGTGTCTCTCTCTTCTGCTTCTCTAAGGGTCATAGAAGTTATAGCTGCAGGAAGACGGAGTCAATTTCATTGGTGGGGACCCCACACTTTTGTTGCCACGGAGCCCACACTAGACCTAATCTAGCTCTGGTTAGGAGCGTGTGAGAAGCATCAGTTTTTTGTGACCCTGGTTATGCCTTTGTTGCCAAGATTTGGATTTTTAAAAAATGGATTAAATATGCAACAGCATATTTCTATTGCCCCATTTCAAAGATCGTGGAACAGATACCCGGACTGTCACATGGTACGAAGAGTCTTCAGCAACTAAGATCACCTGGATCTCCATAAAACATTTGGCACACATTTCACAATAATAATAATAATAATGATTCTTTAATTATCTTTAGTGGCCTTCAGTAACAGATTCATTAATTGTAATTATTTCATGAGCCAATGAATTTGAAACAATATATGAGCTACACATCCCAGCATGACCTGCCACAGTTTTAGTATTTCCTAATAGCAAAACTGTGGCAGAGTAAGCAGGATGTGCCGTTTAACAACAGCTGGGGGAATGCATGTTGAGCACCCATGGTTTAGAATATAAAGGCTACACAATTTCTAAGCTACTTTGGGGCAGATGTATTATAGCGACACTACAGCACTTCCTGCTACGCCCCTTTACTGACGCAAAGCAGGAAGCAGTACCGATGACATGTAACAATATCTCGGATGATGGAGTGGGGGAGTGAAAACTTTCCCCCTCCAGCAATTCCTGCCAGAGCTCACAGCGCATCGGCTCCACTGGGCATGCGCAAAATATCCCATGTAGCCCGAGGATAGCAGCCGCCGCAGCCTGGGACAGTGCTGTCCATGCTGTGGTTGTGGGGCCGCGACGGCTGCTGCTGTCGGAACGGTCAGTGCCACTGACCGTCCATACATTGGGTAGTACACTAGTGCGCTATCTTACAGACAGCAGTGACAATAAAGACAGGAGTGAATAGCGCCCCTGTCATTTCTCATACATTTCATTTATTCATGGGGGAGATGTGGTATCAGCGCTGATACCACTAATCCCCCTAACACGCTTTCATTCATCTGCCCCGTTATTACATAACATTTCCTACTCTCCTCTGGGACAGGCACTGATAATAATAATAATAAAAAAACAATTTGACAAATAAAATCTAAAATAACAGAATGCACAAAATAATGTACGTACAGGCATTCATAACCAAATCTGTTCTGACTTCTGGCTTCCAGTCATCCCACGTGGTTTCAAAGCCATCAGCAAAGCGAATGCAGAAGTTCTTAAAGTGTCCTTTGCTCACCAAAGACTCAGAAGAGCAGGCGGTGATCAGTGTACTCTCAATGGTCAGTACCAATGCAGAGCCCATATCAAAATCTGCTGTGTGATTTGCTGGCTAAGAGGAGGAGATATAACAAAATTAGTATAATAAATGCTAATAGGTTTCTAGAGGTATACAAGGAGATTGAGAGGACAGATAATTGTCCTGATTCAGAATTACACTTAATGCGGGAGTAATTCCTTGTGCCTACTGCAAAGGGAGGTCCTATGCAACTATCCACCCCTATTCTTAGATTTATCTATGGAACTGCATCACCCCCAGCTATGCGGTCACAAAAGCTGCCTTCATCAGTAATGGCGCTTATGGCTGAAAATGGAATCTACAATCCGTACGCATTGCGTCTAGCTACATGTCCACGCAATGCTTATTTCACATGCAAACGTCCAGATGCCACCCAGTAACACCTATTCACCTAGTCACCAGTGAGAAGTGACAGATGCATACTTCAAACTGCTTGTAGATGCTCTAAGATGCAGATGTCGGCTACGGTGCATGCGCAGTTTGCAAAAAAAATCGCTAGATGAAATCGCATTGGGACTGTGGTGCCACTCAGAATCAAGTTCAATGTGCACTAAAGGATTCTAATTTGTGTCATTATAATATAGCAAATTAGCAAATGCCTGTAATAAAAATTAAACCTATGGAAGTGCAGAAGAATAACATTGCTCCGCATAATACCTGTGGTGCATTAGTGATGGGTAAACATATACCCAGGTCGTTGACAGTGAGCTGGAGGAAGAGGGTTCCCAGAGCCTGGGCAGATGTCTGCTGAATTCCGGGCAGCATGTCCACCACTTCCTTTGTTGCCATATGAATATCCTTGTTTAGTGCCAGTCGCTGCTCATTCCAGTTATCATATGCAGCCTTGTAATTCAGCCAAAATAGCACCGCTTTAAAAACCAAAAAGATGATTGTCAAGCTTTCAGCAATTAGAAATACAATTCACTTTGCTTTATAATTCACTAAAATATGTAAAAACATTGCTGTAACCGTGAACATAGAAAAATGATGTTACCATATACTGTACTGTGGTTAAAGAGAACTTAATGTACATAAAAGCAAATGTAAAAGCAAGTAAAATTATGTAAAATCATGAAGATACGAATGTTTTGGTGATACATACTACGGAAGTTGTTAAAAAATTTAGGACTAAAAATGGGTACACAATAAAACAAAGTGTGACCCAGAACAGCGCAACACGATGTAACAATACGCCATCATGCATATATCATATAGGATATATCATACGATGGTGCAATGTATTGTCACATACTACATGTAAAATACATTGTATCGTCCGTGGAATCATCCCATAGGTCGTGCAGCACATCCAAAGGGATGATCCAATGAATGACAGCCGGGAAAGATGGATCACGGGTACACACTATGCAACGTGCACAAAATATTGTTCCGATCTGCGTGAGAACGATATATCATATGATATATATTGTACTATAGTGTGTACCCGGCTTTACACATTTCTAAAGCTAAACATATGCAAGTATTATGAATTGTGCTACAGTCAGGAAGGATATAACAGAAAGTATACAGTAGTGTGTTTTGGTAGAAATTTTCAATAAACACATGGGTTTAATTTTAAAAGCAGCAAAATAAAAACAACCTCTTATTTATGTTCCTGCTTTTATGCACCAGATATTGTACTGAAAGTATTTTTAGAGCCTTAAAAGCTCTTGAATGGCAGAAAAGAATAAAAGGCAGCTACAAATACCTCTGTCAAAGGCTACAGGCTGCGCATAGACAATGGGCCTACTCAGAGTAATAAGCACGGCCTCTCTCCCCGTTGAGCCACCAATCTCCTCCTGGAACGCATTACGCAAGCCAATGCGGGTTTTAAAATAAGCAACCTGATGAAAATCTGATCCAGCCTCTTCATAAACCTGCATGGGTCACAGCAGAATGCAAACACTTAGGAGAACACAAATAAGGCACAGTGCAATAAAATCCAAAGAAAGAAATAAACACAGAATCTTAAATATTAATTGAACACTCATACTGTACAAGTAAACCACAGGTTCGGCATTTAATACCGGCGGATCCCAACTACGGATGCGGTAGAGTTGCATTGCTGCTGACATACCAAACAGTACCTCTTAGTACAGCAGGTCCCGCAAGACTCTGCTAGTGTCAGATGTCTTTTTTGCGGAAAGTGCATCTTATTAACAATGCGATGCGACTAGGATGCACCAGAACACTACGCTGAGTAATTTGATATATGACACTTGTATATGTGACACTTGTATGCGGTCGCAGCTTTTTCCCATGTGCAGTTCAGTTGTGCTTCTTACACACAGATATACAAGTGTTGCATATAAAATTATCAGCACAGTCCTTTTTAGCATCCTAGTCGCATTGCGTTGCGACTAAGACATATTTTTCAGCAAAAAAAAAAACGCAAGACACGATGGGGGGAATTCAAATGTTTGAAAAGTCGGTTGGGCTGTCTTTTTTCCTATTTATTAGAAAGGAAAAAACAGACACCCAACTGACTTTTCAAGCAATTGAATATCCCCCTTAGAGTTGCATGGGACCTGGCGGCTCACTTATGCCAGTCATCCCGCGCTGAGCGGCGTTATTGAGGCTAAATGTATGAGGACACATGTGTATGCATAAAATCCTCTTAAAGTTAGTCTGGAAAAATCTAGAGACACGTAAAAACTCTAGGTGCTCTTCACCTTCTGATAACATTAACTGATTTATTTCTGCAAAAGGCCCAGTATCTTTCAATGTAAGACACTGCTTTATCGGTTTAGTTTCATTATGTGCTCTTCAGCAATGTATATATATGCTCATGCAGGTTGCTAATCTTCCTGCGAATAAAAAAAGTTAGATTTGTTTTTATTATTTGTTAAAGTGTGAAAAATAATACAACTATGGATTTCAAACTAATATATTTATTTTATAAACATAGTTGACACTTTGCAATAAAAGTTTAAACAATGAAATGCTACAAATTTTTGGAGTTCAGCTTTAATTACAAACTTGGTGGGAGTTACAGATTTTTTTTTTTTAAACAAAAATTTGTAAACTTCTTGCTTTGGGTAAGACCTAATTAAATTCACATATTCTAACCTGATGTTTTACAATTTGTCCAAGTGCCAAGTTCAAGTCAACCTGACATTTTCCAAAAAGCTTCAGATAACTACTGCTTCCAGGCATGGCTTTTGTCTGAATCCGATTTGACAACTCAAGCTCAATAAGGCCAGTCTCAAACCTGACTGCTCTCATGGATGGAGTTGTAGCTGTCACTTGGATACCCTAAAAAGTAAAAAAAATAATAAATAAAAAATACGCAGTTTAAAATAAGAATTTACTTACCGATAATTCTATTTCTCATAGTCCGTAGTGGATGCTGGGGACTCCGAAAGGACCATGGGGAATAGCGGCTCCGCAGGAGACTGGGCACAAAAGTAAAAAGCTTTAGGACTACCTGGTGTGCACTGGCTCCTCCCCCTATGACCCTCCTCCAAGCCTCAGTTAGGATACTGTGCCCGGACGAGCGTACACAATAAGGAAGGATTTTGAATCCCGGGTAAGACTCATACCAGCCACACCAATCACACCGTACAACTTGTGATCTGAACCCAGTTAACAGCATGATAACAGAAGGAGCCTCTGAAAAGATGGCTCACAACAACAATAACCTGATTTTTGTAACAATAACTATGTACAAGTAATGCAGACAATCCGCACTTGGGATGGGCGCCCAGCATCCACTACGGACTATGAGAAATAGAATTATCGGTAAGTAAATTCTTATTTTCTCTAACGTCCTAGTGGATGCTGGGGACTCCGAAAGGACCATGGGGATTATACCAAAGCTCCCAAACGGGCGGGAGAGTGCGGATGACTCTGCAGCACCGAATGAGAGAACTCCAGGTCCTCCTCAGCCAGGGTATCAAATTTGTAGAATTTAGCAAACGTGTTTGCCCCTGACCAAGTAGCTGCTCGGCAAAGTTGTAAAGCCGAGACCCCTCGGGCAGCCGCCCAAGATGAGCCCACTTTCCGTGTGGAATGGGCTTTTACAGATTTTGGCTGTGGCAGGCCTGCCACAGAATGTGCAAGCTGAATTGTACTACAAATCCAACGAGCAATCGTCTGCTTAGAAGCAGGAGCACCCAGCTTGTTGGGTGCATACAGGATAAACAGCGAGTCAGATTTTCTGACTCCAGCCGTCCTGGAAACATATATTTTCAGGGCCCTGACTACGTCCAGCAACTTGGAATCCTCCAAGTCCCTAGTAGCCGCAGGCACCACAATAGGCTGGTTTAAGTGAAAAGCTGAAACCACCTTAGGGAGAAATTGAGGACGAGTCCTCAATTCTGCCCTGTCCGTATGAAAAATTAAGTAAGGGCTTTTATAGGATAAAGCCGCCAATTCTGAAACACGCCTGGCTGAAGCCAGGGCTAACAGCATTACAACTTTCCATGTGAGATATTTTAAGTCCACAGTGGTGAGTGGTTCAAACCAATGTGATTTTAGGAATCCCAAAACTACATTGAGATCCCAAGGTGCCACTGGAGGCACAAAAGGAGGCTGTATATGCAGTACTCCCTTGACAAACGTCTGAACTTCAGGAACAGAAGCTAGTTCTTTTTGGAAGAATATTGACAGGGCCGAAATTTGAACCTTAATGGACCCTAATTTGAGGCCCATAGACAGTCCTGTTTGCAGGAAATGCAGGAATCGACCCAGTTGAAATTCCTCTGTAGGGGCCTTCCTGGCCTCGCACCACGCAACATATTTACGCCAAATACGGTGATAATGTTGTACGGTTACATCCTTCCTGGCTTTGATCAGGGTAGGGATGACTTCATCCGGAATGCCTTTTTCCTTCAGGATCCGGCGTTCAACCGCCATGCCGTCAAACGCAGCCGCGGTAAGTCTTGGAACAGACATGGTCCCTGCTGGAGCAGGTCCTTTCTTAGAGGTAGAGGCCACGGGTCTTCCGTGAGCATCTCTTGAATTTCCGGGTACCAAGTCCTTCTTGGCCAATCCGGAGCCACGAGTATAGTCTTTACTCCTCTCCTTCTTATGATTCTCAGTACTTTTGGTATGAGAGGAAGAGGAGGGAACACATACACTGACTGGTACACCCACGGTGTTACCAGAGCGTCCACAGCTATTGCCTGAGGGTCCCTTGACCTGGCGCAATATCTGTCCAGTTTTTTGTTGAGGCGGGACGCCATCATGTCCACCTTTGGTTTTTCCCAACGGTTCACAATCATGTGGAAGACTTCTGGGTGAAGTCCCCACTCCCCCGGGTGAAGATCGTGTCTGCTGAGGAAGTCTGCTTCCCAGTTGTCCACTCCCGGAATGAACACTGCTGACAGTGCTATCACATGATTTTCCGCCCAGCGAAGAATCCTTGCCACTTCCGTCATTGCCCTCCTGCTTCTTGTGCCGCCCTGTCTGTTTACGTGGGCGACTGCCGTGATGTTGTCCGACTGGATCAACACCGGCTGACCCTGAAGCAGAGGTCTTGCCTGACTTAGGGCATTGTAAATGGCCCTTAGTTCCAGGATATTTATGTGAAGTGACGTTTCCATGCTTGACCACAAGCCCTGGAAATTTCTTCCCTGTGTGACTGCTCCCCAGCCTCTCAGGCTGGCATCCGTGGTCACCAGGACCCAATCCTGAATGCCGAATCTGCGGCCCTCTAGGAGATGAGCACTCTGTAACCACCACAGGAGAGACACCCTTGTCCTTGAAGACAGGGTTATCCGCTGATGCATTTGAAGATGCGATCCGGACCATTTGTCCAGCAGATCCCACTGAAAAGTTCTTGCGTGGAATCTGCCGAATGGAATCGCTTCATAAGAAGCCACCATCTTTCCCCGGACCCTTGTGCATTGATGTACTGACACTTGGCCTGGTCTTAGGAGGTTCCTGACTAGGTCGGATAACTCCCTGGCTTTCTCTTCCGGGAGAAACACCTTTTTCTGTACTGTGTCCAGAATCATTCCTAGGAACAGCAGACGTGTCGTCGGAATCAGCTGCGATTTTGGAATATTTAGAATCCATCCGTGCTGTCGCACTTGAGATAGTGCTACTCCGACCTCTAACTGTTCCCTGGACCTTGCCCTTATCAGGAGATCGTCCAAGTAAGGGATAATTAAGACGCCTTTTCTTCGAAGAAGAATCATCATTTCGGCCATTACCTTGGTAAAGACCCGGGGTGCCGTGGACAATCCAAACGGCAGCGTCTGAAACTGATAGTGACAGTTCTGTACCAAAAACCTGAGGTACCCTTGGTGAGAAGGGCAAATTGGGACATGGAGGTAAGCATCCTTGATGTCCAGAGACACCATATAGTCCCCTTCTTCCAGGTTCGCTATCACTGCTCTGAGTGACTCCATCTTGAACTTGAACCTTTTTATGTAAGTGTTCAAGGATTTCAGATTTAAAATGGGTCTCACCGAGCCGTCCGGCTTCGGTACCACAAACAGCGTGGAATAATACCCCTTTCCCTGTTGTAGGAGGGGTACCTTGATTATCACTTGCTGGGAATACAGCTTGTGAATGGCTTCCAATACCGCCTCCCTGTCGGGGAGAGACGTTGGTAAAGCCGACTTCAGGAACCGGCGAGGGGGAGACGCCTCGAATTCCAATTTGTACCCCTGAGATACTACCTGCCGGATCCAGGGGTCCACTTGCGAGTGAGCCCACTGCGCGCTGAAATTCTTGAGACGGGCCCCCACCGTGCCTGAGTCCGCTTGTAAGGCCCCAGCGTCATGCTGAGGACTTGGCAGAAGCGGGGGAGGGCTTCTGTTCGTGGGAAGAGGCTGTTTGCTGCAGTCTTTTTCCCCTTCCTCTGCCCCGGGGCAGATATGAGTGGCCTTTTGCCCGCTTGTCCTTATGGGGACGAAAGGACTGAGCCTGAAAAGACGGTATCTTTTTCTGCTGCGAGGTGACTTGGGGTAAAAAGATGGATTTCCCAGCCGTTGCCACCAGGTCCGATAGACCGACCCCAAATAACTCCTCCCCTTTATACGGCAATACTTCCATATGCCGTTTGGAATCCGCATCACCTGACCACTGTCGCGTCCATAACCCTCTTCTGGCAGAAATGGACATCGCACTTACTCTTGATGCCAGAGTGCAAATATCCCTCTGTGCATCACGCATATATAGAAATGCATCCTTTAAATGCTCTATAGTCAATAATATATTGTCCCTGTCCAGGGTATCAATATTTTCAGTCAGGGAATCCGACCAAGCCACCCCAGCACTGCACATCCAGGCTGAGGCGATTGCTGGTCGCAGTATAATACCAGTATGTGTGTATATACTTTTTAGGATATTTTCCAGCTTCCTATCAGCTGGTTCCTTGAGGGCGGCCGTATCAGGAGACGGTAACGCCACTTGTTTTGATAAGCGTGTGAGCGCCTTATCCACTCTAGGGGGTGTTTCCCAACGCGCCCTAACCTCTGGCGGGAAAGGGTATAATGCCAATAATTATTTAGAAATTAGCAGTTTTTTATCAGGGAAACCCACGCTTCATCACACACCTCATTTAATTCATCTGATTCAGGAAAAACTACGGGTAGTTTTTTCACACCCCACATAATACCCTTTTTTGTGGTACTTGTAGTATCAGAAATGTTCAAAACCTCCTTCATTGCCGTGATCATGTAACGTGTGGCCCTACTGGAAAATACGTTTGTATCCTCACCGTCGACACTGGAGTCAGTGTCCGTGTCAGTGTCTGTATCGACCTGAGGTAACGGGCGTTTTATAGCCCCTGACTGTGTTTGAGACGCCTGTACAGGTATTAACTGATTTGCCGGCTGTCTCATGTCGTCAACAGTCTTTTGTAAAGTGCCGACACTATCACGTAATTCTTTCCATAAGACCATCCAGTCAGGTGTCGACTCCCTAGGGGGTGACATCACTAACACAGGCAATTGCTCCGCCTCCACATCATTTTCCTCCTCATACATGTCGACACAGCGTACCGACACACAGCACACACACAGGGAATGCTCTGATAGAGGACAGGATCCGACTAGCCCTTTGGGGAGACAGAGGGAGAGTTTGCCAGCACACACCAGAGCGCTATATATATACAGGGATAACCTTATATAAGTGTTTTTCCCTTATATAGCTGCTGTATATATTAATATGCCAATTTAGTGCCCCCCCCTCTCTTGTTTTACCCTGTTTCTGTAGTGCAGGACTGCAGGGGAGAGTCAGGGAGCCTTCCTCCAACGGAGCTGTGAGGAAAAAATGGCGCCAGTGTGCTGAGGAGATAGGCTCCGCCCCTTTCTCGGCGGCCTTTCTCCCGCTTTTTAATGGAAAAATTGGCAGGGGTTAAATGCATCCATATAGCCCAGGAGCTATATGTGATGTATTTTTTGCCAAACAAAGGTTTTTTATTGCGTCTCAGGGCGCCCCCCCCAGCGCCCTGCACCCTCAGTGACCGGAGTGTGAAGTGTGCTGAGAGCAATGGCGCACAGCTGCGGTGCTGTGCGCTACCTTATTGAAGACAGGACGTCTTCTGCCGCCGATTTTCCGGACCTCTTCACTCTTCTGGCTCTGTAAGGGGGCCGGCGGCGCGGCTCCGGGACCCATCCATGGCTGGGCCTGTGATCGTCCCTCTGGAGCTATTGTCCAGTAGCCTAAGAAGCCCAATCCACTCTGCACGCAGGTGAGTTCGCTTCTTCTCCCCTTAGTCCCTCGGTGCAGTGAGCCTGTTGCCAGCAGGTCTCACTGAAAATAAAAAACCTACTTTAAACTTTTACACTAAGCAGCTCAGGAGAGCCCCTTAGCCTGCACCCGTCTCGTTCGGGCACAAAAATCTAACTGAGGCTTGGAGGAGGGTCATAGGGGGAGGAGCCAGTGCACACCAGGTAGTCCTAAATCTTTTTACTTTTGTGCCCAGTCTCCTGCGGAGCCGCTATTCCCCATGGTCCTTTCGGAGTCCCCAGCATCCACTAGGACGTTAGAGAAATATACAATTCTGCAACAACACTTCTAGTCCTGACAGAATTACAAAAGTAAATGCAGTTGCAGGACAAGGTTCTAGTGCTAACGTTTGCATATTTCTAGTACAGTTAACCCATCAGGCATAATCCCCTATATAAATATATATACATATTTCTAGTACAGATAACCCATCAGGCATAACCCCCTATATAAATATATATACATAGTTCTAGTACAGATAACCCATCAGGCATAACCCCCTATATAAATATATATATACATAGTTCTAGTACAGATAACCCATCAGGCATAACTCCCTATATAAATATATATACATAGTTCTAGTATAGATAACCCATCAGACATAATCCCCTATATAAATATATATACATATTTCTAGTACAGATAACCCATCAGGCATAACCCCCTATATAAGTATATATACATAGTTCTAGTATAGATAACCCATCAGGCATAACCCCCTATATAAGCATATATACATAGTTCTAGCATAGATAACCCATCAGGCATAACCCCCTATATAAGTATATATACACGTATTTCTAGTACAGATAACCCATCAGGCATAACCCCCTATATAAGTATATATACATATTTCTAGTACAGATAACCCATCAGGCATAACCCCCTATATAAGTATATATATATACATATTTCTAGTACAGATAACCCATCAGGCATAACCCCCTATATAAGTATATATACATAGCTCTAGTACTGATAACCCATCAGGCATAACCCCCTATATAAGTATATATACATAGTTCTAGTATAGATAACCCATCAGGCATAACCCCCTATATAAGTATATATACATAGTTCTAGTATAGATAACCCATCAGGCATAACCCCCTATATAAGCATATATACATAGTTCTAGCATAGATAACCCATCAGACATAATCCTCTATATAAATACATATACATATTTCTAGTACAGAAAACCCATCAGGCATAATCCCCTATATAAATATATATACATATTTCTAGTACTGATAACCCATCAGGCATAACCCCCTATATAAGTATATATACATATTTCTAGTACAGATAACCCATCAGGCATAACCCCCTATATAAGTATATATACATAGTTCTAGTATAGATAACCCATCAGGCATAACCCCCTATATAAGTATATATATATATATATATATATATATATATATATATATATATACATATTTCTAGTACAGCTAACCCATCAGGCATAACCCCCTATACATAGTTCTAGTACTGATAACCCATCAGGCATAACCCCCTATATAAGTATATATACATATTTCTAGTACAGATAACCCATCAGGCATAACCCCCTATATAAGTATATATATACATATTTCTAGTACAGATAACCCATCAGACATAACCCCCTATATAAGTATATATACATAGTTCTAGTACTGATAACCCATCAGGCATAACCCCCTATATAAGTATATATACATAGTTCTAGTACGGATAACCCATCAGGCATAACCCCCTATATAAGTATATATATATATATATATATATATATATATATATATATACATACACATATGTCTAGTACAGATAACCCATCAGGCATAACCCCCTATATAAGTATATATACATAGTTCTAGTACTGATAACCCATCAGGCATAACCCCCTATATAAGTTATACATAGTTCTAGTACTGATAACCCATCAGGCATAACCCCCTATATAAGTATATATATATACATATTTCTAGTACAGATAACCCATCAGGCATAACCCCCTATATAAGTATATATATATACATATTTCTAGTACAGATAACCCATCAGGCATAACCCCCTATATAAGCATATATACATACAGTAGTTCTAGTACTGATAACCCATCAGGCATAACCCCCTATGTAAGTATATATACATATTTCTAGTACAGATAACCCATCAGGCATAACCCCCTATGTAAGTATATATACATAGTTCTAGTATAGATAACCCATCAGGCATAACCCCCTATATAAGATATAGATAACCCATCAGGCATAACCCCCTATATAAGTATATATATATATATATATATATATATATATATATACATAGTTCTAGTATAGATAACCCATCAGGCATAACCCCCTATATAAGCATATATACATAGTTCTAGCATAGATAACCCATCAGGCATAACCCCCTATATGCAAAAATTAATAGAGGCGCTCATGAAAAAAACACACACCAGATTTGCACAGGTTCAATAACCACCAAGGAATCAAATATATTAATAAAAAGTATATATATTTATTAATGACAGTACTCTAATATGAATAAAAATACTAATATATAATAAATAATTCATAAGTACTATTCCTTATGACTTCACTTCATTTGTCAAATACAGAAGTTTAAAAAACACATGAATTGTCTAAGCTTTGATTGTTATACTTAGTATCATTGAGATTTCACTGAACTAGATAATATGTAACAGAGTGTTGCAGTCCTTTTAGTGACGCTGTTGCCACAGCTGCTAGATGTAATTCCTGAGCATATCACTGGAACTGCACAAAATAAGAATTGCCAGCATGAAGTATTTGTATAATAACCCAGATACATATTTCTAGTATAGATAACCCATCAGGCATAACCCCCCATATAAGTATATATACATAGTTCTAGTATAGATAACCCATCAGGCATAACCCCCTATATAAGTATATATATATATTTCTAGTACAGATAACCCATCAGTCATAACCCCCTATATAAGTATATATACATATTTCTAGTACAGATAACCCATCAGGCATAACCCCCTATATAAGTATATATATACTGTCAGCGTCCGAAGTTTTACCGGTACGCTATGGCCGCGGGGCTGGCTTCCTTGGCGTTGTGCGGGCAGCGGCAGAGGTGGGCTGCTGCGCCGGATCCGTGGGCAGCAGTAGCGGCGGTGAGGGGGTCCGCTCGTGGCGGCGGGACGCCGCTACAGCGGGTCGCTCTTGCTGAACCGTTGCTTGGAGACCAGGGGCAGTGAGCAATGTGGCTTTGCAAAAAGGTCTGCATTACTGGGCGCCGCCATGTTGGAGACCAAGTTTTAAGCATAGTTCCTGTTTCCTGTTTCTTCCAGCCAATCCAGGGGAAGCTCTCCCTATAAAAGGGGGCTGGTTTAGGACAGGGATGCCAGTGCTTCAAGTTACAACCCTGTTGTAGGTGCTTTAGCCTGTGCTCCCAGGATTCCTGCTGTATCTTGGTTCCTCCTGATCCTCCTTGGTCGGTTCTCTGTTGCTGCTGCAGCCCTGCCGTTTCTTGCCTGCTACTGCCTGTGGAAGCGCTCCTGGAAAACCCGGTCCAGTAAGACTCTTTGCGCACAGTCGGCCCCGGGTCTTCTGCCTCGTCTTTCAAGCCACACTCCACAGATCTCCTTCACCAGCCACGCCTTTGTACCACTGACCACAGCCTGCAGATTATTATCTTCAAGCCTCGTTTTCCAAATCACAGTCCTCGTCTCCAGCCACGTGTTCAACTACCATCCACAGTTCCACAGTTCATCATCTACAGTCTCGTCTTTCGAATCACAGTCCGCAGTTCTTCACCTCCAGCCACGTCTTTAACCATTGTGCTTCAGCCTCGGTTCTCTACCTCAGCCCTGTACATAATAAATACTTTCCATTGACTCTCAAACCTCGCCTACGTTCTTCATTGCTCCGTGTCCCATGCGAAGGAACTATATCCAGCCCCCTCATCTGGTTCATTCACAGCCTGCTACCTCCTCGGGCAAATCTCAGCTGCCGGATCCTCAAACCCTGCCAGACGTGACAGTAAGCACTGGCCAAATGGATTCGACGGGTGATCAGGCCTCAGGAGGGGATTCAACTGCAGATATCTGGTCTCGCTTAAGTAAGCAGGAGGCCACACAATCTCAAATCGTGCAGTTCATGCAGAGTATGTCCGAACGTCTCGATTCTCTCTGTGTTGCCATGACGGCCCCTCAAGTATCTACAGCTGCTCCCACATTGGCACTTCCGGTCCCGCTTCCTCCTGTACCAGTACCACTTCCACGTTTGCATTTGCCACCTCCCAGTAAACTTGATGGGAATCCAAAACAATGCCGCGGGTTTCTTAACCAGTGCGAAATCCAGTTCGAACTACAGTCGGCCAACTTCCCATCAGCACGAACCAAAAGTAGCCTATATAATTTCTTTACTTACCGGGCAAGCGTTGGAATGGGCTTCACCTTTGTGGGAGAGGATGGATCCCATCTTATCTAACTATCCAGAATTCATGGCCACCTTTCGAAGAATCTTCGACGAACCGGGCAGGACTTCTGCCGCCTCATTGGAGATCCTGCGCCTGCGTCAGGGCACGCGTACGGTCAGTCAGTATGTGATCCAGTTTCGCACCCTTTCCTCAGAACTGAACTGGAACGAGGTGGCTCTCATTGCAGCTTTCTGGAGCGGTCTCTCCGAAAAGATCAAAGATGACCTCGCAACTCAGGACGTACCTGATAAGTTGGATAAACTAATTTCTTTATGCAATAAGTTAGATCTGAGGTACAGAGAACGCTGTATGGAGAGGTTGCGGTCAGATCGCCCTAAGCCTAGAGTTGTTCTTCCACCAATACCATCATCACCAACTGTGGAAGAACCCATGCAGATTAATCGCTCCCACCTCTCCAATGAAGAACGTCAGAGACGGCGACAAGGGAACCTCTGCCTGTATTGTGGTGCATCTGATCACTTTGTTAAAACTTGCAGTCTACGTCCGGGAAACGCCCGCTCCTAGTTTGTGCTGGAGAGGTCAAGCTAGGAGAATTCTCAGAATTACATACCAAGAAAGAGTCTGTCCTGTTAACCCAATTGGAGCTCCCTTCTTCTTCTCTTCTCATTCCTGCACTACTCGACTCCGGAGCCGCCGAAAGCTTCATTACGTCAGCTCTGGTCAAACGATCTGGAATACAAACGGTTCCTTTGGATCGTACCATTTGTTACCGCAGTGGATGGAAGTTATATCCCAGAGGGTATTATATCCTTTCGTACTATTCCTCTCAAGATGAAGGTCGGAGTTCTCCATTCAGAGGAAATCTCTTTCCTTGTAATTCCTAAAGCCTCTCATGAACTAATCCTAGGGTTTCCATGGTTAATCAGACATAATCCCCACATTGATTGGCAAACTATGGATGTTCTCTCTTTGGGACAAGACTGCTTTCAGAACTGTTTACCTTCAGTTAGACCTCTCTGTTCTTCCAACCCTTCCAGCCTTCCTGTGGAGTACCAATCTTTTCAAGATGTTTTCAGTAAGCATGGGGCGGACACCTTGCCTCCGCATTGTACTTGGGATTGTCCCATTGAGCTAGTACCCGGTAAGACTCCTCCCCGAGGTCGAATTTACCCTCTCTCACTTCCCGAGACACAGGCCATGTCGGAGTATATACGGGAGAACTTGGAGAAAGGGTTCATCAGGTCTTCCACATCTCCGGCCGGAGCAGGGTTTTTCTTCGTCAAAAAGAAGGATGGGGTGTTGCGGCCCTGTATTGACTATAGAGGTCTCAACGACATAACAATTAAGAACAGATATCCGTTACCTCTGATTCCAGAACTGTTCGACCGTGTTAAAGGAGCTACTGTATTTACTAAGTTGGACTTACGGGGGGCCTACAATCTTATACGTATTCGCCCAGGGGACGAATGGAAGACGGCATTTAATACCCGCGACGGCCATTACGAATACCTGGTAATGCCTTTTGGCCTATGTAACGCCCCAGCCGTCTTTCAAGAGTTCGTTAACGAAATCTTCAGAGATCTCCTCTATGACTGCTTGGTAGTGTATCTGGATGACATCCTCATTTTTTCTAGGGACCTGAAGACCCACCGGGAACAAGTCAAAGAAGTGTTAACTCGTTTACGAAGGAATCAGTTATTCTGTAAATTAGAGAAGTGCACCTTTGAAGTACCCACGATTCCATTCCTTGGTTACATTCTTTCAGGGCAGAGGTTACAGATGGACCCCGCTAAAGTCCAAGCGATTCAGGATTGGGCACTTCCAGCTACCCTTAAAGGAATTCAACGTTTCCTGGGGTTTGCTAACTTCTACCGAAGATTCATTCAAAATTATTCTTGTCATAGCTCCTATAACCGCATTAACTAGGAAGGGAGCTGATCCTGTCAAGTGGTCTCCGGAGGCTTTTTTTTCTTTAAAGGAGGCCTTCATGACTGCTCCAGTTCTTCGACAACCCGATCTCAGCTGTCCGTTCTTGGTGGAGGTTGATGCCTCCTACTGTAGGAGTAGGAGCAGTATTATCCCAGCTTTTCGTGGACAAGAAGGTCCATCCTTGTTCGTTCTTCTTGCGAAGATTCTCCCCCGCTGAACAGAATTACGCTATTGGGGAACAGGAATTAATGGCAATTAAGTTGGCCTTTGAAGAGTGGAGGTATTTGTTGGAGGGAGCTCAGCATCCAATTTCGGTGACCACGGATCATAAGAACCTCCTGTATCTACAGTCAGCCCGATGTCTGAACCCACGCCAAGCAAGATGGGCACTCTTCTTTACCCGTTTTAATTTTAAACTCAGTTACCGACCAGGTTCCCTCAACAAAAAGGCAGATGCATTATCTCGCTCCCTAAGTTCAGAAGAACCCTCTGACCATTCAAAAGAGCAATTTATCCTGGAATCCACCTCTTTTTCTGCAACTAATACCTCTCCACTTCCTCCTCCAGGGAAGATCTTCGTTGCACCAAATCTTCGCAAAAAACTTCTTACATGGGCTCACTCCTCCTCCTTTATGGGCCATGCGGGCGGTCATAAGACACTTAAATTCATTCAGCGCTCCTACTGGTGGCCTCATCTCAGGACTGACGTTCAGGAATTCGTAGCTGCCTGTCCAAAATGTGCCCAGCATAAAAGTCCCAAAGGTTAACCAGCCGGGTTACTCCATCCTTTGCCGGTACCACTAAGACCATGGACGCATATTTCTATGGACTTTATTACAGATTTACCTATGTCTGGTGGGCGGAACACCGTATGGGTCATAGTTGACCGATTCTCTAAAATGGCACACTTTGTTCCTCTGGCTAATCTTCCATCTGCATCCCAGTTGGCAAAATTGTTTATAGCAGAGATCTTTCGACTCCATGGTCTACCCCAGGAGATCGTGTCTGATAGAGGTCCTCAATTTGTGGCCAGGTTTTGGAGATCCCTATGTTCTGCTCTTGGCGTGAAATTAAACTTCTCCTCAGGATATCATCCTCAAACGGATGGTCAAACAGAGAGAGTGAACCAGGATCTGGAGACTTTTCTGCGTTTATTCATGTCCTCCTCACAGGACGACTGGCTGGACTTCCTCCCATTTGCAGAATTTGCCCATAACAATCTTTATCACTCTGCCACAAAATCTTCTCCATTCTTCATTAATTATGGTTACCATCCAAGAGTTCCTGACTTCCAACTTCTGCCTACGCTCGAGGTTCCGGCCGCAGAGTCAACACTTCGTCAATTTACTGAAGCCTGGAAACAAGTTCACAAGACTTTACTCAAGACATCCAAGAGATATAAGACCTATGCAGATCTGAAACGAAAAGCTGTACCAAGCCTTAAGGTAGGAGATCGTGTTTGGGTTTCCACACGTAACCGAAGATTAAAGGTTCCTACAAAAAAGTTTGCTCCCAGATTTATTGGGCCTTACCCAATCGAAAGAGTGTTGAATCCCGTGGCTTACAAAGTGCAATTACCTCCGCAGTTAAAAATTCCTAATGCATTTCATATTTCTCTCTTAAAACCACTGGTACTTAATCGGTTCAGAGCCGCTCTGCCTAAATCACCCAAGATCCAATCAGCACATGGAGATGAATTTGAGATTCACAAGATCCTCGATTCTCGCAGACGTTATGGTCGCATCCAGTACCTTGTTGATTGGAAGGGGTATGGGCCAGAGGAGAGATCTTGGGTAGATGCAGAGGATGTCCATGCTCCAAGACTTCTTCGGACATTTCATGCCAAGTTTCCAACTAAACCACATAGGTGTCCAGAGTCCACCCGCAAAGGGGGGGTAATGTCAGCGTCCGGAGTCTTACCGGTACGCTGGGGCCGCGGGGCTGGCTTCCTTGGCGTTGTGCGGGCAGCGGCGGAGGTGGGCTGCTGCGCCGGATCCGTGAGCAGCAGTAGCGGCGGTGAGGGGGTCCGCTCCTACAGCGGGTTGCTCTTGCTGAACCGTTGCTTGGAGACCAGGGGCAGTGAGCAATGTGGCTTTGCAAAAAGGTCTGCATTACTGGGCGCCGCCATGTTGAAGACCAAGTTTTAAGCATAGTTCCTGTTTCTTCCAGCCAATCCGGGGGAAGCTCTCCCTATAAAAGGGGGCTGGTTTAGGACAGGGATGCCAGTGCTTCAAGTTACAACCCTGTTGTAGGTGCTTTAGCCTGTGCTCCCAGGATTCCTGCTGTATCTTGGTTCCTCCTGATCCTGCTTGGTCGGTTATCTGTTGCTGCTGCAGCCCTGCCGTTTCTTGCCTGCTACTGCCTGTGGAAGCGCTCCTGGAAAACCCGGTCCAGTAAGACTCTTTGGGCACAGTCGGCCCCGGGTCTTCTGCCTCGTCTTTCAAGCCACACTCCACAGATCTCCTTCACCAGCCATGCCTTTGTACCACTGACCACAGCCTGCAGATTATTATCTTCAAGCCTCGTTTTCCAAACCACAGTCCTTGTCTCCAGCCACGTTTTCAACTACCATCCACAGTTCATCATCTATAGTCTCGTCTTTCGAATCACAGTCCGCAGTTCTTCACCTCCAGCCACGTCTTTAACCATTGTGCTTCAGCCTCGGTTCTCTACCTCAGCCCTGTACATAATAAATACTTTCCATTGACTCTCAAACCTTGCCTACGTTCTTCATTGCTCCGTGTCCCATGCGAAGGAACTATATCCAGCCCCCTCATCTGGTTCATTCACAGCCTGCTACCTCCTCGGGCAAATCTCAGCTGCCGGATCCTCAAACCCTGCCAGACGTGACATATACATATTTCTAGTACAGATAACCCATCAGGCATAACCCCCTATATAAGTATATATACATAGTTCTAGTATAGATAACCCATCAGGCATAACCCCCTATATAAGCATATATACATAGTTCTAGCATAGATAACCCATCAGACATAATCCTCTATATAAATATATATACATATTTCTAGTACAGAAAACCCATCAGGCATAATCCCCTATACAAATATATATATACACATATTTCTAGTACTGATAACCCATCAGGCATAACCCCCTATATAAGTATATATACATATTTCTAGTACAGATAACCCATCAGGCATAACCCCCTATATAAGTATATATACATAGTTCTAGTATAGATAACCCATCAGGCATAACCCCCTATATAAGTATATATACATATTTCTAGTACAGATAACCAATCAGGCATAACCCCCTATATAATAAGAATTTACTTACCGATAATTCTATTTCTCGGAGTCCGTAGTGGATGCTGGGGTTCCTGAAAGGACCATGGGGGAATAGCGGCTCCGCAGGAGACAGGGCACAAAAAGTAAAGCTTTAGGATCAGGTGGTGTGCACTGGCTCCTCCCCCTATGACCCTCCTCCAAGCCTCAGTTAGGATACTGTGCCCGGACGAGCGTACACAATAAGGAAGGATTTATGAATCCCGGGTAAGACTCATACCAGCCACACCAATCACACTGTACAACCTGTGATCTGAACCCAGTTAACAGTATGATAACAGCGGAGCCTCTGAAAGATGGCTCACAACAATAATAACCCGATTTTTGTAACTATGTACAAGTATTGCAGATAATCCGCACTTGGGATGGGCGCCCAGCATACACTACGGACTCCGAGAAATAGAATTATCGGTAAGTAAATTCTTATTTTCTCTATCGTCCTAGTGGATGCTGGGGTTCCTGAAAGGACCATGGGGATTATACCAAAGCTCCCAAACGGGCGGGAGAGTGCGGATGACTCTGCAGCACCGAATGAGAGAACTCCAGGTCCTCCTTAGCCAGGTTATCAAATTTGTAGGATTTTACAAACGTGTTTGCCCCTGACTAAATAGCCGCTCGGCAAAGTTGTAAAGCCGAGACCCCTCGGGCAGCCGCCCAAGATGAGCCCACCTTCCTTGTGGAATGGGCATTTACATATTTTGGCTGTGGCAGGCCTGCCACAGAATGTGCAAGCTGAATTGTATTACACATCCAACTAGCAAAAGTCTGCTTAGAAGCAAGAGCACCCAGTTTGTTGGGTGCATACAGGATAACAGCAAGTCGGTTTTCCTGACTCCAGCCGTCCTGGAACCTATATTTTCAGGGCCCTGACCACATCTAGCAACTTGGAGTCCTCCAAGTCCCTAGTAGGCGCAAGACACCACAATAAGCTGGTTCAGGTGAAACACTGACACCACCTTAGGGAGAGAACTGGGGACGAGTCCGCAGCTCTGCCCTGTCCGAATGGACAAACAGATATGGGCTTTTTTGAGAAAAAAACCCACCAATTTGACACTCGCCTGGTCCAGGCCAGGTCCAAGAGCATGTTCACTTTTCATGTGAGATGCTTCAAATCCACAGATTTGACTGGTTTTAAACCAATGTGTTTTGAGGAATCCCAGAACTACGTTGAGATCCCACAGTGCCACTGGAGGCACAAAAGGGGGTTGTATATGCAATACTCCCTTGACAAACTTCTGGACTTCAGGAACTGAAGCCAATTCTTTCTGGAAGAAAAATCGACAGGGCCGAAATTTGAACCTTAATGGACCCCAATTTGAGGCCCATAGACACTCCTGTTTGCAGGAAATGCAGGAATCGACCGAGTTGAAATTTCTTCGTGGGGCCTTCCTGGCCTCACACCACGCAACATATTTTCGCCACATGTGGTGATAATGTTGTGCGGTCACCTCCTTTCTGGCTTTGACCAGGGTAGGAATGACCTCTTCCTGAATGCCTTTTCCCTTAGGATCCGGCGTTCCACCGCCATGCCGTCAAACGCAGCTGCGGTAAGTCTTGGAACAGACATGGTACTTGCTGAAACAAGTCCCTTCTTAGCGGCAGAGGCCATAAGTCCTCTGTGAGCATCTCTTGAAGTTCCGGGTACCAAGTCCTTCTTGGCCAATCCGGAGCCATGAGTATAGTTCTTACTCCTCTACGTCTTATAATTCTCAGTACCTTAGGTATGAAAAGCAGAGGATGGAACACATACACCGACTGGTACACCCACGGTGTTACCAGAACGTCCACAGCTATTGCCTGAGGGTCTCTTAACCTGGCGCAATACCTGTCCCGTTTTTTGTTCAGACGGGACGCCATCATGTCCACCTTTGGTAATTCCCAACGGTTTACAATCATGTGGAAAACTTCCTCATGAAGTTCCCACTCTGCCGGGTGGAGGTCGTGCCTACTGAGGAAGTCTGCTTCCCAGTTTCCATTCCCGGAATGAAACACTGCTGACAGTGCTATCACATGATTTTCCGCCCAGCGAAAAGTCCTTGGAGTTTTTGCCACTGCCCTCCTGCTTCTTGTGCCGCCCTGTCTATTTACGTGGGCGACTGCCGTGATGTTTTATCCCACTGGATCAATACCGGCTGACCTTGAAGCAGAGGTCTTGCTAAGCTTAGAGCATTATAAATTTACCCTTAGCTATATTTATGTGGAGAAAAGTCTCCAGAATTGATCACACTCCCTGGAAATTTTTTCCTTGTGTGACTGCTCCCCAGCCTCTCGGGCTGGCCTCCGTGGTCACCAACATCCAAAACTGAATGCCGAATCTGCGGCCCTCTAGAAGATGAGCACTCTGTAACCACCACAGGAGAGACACCCTTGTCCTTGGATATAGGGTTATCCGCTGATGCATCTGAAGATGCGATCCGGACCATTTGTCCAGCAGATCCCACTGAAAAGTTCTTGCATGAAATCTGCCGACTGGAATTGCTTCGAAGGAAGTCACCATTTTTTTACCATGGCCCTTGTGCAATGATGCACTGATTTTAGGAGGTTCCTGACTAGCTCGGATAACTCCCTGGCTTTCTCTTCCGGAAGAAACCCCTTTTTCTGGACTGTGTCCAGAATCATCCCTAAGCACAGGAGACTTGTTGTCGGGATCATGCTACTCCGACCTCCAACTGTTCCCTGGACTTTGCCCTTATCAGGAGATCGTCCAAGTAAGGGATAATTAAGACGCCTTTTCTTCGAAGAAGAACCATCATTTCGGCCATTACCTTGGTAAAGACCCGGGGTGCCGTGGACAATCCAAACGGCAGCGTCTGAAACTGATAGTGACAGTTCTGTACCACGAACCTGAGGTACCCTTAGTGATAAGGGCAAATTTGGGACATGGAGGTAAGCATCCCTGATGTCTCGGGACACCATATAGTCCCCTTCTTCCCGGTTCGTTATCACTGCTCTGAGTGACTCCATCTTGATTTGAACCTTTGTAAGTGTTCAAATTTTTTTAGATTTAGAATAGGTCTCACCTAGCCTT
Organism: Pseudophryne corroboree; assembly: GCF_028390025.1. Classification (NCBI taxonomy): domain Eukaryota; kingdom Metazoa; phylum Chordata; class Amphibia; order Anura; family Myobatrachidae; genus Pseudophryne; species Pseudophryne corroboree. The sequence goes on along the minus strand of NC_086444.1, from coordinate 906,872,509 downwards.
CTGGCTTCAGTACCACAATATAGTGTGGAATAATACCCCTTTTCTTGTTGTAGGAGGGGTAATTTAATTATCACCTGCTGGGAATACAGCTCGTGAATTGTTTCCCATACTGCCTCCTTGTCGGAGGGAGACCTTGGTAAAGCAGACTTCAGGAGCCTGCGCAGGGGAAACGTCTCGACATTCCAATCTGTACCCCTGGGATACTACTTGTAGGATCCAGGGGTCCTGTACGGTCTCAGCGTCATGCTGAGAGCTTGTCAGAAGCGGTGGAACGCTTCTGTTCCTGGGAATGGGCTGCCTGCTGCAGTCTTCTTCCCTTTCCTCTATCCCTGGGCAGATATGACTCTTATAGGGACGAAAGGACTGAAGCTGAAAAGACGGTGTCTTTTTCTGCAGAGATGTGACTTAGGGTAAAAAACGGTGGATTTTCCAGCAGTTGCCGTGGCCACCAGGTCCGATGGACCGACCCCAAATAACTCCTCTTCCTTTATACGGCAATACACCTTTGTGCCGTTTGGAATCTGCATCACCTGACCACTGTCGTGTCCATAAACATCTTCTGGCAGATATGGACATCGCACTTACTCTTGATGCCAGAGTGCAAATATCCCTCTGTGCATCTCGCATATATAGAAATGCATCCTTTAAATGCTCTATAGTCAATAAAATACTGTCCCTGTCAAGGGTATCAATATTTTTAGTCAGGGAATCCGACCAAGCCACCCCAGCTCTGCACATCCAGGCTGAGGCGATCGCTGGTCGCAGTATAACACCAGTATGTGTGTATATACTTTTTATGATATTTTCCAGCCTCCTGTCAGCTGGCTCCTTGAGGACGGCCCTATCTATAGACGGTACCGCCACTTGTTCTGATAAGCGTGTGAGCGCCTTATCCACCCTAAGGGGTGTTTCCCAACGCGCCCTAACTTCTGGCGGGAAAGGGTATACCGCCCATATTTTCTATCGGGGGGAACCCACGCATCATCACACACTTCATTTAATTTATCTGATTCAGGAAAAACTACGGTAGTTTTTTCACATCCCACATAATACCCTCTTTTGTGGTACTTGTAGTATCAGAAATATGTAACACCTCCTTCATTGCCCTTAACGTGTGGCCCTAATAAGGAATACGTTTGTTTATTCACCGTCGACACTGGATTCAGTGTCCCTGTCTGTGTCTGTGTCGACCGACTAAAGTAAACGGGCGTTTTAAAACCCCTGACGGTGTTTTTGAGACGTCTGGACCGGTACTAATTGTTTGTCGGCCGTCTCATGTCGTCAACCGACCTTGGCGCGTGTTGACATTATCACGTAATTCCCTAAATAAGCCATCCATTCCGGTGTCGACTCCCTAGAGAGTGACATCACCATTACAGGCAATTGCTCCGCCTCCTCACCAACATCGTCCTCATACATGTCGACACACACGTACCGACACACAGCACACACACAGGGAATGCTCTGATAGAGGACAGGACCTACTAGCCCTTTGGAGAGACAGAGGGAGAGTTTGCCAGCACACACCAAAAACGCTATAATTATATAGGGACAACCTTATATAAGTGTTTTCCCTTATAGCATCTTTTTTATATATTTCTAACGCCAAATTAGTGCCCCCCCTCTCTGTTTTAACCCTGTTTCTGTAGTGCAGTGCAGGGGAGAGCCTGGGAGCCTTCCCTCCAGCCTTTCTGTGAGGGAAAATGGCGCTGTGTGCTGAGGAGATAGGCCCCGCCCCTTTTTCGGCGGCCTCGTCTCCCGCTCTTAACGGATTCTGGCAGGGGTTAAATATCTCCATATAGCCCCCGGAGGCTATATGTGAGGTATTTTTAGCCAAAAATAGGTTTTCATTGCCTCCCAGGGCGCCCCCCTTCCAGCGCCCTGCACCCTCAGTGACTGCCGTGTGAAGTGTGCTGAGAGGAAATGGCGCACAGCTGCAGTGCTGTGCGCTACCTTAAGAAGACTGAGGAGTCTTCATGCCGCCGATTCTGGACCTTCTTCTTGTTTCAGCATCTGCAAGGGGGCCGGCGGCGAGGCTCCGGTGACCATCCAGGCTGTACCTGTGATCGTCCCTCTGGAGCTAATGTCCAGTAGCCAAAGAAGCCAATCCATCCTGCACGCAGGTGAGTTCACTTCTTCTCCCCTAAGTCCCTCGTTGCAGTGATCCTGTTGCCAGCAGGACTCACTGTAAAATAAAAAACCTAAGCTAAACTTTTCTAAGCAGCTCTTTAGGAGAGCCACCTAGATTGCACCCTTCTCGGCCGGGCACAAAAATCTAACTGAGGCTTGGAGGAGGGTCATAGGGGGAGGAGCCAGTGCACACCACCTGATCCTAAAGCTTTACTTTTTGTGCCCTGTCTCCTGCGGAGCCGCTATTCCCCCATGGTCCTTTCAGGAACCCCAGCATCCACTAGGACGATAGAGAAAAGTATATATACATAGTTCTAGTACTGATAACCCATCAGGCATAACCCCCTATATAAGTATATATACATAGTTCTAGTACTGATAACCCATCAGGCATAATCCCCTATATAAGTATATATACATAGTTCTAGTACGGATAACCCATCAGGCATAACCCCCTATATAAGTATATATAAACATATTTCTAGTACAGATAACCCATCAGGCATAACCCCCTATAAAAGTATATATATATAATTCTAGTATAGATAACCCATCAGGCATAATCCCTAAACATGGGTTAGGGTTGGGACGCCAGCGGCCGGTAAGTATACAGACGCCAGGATCCTGGCCGATAGAATGCTGGCAGCTGCGCTCGCCACAGGTTTTATTCCAACTCTATGGGTGTTGTCAACACCCAGGAGTGGGAATACATCATTAGTAGGGATTCCGGCTGGCGGCATTGTCAGTGGTCGGGATTCCAGCGTCGGTCTTACCAGTATGAGTATGCTTGTATCAAGTAAACAATCACTGTGGGTTGGTTACCACATGGCTTTATCACAAAATATCAAGTAATCACCTTCCACCATCTGGGACACCACCGGGATTCATACCGACACTAAACCTCTGATGGGAGCCGCAGCGTACTGCAAACAAAGTCGGGTACAGAGGCAGCAGGAAGACACTGGGTAACGCAGGACTGTCACTAGGACACGCCCTAACGCATTTCATTATAAGACTTAAGCTGTGCATACACTATACAATTATCTGGCAGATCTGGCTGGTTGGAATGAAAATCTGGGAATTAAATCTAGGGAACGCACAAAAAACGTTATTCACGCAAATTGGTTAAATCATGGATTTAACCAGTTTGTCTGAATTACCTGTTTTGTCCACTTTCCAATGTTAGGGACCAAATGGTCTATTTTCATTTCCTCTCATCCATTTACAGATTTTCATTCCAGCCAGCCAGATCTGGCAGATGATCTACCAGATAACTGTATAATGTATGCTCAGTGATTGTTTACTTGGTACTACTATAACATACTCATACTTGTAAGCATGTGTTTTATCTGCTTATTCATGTAACATTAATGTACTAAGGAGCGCCCCCTTTGCTTATTTTTAACAGTCTTTGGACCCGTGGATCCCGGGAGAGGTGGTCTCAATATACTTATGGACTGTAGTGGTAATTTCACTTTAATTATATAAAGTGGTGGAGAGCTAGACATATATGTGTATCACAGCATTGGTACACTAGCCCCATCCATTTTACAGAGTAATCTATATATTTATCTATATATCTATATATAAGTTGGGGATGGAATTCCGGCGGCCGGGATCCCGAGGGTCAGAATACCGGCATTGGGATCCCGGCCACCAGCGGGGAGAGCGCTAGAAAGCCCCTTGCGGGCTTGGTGGCTCGCTGTGCTCCCCACAGGTTCTATTCCCACTCTCTGGGCGTCATGGAGTGGGAATAGTCCTGGCGCGACTGTTGGCATTCTCGGCGGTCGGGATACCGATGTTGGTATTCTGACCGCCGGGATAGTAACTACATCCCCTATATATCGCGCTCTCTCTCTCTCATATGTATATATATATATATATATATATATATATACATATATACACATACACACACATACATATACATATATATAAATAAGTCTGGCACTCCACAATGTCATTAGGTGCTCCGGGTGCCCTCCATGAAATACTTGCACAATGGAACAAAAGCGGTGGCAATCAGAGTCTGGTATGAAGTAATCCAAGTGTATTAGTAACACATATCAAGACACAAATGTTTCAGGCCAAGTGCACCACTTTGTAACATTACCTCACCTTGACAAAAGGGAACACTTAGCCCCGAAACGTTGGTGTCTTGATATGTGTTACCAATACACTTGGATAACTTTATACCAGACTGATATATATATATATATATATATATATATATATACACACACACACATATACATACATACAGTATATATTATACAGTTCTTGCTGCTTTGAAAAGGCAAGCTTCACAGCACTCCTCCATGCAGCTTGCTTTTTCAAAGCAGCAAGAACGGTGTGTGAATATAGCAAGGGTACCCAGGCAAGTTGATCAATATTACAGAGTGCCGGATTAAAAGATACGTATATGTGTGTGTGTGTATATATATATATATATATATATGCACCAAACTGCAGAAATCTTGTCCAAATACAGGCGAAGGTCCCTGTCCACATCCGAAAAACCAAACATTAAGGATAACCGGAAGAAGAATGGAAAACAGGAAAAACAATCTTCTGGTTGATGTTAGAGGATGAAGCAACGTTTTGCTGGAACGATGTACGCAATACTACTCAATCCTGATGTAAGACAAGGAAAGGCGACGTGCAAGACCAAGGGGGTCATTCCGAGTTGTTCGCTCGTTATTTTTTTCTCGCAACGGAGCGATTAGTCGCTAATGCGCATGCGCAATGTCCGCAGTGCGACTGCGCCAAGTAAATTTGCTATGCAGTTAGGTATTTTACTCACGGCATTACGAGGTTGTTTCTTCGTTCTGGTGATCGTAATGTGATTGACAGGAAGTGGGTGTTTCTGGGCGGAAACTGGCCGTTTTATGGGTGTGTGCGAAAAAACGCTACCGTTTCTGGGAAAAACGCGGGAGTGGCTGGAGAAACGGAGGAGTGCCTGGGCGAACGCTGGGTGTGTTTGTGACGTCAAACCAGGAACGAAACTGACTGAACTGATCGCAGATGCCGAGTAAGTCTGAAGCTACTCAGAAACTGCTAAGAAGTGTCTATTCGCAATTATGCTAATTTTTAATAATAATAAATTATGCTAATAATAAATTATGCTAATTTATGCTAATTTATGCTAATTATGCTAATTTAAGTGGTGTCCGGCCACTGTTACTTACCACTGCCGTGCTGCCGGAATCTTCTGCCGACGGAGCGGCCCCGACGCGCGCCGCACGCAGCGGTGTCCGGCCAGCTCCGGAGAGCACAGTGTCTCCTTCAGCCGAGGCCCATCCCGAGCCGCACGCAGCTGCGATGGGACCCCGCCGGCAGCTCCCGCGGTGCAGACTGGCAGTGGCAGAGCTGCCAGTCTGTGAGTGTAAGTAAGAATAATAAAAAAAATCTTCAGAGAAGAGCCAAGTGACCAGCTCACTCGGGCACTAAAATAAGACTGGCTTGGAGGGGGGACATAGTAGGGGAGGAGCTAGTCACATGGTTATTATTTTAAAGTGCCAGCTCCCAGTTACTGCCTACTATATCCCCATTGTATCTGCACTCCAGTGGCCCCTAGTGGATGAAGGAGAAAATGAGCCATTTGTCATTAATTGCATACAAACTATTAACTATTATGGAGAATGACAAATAAGTTTCTTTTACAGTACCTGGGAAGGAAAGCTCATATATCCAGGTTTATGTATGAACTAATTATTAAGTCTCATTGTAACTCACCAAGTATTTAACTTGTATTTAATTTTTGTATACAAATGTTTTTTTTTACAGGTATATGAATTAGGATAATTGGCAAATATTCTGTTATATTGGAGGTTTTTTTTATATACGGAATTAGTCTTTTTATATATTGATGATTAAATGTATTATTAGTTGTATAGTGCGGTCAAAGTGACTTTGTAACAAAAAAAGCAGAGACCTCTTTCATAAGAATATCGTCCAAGTAGGGTACAACCACTATATCCTCCGTATGCAAGACTGACACAGCCAAGAATTTTGTAAAAACTCATGGAGCTGTGGCCAAACTGAATGGCAGAGCCTGAAACACATAGTGAGCTTCCTCTATAGTGAAAGTGAGGAGCACATGGTGACCTCCCAGATTTTGTAAGTGCGTCCTTGAGGTCTATGGAGGTCAAAAATGTGTTTCATGCCAGAGATCACAAACATCAAGGATTCCATCTGAAAGCAATCCACCTACAAACTAGTGTTGAGGGCCTTGCTTCTGGACAAGAAACACATTCAAGTAAAATCCCTTGGTCCGCTGATCTCGGGACCGGAATAATCACTCCGACAAACAGAAGCAATGGCCTGATTAAAAGACACCTGTCGTACATCATCCCTTGAGAAAAATCTTCTGGGTGGGGGAAATGTATAAAGACATGCAATTTAATTGTTCAAGGTACACACCTTAAAACGCAGGTTTAGGGAATAGAGGAGGATTTTGGGTTTTTCTCCATCTGTTGTACCATCATGTTCATTCCAGAGGGGAATTGGCTGCTCTCCACCTGAAGATAAAGTGAAGAGATAATATGTCAAGTTTAGTTGTGACTCACTTTGCAACTAAATTCATTTTTACTAAAAACGGATATTAATACTATAGATGTAACATGTTTACTAGAATTCTAAAGGCAGTTTTTTTTGTTCTAAACAACTTTTTAAATATATAAAAGACACTACAGTAGAAGAGCGCATACAGCATATGTATTATTAGAAATCTGCAAGTGAACGAATACCACCATCTGAATTCTGGGTAACCCACATCTGTTACAGAAATCATTACAATAGACCCTGCTTTGTTACATTGATTACAATAGTGATGCAAAATAATTAATCTAATACAAAGGGTATTAGCAAGCACCATAAACTTAGGTGTAGGGCCATTTATACGGATACATACAGTGTAGCACTCTGTATAGGGCACTGGATGTAGTAATGGTGGAATCTGCATATTTCTTATGGCTTTATTTCCTACTATACGGATCTAACATCATTTAACAATTAAACCTCTAAATTATTGTTATAGGTTTATGAATATCTATATATTACATTAGCACAACAATATCTAGCATCTGAAATCGGTATACTGTCCTCCCATTTCTTCATACTGTAAATATGGCCTGGGGCACTCCCATTTAAAGTTTTCCTTAGAGATCGCCCAAGGTAAAATTTGTTTTTATAGTGATGGCGTGTGTACTTAAGACTTAGTGCTTCGCTAACTGTACATGATGCATGAAATTAACTTTTAGCATATTGTTATTGTGCCTGCTTTTATACTCAAACCATAATGTACTTGGTGCTTCACGTAATTTAGATAAATAGTATTAACATTATAGGATTATTCACTATAACTAACATAGCCAAACTAGATGAACATCCACAAACCTGAAACTTTCTGTATAACTTCATTGACCTCTTTCATGAATACTTTCTGTACAAAAACCAGGTGGTTCAGAAGATCAGTGGTGAGATTGTGTTCAAATGATCCGACCTGTCATTGGGATTGATCAGTTTTAGTGTCATACCAAGATTAGGAAATACAAAATAATATACACACGAGTACTACTAAAGAATCTTTCAGTCATAAATACAGTATTATAAAGTGTTAAAACACTGAACAAACAGTCCACAACAATTGCCTTTATCAATTTTGTTGACAGGGCTTCCAGACTCCAGACACTGACATTGGGTTACTTACTTGATTAATTGAGACTGAGAACTGGATGCGTGTCCAACATTGCACAATGTGAGCTAGCAATAGTGATCACAGACATATTGATCACACAGATACTGCCTATACAATTGTAGGTACTTTAAGACTTTGATAAACCTGCTGTATTATGTGGAACAGTGGACCGCAATGCATAGTGAACGGAGCAGAGCTCACAAGGCTGTGGCAACCTCTGTGTAATTTCAAACTATATACAGTAGGAAGATCTGAAAAGCTTCTTTACCATTATCATTTACCAAACCGTTTGCAGAAATTATCTAGTTAATGTACAATGGGCGTCATTCAGACCTAGCTGCTATTGCGGCGCACAGCGCTGATTGCAAGTGGCGGCAAACTGTGCATGCGCAGCAGCCGCACATCGGCTGCGCGTACTCACACATTGTGGCAGCATCCCCGATGGATGCGAACACAATGTGATTGACAGCAGCGGTTTTTGGGACAGCGACGCGGAGCTGGGAGGGCATGGCGGGGCAGTTTTTTGGGCGGCTGCGTGACATCACATGCAGCCGCGCTGACCGCCTGCCAGCAGTCAGGTTGCACTGCCAGGGGTCAACCTTAGAACTGATGCGTTTCGCAATTAGATTCGGGAGGCGGTCTTACACATGCTGGCTGGCCTTGACCTGTGCTGGGCAGCCTCCAGCATGTGCAGAGATGAATGCAGCCACCTGCGTTCATCTCTGAATAACCCCCTATATCTTTAATCACAGCCTTCTCTGCTGACATTGCTGCATTAAATATGCTGATAAAGTTAGCTACAGTTAGGTTATAGTAGTGATTAAAAAAAATAAGCTCCCTTGAAATGTTGGGAAATGTATTTGTGTGACAGGTAGTGCCTGCCCTCTGCTACGGATCTTCTTGTGTGATGGTAGAACGAAGGAAAGACAATCTCAGTAAAATGATTAGAAGAAGAGAAACGTAGACCCTAACGACATAGGTTAGGCTCTACTGAAAAGTGTTCCTGGCAACTCATTTCATAACACATCCAACCCGCCAAGACCCACACACATGTATTCAGCATAAAGCTCTGAGCAGAGCCTTCCTTCCTTGTACATCATCAAATGTGAAACTTGAAAATAACTGTAAGGATTGGAGCTGTGGAGATCTGGGCCCTCAGGAGGAGGTACGCCATCCCCAAACAGCAGCTCTGTAGGTCACTACACTACCAAACATGATTAAACCAGCCATCCTTCATTAACTCCTTCAAATTACCTAACATTTTAAATCTGCAAAAGACAGGGGCATATGCAGTGCTGGTAGCCAAATGAGCATAAATTACACAAAAGGAGGTCACAAGAGCAAACTGGCACAGCACTCCCTTCAGTCCCATAACATATGCAGGTATGCTGTGCCGACATTACAAACATTAAAACATACCAAACTGCAGCACATTTAAATATCCCTGGATAAAAATATTTTCTCTTACAGTAATGCTGGGGGGACACTGGGCCGTGGGACTGCAGGTTGGGGCTGGAACTGGCACTTAAACTATAGTTTTAAAATTAAGTTCCTCCCCTCTGCAACCCCATAATACCAGTGTTCTTTAAGTGCCTACGGAGTTGGGCATGTTTTAGGGGGCTATGCAGCCCTTTCTTGTAGTTTAGTTTCTTTGGGGCAGATGTATTAACCTGGAGAAGGCATAAGGAAGTGATAAACCAGTGATATGTGCAAGGTGATAAAGGCACCAGCCAATCAGCTCCAATATGTAAATTAACAGTTAGGATCTGATTGGCGGGAGCGTTTATCACCTTGCACATATCACTGGTTTATCACTTCCTTATGCCTTCTCCAGGTTAAAACATCTGCCCCTTTATTCTTTTTTTGTAAATTTCTTTTGTTTTTATAGAGCGAGTATGAGTGCATCAGCTGCAGGAGCTGTCCTCAGCTAGCCTGGCGGCGACCCCCCTACAGCACTCTGATCTCCCTTAAGAACGCCTGGACCCGGGGACCGGTGCACGATATTGCCCTTTTATGGCGGCCGCCATCCAGATGGTGCGTTCCTGGATGGCGGCCAACATTTTGCCGGGTCTTTGGGGCAGCTCCCCTCCCATGCAAAAAGGAGTAGTACTGTATGTGCACTTCAAGCTGCCTGTGTCAGTCGGAATGCTCCGTCAAGGATCCTCAGCTGCGCAAGGCACACAGGCATTGGCAGAGACAGCAGAGTTCCTTTCCTGGGCAGAGAGCTTAATTTCAACACTCACAGCAGTTTTCATACCGGGAACAGAAAATTGGGAAGCAGACTTCCTCTGCGAAACCATGTTTTTAACAGGGGAGTTGTCTCACAATCCAGAAGGTCTTCCATCAGTTAGTTCAGACGTGGGGCTTCCCGCAGGTGATTCTAATATCCTCTCGACACAACTTCAAGGTTCTACAGCTTTGTGTGCGAGATCCAGGGCCCTACTGGCTTTCACATTGGATGCCATGAAGGTTTAGTGAGATTTTCATCTAACATATCTGTGTCCCCTGATTCCAATGTTGCCTCGGGTACTCAAGGGCATCAACAATCAACGGGTGACAGTAATCCCAGTGGCTCCAGACTGGACACAGATCGTGGTACGTTGACATTCTCAAAATGTCCTGGGTGGTATCTTCCACTTTGACCAGACATGCAACAACAAGGTCTTTTTCAACACGAGGACCTTCCTTGGTTAGCTTTAATGGTCTGGCTTTTCAGATAAAGCCTTTGAAAGCGAAAGGTTTTTCTCTCTCAGTAGTACATACTATACTATGAGCCCAGAAACCAGTTTAGTTACATAATAACTGCAGAGTATGGAAACTCTACTTCTTGAAGGGTTCAATACCTCCAAATTTTGCCTCCCTCATTTCTTGTCCTTCCTTCAGGGGGGTTTGGAGTACAGTTTTAAGCTTTTTTTCTTTGAAAGTACTCTAAGCTCTGTCAATTTATTTCCTGTGATGTTTGGCCAGTCTTCCATCCTTTTTGTAGGATGTGGTGCGTATACAACCACCACTTCATCCGCCAATAGCACCGCGAGATCTTAATATGGTCGGTATTGGCTCTCAAATGGGCTCCATTTGAGCTTTTACATTCAGCAGTTCGTCAATTTGTTACTTGGAAGCTGGTCTTCCTTATGGCTATTGCATCAGCCCAGCGTGTTTCCGCGTTAGGGGCTTTGTCTTGCAAGGCCTCTTTTCTCATATTCCATGATGATAGAACGGTTCTCCATACAGTTCCTACTTTCCAGCTGAAAGTTGTTTCGAATTTTCACTTAAATCCAGAAATGGTCTTTCCGGTTTCACGTCCTTCAACGACTTCCCGGGATCAAGATGATCTAGCTCTGCTAAATGTAGTCAGAGCTCTGCGAATTTACTTGAACAAGTACAGATTCTCTGCTTGTTCTTTATGATGCACATGAGCGTGGTTTACTGGCTAAAAAGCAGACCATTGCGTGTTGGATCCACCCGGTCATCACGCAAGCCTATTCTAGTGTGGGGCAACCGGCACCAGAGTGGGTGTCAGTGCATTCGACCTGGGTGGTAGCGACCTTCCGGGCGGCGTGATACGGGGGTTCGGTGGAACAGGTCTGTCATGCGGCTTCCTGGTCCTCTGTCCACATTTGCTCGTGTTTACTGTTTTCAGGTTTTTGCCTCCGGCAATGCACACTTTGGGCGTACAGTTCTCCGGTCAGGCAGCCTAAACATTACCTCCCATAAGTGTAACTGTTAAACATCCCATGGTCAAGTGTCCCCCAGCCTTGCTTACATTTGAATCCTTTCCTCTTAAGCAGCATGCAGAGCACTACGTTCCCTACCGCATGTTCTTTCGAGGTTTGGTTCTTGACTGTCTTTTTTCCTACTGGTTTGTTTTAGTGTTCTAACAGTTTCACTGAGTTACTGCTACTGCTTACAAAACTCTTTTAAAGTAGTACTGGCATTATGGGATTGCAGGGGGAAGGAGCTTCATTTTAAGATACAGTTTAATGTAAGTGCCAAATCCAGCCCCAACTGCAATCCCCATGGTCCCGTGCTCCCCAGCCTGTTAAGAGAAAAAGATTCAGCGGTAAGAGACCAAAAATCCTATTAATGCATGTAAATAAGCATCATTAATAAAAAATTATATAAAATATAGGTCTTCAAGCTCATGTAGTAACAGAGGACCAGGCCACAAGTAATCTGAAGAAAAAAAAATTAACATGGTCAACCGAGTAATTACACAGATAATGGAATACAACATACATAACAAAAAGTGGTGCTACATCAGCACACAAAGAAAGAATACAGATACTAGAAAAAAATCTATGGCACAGAGAATAAGGGAAATGGTATTTATAGTTCTATGTACAGTCAATATTTCCATGCCAAAATCTGACAGGCAATGAGTAGATTGAATTGTGGACTGCCAAAAATCTGGTAATTTAATCTACCAGTAAGTAGATCACTATCCATACTGTACATACAGTAACTGGGCTCAAGTTATTTTCTCTGCTTAGCTAAAATGACACACAGATCAAATTTGTGTGTCAGGAACTGCCCATAGAGTAATAGGGCACAATGGCATTAGCAACTTGTATGTCTCACCTCAGCCATGCAACGTAAATAGTTTCCTTGTAGATAGTATCCCTGCTTGGCAGGAAGGTCATCCATACTCCAGGCCTGATCAGAATAAGTATCATGTTCTTCCATTATGTATTTCCCATGCATGGTGACTGGAGGAAGATTGAGACTGGCTGAGGGGGGAATAGTTGACATGTCTGTAGAGGAAACCTTTGAGGTGAATCGTAATCTGTGATTTGGTAGCTCAAATGTAAACCTTGTTTGGGCACCTGCAATAAACATACAAGAAACAGTTTATAGTTCAATAGTTTAAGCAACCTTATAATAAAATAGTTTGTCGTACCGAGAGTTACTGTAAAGGAAGATTTGCTATATTAAAAAAAATAAAAAGGAAAGTGAGCAGTTTAACCGTTAAACGACTGTTGGGCTGTTAATAACAGGAGGATGACAGGCTGATTACCGGTATATATATATATATATTTACCGGTAATCAAGGCTAATACATATCCTATATAATAGCCTTGTGACTCTGTGCCTGGCCCTCTAACGCTGGGAGGAGTCATACAGTCACAGATCTGGGTGGCTGGATGCAGGCCAGGAACAGTCCCCTCCCTCGGTCCGCCCATCCCCACCCAGTTCCCTCCCCATCTCCGCCCAGTCCCCTCTCTCCCCCCTCCCCGTACATTCCCTGCACCCTGGTGACACTGCAGCCGGTGACTGTAAGCGGGACTCGCAATAACCGCCTCAGTCTTGTGGCTGCCGCACAGTCCGGAGGAGAATGCCGTGGACGAGCACTGACTGCTGCACCCGCCCCCCTCCCACCCGCGGCACCCACAGCCTCCACCACATCCGCCTCCCACCTGCGGCACATGCCCCGTGCCACCCCACACCCTCCCACCCGCGGCACCCACACCTGCAGCACCCGCCGCCTCTCCCCCACCCGCGGCACTCCCGCCCCTCCCCCGGCACACGCCCCTTCCTTACCCGTGGCACTCCCGCCGCCTCCCCCACCCATAGCACCCACATCTGCAACACTCCCGCCCCCTCCCCCATTCGCGGCACTCCCGCCCCTCCCCCAACCACGGCACCCGCCCCTCCCCACCCGTTGCACCCACACCCGCGACACTCCCGCCCCTCCACCACCCACACCTGCACCACCCCCCACCCTCCCCCTCGGCACCCACCACATCCGTCCCCCACCCACGGCACACGCCCCTCCCCCACCCGAAGCACCCACAAACCGCGGCACCCCCCGCCCCTCCCCCACCCAATACATCTGTCCCCCACCCGTAGCACCCACACCCCGCCCGTCCCCTACCCACGGCGCTCCGACCCATATCACCCACAACCCGCAAAACCCCTCGCCCCTCCCAGAGCAGCCCACCCCTCCCTCCAGCCCACCCCCACCCGCGGGACACCTGCACCTCCCCCACCCCCATACCCACCCTCCACGCCACCCACAGCATCCACCACACACGTCCCTCCCCCCTCCCCCACCCGCAGCACCTCAACCGCTCCCTCCACCCCACCCTCCCCAACCCGCGGCACCCACAGCATCCACAACATCCGTCCCCCGGCACACGTGCGTCCCCTACCCGCGGTGCTCCCACCCGTATCACCCACAACCCTCAAAACCCCCCCGCCCCTCCCCCCGCTACACCCTCCACCCCACCCCCACCCGCGGGACACCTGCACCTCCCCCACCCGCATACCCACCTCTCCCTCCACCCCACCCGCGGCACCCACAGCATCCACCACACACGTCCCTCCCCCACCCGTAGCGCCCCCCCCCCCCCCCCCCCCCTCCACCCTACCCTCCCCAACCCGCGGAACCCACAGCATCCACCACCCCTCCCCCACCCACCCGCTACCTGTGGTCATTGTGTGTATAAACTGCTTTGCTACCTGTGGCCACGTTGTTTATAAGCGTCTCTGCCACCTGTGGGTATTGTGTGTATAAGCGGCTCTGTCATCTGTGGGTATTGTGTGTATAAGTGGCTCTGCTACCTGTGGGTATTGTGTGTATAAGCTGCCCTGCTACATCTGGCCACTGTGTGGATACGCGGCTCCGTTACCTGTGTGTATACGCAGCTCTGATACCTGTGGCCAAGGGTGTATAAGCTGCGCTGCATACACTAAGCAGTATATACACTATGTTATTCATTGTGCCCTGCGGCAACTCTTCACGCCCTCACAAAGGGCTACGCCCCCTTGACAAGTGCACGCCCTTCCCCCTTGCAATATCTACCTCACTAGCATAACATTTTTTTGCAGGTAATACTCCATATAATAACAATTATAGCACAGCTGAAGCCCGTGCAGGGTTTAACGGATCGTAGCCTCTTGCAACGGTATTTTCTGTCTAACACCTTGCCTCTCCCTACCACCCTGCCTCTCCCTATCCTTTACCGATCGCACAGCGTTTCTGTACATTCCCTTTCTCACCCCCTACGCCTCTCTATCTTTTCTCAACCGGACACCATTTCTGTATGCCCTTTATACTGCCCTGCATTTCTGGATCTGTTATCTACCGACCTGCGTATGTTCAAAGGTGTGCAGGGGTTAACGGGCGTAGCCCCTAATGACGGTGTGACGAATCACCTAGTGTATATATATATATATATATATATATATATATATATATATATATATTGGATAGTGGGGGTACGGCGCCACAGGTGTATGTGAACAGATATTTATAAAGTGGTAATACAGTAATTAAAGACACTCCTTTAAAAATGTAAGGTGTCAGCTAACCCCTAAAAATTCGGCAGTGATAAGTTGCCTTAAAATTAGGATGTGGAAGGGGGGGATAGGGGTACCAGCGACTTACAGTGTCTAATGAAAATGAAAATAAATATGAAGAATATAGCAGGATACGGTTTCCCAAAAAAGAATAACAAATTTATTTATACAATTTAGAATAAAATACAGGGATAAAAAATGGATATAAAAGCTGGATAGTAGGAGCAATAAAAAAATATATAAAAGATTATATATAAAAATAAATGCAGTTGTGCTAGAACCCTAAAACACCTAAAATCAGTAAAAACAATTTTCTACTGATAAAAGTATGTAAAAAATAAACAATGATGCTTATCTTTGAGAATGGAGGGTCAGTGGAGGTGTACCCTAAAAATAAATGCAGTTGTGCTAGAACCCTAAAACACCTAAAATCAGTAAAAACAATTTTCTACTGATAAAAGTATGTAAAAAATAAACAATGATGCTTATCTTTGAGAATGGAGGGTCAGTGGAGGTGTACCCAACGCGTTTCGTCCTCAGACTTCATCAAGGGGTGAAGTCTGAGGACGAAACGCGTTGGGTACACCTCCACTGACCCTCCATTCTCAAAGATAAGCATCATTGTTTATTTTTTACATACTTTTATCAGTAGAAAATTGTTTTTACTGATTTTAGGTGTTTTAGGGTTCTAGCACAACTGCATTTATTTTTATATATAATCTTTTATATATTTTTTTATTGCTCCTACTATCCAGCTTTTATATCCATTTTTTATCCCTGTATTTTATTCTAAATTGTATAAATAAATTTGTTATTCTTTTTTGGGAAACCGTATCCTGCTATATTCTTCATATTTATTTTCATTTTCATTAGACACTGTAAGTCGCTGGTACCCCTATCCCCCCCTTCCATATATATATATATATATATATATATATATAGTAACATCATCTAAAGCTGGGTACACACTTGTGCAATCCCTGGGAGATCAGGCTGTTTATACAATCCTTCTGCAGACCTGCTTGCAGATTCTACAGCCAATCCTCGCTATACACTTGTCCAGCAGGCCAATCTGTGACAAGTCCTGCCGAAAAAAATTATTTGGCTATTGGAGTAGGGGGATTTATTAATGATGAATGTATTTCATTATAATGCTCAAGGGGAGAGCATTTTAATGTTCCTTTTTTTTTTTTTTTTAAATGTGGGTCCCCCTCAAAAGGCATAACCAGTTCAAGGCTCTTTGAGCCAGCCCTGGTCCGAAAAATATGGGGAACAAAACATGTAGGGGTCCTCCGTATTTAATGAACCAGCACTGGGTTCCTGGAGCTGTCCCTGGTTCTAACAATATGGGCAACAAAATGAATAGGGGTTCCCCATATTTTCAAAACCAGCACTAGGCTCCAGTAGCAGGGGAGTAATGCCATAGCCAGAGGACACTCCTGACTGTGGCCGTGACCGTGGCTGAAGTATCCATCCCCTCCAACTAGTCAGCCCAGGCCGGGGGT
Organism: Pseudophryne corroboree; assembly: GCF_028390025.1. NCBI lineage: Eukaryota > Metazoa > Chordata > Amphibia > Anura > Myobatrachidae > Pseudophryne > Pseudophryne corroboree. The sequence continues at coordinate 906,855,877 of NC_086444.1, read as the reverse complement.
TCCTGAGGAAAGCCAGGGCTGAAGCCAGTTGGTCGGCTGAGGGTACACCATACTTACCGACAATTTGGCTGCTCTCTCCGGGAGAGAGCAGCCAGGTCGGCTCGGCAGGGGGGCGGGCTGCGATGTGAGTGCCGAGGGGGGCGGGGCGGAGGCGTGGCGCAGGCGGGCCAGGGGCGTGACTATGGGATCGTCCCGTGTAAGCCCCGCCCCCGCTGTGTAATGCCGCTATTACCGGCATTATAAAGCAGGGGGCGTGGCTATGATGACGCGATTCAACAAGAATCGCGTCATCGCCTGCCCGGACTGCCCACTTTACTCGCTAAGTGGGCGGCCGGGCAGAGGGGGACCCCTGTAATCGGGAGACTTGCCTGCTCTTCCGGGGGGCCGGGAGGGTCACCCGATTTTCGGGAGCCTCCCGGCCATTCCGGGTGAGTAGGCAAGTCTGGGGTACACCCTTGTCCAAAGTCGGGCAAACCCACCAGTCAGGAGTCAGATCTCCTGGGGATTGGATAAGTGTGTACCCAGAAGGTAACATCATCTACTTTCAACAGCTGGGGTGCTCTACATAGAATTCTGGACAGAAATCCCATATGCAAAACTAGTAAATGAGAGGGCACTCACCAGGCGTGATGCAAACAGGTCTGGAGATTTAATACCTCACCACAGGAACAAAATTGTTATCAGACCGAAACAGTGATTATAAAGTACCTTTTTCAAGATTTGAGCAATCTATAATCAAAAAGTAATTGAGTCACAAATCACGCATGGATTGTGACTCAATTACTACAGTATCCTGAAAAATGTCTTAATAGGATCGAAACATCGTTGTTCCAATTATGTTCTTCTGAGGTAAAAAAAATAAGAATTTACTTACCGATAATTCTATTTCTCATAGTCCGTAGTGGATGCTGGGACTCCGTAAGGACCATGGGGAATAGCGGCTCCGCAGGAGACTGGGCACAAAAGTAAAAGCTTGAACTAGCTGGTGTGCACTGGCTCCTCCCCCTATGACCCTCCTCCAAGCCTCAGTTAGGATACTGTGCCCGGACGAGCGTACATAATAAGGAAGGATATTGAATCCCGGGTAAGACTCATACCAGCCACACCAATCACACCGTACAACCTGTGATCTGAACCCAGTTAACAGTATGATAAACGAAGGAGCCTCTGAAAAGATGTCTCACAACAATAATAACCCGAATTTTGTAACAATAACTATATACAAGTATTGCAGACAATCCGCACTTGGGATGGGCGCCCAGCATCCACTACGGACTATGAGAAATAGAATTATCGGTAAGTAAATTCTTATTTTCTCTAACGTCCTAAGTGGATGCTGGGACTCCGTAAGGACCATGGGGATTATACCAAAGCTCCCAAACGGGCGGGAGAGTGCGGATGACTCTGCAGCACCGAATGAGGGAACTCCAGGTCCTCCTCAGCCAGGGTATCAAATTTGTAGAATTTAGCAAACGTGTTTGCCCCTGACCAAGTAGCTGCTCGGCAAAGTTGTAAAGCCGAGACCCCTCGGGCAGCCGCCCAAGATGAGCCCACCTTCCCTGTGGAATGGGCTTTTACAGATTTTGGCTGTGGCAGGCCTGCCACAGAATGCGCAAGCTGAATTGTACTACAATCCAACGAGCAATCGTCTGCTTAGAAGCAGGAGCACCCAGCTTGTTGGGTGCATACAGGATAAACAGCGAGTCAGATTTCCTGACTCCAGCCGTCCTGGAAATATATATTTTGAGGGCCCTGACTACGTCCAGTAACTTGGAGTCCTCCAAGTCCCTAGTAGCCGCAGGCACCACAATAGGCTGGTTCACGTGAAACGCTGAAACCACCTTTGGGAGAAATTGAGGACGAGTCCTCAATTCTGCCCTATCCGTGTGAAAAATCAGGTAAGGGCTTTTATAAGATAAAGCCGCCAATTCTGAGACACGCCTGGCTGAAGCCAGGGCTAACAGCATTACCACCTTCCATGTGAGATATTTTAATTCCACAGTGGTGAGTGGTTCAAACCAATGTGATTTTAGGAACCCCAAAACCACATTGAGATCCCAAGGTGCCACCGGGGGCACAAAAGGAGGCTGTATATGCAGTACCCCTTTGACAAACGTCTGGACTTCAGGCACTGAAGCCAGTTCTTTTTGGAAGAAAATCGACAGGGCCGAAATTTGAACCTTAATGGACCCTAATTTTAGGCCCATAGACAGTCCTGTTTGCAGGAAATGTAGGAAGCGACCCAGTTGAAATTCCTCTGTAGGGGCCTCCTTGGCCTCACACCACGCAACATATTTTCGCCAAAAGCGGTGATAATGTTTCGCGGTTACATCCTTCCTGGCCTTTATCAGGGTAGGGATGACTTCTTCTGGAATGCCTTTTTCCTTCAGGATCCGGCGTTCAACCGCCATGCCGTCAAACGCAGCCGCGGTAAGTCTTGGAACAGACAAGGTCCCTGCTGGAGCAAGTCCTTTCTTAGAGGTAGAGGCCACGGGTCCTCCGTGAGCATCTCTTGAAGTTCCGGGTACCAAGTCCTTCTTGGCCAATCCGGAACCACGAGTATAGTTCTTACTCCTCTCCTTTTTATGATTCTCAGTACTTTTGGTACACAGGAGGGAACACATACACTGACTGGTACACCCATGGTGTTACCAGAGCGTCCACCGCTATTGCCTGAGGGTCCCTTGACCTGGCGCAATATCTGTCTAGTTTTTTGTTGAGACGGGACGCCATCATGTCCACCTTTGGTTTTTCCCAACGGTTTACCATCTCTTGGAAGACTTCTGGATGAAGTCCCCACTCCCCCGGGTGAAGGTCGTGTCTGCTGAGGAAGTCCGCTTCCCAGTTGTCCACTCCCGGAATGAACACTGCTGACAGTGCTATCACATGATTCTCCGCCCAGCGAAGAATCCTTGCAGCTTCTGCCATCGCCCTCCTGCTTCTCGTGCCGCCCTGTCTGTTTACGCGGGCGACTGACGTGATGTTGTCCGATTGGATCAATACCGCCTGACCCTGAAGCAGAGGTTTTGCTTGACTTAGGGCATTGTAAATGGCCCTTAGTTCCAGAATGTTTATATGAAGAGATGTTTCCATGCTTGACCACAAGCCTTGGAAATTTTGTCCCTGTGTGACTGCTCCCCAGCCTCTCAGGCTGGCATCTGTGGTCACCAGGATCCAATCCTGAATGCCGAATCTGCGGCCCTCTAGTAGATGAGCACTCTGCAGCCACCACAGAAGAGACACCCTTGTCCTTGGCGACAGGGTTATCCGCTGATGCATCTGAAGATGCGATCCGGACCATTTGTCCAGAAGATCCCACTGAAACGTTCTTGCATGGAATCTTCCAAATGGAATCGCTTCGTAAGAAGCCACCATTTTTCCCAGGACCCTCGTGCACTGATGCACTGACACCTGGCCTGGTTTTAGGAGATTCCTGACTAGCTCGGATAACTCCCTGGCCTTCTCCTCTGGGAGAAACACCTTTTTCTGGACTGTGTCCAGAATCATTCCTAGGAACAGGAGACGTGTCGTTGGAATCAGCTGCGATTTTGGAATATTTAGGATCCACCCGTGCTGACGTAACACTAACTGAGATAGTGCTACTCCGACTTCTAACTGTTCCCTGGACCTTGCCCTTATCAGGAGATCGTCCAAGTAAGGGATAATTAAAACGCCTTTTCTTCGAAGAAGAATCATCATTTCGGCCATTACCTTGGTAAAGACCCGAGGTGCCGTGGACAACCCAAACGGCAGCGTCTGAAACTGATAATGACAGTTTTGTACTACAAACCTGAGGTACCCTTGGTGAGAAGGGTAAATTGGGACGTGGAGATAAGCATCTTTGATGTCCAGAGACACCATATAGTCCCCTTCTTCCAGGTTTGCTATCACTGCTCTGAGTGACTCCATCTTGAATTTGAACCTCTTTATGTAAGTGTTCAAGGATTTTAGATTTAAAATTGGTCTCACCGAGCCGTCCGGCTTCGGTACCACAAACAGCGTGGAATAATACCCCTTTCCCTGTTGTAGGAGAGGTACCTTGATTATCACCTGCTGGGAATACAGCTTGTGAATGGCTTCCAAAACTGCCTCCCTGTCGGAGGGAGACTTTGGTAGAGCAGACTTCAGGAACCGGCGAGGGGGAGACGTCTCGAATTCCAGTTTGTACCCCTGTGATACTACCTGCAGAATCCAGGGGTCCACTTGCGAGTGAGCCCACTGCGCGTTGAAATTTTTGAGACGGGCCCCCACCGTGTCCGAGTCCGCTTGTAAAGCCCCAGCGTCATGCTGAAGACTTGGCAGAAGCAGAGGAGGGCTTCTGCTCCTGGGAAGAGGCTGCCTGGTGCAGTCTTTTTCCTCTTCCTCTGCCCCGGGGCAGAAATGAGTGGCCTTTTGCCCGCCTGTACTTATGGGAACGAAAGGACTGAGTTTGAAAAGACTGTGTCTTTTTCTGCTGAGAGGTGACCTGGGGTAAAAAGGTGGACTTTCCGGCCGTTGCCGTGGCCACCAGGTCCGATAGACCGGCCCCAAATAACTCCTCTCCTTTAAACGGCAATACTTCCATATGTCGTTTGGAATCCGCATCCCCTGACCACTGTCGCGTCCATAACGCTCTTCTGGCCGAAATGGACATAGCACTCACTCTTGATGCCAGGGTGCAAATATCCCTCTGTGCATCACGCATATATAGTAATGCATCCTTCAAATGCTCTATAGTCAGTAATATACTGTCCCTATCCAGGGTATCAATATTTTCAGTCAGGGAATCCGACCACGCCACTCCAGCACTGCACATCCAGGCTGATGCGATTGCTGGTCGCAGTATAACACCAGTATGTGTGTATATACCCTTCTACTTTAGGGGGTGTTTCCCAACGCGCCCTAACCTCTGGCGGGAAAGGGTATAGTGCCAATAATTTATTAAAAATTAGCACTTTTTTATCGGGGGAAACCCACGCTTTATCACACACCTCATTTAATTCATCTGACTCAGGAAAAGCTACTGGTAGTTTTTTCACTCCCCACATAATACCCTTCTTTGTGGTACTTGTAGTGTCAGAAATGTTCAATGCCTCCTTCATTGCCGTGATCATGTAACGTGTGGCCCTACTGGACATTACGTTTGTCTCCTCACCGTCGACACTGGACTCAGTATCCGTGTCTGGGTCTGTGTCGACCCACTGAGGTAACGGGCGTTTTATCGCCCCTGACGGTGTCTGAGACGCCTGGACAGGCACTAATTGATTTGTCGGCTGTCTCATGTCGTCAACAGTTTTTTGTAAAGTGCTGACATTGTCACGTAGTTCTTTAAATACAACCATCCAGTCAGGTGTCGACTCCCTAGGGGGTGACATCACTAATACAGGCAATTGCTCTGCTTCCACATCATTTTCCTCCTCATACATGTCGACACAATCGTACCGACACCCAGCACACACACAGGGAATGCTCTGATAGAGGACAGGACCCCACTAGCCCTTTGGGGAGACAGAGGGAGAGTTTGCCAGCACACACCAGAGCGCTATATATCTATATAGGGATAACCTTATATAAGTGTTACTCCCTTTTATAGCTGCTGTTTATAATTTAGCTGCCAATAGTGCCCCCCCTCTCTCGTTTTTACCCTGATTCTGTAGGGACTGCAGGGGAGAGTCAGGGAGCCGTCCTTCCAGCGGAACTGTGAGGGAAAATAAGATTTTACTTACCGATAAATCTATTTCTCGTAGTCCGTAGTGGATGCTGGGGACTCCGTAAGGACCATGGGGATATAGCGGCTCCGCAGGAGACAGGGCACAATAATAAAAGCTTTAGGATCAGGTGGTGTGCACTGGCTCCTCCCCCTATGACCCTCCTCCAAGCCTCAGTTAGGATACTGTGCCCGGAAGAGCGTGCATAATAAGGAAGGATATTGAATCCCGGGTAAGACTCATACCAGCCACACCAATTACACCGTACAACCTGTGATCTGAACCCAGTTAACAGTATGATAACAACGAAGGAGCCTCTGACAAGATGGCTCACAACAAGAATAACCCGATTTTTGTAACAATAACTATGTACAAGTATTGCAGACAATCCGCACTTGGGATGGGCGCCCAGCATCCACTACGGACTACGAGAAATAGATTTATCGGTAAGTAAAATCTTATTTTCTCTGACGTCCTAGTGGATGCTGGGGACTCCGTAAGGACCATGGGGATTATACCAAAGCTCCCAAAACGGGCGGGAGAGTGCGGATGACCCTGCAGCACCGAATGAGAGACTCCACGTCCTCCTCAGCCAGGGTATCAAATTTGTAGAATTTAGCAAACGTGTTTGCCCCTGACCAAGTAACTGCTCGGCAAAGTTGTAAAGCCGAGACCCCTCGGGCAGTCGCCCAAGATGAGCCCCCTTCCTTTTGGAATGGGCTTTTACAGATTTTGGCTGTGGCAGGCCTGCCACAGAATGTGTAAACTGAATTGTATTACAAATCCAGCGAGCAATCGTCTGCTTAGAAGCAGGAGCACCCATCTTGTTGGGTGCATACAGGCTAAACAGCGAGTCAGATTTTCTGACTCCAGCCGTCCTGGAAACATATTTTTCAGGGCCCTGACAACGTCAAGTAACTTGGAGTCCTCCAAGTCCCTAGTACCCGCAGGTACCACAATGGGTTGGTTCATGTGAAAAACAGAAAACACCTTAAGGAGAAATTAAGGACGAGTCCTCAATTCTGCCCTGTCAGAATGAAAAATTAAGTAAGGGCTTTATATATGATAAAGCCGCCAATTCTGACACACGCCTGGCTGAAGCCAGGGCTAATAGCATCGTCACCTTCCATGTGAGATATTTTAAGTCCACAGTGGTGAGTGGTTCAAACCAATGTGACTTTAGGAAACTCAAAACAACATTGAGATCCCAAGGTGCCACTGGGGCACAAAATGAGGCTGTATATGCAGTACCCCTTTTACAAACATCTGAACGTCAGGCACTAAAGCCAGTTCTTTCTGGAAGAAATTCGACAGGGCCGAAATTTGAACCTTAATGGACCCTAATTTTAGGCCCATAGACAGTCCTGTTTTCAGGAAATGTAGGAAACGACCCAGTTGGAATTCCTCTGTAGGGGCCTTCTTGGCCTCACACCACGCAACATATTTTCACCAAATGCGGTGAAAATGTTTTGCGGTTACATCCTTCCTGTCTTTGACCAGGGTAGGGATGACTTCATCTGGAATGCCCTTTCAGGATCCGGCGTTCAACCGCCATGCCGTCAAACGCGGTCGCGGTAAGTCTTGGAACAGACAAGGCCCCTGCTGGAGCAGGTCCTTTCTTAAAGGTAGAGGCCACGGGTCTTCCGTGAACATCTCTTGAAGTTTCGGGTACCAAGTCCTTCTTGGCCAATCCGGAACCACGAGTATCGTTCTTACTCATCTCCCTCTCATGATTCTCAGTACTTTTGGTATGAGAGGCATAGGAGGGAACACATACTCTGACTGGTACACCCACAGTGTTACCAGAGCGTCCACCGCTATTGCCTGAGGGTCCCTTGACCTGGCGCAATATCTGTCTAGTTTTTTGTTCAGGCGGGACGCCATCATGTCCACCTTTGGTTTTTCCCAACGGTTTACAATCATGTGGAAGACTTCCCGATGAAGTCCCCACTCTCCCGGGTAGAGGTCATGCCTGCTGAGGAAGTCTGCTTCCCAGTTTTCCACTCCCGGAATGAACACTGCTGAGAGTGTTATCACATGATTTTTCGCCCAGCGAAGAATCCTTGTAGTTTCTGCCATTTCCCTCCTGCTTCTTGTGCCGCCCTGTTTACGTGGGCGACTGCCGTGATGTTGTCCCACTGGATCAATACCGGCTGACCTTGAAGCAGAGGTCTTGCTAAGTTTAGAGCATTGTAAATTGCCCTTAGCTCCAGTATATTTATGTGGAGAGAAGTCTCCAGACTTGATCACACTCTCTGGAAATTTTTTCCTTGTGTGACTGCTCCCCAGCCACTCAGGCTGGCATCCGTGGTCACCAGGACCCAGTCCTGAATGCCGAATCTGCGGCCCTTTCATAGATGAGCACTCTGCAGCCACCGCAGAAGAAACACCCTTGTCCTTGGAGACAGGGTTATCCGCTGATGCATCTGAAGATGCGATCCGGACCATTTTTCCAGCAGATCCCACGGAAAGGTTCTTGCGTGAAATCTACCGAATGGGATCGCTTTGTAAGAAACCACCATTTTTCACAGGATCCTTGTGCAATGATGCACTGATACTTTTCCTGGTTTTAGGAGGTTCCTGACTAGCTCGGATAACTCCCTGGCTTTCTTCTCCGGGAGAAAACATCCTTTTCTGGACTGTGTCCAGAATCATCCCTAGGAACAGTAGACGTGTCGTCGGAAAAAACTGCGATTTTGGAATATTTAGAATCCACTCGTGCTGTCGTAGAACTACTTAAGATAGTGCTACTCCGACCTCCAACTGTTCTCTGGACCTTGCCTTTATCAGGAAAGCGTCCATATTTCTTTTAAGAAGAATCATCATTTCGGCCATTACCTTGGTAAAGACCCGGGGTGCCGTGGACAATCCAAACGGCAGCGTCTGAACCGATAGTGACAGTTCTGTACCACGAACCTGAGGTACCCTTGGTGAGAAGGCAAATTTGGACATGTAGGTAAGCGTCCCCGATATCCAGTGACACCATATCGTCCCCTTCTTCCTGGTTCGCTATCACTACTCTGAGTGACTCCATCTTGATTTGAACGCTTGTATGTAAGTGTTCAAATATTTCAGATCTCACCGAGCCGTCTGGCTTCAGTACCACAATATAGTGTGGAATAATACCCCTTCCCTTGTTGTAGAAGGGGTACTTTGATTATCACCTGCTGGGAATACAGCCTGTGAATTGTTCCCAATACTGCCTCCCTGTCGGAGGGAGACGTTGGTAAAGCAGACTTCAGGAACTTGTGAGGGGGAGACGTCTCGAATTTCCAATGTACACCTGGGATACTACGTGTAGGATCCAGGAGTCCACTTGTGAGTGAGCCCCCTGCGTGCTGAAACTCTTGAGATGACCCCCTACCGCACCTGAGTCCGCTTGTACTGCCCCAGCGTCATGCTGCGGACTTGGCAGAAGCTGTGGAGGGCTTCTGTTCCTGGGAATGGGCTGCCTGCTGCAGTCTTCTTCCCTTTCCTCTACCCCTGGGCAGATATGACTGGCCCTTTTGCCCGCCTGCCCTTATGGGGACGAAAGGACTGAGACTGAAAAGACTGTGTCCTTTTCTGCTGAGATGTGACTTGGGGTAACAAAAGGTGGATTTTTCAGCTGTTGCCATGGCCACCAGGTCCGATGGACCGCCCCTTTATACGGCAATACTTCCATGTGCCGTCTGGAATCTGCATCACCTGACCACTGTCGTGTCTTCGTCTGGCAGATATGGACATCACATTTACTCTTGATGCCAGAATGCAAATATCCCTCTGCGCATCTCGCATATATAGAAATGCATCTATAGTCAATAAAATCTTGTCCCTGTCAAGGGTATCAATATTTTCAGTCAGGAAATCCGACCAAGCCCCCTCAGCGCTGCACATCCAGGCTGAGGCGATTGCTGGTCGTAGTATAACACCAGTATGTGTGTATATACTTTTAGGATATTTTTCAGCTTCCTATCAGCTGGCTCCTTGAGGGCTGCCGTATCTGGAGACGGTAACGCCCCTTGTTTTTATAAGCGTGTGAGCGCCTTATCCACCCTAAGGTGTGTTTCCCAACTCGCCCTAACTTCTGGCGGGAAAGGGTATACCGCCAATAATTTTCTATCGGAGGAAACCCACGTATCATCACACACTTCATTTAATTTATCTGATTCAGGAAAAACTACAAGTATTTTATTCACACCCTACATAATACCCTTATTTGTGGTACTTGTAGTATCAGAAATATGTAACACCTCCTTCATTGCCCTTAACATGAAACGTGTGGCCCTAAAGGAAAATACGTTTGTTTATTCACCGTCGACACTGGAGTCAGTGTCCGTGTCTGTGTCAACCGACTGAGGTAAATGGGCGTTTTTACAAGCCCCTGACGGTGTCTGAGACGCCTGGACAGGTACTAATTTGTTTGCCGGCCGTCTCATGTCGTCAACCGACCTTGCAGCGTGTTGACATTATCACGTAATTCCTAAATAAGCCATCCATTCCAGTGTCGACTCCCTAGAGAGTGACATCACCAATACAGGCAATTTGCTCTGCCTCCTCACCAACATCGTCCTCCTACATGTCGACACACACGTACCGACACACAGCACACACACAGGGAATGCTCTGATAGAGGACAGGACCCCACTAGCCCTTTGGGGAGACAGAGGGAGAGTTTGCCAGCACACACCAAAAACGCTATAATTATACAGGGACAACCCCTTATACAAGTGTTTTCCCTTATAGCATTTTTATATATGTAATCATATCGCCAAATAAGTGCCCCCCCTCTCTGTTTTAACCCTGTTTCTGTAGTGCAGTGCAGGGGAGAGCCTGGGAGCCTTCCTCACAGCAGAGCTGAGCAGGAAAATGGCGCCGTGTGCTGAGGAGAATAGGCCCCGCCCCCTTTTCGGCGGGCTCTTCTCCCGGAGTTTGTGAGATCTGGCAGGGGTTAAATACATCCATATAGCCTCAAGGGCTATATGTGATGTATTTTAGCCATAAAAAGGTATTATACATTGCTGCCCAGGACGCCCCCCCCAGCGCCCTGCACCCTCAGTGACAGTTGGTGACTGTTGGTGAAGTGTGCTGACAACAATGGCGCACAGCTGCAGTGCTGTGCGCTACCTTATGAAGACTGAAAGTCTTCTGCCGCCTGTTTCTGGACTCTGGACCTCTTCAACTTCGGCATCTGCAAGGGGGGTCGGCGGCACGGCTCCGGGACGAACCCCAGGGTGAGACCTGTGTTCCGACTCCCTCTGGAGCTAATGGTGTCCAGTAGCCTAAGAAGCAAATCCATCCTGCACGCAGGTGAGTTTACTTCTCTCCCCTAAGTCCCTCGTAGCAGTGAGCCTGTTGCCAGCAGGTCTCACTGAAAGAAAAAAACCTAACTTAAACTTTTATTCTAAGCAGCTCAGGAGAGCCACCTAGATTGCACCCTTCTCGGCCGGGCACAAAAATCTAACTGAGGCTTGGAGGAGGGTCATAGGGGGAGGAGCCAGTGCACACCACCTGATCCTAAAGCTTTTATTATTGTGCCCTGTCTCCTGCGGAGCCGCTATATCCCCATGGTCCTTACGGAGTCCCCAGCATCCACTAGGACGTCAGAGAAAATGGCGCTTGTGTGCTGAGGAGATAGGCTCCGCCCCTTCACGACGGCCTTATCTCCCGCTTTTTTCTGGAAAACTGGCAGGGGTTAAATACATCCATATAGCCCAGGAGCTATATGTGATGTATTTCTTTTGCCATCCTAAGGTATTTTTGTTTTTATTGCGTCTCAGGGCGCTCCCCCCCAGCGCCCTGCACCCTCAGTGACCGGAGTGTGAAGTGTGCTGAGAGCAATGGCGCACAGCTGCAGTGCTGTGCGCTACCTTAGTTGAAGACAGGAACGTCTTCTGCCGCCGATTTCACCGGACCTCTTCGTTCTTCTGGCTCTGTAAGGGGGCCGGCGGCGCGGCTCCGGGACCCATCCAGGCTGAACCTGTGATCGTCCCTCTGGAGCTAATGTCCAGTAGCCTAAGAAACCCAATCCACTCTGCACGCAGGTGAGTTCGTTTCTTCTCCCCTTAGTCCCACGATGCAGTGAGCCTGTTGCCAGCAGGACTCACTGAAAATAAAAAAACTAAAATAAACTTTTACTCTAAGCAGCTCAGGAGAGCCACCTAGCATGCACCCTTCTCGTTCGGGCACAAAAATCTAACTGAGGCTTGGAGGAGGGTCATAGGGGGAGGAGCCAGTGCACACCAGCTAGTTCAAGCTTTTACTTTTGTGCCCAGTCTCCTGCGGAGCCGCTATTCCCCATGGTCCTTACGGAGTCCCAGCATCCACTTAGGACGTTAGAGAAAATCTGTTTGCATCAAGCCTAGTGATAAAATAGAGAAGAGCATATTAAAGTGCCACAATGAGGTCTTTGGTGAAGTGGTAGCCAAAGAGGCACATAAAGTAAGAAAACACTCACATGTCCAAATGTAATAGTCTGCAGGTTGTGGAAAGTGCCAATGTTTTGTTGATTCATCTCACAGATAAATGGACAACAACACGTCACTTCCACAACTTGCAGTCTGTTACATTTTGCCCATATTTATAGCAAAATAACAACTTAAATTGACACCTACCTGTCATTCCATGACTTCTCATTCTTCCCATTTTATATTCTGCTTTAAGTGATGGCAGAAGTGCAGCTCCTATAGCAATGCCATCCAGCATTGCACTGAACTTAAGGACAATAGGCTTCTTCTCCAGTCCCTCTGGGAGTTGGGGAAATACATTGGTTTCAATTGGAGTTTGGTTTACACTTGTGGGGGTCTTTTCAGAAAGTAAAGGAGTTGCAACATCCTCTTTAGGAGGGGGCACCCTGTGAAAGAGATCCAACTGTAATCATGATTGAAGTTGAGGATACAGTGTGCAAATTTCATGAACAAATAACACAAATGGGGGAATTCAAATGTTTGAAAAGTTGGTTGGATGTCTGTTTTTTCGTGTCTATTAGAAATAGGGAAAAACAGACACCAAACTGACTTTTCAAACATTTGAATTCCCTCCAAAGAATCTTGCTCAGTCAGCTTACAATACATTCCTAAAGCAATCTGTTTATTTGTAGCATCTCTTGTTATTTTACTGAAAACATACTGTACAACGTGCCAAATTCACTTATTATAATAAGATTTTAAACCTACCAGTAAATCTTTTTCTCCTAGTCCGTAGAGGATGCTGGGGACTCCGTAAGGACCATGGGGTATAGACAGGCTCCGCAGGAGACATGGGCACTATAAAGAACTTTTAGTATGGGTGTGCACTGGCTCCTCCCTCTATGCCCCTCCTCCAGACCTCAGTTAGAGAACTGTGCCCAGAGGAGATGGACAATATGAGGAAAGGATTTTGTTAATCTAAGGGCAATATTCATACCAGCCCACACCAATCATACCATATAACCTGGAATATACGCAATCAGTTAACAGTATGAACAAAAAAACAGTATCAGTCAAAGACCGATTCCAACTGTAACATAACCCTTATGTAAGCAACAACTATATACACAAGTCTTGCAGATTTAGTCCGCACTGGGACGGGCGCCCAGCATCCTCTACGGACTAGGAGAAAAAGATTTACCGGTAGGTTTAAAATCTTATTTTCTCTTACGTCCTAGAGGATGCTGGGGACTCCATAAGGACCATGGGGTTTATACCAAAGCTCCCAACCGGGCGGGAGAGTGCGGATGACTCTGCAGCACCGACTGAGCAAACGCAAGGTCCTCACCAGCCAGGGTATCAAACTTGTAGAATTTTGCAAAAGTGTTTGAACCCGACCAAGTAGCTGCTTGGCAAAGCTGTAATGCCGAGACGCCTCGGGCAGCCGCCCAAGAAGAGCCAACCTTCCTACTGGAATGGGCCTTTACCGAATTTGGTAACAGCAATCCAGCCGTAGAATGAACCTGCTGAATCGTGTCACAGATCCAGCGAGCAATAGTCTGCTTAGAAGCAGGAGCGCCAACCTTGTTGGCTGCATACAGGACAAACAGAACCTCTGTTTTCCTAACCCTAGCCGTCCTGGCTACATAAATTTTTAAGGCCCTGACTACATCCAGGGACTTGGAGTCCTCCAAGTCCCCCGTAGCCACAGGCAGCACAATAGGTTGGTTCATGTGAAAAGACGAAACCACCTTAGGTAGATATTGAGGACGAGTCCTCCATTCCGCTCTATCCACCTGGAAAATCAGATAGGGGCTCTTGTGAGACAAAGCCGCCAATTCGGACACCCGCCTTGCAGATGCCAAGGCCAATAACATGACCACTTTCCAAGTGAGAAATTTCAATTCAACTGTTTGAAAAGGCTCAAACCAGTGCGATTTAAGGAACTGTAACACTAAGTCAAGGTCCCATGGTGCTACTGGGAGCACAAAAGGAGGCTGGATGTGTAGCACTCCCTTTACAAAAGTTTGGACTTCTGGGAGAGAAGCCAATTCCTTCTGGAAGAATATAGACAGGGCCGAAATCTGTACCTTAATGGAGCCTCACGTTAGGCCCATATCCACTCCTGTCTGTAGAAAGTGGATAAAACGGCCCAAGTGGAAACCTTCCGTAGGATCTGTAACGGACGCAGCCCAGCTGGCTCATGAGGAGTACTTTTTGCCAGCCTGTTTCTGGATTCAGTGCGTTAGTGTAAAGAGACCGGACAGAACTTGGTTATCACCTATACCGCATGCTGCCTGGATTCCCAATAGAACTGGACATCACATATTATTGTGAAACATTATCCCTCTGTTATATGTGTTTGTGTTTAACAGGGAATAATATGTCTAGCCTGATGTTTTGTACAGAATGCATATGAAGATGTATATATATGAATGTACTGGTTATTGTATTATAGTTTGTAAAATAATGTGTGTGTCCCCCCCATGTGGCTGCTTTGATAACCTGTGTGTTTGCTGTTGGAGATACAGCCAGTCTCAGATGTCAGTCCATACACCCCCCTCATTCTTACCCACACAATGGATTCCAGGCCACACAATCAGATTAATTAAGGTTCATTTAGTTAACATCTATTGTGTGCTAGAGGCATGCCTGGGCATGTTAAAGTAGGTCTATCTGAAAGTGTTCTGTAGTCAGCCCCTTTAATGTAACCCACCCAATACAGAGCCAGAAGGTGTCGCCTTATGGTAGGACAGACAAAGGTTTGAGGATAACAGAGGCTATTGAAACAGAGAGTGCATGGAAGTTCCTGGCCTGAGAGGAGTGATGTGTTTGGCTTCTGAAAGCTACTGGTAAGATAGTGCTGCCAGTGTGCTGAGGCCTAGAAGCATTGTTGGAATCCACTGGTTTCAAGAGGCTACTGGACGTGCACTGAGGGAGAGATCTACACAGAAGGACAGAGAGAGTGGATGTACCTCTGTAGTGGAGACACCGACTAGGCATTGCGGTGCCATCAGTGGAAAAGGGCACTGTGTGAGCTGGTATCCCAGACCAGGGGACTCAGAACTACTGCTGGCAGGCTGGCAGGAGACTGTAATTCTAAACTACTGTGGGGACTTAGTAAGTAAGATACCATCCTGGCATGTAATAGTTACTGTTTTAGTGTACTGTGTGTATATTTACAATAAAGGGCATTTGCCACTTTACTAAACTGTTTACCTGAGTGATCAGAGAATCCCTATCTTCACAATTGGTGGCAAGCAGTGGGGTCACTCATTCCCAGTTTACCCTGGGTAAGGCTGCGAGAGGTGTCAGCGGAGGGCACCTAAGAGCCTTGTAAACAGTTTGGCACACAGTAGCCAGGTATCTTGCTGAAAAGTTTAGTACGTTTGGAAAGTCAGCAGTATGGAGGCAGAAACAGAGGTGTACAAAAACCTCAACAAGAGATTCCTGCATATGGTCTGTCGAGCACGAGGTATTAAGGTGACCGCAACAGATGTAAAGGAATCATTAATTGCGAAATGGCTGAAATGGGATCAAGAACACCCTTGTGATGAGGAGGAGGACTCTGAGGAGTCAGATGAGGAGGAACAAGTGACGGAGTGGTTGAGACCTACAGCCGGGACATTCGATGCCAGTAACCGCAGGGAGAGCAGAGGATCGGAGGTGGGATCCCGAGGGTTAGTACAACCCCGTCTGAAAGCCCTTAGAGAGGGGAAGGTTGGAGAAAAGTTTGAAAAGACACCGGAGGTATTACAGGCCCGTCTAGAAGCACTGGGAGATTGCGCAACACCAGAGGATCGGATGCGGGTAATAAAGGAGGTGCTGGAATTACCAGACAACAGTCCTACAGTGCGGACTCTTGCACCAGCAGCCACCGTTCTACAGACTGCCCTGTCCCATCAGGATGAGCCCCAGGGCAGGTGCCAGCGACGCAACGTCGCGTCTGACGTTTCATACAGAGGAGATTCGCAGAGCCAGCGACTGGGTCAGAGGATGGATAGCTCGAGCAGTCGGCTGATGGAATCCACACTGAGATGGCGTGAACAGACCAGGGAGCAGGTCGTGCTGGACTACCCCAGGAGACAGTGGTGTCTGGGTCATACCGAGCAGGTAAGTGCAGTGAATGCTACCCTGCACTACCCTATACCAGGAAATTCAGAGGAACGGATGAGTTGTGTATCTGCTGGGCTTTTAGCTGTCCCATGTGCTATACTGGGGGAGGCTACTGAAAATGAGAAGGAAGTGGGGTCTGTCATTCAGATACCCCAGGAGGAGATGCACTATACCTTCCCATTTTCAGAGGTGGAAAATGAAGAAATGGTGAATGAATGCCAGTTCCAAGAAGATGTTGGTGTCATGGGTAGTAAGTAAGATACCATCCTGGCATGTAATAGTTACTGGTTTAGTGTACTGTGTGTGTATATTTACAATAAAGGGCATTTGCCACTTTACTAAACTGTTTACCTGAGTGATCAGAGAATCCGTATCTTCACAGGATCATTCTTGGCTTCACACCAAGATACATACTTTCTTCAGATACAGTGATAATGTTTCGCCGTCACTTCCTTCCTAGCCCTTATCAGAGTAGGGATGACTTCTTCCGGAATACCCTTCTCCGCTAGTTTACGGTGTTCAACCGCCATGCCGTCAAACGTAACCGCGGTAAGTCTTGGAACACGCAGGGCCCCTGCTGCAACAGGTCCTCTCTGAGAGGAAGAGGCCACGGATCTTCTGTGGGCATCCCCTGAAGATCTGAATACCAGGCCCTACGAGGCCAATCTGGAACAATGAGTATTGTCAGTACTCTTTTCTTTCTATTGATTCCCAATATTTTTGAGATGAGAGGAAGAGGAGGAAACACATAGACCGACTGAAACACCCATGGTGTCACCAGGGCGTCCACCGCTACTGCCTGAGGGTCCCTTGACCTGGCGCAATACCTCCAAAGCTTCTTGTTGAGGCGTGATGCCATCATTTCTATTTGAGGAAGCTCCCAACGACTTGTTATCTCTGCAAAGACTTCTTGATGAAGTCCCCACTCTCCTGGATGGAGATCGTGTCTGCTGAGGAAGACTGCTTCCCAGTTGTCCACTCCCGGAATGAATATCGCTGAAAGAGCGCTTACGTGATTTTCTGCCCACCGCAGTATCCTGGTGGCTTCCGCCATTGCCACTCTGCTCTTTGTATCGCCTTGGCGGTTTACATGAGCCACAGCTGTAACGTTGTCTGATTGAATCAGAACCGGTAGGTCGCAAAGAAGATTCTCCGATTGTCGTAGGCCGTTGTAAACGGCCCTTAATTCCAGTATGTAGATGTGTAGGCAAGCCTCCTGGCTTGACCACAGTCCCTGAAAATGTCTTCCTTGTGTGACTGCTCCCCATCCTCGGATGCTCGCGTCCGTGGTCACCAGAACCCAGTCCTGAATGCCGAACCTACGACCTTCTAGAAGATGAGCACTCTGCAGCCACCACAGGAGAGACCCTGGCCCTGGGGGACAGGGTTATCTTCCGATGTATTGGAAGAGGACACCCGGACCACTTGTCCAGAAGGTCCCACTGAAAAGTCCATGCCTGAAACCTGCCGAAGGGGATGGCCTCGTAGGTTGCCGCCATTTTCTCCAGTACTCGAGTGCATTGATGGACTGACACTCTTTTTTGTTTTAACAGGTCTCTGACCCTGTTCTGGAGTTCCAGGGCTTTTCCCATTGGGAGAAAAAAAACCTCTTCTGTTCTGTGTCCAGAATCATGCCTAAGAAAGACAGCCGAGTTGTTGAAACCAACTGTGACTTTGGTAGATTTAGAATCCAGCCATGTTGCTGCAGCACTCTTAGGGAAGACGACCCGCTTTTCTGCAAGTGTTCCTTTGATCTCGCTTTTATCAGGAGATCGTCCAAGTACGGGATAATTGTGACTCCCTGCCTGCGCAGGAGTACCATTACTTCCGCCATTACCTTGGTGAAAACCCTTGGGGCCGTGGAAAGCCCAAATGGCAACATCTGAAATTGGAAATGACAGGCCTGTACAGCGAATCTCAGGTACGCTTGATGAGGAGGATAAATGGGGACATGAAGGTATGCATCCTTTATGTCTAGTGACACCATAAAGTCCCCCCCCTTCCAGGCTGTAGATCACTGCACTGAGCGATTCCATCTTGAACTTGAACCTTTTTAAGTACAGGTTCAGGGATTTTATGTTGAGAATGGGTCTGACCAAGCCATCCGGTTTCGATTGCCCCAAATAGGGTTGAATAGTACCCTTTTCCCTGTTGCATTAAGGGAATTTCTGATAATCACTTGCTGTAGCCACAGCTTTCGAATTGCAGCCCACACTATCTCCCTCTCTGGGGGGAGACGTTGGTAAAGCCGATTTGAAGAATCGGCGGGGAGGCACGTCTTTGAATTCCAGCTTGTAACCTTGGGACACAATTTCCATCACCCAAGGATCCACATCCGACTAAACCCAGACGTGGCTGAAGAGTCGAAGACGTGCCCCCACCGGAGCGGACTCCCTCCGTGGAGCCCCAGCGTCATGCGGTGGATTTAGTAGAAGCCGGGGAGAACTTCTGTTCCTGGGAACTGGCCGTAGCAGGCATTCTTTTTCCCTCTACCCTTACCTCTGGCGAGGAAGGAAGAGCCCCGACCTCTTCTGTACTTATGCGACTGAGAGGACTGCATCTGATACTGCAGCGTTTTCTTTTGCTGTGGGGGAACATAAGGCAAAAAAAGATAGATTTACCCGCGGTAACTGTTGAAACCAGGTCCGCGAGACCTTCCCCAATTAAAAGCTCACCCTTGTAAGACGAAATTTCCATATGTCTCTTTGAGTCGGCATCACCCGTCCATTGGCTGGTCCACAGCATATATGACTGCGTCTTTGATGTGACCTAAGGTCAATAAACTGGTATCCCTATCTAGGGTATCGATATCAGCTGACAAGGTATCTGTCCAAGCTGCTACCGCGCTACAAACCCAAGCCGATGTTATTGCCGGTCTGAGCAAAGCCCCCGTATGTGTATAAATTGATTTTAAGGTAGTTTCATGCCTGCAATCCGCAGGACATTTTAGTGTCACCGTGTCCAGGGACGGTAGGGCCACCTTTTTAGATAAGCGTGTTAAGGCCTTGTCGACCGTGGGTGATGATTCCCACCGTCTCCTGTCCTTTGAGGGGAAAGGATACGCCATAATAATTCTTTTGGGAATCTGCAGTTTTTTGTCTGGAGTTTCCCCATCCTTTTCAAATCATGCGTTCAGCTCATAAGATGGGGGAAATGCTACCTCAGGTTTCTTTACCTTAAACCTGTGTACCCTAGTGTCAGGGACAGCGGGGTCATCTGTGATATGCAAAACATCTTTTATTGCAATAATCAAAAATTGAATACTTTTTGCCACCCTTGGATGTAACCTTGCATTATCATAGTCAACACTGGAGTCAGAATCCGTGTCGGTATCAGTGTCTACTATTTGGGACAGGGGACGTTTTTGAGACCCTGAAGGGCCCTGTGACACAGTCAAATCCTTGGACTCTGCTATGTCCAATCTCTTATGTAATAAATTTACATTTGCATTTAAAACATTCCACATGTCCAACCAATTAGGTGTCGGCGTTGCCGACGGAGACACCACAATCATCTGCTCCACCTCCTCCTTAGATGAGCCTTCCGCTTCAGACATGCTGACACACATACCGACACAACCCCACACACACAGGGATATTTATATGGAGACAGATCCCTAATAAGGCCCTTTGGAGAGACAGAGAGAGAGTATGCCAGCACACACCCAGCGCCACTGACACCGGAAAAAGAATTCCCAGATAAAACAGCGCTTTTATATAAATAAATTATATATATATATATATATATATATATCACATTATATACATTCACTGCTGCTAATAAGTGCCCTCCCCCCAGCAGGGAAGAGTCCGGGGAGCCAGCTCCATGCTGTGGAGAAAATGGCGCTTTCCGTGCTGAGGGATCAAGCTCTGCCCCCTCACCGGCGGGCTTCGGTCCCGCTCATTTTTACAATACTGGCGGGGGTTATGATATATAGTGCCTCTGTAGATTATATATGTATGTTTGCCAGCACTAGAGGTTTATTGCTGCCCAGGGCGCCCCCCTGCGCCCTGCACCCATCAGTGCCTTGTGTGTGGGAGCAATGGCGCGCAGCGTTACCGCTGCGCGCTTACCTCAGTGAAGATCTGAAGTCTTCTGCCGCCTTGAAGTCTTCTTTTCTTCTTATACTCACCCGGCTTCTATCTTCCGGCTCTGCGAGGAGGACGGCGGCGCGGCTCTGGGAAGAACGGCAGGGTGAGACCTGCGTTCCGACTCCCTCTGGAGCTAATGGTGTCCAGTAGCCTAAGAAGCAGAGCCTATCACTTAAGTAGGGCTGCTTCTCTCTCCTCAGTCCTACGACGCAGGGTGCCTGTTGCCAGCAGTGCTCCCTGAAAATAAAAAACCTAACAAAATTCTTTTTCAGAGAAACTCAGGAGAGCTCCCCTGTAATGCACCCTATCTCCTCTGGGCACGAGATCTAACTGAGGTCTGGAGGAGGGGCATAGAGGAAGGAGCCAGTGCACAGCCATACTAAAAGTTCTTTGTAGTGCCCATGTCTCCTGCGGAGCCCGTCTATACCCCATGGTCCTTACGGAGTCCCCAGCATCCTCTAGGACGTAAAAGAAATAGTGTTTCCAGTAGCCTTATCTTGCTTTCTGAGCAACTTCTAGGGAGCGGCAGATGATCATGAAAAAACGTTTGCATTTCTAATGTGCATATTGTGACTCACACAGTGGATGGCTGCCGGATGAGGTCTGAGATCTGCTTGGAGAGTTGGTGGGAGCTGCGCACCATCATGCTGTGCAGTGTAGCTGGGTGCTGTGGAATGTTTATGCTGATGGCTCCAACTTTGAAAACAGCAGCGTTGCTTGTCCTCAGGCCTCTTTGGGCACTATAAAGAGCCTGGGATTTTGCAATGCTGCACTTTACCACCGTCCTGGATAAATAGAAATGACAGATTTAACACATTTATTCTGTGCATCTTTCCAACTATGTAAATGTGAAATAAGAGACAGGTTGCACATCTACAGTACATGCGTTATCTACACTCATGCTTATGTTTATTAAGCTTACAGAGACGACAAGGTACAGAAAAAAGCGCCACACTGAACAGTATTTGATGTATTATATGAATGATTCAGTATTCTCTGTGATGATTAATATCCTGATGTTATTAGAAGAATAATAATGATTATCTGGTTGTACTAATACACATTAGTGGAAAACCAAATATATTTTCAGGGCTTGGATATAGAACAAGGGAATTCTACTTTAGAATCTCTTTCAGCAGTAAGTAAACACTGAAAACGCTGTAAGACTATAACAGGAGTCCCACACCCACACAGAGTAAAGTTATACCCCTTTCAGATTGGCAGAGTCGGGTCGCACCCAGGAATTTGTACACGGGTGCTTCCCGGGGTACGACCTGGCTTGAGACCCCTTTACAGACTTGCGGACCAACCCAGCATATTGCCGAGTTGGTGACGTCACCACAGACACTACAGGATGATCATCTCCAAGTGGCGTTTCCTCCTATGCAGAGAACGGGTGCCCGGTCGCCTGGACCCGGGCTTACCGTTCACACTGCACCACATCTTGGGTCGATTCCGGCTTCAACCCAGGTCGCAACCTGAGATTAAATGTCGGGACGCTTGACCCGGGATATTCATTCAGGACCCTTTCAGACTAAGCAAAATCCCAGGTTGATGTGCGTTTACGTGCAATAACCCAGGAAATTTATGCTAGTCTGAAAAGGGGTATAACTGTAGGCTCACTACATCCTGTACACGAACGCACTGAAGACTGGCTTTTTATTATCTAGTGCCATTGATGGTACGGTAGTAACGCTGGTTCCTACAACAATTGGTTTTTAAAAAGCATTTATTAAAGACCAATGTGCTCCAAACCCCGAAAGGTCACCGTTAACCTATGTTTGCTTTAGCCTTTTTTTTTTTTTTTAAATAATTGCACAGATAAATTCTAAGTAAGCAACTCCTAATCGTAGTGAGACTGTTACAATTGAAGTGTTTATTCAAGTTGGAGATTAAGGTACTGTAGCTGTGTAACAGAGTTAACGCTATGAAATTCCTTATAGAGCAAAATCTAAACAGGATTTCTCTAGCAAAAATCCACAATTAGACTCTGCACAGATGATTATATGTTGGGACCATCTTTTAAAACTCATGATCTCAAGTTTTTATTAAATTCTAGTTCTGCTTTAGCAGCTCATGACAAACTAATACATATATTTCAAATATTTAAACTACAACATGACCCTACTGAATCCAAATACTTACCCAGGTTTAATCTAATTTCTAAATGGCTTACTGCATTTCTGTTTTTGTAAAAATAAAAAAAAACAGGCCAAACCATTACATGCCATAGAAATAAAATCTCTGTAGGAGGACTTCATATAAAGCACATAATAGAAACACATCACAAGGTCACAACCACTAAACAATTATCAAGACATACAGAAACTCTTGTTTGGCTGTGCTTGTTGGAGATGTAGGGAAATCCTCCAGTCTAAAGATGAAGGTACAAGAGAAAGCAAGAAGAAACAAAAACAAATCAAAGAATAAACAAACAATTATGCAACACTGGTTTGTTAAATACTGCAAACAATATAACTGGAGGTTGGAAAAGTGAGGCCACAAGCTTATATTTTCGCATCGAATTCTATTCCATCCTATTCCCCGTGAAGGGTGTCTGTAAACACCAGAAACAGCGCCCAAACTTGCAACCCTCACTACCCGTTTTAGTGTCCAACTCACAGTTTTTGCTCACATCCCTATGGGGTTGCAAAGAAAAATCTGCGAGTCAGCCATACTTCGCGGGGAAGAGGAATGACCCCAGTATGTCAGATGGCTTAAGTCAAACTGCACGGTCTTTACCAGAAAACATAGCCTTTTATTAAATTTAGAGATTCTCACCCTAAAAGCAGCAATCCCATTAAAAAAAACAAAAAAAAACTTTTAACATAAATCACTGTGGAAGGCTATAAGAAGGAGCTTGATCATTTTCTTCTCATTTTTTAGACTGCTATTAGTGATTTTCTACACTGCTATGTGGCTATCACCATGGACACCACAGTTACATGACACCATGTTGTGAGGTCCTGAAATGCTCAACCTGTGTTCCGTTTTTACTATAATCCTCTTGCTTCATTCTACGCCTCTACCATCTCTTAACATGCTGACAGCATGAGAGTAGCATCCACAAAAGTTTTCCCTCTAGAGTGATTTTGAAAGATGACTAATTTATAGTAGGATGCCAGAGAAAAACTGCCATCATACATATATTTTAAAAGGTATGTAACTTGCGATTTAAGATAATAAAAACATGGGATTGCTTCTTTAAGTATTCCAAATCCTGATACAAATACAAAATCTGGGGCAGATGTATTAAGCCTGGAGAACTGATAAAGCAGAGATAAGTGGAAGGTGATCATTACGGGTTTGAAATGACAGGAGCTGATTGGCTGGTGCGTTATCACCTTCTACTTATCACTTCTTTATCACTTCTCCAGGCTTAATACATCAACCCCTAGGTTCTTTAAACCTATCCTTAAATGTTAAGTGTGTCAAAAACTGCTCTAAATTTGAATTAGTTGATATGTAAAAATGTATAGTAACTTAGGGGTATATTCAATTGAAGTTGAAAACTGCCGTCTGTCGAAAAGACGTCAGTTTTCGACTTTTTAAGGTGGAATTCCTGATTTGACTTATTCAATATTTTGCTAAACTTTTCAACAAGTACGTGGATCGGCGGAATAGCTGCCGATCCACGTGTTTATGTCGAAAACGGGGCCAAATCCGACAGGTTTTGGCCCCCTTTTCAACCATCTCAGTCCGTCATCAAAATGATGTCGGAATGACATGCGGACCCGGAGGAGGCGAGGGGGGGAGCCGCAGGGAGACGGGGGGGGGGGGGGGAGGGGGGGGTACAGCCGGCGGGCACACAGGAGAGATCAGCGCTGCAGCTGGTTGTCACTCAGCCGCCCGACCTCACGGCAGCTTCCACCGGGCTCCAGCACGCTGCCGTGAGGTCGGGCGGCTGAGTGACATCCTGCTGCAGCGCTACTGTAGCGCTGATCCTCCCCTCTCCTCCTCTGGGTCCCATCTAAAATTCGACTTGAAAAAGTTGAATTAAGATGGGGATTGAATAGGGGTTGTCGGATCCATTCCGACAAATACATGTCGGAATGGAGCAGACTTTAATTGAATATACCCCTTATAATGTGATAATGTAGGCTTAGTAAAATTCAGATTTGCAGAACAGTTGCAAAGTAAACTTATTATCTTAAAAAAGTCTAATGTTTTTATTAATTTCCCTTAAAATAGTTTAAAAGAGCAAATTATAACAGATTTGATTGGTATATGTGAACAAAACTGTATTATAAGATATAATATTATTCTAAATGCATTAAACATGTTCAGATTATCAAAACCTATTACATTAGTATCTGCTCTTTAATGTATTTTACTGAAGAAAAGTACCCAATTCTACTGTCAAAATGTCATATTGAAATTCTTAAATATGACATAGAACATAGGGGTAGATGTATGATCCTCAATTATGGGAGGGAAGCACTATCAGCGAACATTGGGTGGTATTCAATTATTTTCACCCCCTTCCACACCCGTTCTGTTTCTGCTGACGGGACTGGTATAATCATTTCAGCTCGCTACCCCTGGGGTAGCAAGGGCACCCAACCCTTTACGCAGCTAAACCTGATTACTATGGGCGCAATATGCGCGATAACGGGGATCACTTTAGAGAGGAGATTGGGCGTGATATATCACTTGAATACCGCCCACTATATTGAATGATACCGCTTCTCCCCATGTATGACTCTGGCAGTGTGTGCTACATGACAGAGGCTACAAGATGGCACTCTGATATGCCGGGAAATGTATGAATGGTCAGTGGCACTATTGATATCGAGAGCTGCAGGTGTCGTTGCCCATTCCACACTGCAGGGACAGATCTGTCTCTGGCTGTGGCGGATGCTGGCTCCTGGCTGCATAGATGATTTGTGATAATAGCGAGATATCACGCATGCCCAGTGAGCCGGCCAGAAGGAGTGACACAGTGCATCAGCCCTAAGCTGATGCACTGTGGGCTCTGACTGTGATCGCTGGAGGGGCTCCGGCAGACGAGATGGTAATACATCTCATCGGTGTTAAGTCCAACTTTGCCTTGGTAAAGAGGTGAAGCATGAAGTGCTATAGCAGCATGATACGTGCCACTATAATACATCTCCCACTTAATCGGTTAATGGTCATATTTGCTTGCACATCAATGGGACCAGCAACACATTGTAAGCAATGACATGTGAAAGCATCAATCGTAGGTTATAAGGCAGTGAGAAAAGGCACATTATGGTAGACTTACCATTGTTAACTTTCTTTCTGCGAGGTACACTGGGTTCCACAGGGAAACATCAGGGGAGTGTAGAGTGGATATTGATCGAGAGGCACCAACAGGCTAAAGCTTTAGGCTGTCCCAGGATGCATTGGGGCCTCCTCTATAACCCCGCCTCAAGGCACTGTGAGCTCAGTTTCGCTAACCAGTCCAATGCAGGAGCAGGTAAGAGAGAAGGTAGATGTTAGTCACATAGAACCACATTCTCACGACAGGAGAAGGGACCAGCGGCTAATGCCATACAAACCCATAGAAGCTAGGTGCGTCAGGGTGGGCGCCCTGTGGAACCCAATGTACCTTGCAGAAAGAGAGTTAACAATGGTAAGTCTACCATAACTCTTCTTTTCTGCAGCAGGTTACATTGGTTTCCACAGGGAAACATCGGGGATGTCCTAAAGCAGTTCCTCAAGGGAGGGGACGCGCCTTAGTGTGTATGAGAACCTGGTGTCCAAAAGAAGCATCCTGGGAGGTGGAAGTATGAAAGGCATAGAACCTAATAAACGTGTTCACAGAGAACCACTTAGCCGCCTTGCACAATTGTTCTGTGGACGCACCACGGCGGGCCAGCCAAGAAGGTCCAACAAGCCGAGTAGAATGGGCATGAATAGCAGCAGGAGCTGGGAGACCAGCCTGCGCATAAGCTTGTGCAATCACCATTCTAAACCATCTTGCCAAGATTTGCTTATTCGCAGGCCAGCCACGTTTGTGTAAACCAAACCAAACAAAAAGGGAATCCGACCTCCTGATAGGGGCAGTCCTCTCCACATATATACGGAGAGTCCATACCCCACCCAAAGATCGCTCTTTGGAGGACAAATCAGAAGAGATAAAGGCCAGAACCACAATCTCTTGGTTAAGGTAAAAAGATGACACCACCTTAGGTAAATAACCCGGGCGAGTTCTAAGAACTGCCCGGTCATGATGAAATATTAGAGAGGGTGGACGACAGGACAATGCACCTAAGTCCAACACCCGTTTAGCAGAGGCAATAGCCAGTAAAAACAAGACCTTGGCAGTGAGTATCTGTTTTTAAAAAGTACTTGCATCGCCGAGTATATCGACACTCTGGGGCGACAAAGGAAGCATCTTATCCTGTCTTGAAGTCTCAGGACTTTTTCTGGAGACAGAAACAGTTGTTGACTGTGTGTCCAGGAGTGCCTCCAGGTGCACCATGTTCTGAGCTAGGACCAACGAGGATTTCTTCCAATTGATGAGCCACCCGTGGGCTTGTAGGAAGCTTACCTTCAGTTGTAGATTACAGAGGAGGACATTGTGGGAGTCTGCCAGAATCAGCAAGTCGTCCAGATACGGCAGGATCCTGACTCCCTAGAGACAGAGATGTGCCGTCATTACGGCCATGACTTTGGTGATGATCAGAGGAACCGTAGCCAGTCCAAATAGCAGAGCCTGGAACGGATAGTGGAGGGTGCCAATAGCAAACCGCAGATACTGCTGATGCGACATGGATATAGGTATATGCAGGTAGGCATCATGTATATTCAGGGATACCATATAGTCTCCGGGTTCCATAGCCAGTATAATTGAGTGCAGTGTTTCCATACAGAACTTGGACACTCTCACAAACTTGTTGAGTATAGGCCGGAAAGACCCATTGGGTTTCAGAACTAGAAACAGGGTCGAGTAGTAACCTCTGCCTCACTGGGCCAGAGGAACCGGCACTACCACTTCTGTATTCAGGAGAGAACTCACAACCTTTTGCAAAGCTTGCGCCTTTAACGGATCCGAAGGGATAACCGTGGCGCAAAACTGGCGAGGGGGACGTCTCTTGAAGGAGACTGCGTACCTGTGAGAGACAACTTCTCGCACGCATGCGTCTGAAGTAGTCATTAACCAGACCTGGGTGAACTGCAGAAGTTGGCCTACCACCCTGGGGAAGGCATGCCCCGTCATGCAGCAGGCTTGTCTTGTTTAAAAGCAGGCTGACGGGTCTCCCAGAACTGCTTTGCTTTGGGCTTAGTGGTTTTGGAAGCACGAGATTGTCTCGGGTATGCCTGACCTATTGCTTTGTCTTGAGGCCGAAAGGAATGAAAAGTGGTACCTTTAGCCTTCTGTGCAGAAGGATTAGTATTTGGGAGAAAGGCAGTCTTTGCAGCCGCCAATTCAGACACTTCCCCAAACAAAATGTCTCCCTTAAAGGGGAGTACCTCCAAGGTCTTTTTGGAGTCTGGGTCCACCTTCCATGACCTCAACCACAGAATATGGCAAGCCAAGACAGACGTAGTCGACGCCTTGGCGGCCAACACACCTGCCTCAGAGGACGCCTCCTGAATGTAATAGGCAGCGGTGGTAATGTGAGACAGGTATTGTCTGGCATTGTCAGATATATCCTCGGGCAGCTCTTCCTCTAATGCCTGAACTCCAATTCCTTTTACAGCCCAAGAGGCCGCAATAGTGGGTCTATGTACAGCACGTGTAAGGGAGTAAATAGATTTCAGGCATCCCTCCACACGCTTATCTGTCAGTTCCTTCAGTTAAGTGACATTGGTGACAGGCAGAGTGGACAACACCACTATGCGGGTGACATGAGAATCCACCAGCGGTGAATTTTACCTCTTGTTACATAACTCTGCAGGGAGAGGATAGCGAGCCAAGGCCCATTTAGACAGAGGGAATTTCTTCCCTGGATTAGAGCAGGGCTCCTGCCTGATGTCCACCAAATGGTCAGAATGGGGTAATAGATTTTTAACCAACTTTTGCCATTTAAACATATCAGTTTTCTGAGCCACAGTAGTGGAATCCTCATCAGTGATTTGTAGGATTTGCTTAATAGCAACCACAAGGGCAGGGACATCAATTTGCAATAGAGAATCCTTGTCAGAAACACCTTATTCAGTGTCTGACAGGACAGTATGCTCCTCCTCCTCTTCAGATGAAACATCTGAGAGATCCCTGGATTGTGAGGAGGAAGCAGCACACTTAGATGACCCAGAGACACTCGAGTGACCTGGACTAGATTTTTGTCTGACCAAGGAATTATTTAATTGCTGCAACTGGTTAGGCAAATGTTCCGCCCAAGGTGGATTAACCATAGGGACAATTTGTGGCTGTAATGGCACAGGTGGTCCCATAGGGGGCGTAAGGCGTTCCACCAGAGTACCCGGTAGGTTTGTGAACGCAACCCAGGGTGGCTCCTGATTGGTTACAGGAGCTGCAGGACTGACTGGGAGATGTATGATACATAGTACACAGACCATCATACACAACTTTCCCCTCTGGTAAATCTTTGGCGCATGCTCTGCATGATGCAGGGGCGTCAACAGACTTACTATCCTTCTTGATTGACATTGTACTCAAATGCAACAAAAGGGCAAATTAGTACGATAAAGCAAGACAGAGCAAAATACCTGCAAATAAATCCGTTAGTATGTGTCTGTAGACACAGTACACAACACCAGCGAATAAATCCGGTATTATGTGACTGAGTACAAAGTAGAATACACGTAATAAGTAAATACTGTGACGCACTATATCTATGACCCTGACGAACCTAGTCCCCTAGGGTACAGAATATAGTGATAGATATATCTGGGAAACACTGAAAGTGTAACCACACAGCAGATACAGGCACACACAGTTACAGGCAATGCAGATAATTATTATGACAATAAAACTGCACTGGACTAGTATATGTACAGATAAATAAATAACACAGCACAGTCCTAGACCGGAGATATACAGATGTATCCTCATACACCGTTGCTCATAGCGCGCTATTTAGGGTCCTGAATCGCGAGTTGTAATAACGTTATGGCGTGCGTTGTGTCCCACGCCATGTAATACACATTTTCACTGCTAGGTGGCGAATGCTCCATGTTAAGCATTTTGTCCGTTGTCTGTGTACAAACCATATTTATATTAGAAGGGATTAGGTACTTGGTTTGTCTTTTTTGGAGGCACAAGTATTATTTATATATTTTTAAAAAGATTATTATTATTTTTTTTAAATGGAATGGGAAAAGCCCGAAAAAAATGGCGTGGGGTCCCCCCTCCAAAGCATAACCAGCCTCGGGCTCTTCGAGCCGGTCCTGGTTCTAAAAATCCGGGGGGAAAACGGACAGGGGATCCCCCGTATTTTTAAAACCAGCACCGGGCTCTGCGCCTGGTGCAAAAAATACGGGGGACAAAAAGAGTAGGGGTCCCCCATATTTTTTACACCAGCATCGGGCTCCACTAGCTGGACAGATAATGCCACAGCCGGGGGTCACTTTTATACAGTGTCCTGCGGCCGTGGCATTAAATATCCAACTAGTCACCCCTGGCCGGGGTACCCTGGGGGAGTGGGGACCCCTTCAATCAAGGGGTCCCCCCCCCCAGCCACCCAAGGGCCAGGGGTGAAGCCCGAGGCTGTCCCCCCCATCCAAGGGCTGTGGATGGGAGGCTGATAGCCTTGAGAAAAATGACAGAATATTGTTTTTTCCAGTAGTACTACAAGTCCCAGCAAG
This sequence comes from Pseudophryne corroboree, assembly GCF_028390025.1. Taxonomy (NCBI): domain Eukaryota; kingdom Metazoa; phylum Chordata; class Amphibia; order Anura; family Myobatrachidae; genus Pseudophryne; species Pseudophryne corroboree. The sequence goes on along the minus strand of NC_086444.1, from coordinate 906,825,859 downwards.
CCTCCCCCGCAAGCTGGTACTTGGAGAACCACAAGTACCAGCATGTGGGAGAAAAACGGGCCCGCTGGTACCTGTAGTTCTACTGGAAAAAAAACACCCAAATAAAAACAGGAGACACACACCGTGACAGTAAAACTTTATTTCACACCTGCCGACACATACATACTTACCTATGTTGACCCGCCGACTGCCACGTCTCCCTCGTCACTGTAGAATCCGGGGTACCTGTGAATAAAATTATACTCACCTGATCCAGGGTCCAGAGTATAATCCACGGACTTGTAAAAACAAACAAACAAACAAACCGCAATTACCCGTGCCAGCGGACTGAAAGGGGTCCCATGTTTACACATGGGACCCCTTTCCTCGAATGCAAAGACACCCCCATGACTGCTGTCACAGAAGTGTCTCTTCAGCCAATCAGCGAGCGCAACGTCCTTGCACTCTGCTAATTGGCTGTATGCGCCTCTGAAGTGACAGAAGCGCATCGCACAACTCCCTCCATTAGTTTCAATGGTGGGAACTTTCCGGTCAGCGGTGGGGTTACCCGCGGTCAGCCGCTGACCGCGGGTGACCTCACCGCTGCCCGGAAAGTTCCCACCATTGAAAGTAATGGAGAGGCTTTGCGATGCGCTGTCTGACCTCAGACGCGAGACAGCCAATCAGGTGAGCGCCACGAAGTAGCGCTTCCTGATTGGCTGAAGGGACCTCAGTGACAGGAGTCACGTGGGGTCCCGGCATTCGGAGAAAGGGGTCCCATGTGTCAACATGGGACCCCTTTCAGTCCGCTGGTACGGGTTTGTCGTTTTATTTTTTTGCCAAGTACGTGGATTATCTCCCGGACCCTGGATCAGGTGAGCATAATTTTTTTTCACAGGTACCCCGGATCGTCGGAGACGAGACGTGCCGGTCGGCGGGTCAACATAGGTAAGTATGTATGTGTGTCGACATGTGTGAAATAAAGTTTTACTGTCACGGTGTGTGTCTCCTGTTTTTATTTGGATTTTTTTTTTCCAGTAGAACTACAGGTACCAGCGGGCCCGTTTTTCTCCCGCATGCTGGTACTTGTGGTTCTCCAAGTACCAGCTTGCGGGGGAGGCTTGCTGGGACTTGTAGTATTACTGGAAAAAACAATATTCTGTCATTTTTCTCAAGGCTATCAGCCTCCCATCCGCAGCCCTTGGATGGGGGGGGACGACAGCCTCGGGCTTCACCCCTGGCCCTTGGGTGGCTGGGGGGGGGGAGACCCCTTGATTGAAGGGGTCCCCACTCCCCCAGGGTACCCCGGCCAGGGGTGACTAGTTGGATATTTAATGCCACGGCCGCAGGGCACTGTATAAAAGTGACCCCCGGCTGTGGCATTATCTGTCCAGCTAGTGGAGCCCGATGCTGGTGTAAAAATAAGAATTTACTTACCGATAATTCTATTTCTCATAGTCCGTAGTGGATGCTGGGGACACCGTAAGGACCATGGGGAATAGCGGCTCCGCAGGAGACTGGGCACATCTAAAGAAAGCTTTAGGACTATCTGGTGTGCACTGGCTCCTCCCCCTATGACCCTCCTCCAAGCCTCAGTTAGGATACTGTGCCCGGACGAGCGTACACAATAAGGAAGGATTTTGAATCCCGGGTAAGACTCATACCAGCCACACCAATCACACCGTATAACCTGTGATCTGAACCCAGTTAACAGCATGATAACAGAGGAGCCTCTGAAAGATGGCTCACAACAATAATAACCCGATTTTTGTAACAATAACTATGTACAAGTATTGCAGACAATCCGCACTTGGGATGGGCGCCCAGCATCCACTACGGACTATGAGAAATAGAATTATCGGTAAGTAAATTCTTATTTTCTCTAACGTCCTAAGTGGATGCTGGGGACTCCGTAAGGACCATGGGGATTATACCAAAGCTCCCAAACGGGCGGGAGAGTGCGGATGACTCTGCAGCACCAAATGAGAGAACTCCAGGTCCTCCTCAGCCAGGATATCAATTTTGTAGAATTTTACAAACGTATTTGCTCCTGACCAAGTAGCTGCTCGGCAAAGTTGTAAAGCCGAGACCCCTCGGGCAGCCGCCCAAGATGAGCCCACCTTCCTTGTGGAGTGGGCATTTACAGATTTTTGGCTGTGGCAGGCCTGCCACAGAATGTGCAAGCTGAATTGTACTACAAATCCAACGAGCAATAGTCTGCTTAGAAGCAGGAGCACCCAGCTTGTTGGGTGCATACAGGATAAACAGCGAGTCAGATTTCCTGACTCCAGCCGTCCTGGAAACATATATTTTCAGGGCACTGACAACGTCTAGCAACTTGGAGGCCTCCAAGTCCCTAGTAGCCGCAGGCACCACCAATAGGTTGGTTCAGGTGAGACGCTGAAACCACCTTGGGGAGAAACTGAGGACGAGTCCTCAATTCCGCCCTGTCCGAATGGAAAATCAGATAAGGGCTTTTTCAGGATAAAGCCGCCAATTCTGACACGCGCCTGGCCCAGGCCAGGGCCAACAGCATGACCACTTTCCATGTGAGATATTTTAACTCCACAGATTTAAGTGGTTCAAACCAATGTGACTTTTGGAACCCAAAACTACATTGAGATCCCAAAGTGCCACTGGAGGCACAAAAGGAGGCTGTATATGCAGTACCCCTTTTACAACGTCTGAACTTCAGGGACTGAAGCTAGTTCTTTTAGGAAGAAAATTGACAGGGCCGAAATTTGAACCTTAATGGACCCCAATTTCAGGCCCATAGACACTCCTGTTTGCAGGAAATGTAGGAATCGACCCAGTTGAATTTCCTCCGTCGGGCCTTACTGGCCTCGCACCACGCAACATATTTACGCCAATTGCGGTGATAATGTTTTTGCGGTTACATCCTTCCTGGCTTTGATCAGGATAGGGATGACTTCATCCGGAATGCCTTTTTTCCTTCAGGATCCGGCGTTCAACCGCCATGCCGTCAAACGCAGCCGCGGTAAGTCTTGGAACAGACAGGGTCCTTGCTGGAGCAGGTCCCTTCTTAGAGGTAGAGGCCACGGATCCTCCGTGAGCATCTCTTGAAGTTCCGGTTACCAAGTCCTTCTTGGCCAATCCGGAACCACGAATATAGTGCTTACTCCTCTCCATCTTATCAATCTCAGTACCTTGGGTATGAGAGGCAGAGGAGGGAACACATACCCTGACTGGTACACCCACGGTGTTACCAGAGCGTCTACAGCTTATTGCCTGAGGGTCCCTGGACCTGGCGCAATACCTGTCGAGTTTTTAATCATGTGGAAGACTTCTGGGTGAAGTCCCCACTCTCCCGGGTGGAGGTCGTGCTGAGGAAGTCTGCTTCCCAGTTGTCCACTCCCGGAATGAATACTGCTGACAGTGCTATCACATGATTTTCCGCCCAGCGAAGAATCCTTGCAGCTTCTGCCATTGCCCTCCTGCTTCTTGTGCCACCCTGTCTGTTTACGTGGGTGACTGCCGTGATGTTGTCCGACTGGATCAACACCGTCTGACCTTGAAGCAGAGGTCTTGCTAGGCTCAGAGCATTGTAGATGGCTCTTAGCTCCAGGATATTTATGTGAAGTGATGTCTCCAGGCTTGACCACAAGCCCTGGAAATTTCTTCCCTGTGTGACTGCTCCCCAGCCTCTCAGGCTGGCATCCGTGGTCACCAGGACCCAGTCCTGAATGCCGAATCTGCGGCCCTCTAGAAGATGAGCACTCTGCAACCACCACAGGAGGGACACCCTTGTCCTTGGTGACAGGGTTATCCGCTGATGCATCTGAAGATGCGATCCGGACCATTTGTCCAGCAGGTCCCACTGGAAAGTTCTTGCGTGGAATCTGCCGAATGGGATTGCTTCGTAGGAAGCCACCATTTTACCCAGAACCCTTGTGCATTGATGCACTGAGACTTGGCTCGGTTTTAGGAGGTTCCTGACTAGCTCGGATAACTCCCTGGCTTTCTCCTCCGGGAGAAACACCTTTTTCTGGACTGTGTCCAGGATCATCCCTAGGAACAGAAGACACGTCGTCGGAACCAGGTGCGATTTTGGAATATTGAGAATCCAATCGTGCTGCCGCAACACTACCTGAGATAGTGCTACACCGACCTCCAACTGTTCCCTGGATCTTACCCTTATCAGGGAATTGTCCAAGGAAGGGATAACTAAAATTCACTTCCTTCGAAGGAATATCATCATTTCGGCCATTACCTTGGTAAAGACCCGGGGTGCCGTGTACCATCCATACGGCAGCGTCTGAACTGATAGTGACAGTTCTGTACCATAAACCTGAGGTACCCTTGGTGAGAAGGGTAAATTTTGACATGAAGGTAAGCATCCTTGATGTCCCGAGACATCATGTAGTCCCCTTCTTCCAGGTTCGCAATCACTGCTCTGAGTGACTCAATCTTGAATTTGAACCTCTGTACGTAAGTTTTAGATTTAGAATCGGTCTCACCGAGCCGTACGGCTTCGGTACCACAACAGTGTGGAATAATACCCCGTTCCCTGTTGCAGGAGGGGTATCTTGATTATCACCTGCTGGGAATACAGCTTGTGAATGGCTTCCAAAACTGTCTCCCTGTCAGAAGGAGACATCGGTAAAGCCGACTTTAGGAAACGGCGAGGGGGAGACGTCTCGAATTCTAATTTGTACCCCTGAGATATCACCTGAAGGATCCAGGGGTCTACTTGCGAGTGAGCCCACTGCGCGCTGAAATTCATTGAGACGGGCCCCCCACCGTGCCTGATTCTGCTTGTAAAGCCCCAGCGTATACTGAGGGCTTGGCAGAGGCGGGAGAGGGTTTCTGTTCCTGGGAACTGGCTGATTTCTGCAGCCTTTTTCCTCTCCCTCTGTCACGGGGCAGAAATGAGGAACCTTTTGCCCGCTTGTCCACGAAAAGACTGCGCCTGATAATACGGCGTCTTCTCATGTTGAGAGGCGACCTGGGGTACAAACGTGGAATTCCCAGCTGTTGCCGTGGCCACGAGGTCTGAAAGACCGACCCCAAATAACTCCTCCCTTAATAAAGCAATACTTCCAAATGCCGTTTGGAATACGCATCACCTGACCACTGACGTGTCCATAACCCTCTACTGGTAGAAATGGACAACGCGCTTAGACTTGATGCCAGTCGTCAAATATTCCGCTGTGCATCACGCATATATAAAAATGCATCTTTTAAATGCTCTATAGGCAAAAATATACTGTCCCTATCTAGGGTATCAATATTTTCAGTCAGAGAATCCGACCACGCCAACCCAGCACTGCACATCCAGGCTGAGGCGATTGCTGGTCGCAGTATAACACCAGTATGTGTGTAAATACCTTTCAGGATACCCTCCTGCTTTCTATCAGCAGGATCCTTAAGGGCGGCCATCTCAGGCGAAGGTAGAGCCCTTACAAGCGTGTGAGCGCTTTATCCCCCCTAGGGGGTGTTTCCCAACGCACCCTAACCTCTGGCGGGAAAGGATATAATGCCAATAACATTTTAGAAATTATCCGTTGTTATCGGGGGAAACCCACGCATCATCACACACCTCATTTAATTTCTCAGATTCAGGAAAACTACAGGTAGTTTTTCCTCACCGAACATAATACCCCTTTTTTGGTGGTACTCGTATTATCAGAAATGTGTAAAACATTTTTCATTGCCTCAATCATGTAACGTGTGGCCCTACTGGAAGTCACATTCGTCTCTTCACCGTCGACACTGGAGTCAGTATCCGTGTCGGCGTCTATATCTGCCATCTGAGGTAACGGGCGCTTTAGAGCCCCTGACGGCCTATGAGACGTCTGGACAGGCACAAGCTGAGTAGCCGGCTGTCTCATGTCAACCACTGTCTTTTATACAGAGCTGACACTGTCACGTAATTCCTTCCAACAGTTCATCCACTCAGGTGTCGACCCCCTAGGGGGTGACATCACTATTACAGGCAATCTGCTCCGTCTCCACATCATTTTTCTCCTCATACATGTCGACACAAAAGTACCGACATACAGCACACACACAGGGAATGCTCTGATAGAGGACAGGACCCCACTAGCCCTTTGGGGAGACAGAGGGAGAGTTTGCCAGCACACACCAGAGCGCTATATATATACAGGGATAACCTTATATAAGTGTTTTTCCCCTTATAGCTGCTGTATAGTTACTACTGCGCCTAATTAGTGCCCCCCTCTCTTTTTTTAACCCTTTCTGTAGTGTAGTGACTGCAGGGGAGAGACAGGGAGCTTCCCTCCAACGGAGCTGTGAGGGAAAATGGCGCCAGTGTGCTGAGGAGATAGGCTCCGCTCCTTTTTCGCGGACTTTTCTCAAGCTTTTTTATGGATTCTGGCAGGGGTTAAATGCATCCATATAGCCCAGGAGCTATATGTGATGCATTTTTTTTGCCATCCAAGGTGTTTTTATTGCGTCTCAGGGCGCCCCCCCCCAGCGCCCTGCACCCTCAGTGACCGAAGTGTGAAGTGTGCGGAGAGCAATGGCGCACAGCTGCAGTGCTGTGCGCTACCTTGTTGAAGACAGGACGTCTTCTGCCGCCGATTTTCCGGACCTCTTCTGCCTTCTGGCTCTGTAAGGGGGCCGGCGGCGCGGCTCTGGGACCCATCCAAGCTGGGCCTGTGATCGTCCCTCTGGAGCTAATGTCCAGTAGCCTAAGAAGCCCAATCCACTCTGCACGCAGGTGAGTTCGCTTCTTCTCCCCTTAGTCCCTCGATGCAGTGAGCCTGTTGCCAGCAGGTCTCACTGAAAATAAAAAACCTAATCCAAAACTTTCACTAAGCAGCTCAGGAGAGCCCCTAGTGTGCACCCTTCTCGTTCGGGCACAGAGATCTAACTGAGGCTTGGAGGAGGGTCATAGGGGGAGGAGCAAGTGCACACCAGATAGTCCTAAAGCTTTCTTTAGATGTGCCCAGTCTCCTGTGGAGCCGCTATTCCCAATGGTCCTTACGGAGTCCCCAGCATCCACTTAGGACGTTAGAGAAAAATACGGGGGACCCCTACTCTTTTTGTCCCCCGTATTTTTTGCACCAGCACCAGGCGCAGAGCCCGGTGCTGGTTTTAAAAATACGGGGGATCCCCTGTTCGTTTTTTCCCCGGATTTTTAGAACCAGGACTGGCTCGAAGAGCCCGAGGCTGGTTATGCTTTGGAGGGGGGACCCCACGCATTTTTTTTTCTGACTTTTCTCAAAAAAATAAATAATTCTGGTCCCGCTAGGATTCGAACCCGTCAGCCAATCAGCAGGTAGCGCTACAAAGGGTCCGTTGGCTATTTGAGGCATTCGCCATAGAGTTTAGGAAAAACGACATCTGGTGGACAGAAAGTAGAATGCATGTTACAATTATAACGTGACGTCACATTTACAACGCATCTTATAACGGGAGTTATAGCGCAAGGAGCTGGCGCGAGTTGCATGGCGCCCGCTATGCGGTACGCAGCAACGTTATAGCAGGACATATCTGTATATATCAGAATACTCGTACAATATATCCTGTAATAGGTACAACTTTTCTCAACTAGCGCTGTCTGTACAAAGACATGAAGAATACTCAAGTGTTTGTAAAGTTGCAGCGCTGTATACAGGTGGCTTTACAAGGGAGACCTTGCCCTGCAGTCCCAGAGACTAGCCGCAACGATGCTTATAAGATGGCGACCAGCGTCTCAGTCAGGGAGAGTGTGAGGCAGCTCCAGGGCGAGAAAATCTGCAGTAGATGTCGCCGGGAAGAGGCTACAGGTCAAGCGCCAGCTCCCCTATGCTGGACTTATTATATAGCGCTTATATAGCAACCCTTATTAAATGGGGCGTTACTACAGTCGACCTGTGCTCTATTGCCCTGGTGGTCTAGTGGGGTCCCTGCTCGGTTATAGAAGAGGCCCCAATGCATCCTGGGACAGCCTAAAGCTTTAGCCTGTTGGTGCCTCTGGATCAAGATCCACTCTGTTTCCCTGTGGAAACCAATGTAACCTGCTGCAGAAAGAGAATTTAAAGTTTTCCCATTTATATTTACAGAAATTACCGCAACAATTTTGTATAAAAGCATATGGCTACACATTTGTACGAATTTGACATCTATGTGTATTGCATGTCCCACAACTGTTACAATATCTGGCAGTGCAAAACAAGAGCATTCAGAGTAAAAAAGGAAGTGTGCTTAAAACAGTTTAAGGGGTATATGCAATTAGCGGCGAATCGCGGCAAATGATCGGCGTTTTTTAATTCGACACAATTCGACAGGTGAATTCCGGCAGGTGGCTTCCGGAATTCACCATATTCAATGAAAAACGGATTCGACAGTCCCGCGGGCGAAAAACGGCCGATTTGCCGGATTTTGCCGCGATTTAAAAAAACGGGGAAAAACCAAAAATAAATGGCGTGGGGTCCCCCCTCCAAAGCATAACCAGCCTCGGGCTCTTCGAGCTGGTCCTGGTTCTAAAATTGCGGGGACAAAATTGACATGGGATCCCCCGTATTTTTAAAACCAGCACCGGGCTCTGCGCCTGATGCTGGTGCAAAAAATACGGGGGACAAAAAGAGTAGGGGTCCCCCGTATTTTATACACCAGCATCGGGCTCCACTAGCTGGACAGATAATGCCACAGCCGGGGGTCACTTTTATACAGTGCCTTGCGGCCGTGGCATTAAATATCCAACTAGTCACCCCTGGCCGGGGTACCCTGGGGGAGTGGGGACCCCTTCAATCAAGGGGTGTCCCCCCCAGCCACCCAAGGGCCAGGAGGGGTGAAGCCCGAGGCTGTCCCCCCCCATCCAAGGGCTGCGGATGGGAGGCTGATAGCCTTGAGGAAAATGACAGAATATTGTTTTTTTCAGTAGTACTACAAGTCCCAGCAAGCCTCCCCCGCAAGCTGGTACTTGGAGAACCACAAGTACCAGCATGCGGGAGAAAAACGGGCCCGCTGGTACCTGTAGTACTACTGGAAAAAAAATACCCAAATAAAAACAGGAGACACACACCGTGACAAGTACAACTTTATTACACACTGCCGACACACACATACTTACCTATGTTGACACGCCGACTGCCACGGTCTCCGACGATCCGAGGGTACCTGTGAAAAAAATTATACTCACCTGATCCAGTGTCCAGAGATAAATCCACGTCCAGAGATAAAATCCTCGTACTTGGCAAAATAAAAACACGCACACCCGTACCAACGGACTGAAAGGGGTCCCATGTTGACACATGGGACCCCTTTCCACGAATGCCGGGACCCCACGTGACTCCTGTCACTGAGGTCCCTTCAGCCAATCAGGAAGCGCTACTTCGTGGCGCTCACCTGATTGGCTGTCTCGCGTCTGAGGTCAGACAGCGCATCGCAAAGCCTCTCCATTACTTTCAATGGTGGGAACTTTGCCGTCAGCGGTGGGGTTACCCGCGGTCAGCCGCTGACCGCAGGTGACCCCACCACTAGCCGCAAAGTTCCCACCATTGAATATAATGGAGGGAGCTGTGCGATGCGCTGACAGCTCAGACACGCACAGAGCCAATCAGCAGAGTGCAAGGACGTTGCGCTCGCTGATTGGCTTACGAGACCTTTCAGTGACAGCAGTCACGGGGGGGTCTCTCTGCATTCGGGGAAAGGGGTCTCATGTGTCAACATGGGACCCCTTTCAGTACGCTGGTCGGGTGTTCGTTTTCTTTTTTTGACAAGTACGTGGATTTATCTCTGGACCATGGTTCAGGTGAGTATAATTATCTTTTATTTTCAGGTACCCGTGGATTCTACTTGGAGAAGAGGACCGACTGCATCGTGTCAACATAGGTAAGTATGTGTGTGTCGGCAGTGTGTAATAAAGTTGTACTTGTCACGGTGTGTGTCTCCTGTTTTTATTTGGGTATTTTTTTTCCAGTAGTACTACAGGTACCAGCGGGCCCGTTTTTCTCCCGCATGCTGGTACTTGTGGTTCTCCAAGTACCAGCTTGCGGGGAGGCTTGCTGGGACTTGTAGTACTACTGGAAAAAACAATATTCTGTCATTCTCCTCAAGGCTATCAGCCTCCCATCCGCAGCCCTTGGATGGGGGGGGGGGGGGGGGGGGGACAGCCTCGGGCTTCACCCCTGGCCCTTGGGTGGCTGGGGGGGGGGGGGGACCCCTTGATTGAAGGGGTCCCCACTCCCCCAGGGTACCCCGGCCAGGGGTGACTAGTTGGATATTTAATGCCACGGCCGCAGGGCACTGTATAAAAGTGACCCCCGGCTGTGGCATTATCTGTCCAGCTAGTGGAGCCCGATGCTGGTGTATAAAATACGGGGGACCCCTACTCTTTTTGTCCCCCGTATTTTTTGCACCAGCATCAGGCGCAGAGCCCGGTGCTGGTTTTAAAAATACGGGGGATCCCATGTCAATTTTCCCCCCTCATTTTTAGAACCAGGACCAGCTCGATGAGCCCGAGGCTGGTTATGCTTTGGAGGGGGGACCCCACGCCATTTCTTTCCGGGATTTTAACATTCCATTTAAAAATAAAAATATATATTATTTTAAAAAATATATAAATAATACTTGTGCCTCCAAAATAGACAAACCAAGTACCTAATCCCTTCTAATATAAATAGATATGCTATTATCAATAAAAAAAACACAAAAAAAAACATGTTTTAAATTTTTTTTATTAGTTTCACCCACCAAAGTGTGGCGGATTGAAAATGTCGAATTTACTGTCTAAAAGCACTGTTGTCGAATTTCCAAACTTCAATTGAATACACTCTGGTCGAATTGCAGCACTTGTATCATTGCAGAAAAGTCGAATTTGACAAAAGTCGAATTTCAAAAAGTCGAATTTTGAAAGTCCGTTTTTTGGACGGAAAGCACTGAATTGCATTGACGATTTTTTTTTTTTGGCGAAAAATTCCCGAAATTCGACAATTTCGGGAATTCGACCGCAATTGCATATACCCCTAAGTGTGACCACTCAATATATTATAGAGAATCCTTGCACGGAAAACCGAAAACCTGATCAGAGACCACATCATCTGCTTCACATTCTTCATTTAGGAAGTTCATGTGAAATATGCATGTGCAATTTCTGCATGCAACCAGACGCAAAGATCCTAACCACTGAAAAATGATATCAGAAAAAAACACCACCATAAATGAAAAATATATTTTTAAGGAAATACTCAACATGAAGTTCAATTTAATTTGAATTTGATGTAAACCATCTGTTTGTTATCAATTTGTAAAGCTGCTCAGCCAGCCAGAGAATGTACACAGTTATAAAATACACATGTAGACCATTAGCATTGCTAGCAATTCTAATACACTGTGCAAGGAGCACAGATAGAAATGCAGACATGGAAACTTTATCTGAACTGATGGAACGAATATATGCAAGTAAACTTTTGGCATCTGATTTTAAAGCTGCACTGTCTCCTAGTAAAATGTATTTCTAAGGAGCATGTGCTCAGGATGGGATTAATCTGTCACCCTAATGGAGGTTTGGGGTCTTACAAATTTTTTGTAGATTCGGCATATTGTCATTACCTGGTATTACTAACCACTCCAACTAGTGCTATTTGGCCACCAAACTCACATTAATTTCAAGTGTGAACTACATCTGCTCCCAATTGCAGAATGGTTACTGCCACCACCAGGCTCCTTTAGTGACACCCAAACCCACGTGCTTCCGATTAGTGTGTGTAGCTGCTGCAGCACCTTTGCGGAGGGCTGTCGTTGGGTCCTCCTGCCTGCTTACTCTAGGATAAGGGCTGAATACCTCCCAACATCAGAAAGATGTGGTTCAAGGCAGCAGCACACTGGGGGTGTGGCCATGCTTCTGGTGGGCATAGCTATTCTCTGGTAGGCATTCTTGGAAATTTAAACAAAAAAACAATCCACTGTCACATGCTGTGGAGGGACCTGCCTTGACAGCGTGCCTCAGTGCAACCCCTGCAACACCCCAGTGAATTGAAACAAACTTCCTGAGTGCAGCACATTCCTTGAAAATCAGGAATGCTCATCTAAAAGCAGGATGGTTAGGAGGTATGGGCCAACTTCAATAACTGGGGTCAACACATGCCAGTCATAGGATGCATTGTAGGGTTAGTTCTTATCTACAGGTTACAGTACTTCGCAAGGTACAGTATACATGTCTTTCAAGTTTTATAATGTAATGATTATATGCAATGACGGTCGCTCTTATCTACACTTGACATTTATCACATAGGGGGAGATTCAAATGTTTGAAAAGTCAGTTGGGAGTCTGGTTTTTCCTGTCTATTAGATAGGAAAAAACAGACTCCCAACTGACTTTTCAAACATTTGAATCTCCCCCATAGGGCGGGATTCAATTCTTTTCACCCCTTTCCACAACCATTCTGTTTCTGCCCTCAGGGACGTTGTATCATTATTTCAACTCGCTACCCCCGCAGGCACCCAACACTTTACACAGCTAAAACGGATTACTATGGGTGCAATATGCGCGATATTGGAGATCATTTTAGAAAGGAAATTGGGCGTGATATATCATTTGAATCTCACCCATAGAGTGTAAAAAAAATAAGTGAAAACCTTCCAATAAGTGAATACAGCACACATTGGGGGAGATTCAAATGTTTGAAAAATTGGTTGGGAGTCAGTTTTTTTTTCTATCTAATAGACAGGAAAAAATAGACTCCCAACTGACTTTTCAAACATTTGAATCTCCCCCATTGAATTATTACTAACAAAAATTTCATATGATGTCTGGAGTTTATCAATCTCATGTATATAGAGAAAAATAAAAAGAACAGACCGTAATATCTTATTTATTAGCAGTTATTTATATAGCGCACACATATTCCGCAGCGCTGTACAGATGGGCAGATATGGACAGATATTTCCCTGTGATATGCAAACACACCATGTGAAGTCAAGGGTGATGAATAGAATCAAATACTATATCTTTATCTCTACAAAGAAAGTCCAATAATAAAAGAAAAAGTCAGATATACCTTATTAATGGGGTATAGTTCCCCCTATGTAATCTGATCTTTTTTTGCACTGACTCACACTCAGGGTTATACTCAATTAGGCCATGAAAATTTTGCACCTAGCACGAAAAGTGCTGCTTTTCACATGAGAAAGTGGCTTTTGCCAGTATGAGCGTGCCCGTTTTTTGACCTATACAACTGCAAATGTGTGAAAAACAAGATTTGCGCAATAATTCTTGCCAGCAAAACCAGAGAAAAGTGTAGATGAAAATGGGGAAATCTGGCTGTACCCCCAAAAGCCATAATATAGGATAACAGTATAAAAGTGTATTAGTGGTCATAATAAAAGTATATGGGGTACTTAAATTGGGTCAAATAGCTGTTATATGCATTAAAAAAAAAAAAAAAAAAAAAAAATGGAGTGTTTTTTTGCAAAATAAGTGCTCATATTAAATTAGGGGCACATAAAAATATGTATTAACTATTTGGATCATTTTAAGACACTTGAAAAACTTCCCAAAAAAACCCTGATTACGCCCAACTGCAAGCCTAAAACACTTGTCCCACTCATAAAGCACTCCAATGCAGAGTACCTGTCCTGTACCTGGTAGCCCAATTTCCTGCAATTTGAATTTTTTCATCCACAAAATGACATGTCAATATTGGGCAATTAAAGATAATGAAAAACTTCTAAGTGCCTAATTAGTCATTAAGGGTGGGGGAGGGGACAGGTGGCTGAAGAATGGTTCTGAAGAAATTTCCATTAAAACTTGTGGAGAATTATCACTGGTAATTTTTCATGGGCAATTGAAAAGCGTTTTTTCTCGTGTCATGATAAAAGTCAGTTTTTATCGTGAAAATAGGATTTTGCAGGCAAATGAATATTCCCCCCAACAATTTTTATTGCAACACAAAAATCTCATGCCAAATATGTGTTACAGGAGTCTTGCTTCAGTTTCTAGCACAGCCTCAAAAATAGTCTTCAGAGGGATGGAAACTAGAAGAGGGCGGTAGCATTCTCCCTGTTGTGACAAGTGGAGCACAGCTGCACAGTTTTGTCCACAGCGAAGCAATCCGCCAGGAATATTACGTACACCCTTCTTCTCCATTTATGTCGATTAATTGACTTACTTGTTCTGTATTACAAAACTGGCAGTACCCTTTGTAAAAATGGCTACATTTATACATATGCGTCCTCATACACTGGGAATCTTTACACTGAATGTATGGTGCGAAAACCCGGTGCGACTGAGATGGTTTAGAGTAGCATGCCATATTTTTATATTTTGCATTTTAAACACATTCCCGACACCGCAAAAAGCTGCTCACAGTGTAACCAGAGACGCTAGGCTGCGACTTTAATGGTACAGGAATTGGTTTTACACACAGTGGGGGAGATTCATGTTTGAAAAGTCGGTTGGGAGTCTGTTTCTTCCTGTCTATTAGATAGGAAAAAAACAGACACCCAACCGACTTTTCAAACATTTGAATCTCCCCCATATAAAGACACAGATAAAGCACATTGGAACCTCTCGTGAGGAAAAGCTGTGGTGGCTCACATCAGAGCGCTTTTTACACAGATTGACACACAGATGTACAAATGTTGCACACCCCAGTGGTCAGTGTAGTCTAGCAATGCAGTTCTGTTGCTCAGAGTTGTTTTATATGCACATAATGGGGCCGATTCAATTGTTTCCTGCACCTCCTGCTGGACATCTATAGCAATGGGCGTCTATCGGAGCTATTCTATTGCTGCTCCGATCAGACACTCATTACCAGTTAAGGCACCTGACAGCTCTAAAGTAACCCATTTTTAGAGTAGATTAGCTCTAAATTAACCCTTCTGAAGCACTCAAATGTGCGTCCAAAGTCCGGGTTCGGGCGCGTTGGGCGTCCAAACGACGAACTTTTAAACACATTTTTTCTCGCTCCTCTGGAGGCTGCAAAATAAAAAGCGACGGCCACGTCTAATGGGCGTCTAATGAAGAAACAATTGAATAGAACCAATAGACGCCCATTCTAATCGGCCCCATGAGTGCAGAAGACGCTTGGTCAAGTTGCACGAACAACGGTGCATCAAAAAGGGGCATGACTGAAGCCACAGTAAAAAAAGGACACTTCTATAGCAGTCTGTGCCTGTGGGACTAGAGCCTGGGTCTTCAACAACTGTGGAACTACACATCCCAGCATGCCCTGCCTCAGTTTCAGCATGCCTTAATAGCAAAATTGTGGCAGGGCATGCTGGGATGTGTAGTTCCACAGTTGCTGGAGGGCCGCAAGTTGAAGACCCATGGACCAGAGGAAGGGCCACTTTAGTAAAATATCTAATCTAGGTGACAGTGCATCTTTCCATGGCTGACCGGTACTCCTTTTACACACCAATTGCAAAATAAAATATGACAAATACATAACCTGTAACGAAAACACGTTTTTAAAAATTTTGAAAAGCAAACTTACTGAATATTTGGTGTAATGCCCTCAAGAAGAACAATATTTACACCCCCAATATGAGCTGTGGCACATGTTTCAGTCATTTTCTGATGCAGGACATCTAAAATACATAGAATTTTTGTAAATTGGTTATTAAGTTGTATACAAAACCTTAAATTAAAAAACACATATCCAGTCTATATAGGTGTGCAATTTTGAAGTAACACACACATGATAGTCTAGTTTGTCCAACTAAAATAATATAAACTTATTTCTTAGCAAATATGTTACAGCTGATTTTGCATTTGTGCCCTGTTACACAAATCATTGCCATTGATGACTAGGCTGGCAGTGGGTCTTTCTTAACATTTTTGCAACATGTAAATGTGCTCTCCTAAATTCATTAATTTAACCATGGAATAAAGCAATTTCTGATCAACTCCCACTCAAAATGTTATCCTGTGCATTATTTCCACCTAAATATACATATCTACATGCATACCTATGTTGTACACAAATAGAAACTTGTGTATTATAATGAACAATGTACCTTCTTATAGCCCAATAAACAAGATATCACAAGTAAACTTGAAGTTATATACATTTTACTTCTCTTTCCATCCAGGTGGGGAACACTGGAAATATTGGGCTATAGAGTGTGATGCAGAAGCTTGGGCACTCTAAAATTAATTTCCAAAAGCTCAAGCTCCTTTACATCTATACCTAAGAAGCCTGTTGAGAAGCTCAGCCTGTTTTAAGTGCCCACAGGAGTTGGGCACTATTTTTTGGCAGCCCATCAAATTAATTACTATTAAAAAATTATAAGGGATACAAAAAGTTAATTAATTCATACCTGTCCAGCCATCTACCAGCTCCCATTGTTAGATCAAAGGTGAACCCAGTCACTGATACCTCAGGCAGTGACCGGAGGCATGGTGGCAAAGTAAGTGGCTCGGAGTTTGTAATCTATGTTCATTACAAAATCTTGGGACTGCACAGTAAGAGAGGGTACAGAGCCCCCCCTCGCCCCGTTAACAAGGGGGGGGGGGGGGGGGGGGGGGGAGTCGGATGGGCTTGAGCTCAAAAAGGCTGTCCTCAATGTTGGGACTTGGAGGTGGTGGCATCTCTTGAAAACCTTGCCCCTGGAAAGGATTCCCAGTTATACAAGCTCCCCATCTGCCCTCTCCTCTGCCATGAGGTTATAGCAAGTTTTATATGGTGCTGGGTATTTGCTGTTGGCCGTTTCTTTCTCTGGCCTGTGTTTAGTGGAGTCCCACATGCTCCAGGATTGTACAACTGCAGCTGTCCTCTTTTTTTCCTTCCCTCATTTCTTTCAATGTCTGGGAAGGAGGGTACACCTAGGGCCATGAAACCATGACAAAACTTTTTGCTGCTCCAGATGTTACTCCAATAAGCCTACTGTCAAATCTAGGGTGGATACCAATGCATGGCATGTTTGACAGAGGATCAGTGGCAGTGCTCACTTGTAGGTGAAACCAATGGTCCACTAAAAAGCAAACCCAGTGTGGGTTGACTTTGGACTCACAGTACAAGAAACAACCTTCTATTTCCCTGGAGCCTGTGATCAGGGCACTTTGTGTTACACCATGGCTACAGCCAAAAATCAGTTTGGTCGCAGGCCAGTGCAAAGTTTTATTTGGGTGCCCTCTTTCTTGGGAGTGGATGCTGAAATCAACTGCTACATATCAACCATGGAAACACCAATTTTCTATGGTCACTCAGACTATGATATTTCCTCCTAGGACAGCAAGGTGGGTAAAGGCTCTGATCCTGAGTTACCTTTTGCCCCAATGAGGAGCTAAATAGGAGCTAGGGAGTGGAGGATTTGGTAGACACTAAATGTTTAAGACAGAGGGGAATCAGAAATTTCTGTCAGCTTCTTTATCCTTTTCTTCACGACCTGAAGACCTATTGAGTGGTGTGTGGGCCAAACTTGATTAAGGTCTCGGGTCTTTTCTCCTCTCCAAGAACAAAGTAAATATTTGAATATTCGCTAATGACAGATGTTCCCATTGCTTGCTTACCCAAGACTTCCATTATTCCTTTTTCAGATGCTGCTACCTTGCAAGACAACACTGATACAAAACTGAAAGCAATGTTAAGACAGTTTACACAGTATTGGACCCCTTTTTGAGAACAATTCTAGCAATGGCTTGGCTCAATAAGATAGTGGAAAAGCGGAAGAAATGCCAGATTCATGGAACTTCCATCCACTATACTTTTAATGGCCATGACTTTACTACCATACAGATGAGTCTCAGAGAGGCATGCTATGTCAACTCTGTACTTTTGAAGTTGTTTCAGGACAAGTGAGCGTTTAATTTTATCATTTAAACCACGGACATTCCATCCCATCAGTCTAATCGTGTCTCTCCCCGTGGCGTCTGTATTAGATCCCATATCGTAGAGCGCTGTGAATGGGCACAAGGAGATAAGTTGTGGGAGACGGAAGGAGTATAGTGTGTGAGGTAGGGTACCCAGTGAATCGTATCATAATAAAACCATACTCCCTAACTTGAAAAACCCGATTAGGACTGAAAGGCCGAGGCCGAGCATACTCCAAATGTGACATCTGAAATACCATACATTTCCATAGCGTTAGAGCACCATGATCAGTTGCAGAAAGAAAAGAAAGGGAGGAAAGAGAAAAGAAAAGTAACAACAACAATAAAACATCCCATCCCGCACCCACCCTGTATGACCAATAAGCAACCTAGTGTCATACCTATACCCTAACAAAACTAAATTAAACTAGCTGGGTACAGAACAAACCAGCTGGGAGAACAGAACTGTGGGACTAGATCCCTAAGCTATCTACAGCAGGGAACTCCCGCACATAGAGCTTAGCAGGTGTAGTGGCCCGATGCTAAAAAAAGGAAAAACCCCAGAGAAGTAAGTGACATGCATCAGCCCATAGGGGTAGAGACAATAGAAACCATACGGTTTACGCTATAATAGTTACCCACGCCAACTACATATGACCAATATGAGTTCATTCAGGAGCTGGAGGTCTGTGTTCCAGCCAGGATTCCACATCTTTCGGGTTTGAGAAAAAGTGCGTGGCGTCGTTGTATATAACCCTCAGACGAGCCGGAAACAACATCGAGTATTGGATATTCCGATCCCGGAGTTTGCGTTTGACAAGAGAGAATTGGGCACGGGATTTCTGGACTTCAATGGCAAAGTCTGGGAAAATTGAGATCGTGTGGTTGTCGAACATCAGCGGGCCCTGGAGACGAGCCAGACGAAGTATAGTGTCTCTGTCTTTAAAGTGAAGAAGACGAGCAATGAACGTTCGAGCAGGAGCGCCTGGTGGAGGAGGACGAGACGGAAGACGATGTGCTCGTTCTACCGCAAATTGTGGGCTGAAGGCTTCACGTGTAAACATATTAATCAGCCAGTCTTCAAAGAATTTCTCCGGGGCTGTTCCCTCTGCCCTCTCAGGTAGCCCAACCAGGCGGACATTGTTCCGGCGGAGTCTGCCTTCTATATCGGATAGCTTAGCGTGAGCCGATGATAGTTGTGTAGAAAGATCGTCCATCTTAGTTTTAAGTGGATAGGTGGTGTCCTCCAGGTCCGAAATGCGGTGCTCAGTCTCACTCACTCTTTCACGAATCTTTTGGAGATCCTGACGGAGTAGAGAAACATCTATCTGGACACGTTCAATTTTATCAGAGACTCGTTGCTCTGAGGCAGCAATAGCCTGTATTATTTGCTGCGTCGAGTCGTTTAAGGCTGGGTCCTCGCCTTCAGAGCGCGGAGATTGAGGGTTACGAGCCGCGTTGGAAGTGGATTGGGAAGAGGAGGATTCCCTCGCATATTTTTGTAATTTCGCGGCTGCACCTGTCTTCCCCATTGTAATGTCCAGTATATTGCACAGGAGGCTTGTAGAGTAGGATTACAAGTGTGGAGGAATATGGAGATTGAGCCGTAGCAGCGCACTCCCAAGTGGCCCAGACACAGGATCAATGTGATGATCACAGCTTTCACGTGTAGCGGGTAGGGGGGTCAGGGAGGTCGGTGTTTTATATAGAGATGTCAGCACGTTGTATTTAGGCAGAGATATAGAGGCGTAAGCGTGTGCAAATTGGGGTGTAGTGCCCTGTATTACTCCCAGCATGCGCACCATCCAGGCAAGGAATTAGTGCAGGAATGGGCAGGTAGATATATGCATAGAAACGTGGATGTCGGAATGGTATATCCTATCTAGCTTCCAGAGGGGGAGTATTGTCCAGGTAGGAGAATATTGCAGGGAGCACTGCAGGGAAGGTGTACCTGCCGCGAGCCACAGGGGCTGATGATCTGCCGCTTAGCCTGTAGTGTTCTCCTGCGGTGGCTTGTGGAGTGCAGGCCGCGCCGTGTCTCCCCGCAGCGGTGAAGAAGGCCTCTCTCCAAGGTGCAGCACGTGGGACGCAGCCCGGAGTCAGCGTCGGCCCCGGAGAGCGCCGACCCGGAAGCGCCGCGGACTCCCCGCGTCAGGAGAGCGAATAGCGGAGGGGCAGCCGTAGGACGTCCAGGCACCGTGGCGGCAAACAGGAGGTTTGCGGCCGGGGAGCGGAGGGCAGAGTGTCAGGCAGGTGTCTCGCCCCACGCCGGCAAGATGGCCGCCGCAAGCAGCTCTGAGACAGCACCCGCAGTATTTTCCGTCGAACGGCTGTTATATTGGTCCGAGGGGACCGGCAGGTAGTTCCAGCGATGCACCAGCAGTTAGGGCTGAAGTAGAGTCACTTTTTATGTAGATAGCATCGGGCTAAAACGGATTAATGTAGGAGTTTGTGCGGGAGCTTAAAAGCTATGCTCCTACTCCATGCTGTGCCAAGCCACGCCCCCCCATCCACTATACTTGTTTCATCCTCTAGTCATCATCAGAGTTTACCGTCATGGGCTTTAATGGTATAACTGCTGAAGATATGATCCTCATAACTTAAAAATGTATTGTGGTTTACACTATGCTCATGGTGAAAAAGCCAGTTTCAGCAGCAAATTACCACAGGGTCTGTGACCTACTTCTCCTGGTACTGTAGGTGGGGGCTCGGTCATGTAGTTTTCACTTTCTCATATTATACAAAGACACTGACAGGAGTAAACCCTCTTTCCAGACCAAAGCAGTCTCCACGTTCAAAAATTACATTCGGGTCACTAGGTACAAGTGTTTGAAGAAAATTTTAGTTTCTTTTTGACACAAGAGATGTGCCTGATGCCTTACATGTGTAAGTAGAGGAAAATGCGAACAAAGGATGTCGTTTAACGACAAAATATTTGGATTTAGTTTGTTCAGATTGTGTTTTAAGTATCAAAAATACATTAAAAACAGACTAAATGGACATCTCTAGTGCCAAAATGGAAGTATATGGATCATTACTATCGAAATAGAAGTTTTATTATATGCAGTGACATCACTAATCTGCAAATGACATCACTGCTGATCAAATACAAGAATTTATTTTACATCTATTCACGATGACACTTGATTATTACAGGAATATACGGTACATTCTAATGCATCCCTAAAGACTGCTAAAATGATTTCTACATTCTACATCAGCCACATAACACACATTCTCTACTCCCTCCACTGGCTGCCTGTAAGATGGTCACTCTATTTCAAGAATGCCTTGCTGACTTTCAAAGCTCTATATAACCAGGGCCAAGGTACTTGAATGATATTATTGGTATCAAACTTTGGCTGTCATTCCGAGTTGATCGCACAGTAGCAGTTTTTTGCCATGCGATTAGATAGTCGCCGCCTATGGGGGGAGTGTATTTTAGCATAGCAAGTGTGCGATCGCTTGTGCAGGGGAGCTGTGCAAAATGTAGTTCTGAACTTACTCAGCCACTGCGATCACTTCATCTATGTCAGGTCCTGGAATGGACGTCAGACACCCACCCTGCAAACGGTTGCACGCGCCTGCGTTTTCCACGGCACTCCCAGAAAACGGTCAGTTGCCACCCAGAAACACCTTCTTGCTGTCAATCACCTTGCGATCGCCGCTGCAATCGCTTTCTTCGTAAGGTCCCTTGCTGCCCAGCGTTTCCAGTCGCCGGGCAGCGACCCGCCAGCGCATTGCGGTCGCAGCGAGTTAACAGTTCAGACCCGATCGCACCGCTGCGAAAAACTGCAGCATGCGATCGGGTCGGAATGACACCCTTTATCCTAACAATCAACTACAAGTACAATATGTATTTCATGTGTGAGAGAATATTATTAAAAAGAAGATTCATTACATGAAGATAAGGAAAAGAACAGTTTGCGCGCTGCATGCTGAATATATTTCATTACCTTTCATTTTTTCTTTCAGAGTAAAACTCCCATGAATCCGCTTGAGCTCAGATTCCATGGTCAGACCTCCGATGTCGGCTTCTAGATGGGTGCGATTCACCATACCAATGCCAAAAACTATCAAGGTGACATGCTGAGGCTCAGCTGTAACAAGGCTGCGCTTTCTCTGACTTCTGTTCAAGCTGTTATTATCCTGTTCATTCTCAAATACCACCCTGCAGGTGGGCTCTGACGGACTGCGCCCTATTAAACATTTCAGGGAAAATATTCCTCAATAATTGTTTCCAATTAAACGTAATGTACTTATCATATATAATATTGCACAATAATGTATACTTTATATAGTACAACAGACAAACTGTCTATCAACCTACATGTTCACAATCAAAAGATCATATAATTAAAGATACACATTTCCTATTAAATAAGTCCACAAAATGCAATACTCTCAGAATATATTGTAAAGTATTCTTGTACCTGCTGGACCAAGTGGTTCTGAGGATTTTTCCAAAAAGCCAGTGGGGTCAGAGATAAGAGAGTAGAAGTTAAGCAGTTTGTACATGTTTTGCCAGCACTCTGCAGATGGCTCACTTTGCTCAGATACAGTAATGGAATCGGAGTCATCCATATGGATAGTCATGTGATCTACAGCATCTTTAGAGCCCTTCCGAGAAACCTTGGAGGTTCTTCTCTCTGACCTGCCCAGGGAGTTCTTGTTTCGAGACTCCTTTTTGTTGGTTTCATTGTTGGCTCGTTTGCTCTTCATATTATTTACTCTATTGCCACCATTTAAACTTCCTCGGGAGCTGCGGCTGAAGTCAGAAGAACGGAAATCCCTGTGTTTTCTTGTCTTGAACGTAGGTGTTGGAGATGCTGAACCAGCTGTGTATCTGCTGAGCTTGATATCGGTCTGCGTTGCTTTAATGTCATCAATCATTGTACTGAACTGATGTATGAGCCGAACCAAGGCCATGTCTACATGCTGACTGATGGACTGGCAAGAAACGGTAAAATTGCAGTGGAATGTATTGTAGTATCTCTTGCTGAGATCATGAAAGGACAGGGCACTGGTGGAGTTCTGTGGTGTGCACATAGACTTCTCCATTATCACTGCATTGATGCTGAATGTTTCTAGCATCAGAGCTGGCTTAAATTCAAGGGGGGGCAGATTGATAGCTCCTTGCCTAAGAAAATAATGTACAACATTTATACACAGTCAATGGTATGGACATTATTTAACAATAAGGAAAGAGAAAGACAATAGCTCATCACACTGTCACTTTTTAGCAAGTTAATACCCAATATATGGTATAGACCAGTGGTAGCCAACCCTGGTCCTCGAGAGCTACCAACCGTTCACATTTTCCAGCTCACCTAGCAGGTGCACAGGTGCAGTCATTACCCACTGACACATTTTAAAAGATCCACAGATGGAGCTAATTACTCAACTTGTGATTCGGTGAGGAGACCTGGAAAACGTTAACTGTTGGTAGCTCTCGAGGACCAGGGTTGGCTACCCCTGGTATAGACGAATCAACTAATGTATAACAACTGTGACACATATTAAGTGTAACAAAATGCAGACCTTTTGGCTCTTTTGCTCCTCCTTTCTTTGGACGTGTCAGAATCAACTATGTCTGCTCTTAGACAGTCCAAAGTGCCAGAGAAGGACAAATGTTCTCCAAAGTACATCCTGTAGCTGAGGGGGACAACGTCTTGTGACTGGATACCTGTATGACTCAACAGAGGTTTGAATACCACCTAAAATAAATGGAAAGTCTGCGTATTACTGGATGATAGTAAAAAATAAATATTATATTTAAATATTAGAAACTACAGTAATAACTAATTTTAAAATGTCTGTGGTGGTATTTACAAAGTATGCGATAATAAGAGCAGTGCCAAACTTCAAAGAAAACTGTAAATAAGTTTTATTAAGGAAATATAGAGAGTCATCAGAGCAATCACCAATGGTCAGTAAAACACATCACAGAACATTGACATGCAGCAGTAACCGCTTGCTGTCAGAGAAGTAGAGGGAGAGTACATATGAATAGAGGACACAGAGCCAACAGACTGCAGGCATTAGCAGAAGTGGATATTGGGCTACCAGAATGAATTTGTTACATACGCATATCCATTACATACTTTTATGTGCTACTAAAAAATCTAGCAAAAGGCATGTTTTTTGACGCTTAGGAAAATGCTTATGGTCATTTAGAGGGGAGGGGAAGATGAACTTTAAGAAAGCATGTAGTTTTAATAAAGTTTTTGCTAGGTTTTTTTTTTTTAACAGTGCTAGAATATTCATTGTGGTAATAATTCAAATAAAATCTTATGCTCGACCTGTGCATCTGCAAGCTGGACTGCAGGGAACCCTTGATTGCCCTCTTCTATGCCAGCTATATCATCTTGGCTAGTGCTATGCTGAGACTGCGTTCCTTCCAGTGTATTCTGATCACTTGACAGCACAGTGTTAAAGTCAGAAGCAGAGGGGATGGTAGGCAGGTTATGTGTAGTTCCTGGAAAACATAAAGATATACAGTATCTTCCAAAAATGTGAAATCCAAAACCAATAACCTGAAAAATAAGAATTTACTTACCGATAATTCTATTTCTCATAGTCCGTAGTGGATGCTGGGGACTCCGTAAGGACCATGGGGAATAGCGGCTCCGCAGGAGACTGGGCACAAAAGTAAAAGCTTTAGGACTACCTGGTGTGCACTGGCTCCTCCCCCTATGACCCTCCTCCAAGCCTCAGTTAGGATACTGTGCCCGGACGAGCGTACACAATAAGGAAGGATATTGAATCCCGGGTAAGACTCATACCAGCCACACCAATCACACCGTACAACCTGTGATCTGAACCCAGTTAACAGCATGATAACAGAGGAGCCTCTGAAAAGATGGCTCACAACAATAATAACCCGATTTTTGTAACAATAACTATGTACAAGTATTGCAGACAATCCGCACTTGGGATGGGCGCCCAGCATCCACTACGGACTATGAGAAATAGAATTATCGGTAAGTAAATTCTTATTTTCTCTAACGTCCTAAGTGGATGCTGGGGACTCCGTAAGGACCATGGGGATTATACCAAAGCTCCCAAACGGGCGGGAGAGTGCGGATGACTCTGCAGCACCGAATGAGAGAACTCAAGGTCCTCCTCAGCCAGGGTATCAAATTTGTAGAATTTAGCAAACGTGTTTGCCCCTGACCAAGTAGCTGCTCGGCAAAGTTGTAAAGCCGAGACCCCTCAGGCAGCCGCCCAAGATGAGCCCACATTCCTTGTGGAATGGGCATTTACAGATTTTGGCTGTGGCAGGCCTGCCACAGAATGTGCAAGCTGAATTGTACTACAAATCCAGCGAGCAATAGTCTGCTTAGAAGCAGGAGCACCCAGCTTGTTGGGTGCATACAGGATAAATAGCGAGTCAGATTTTCTGACTCCAGCCGTCCTGGAAACATATATTTTCAGGGCCCTGACTATGTCCAGCAACTTGGAGTCCTCCAAGTCCCTAGTAGCCGCAGGCACCACAATAGGCTGGTTCAAGTGAAATGCTGAAACCACCTTAGGGAGAAATTGAGGACGAGTCCTCAATTCTGCCTTGTCCGTATGAAAAATTAGGTAAGGGCTTTTATAGGATAAAGCCGCCAATTCTGAGACACGCCTGGCTGAAGCCAGGGCTAACAGCATTACCACCTTCCATGTGAGATATTTTAAGTCCACAGTGGAAAGTGGTTCAAACCAATGTGATTTTAGGAATCCCACAACTACATTTAGATCCCAAGGTGCCACTGGAGGCACAAAAGGAGGTTGTATATGCAGTACCCCCTTGACAAACGTCTGTACTTCAGGAACTGAAGCCAGTTCTTTTTGGAAGAAAATCGACAGGGCCGAAATCTGAACCTTAATGGACCCTAATTTTAGGCCCATAGACAGTCCTGTTTGTAGGAAATGCAGGAAACGACCCAGTTGAAATTCCTCTGTAGGGGCCTTCCTGGCCTCGCACCACGCAACATATTTACGCCAAATACGGTGATAATGTTGTACGGTTACATCCTTCCTGGCTTTGATCAGGGTAGGGATGACTTCATCCGGAATGCCTTTTCCCTTCAGGATCCGGCGTTCAACCGCCATGCCGTCAAACGCAGCCGCGGTAAGTCTTGGAAGAGACAGGGTCCCTGCTGGAGCAGGTCCTTTCTTAGAGGTAGAGGCCACGGGTCCTCTGTGAGCATCTCTTGAAGTTCCAGGTACCAAGTCCTTCTTGGCCAATCCGGAGCCACGAGTATAGTCCTTACTCCTCTCCTTTTTATGATCCTCAGTACCTTGGGTATGAGAGGCAGAGGAGGGAACACATACACTGACTGGTACACCCATGGTGTTACCAGAGCGTGCACAGCTATTGCCTAAGGGTCCCTTGACCTGGCGCAATATCTGTCTAGTTTTTTGTTGAGGCGGGACGCCATCATGTCCACCTTTGGTTTTTCCCAACGGTTCACAATCATGTGGAAGACTTCTGGGTGAAGTCCCCACTCCCCCAGGTGAATCTGCTGAGGAAGTCTGCTTCCCAGTTGTCCACACCCGGAATGAACACTGCTGACAGTGCTATCACGTGATTTTCTGCCCAGCGAAGAATCCTTGCAACTTCTGTCATTGCCCTCCTGCTTCTTGTGCCGCCCTGTCTGTTTACGTGGGCGACTGCCGTGATGTTGTCCGACTGGATCAGCACCGGCTGACCTTGAAGCAGAGGTCTTGCTAGGCTCAGAGCATTGTAGATGGCTCTTAGCTCCAGGATATTTATGTGAAGTGATGTCTCCAGGCTTGACCACAAGCCCTGGAAATTTCTTCCCTGTGTGACTGCTCCCCAGCCTCTCAGGCTGGCATCCGTGGTCACCAGGACCCAGTCCTGAATGCCGAATCTGCGGCCCTCTAGAAGATGAGCACTCTGCAACCACCACAGGAGAGACACCCTTGTCCTTGGAGACAGGGTTATCCGCTGATGCATCTGAAGATGCGATCCGGACCATTTGTCCAGCAGATCCCACTGAAAAGTTCTTGCGTGGAATCTGCCGAATGGAATCGCTTCGTAAGAAGCCACCATTTTTCCCAGGACCCTTGTGCATTGATGCACTGACACTTGGCCTGGTTTTAGGAGGTTCCTGACTAGCTCGGATAACTCCCTGGCTTTCTCCTCCGGGAGAAACACCTTTTTCTGGACTGTGTCCAGAATCATCCCTAGGAACAGCAGACGTGTCGTCGGAATCAGCTGCGATTTTGGAATATTTAGAATCCACCCGTGCTGTCGTAGCACTACTTGAGATAGTGCTACTCCGACCTCTAACTGTTCCCTGGACCTTGCCCTTATCAGGAGATCGTCCAAGTAAGGGATAATTAAGACGCCTTTTCTTCGAAGAAGAATCATCATTTCGGCCATTACCTTGGTAAAGACCCGGGGTGCCGTGGACAATCCAAACGGCAGCGTCTGAAACTGATAGTGACAGTTCTGTACCACAAACCTGAGGTACCCTTGGTGAGAAGGGTAAATTGGGACATGGAGGTAAGCATCCTTGATGTCCCGAGACACCATATAGTCCCCTTCTTCCAGGTTCGCTATCACTGCTCTGAGTGACTCCATCTTGAATTTGAACCTTTGTATGTAAGTGTTCAAGGATTTCAGATTTAAAATAGGTCTCACCGAGCCGTCCGGCTTCGGTACCACAAACAGCGTGGAATAATACCCCTTTCCCTGTTGTAGGAAGGGTACCTTGATTATCACCTGCTGGGAATACAGCTTGTGAATGGCTTCCAATACCGCCTCCCTGTCGGAGGGAGACGTTGGTAAAGCAGACTTCAGGAACCAGTGAGGGGGAGACGTCTCGAATTCCAATTTGTACCCCTGAGATACTACCTGCAGGATCCAGGGGTCCACTTGCGAGTGAGCCCACTGCGCGCTGAAATTCTTGAGACGACCCCCCACCGTACCTGAGTCCGCTTGTAAGGCCCCAGCGTCATGCTGAGGACTTGGCAGAAGCGGGGGAGGGCTTCTGTTCCTGGGAAGAGGCTGCCTGCTGCAGTCTTTTTCCCCTTCCTCTGCCCCGGGGCAGATATGAGTGGCCTTTTGTCCGCTTGCCCTTATGGGGACGAAAGGATTGAGCCTGAAAAGACGGTGTCTTTTTCTGCTGAGAGGTGACCTGGGGTAAAAAGGTGGATTTCCCAGCCGTTGCCGTGGCCACCAGGTCCGATAGACCGACCCCAAATAACTCCTCCCCTTTATACGGCAATACTTCCATATGCCGTTTGGAATCCGCATCACCTGACCACTGTCGCGTCCATAACCCTCTTCTGGCAGAAATGGACAGCGCACTTACTCTTGATGCCAGAGTGCAAATATCCCTCTGTGCATCTCGCATATATAGAAATGCATCCTTTAAATGCTCTATAGTCAATAATATACTGTCCCTGTCCAGGGTATCAATATTTTCAGTCAGGGAATCCGACCAAGCCACCCCAGCACTGCACATCCAGGCTGAGGCGATTGCTGGTCTCAGTATAACACCAGTATGTGTGTATATACTTTTTAGGATATTTTTCCAGCTTCCTATCAGCTGGCTCCTTGAGGGCGGCCGTATCCGGAGACGGTAACGCCACTTGTTTTGATAAGCGTGTGAGCGCCTTATCTACCCTAGGGGGTGTTTCCCAACGCGCCCTAACCTCTGGCGGGAAAGGGTATAATGCCAATCATTTTTTAGAAATTAGCAGTTTTTTATCGGGGGAAACCCACGCTTCATCACACACCTCATTTAATTCATCTGATTCAGGAAAAACTACGGGTAGTTTTTTCACACCCCACATAATACCCTTTTTTGTGGTACTTGTAGTATCAGAAATGTTCAAAACCTCCTTCATTGCCGTGATCATGTAACGTGTGGCCCTACTGGAAAATACGTTTGTTTCCTCACCGTCGACACTGGAGTCAGTGTCCGTGTCTGGGTCTGTGTCGACCATCTGAGGTAACGGGCGCTTTAGAGCCCCTGACGGTGTTTGAGACGCCTAGACAGGTATTAACTGTTTTTCCGGCTGTCTCATGTCGTCAACAGTCTTTTGTAAAGTGCTGACGCTATCACGTAATTCCTTCCATACGACCATCCAGTCAGGTGTCGACTCCCTAGGGGGTGACATCACTATTACAGGCAATTGCTCCGCCTCCATACCATTTTCCTCCTCATACATGTCGACACAACGTACCGACACACAGCACACACACAGGGAATGCTCTGATAGAGGACAGGACCCCACTAGCCCTTTGGGGAGACAGAGGGAGAGTTTGCCAGCACACACCAGAGCGCTATATATATATACAGGGATAACCTTATATAAGTGTTTTTCCCTTATATAGCTGCTGTATTATTAATCTGCCAAATTTAGTGCCCCCCCTCTCTTGTTTTACCCTGTTTCTGTAGTGCAGGACTGCAGGGGAGAGCCAGGGAGCTTCCCTCCAACGGAGCTGTGAGGGAAAATGGCGCTTGTGTGCTGAGGAGATAGGCTCCGCCCCCTTCTCGGCGGCCTTTCTCCCGCTTTTTTAAGGAAAAACTGGCAGGGGTTAAATGCATCCATATAGCCCAGGAGCTGTATGTGATGTATTTTTAGCCATCTAAGGAGTTTTTATTGCGTCTCAGGGCGCCCCCCCCCAGCGCCCTGCACCCTCAGTGACCGGAGTGTGAAGTGTGCTGAGAGCAATGGCGCACAGCTGCGGTGCTGTGCGCTACCTTATTGAAGACAGGACGTCTTCTGCCGCCGATTTCCCGGACCTCTTCAGTCTTCTGGCTCTGTAAGGGGGCCGGCGGCGCGGCTCTGGGACCCATCCATGGCTGGGCCTGTGATCGTCCCTCTGGAGCTAATGTCCAGTAGCCTAAGAAGCCCAATCCACTCTGCACGCAGGTGAGTTCGCTTCTTCTCCCCTTAGTCCCTCGGTGCAGTGAGCCTGTTGCCAGCAGGTCTCACTGAAAATAAAAAACCTAAAACTAAACTTTTCACTAAGCAGCTCAGGAGAGCCACCTAGTGTGCACCCTTCTCGTTCGGGCACAAAAATCTAACTGAGGCTTGGAGGAGGGTCATAGGGGGAAGAGCCAGTGCACACCAGGTAGTCCTAAAGCTTTTACTTTTGTGCCCAGTCTCCTGCGGAGCCGCTATTCCCCATGGTCCTTACGGAGTCCCCAGCATCCACTTAGGACGTTAGAGAAATACAGATAGAAAAAGTGTATTGTTCCAGTTGTCATTCTTCATAAGAAACCGCAAAAGATACAGTGGAATGGCGCAGTTTTATAGCATTGAACATTGCACTATGTCTAAGGAGTAAGAAGAGAATAAGTGCTATCTTGAGATCTTTGATTAGCTTAGCGGTTAATGGGTTATTTGAGTTAATTGCAAATATAAGTTTATTTGCAAAAAACGGCTTTATCTAGAATGCTGTTTTCTAGAATCAGCTAAAAGCAAAAAAAAGAACTTAGGCAGCATATGGACATTTATTAAACCTGAAACCTCTTCAGAACAATGGATGACCATACATTTTTATTTAGCAATATCATTTACATTTCATTTTTCAGCAAGTGAATCACAAAGCAAGTAAAGAGACTGGCACAGTTTCTTCTAAGGTACGAGGAGTGTGCAATAAGTTTCTGGATGCACAAAATGTATTATATTTACAAAGTGAACATTACATTTTTTCAAAGTATTCACCAGTGGAGTGTATGCAAAGTTGCATTCTCTCAAAGCACTTGGTAAAGCAACTGGCCCAGCCCGAAGCTGGTATGTCTACTACATGGTGGATGAAGGGCATCCCACGCATCTTGCGCTTGATTAGTAGGAACACTAAGAAGTTGCAGGGACCAGGTCTAGACTGTACGGTGGATGACCAAGCTCCTGGATATGTTCATGGGCCAGAATATAGGTAGTTATGGTAGACTTACCGTGGAAAACTCTATTTCTCCTAAGTCCACAGTATTCACAGAATAAACATTGGGATATGAGGTAGCGTCACCGGATTGGCACCAACGATCAAAAGCTTTCAGCCTCCCAGAATGCAATGGGCCAGTCCCCTATAGCTCCACCTCCTGGCTCAGGCAATTCAGTTGTTTTCCAAAGCTCAAGGCAGAAGCATCATAGAGAGCCCTAATCAGGCGAGAAGAACACACATGCACACACTTCCGTACAAGAAGGAAGAGGTTAGTAGGTGTAAGGATACTCAAATCAGGTGCGTCAGGGTGGGATCCCTGTGGATATTGTGGACTTAGAAGAAATAGTTATAGTAGACTTACCGTCAATAACTATGTATTTCTCCTGCAGGGTCCACAGATTATCCACAGGATAAACATTGGGATGTCCCAAAGCAATTTTAGTGGAGGGGACGCTCCTGATTGGACAGGAGAATCCTTCGCCCGAATGCAGCGTCCTGAGAGGCAAAGGTATCAAAGGCATTATGTCTAATGAATGTGTTAATGGAAGACCATGTGGCTGCCTTACATATCTGTTCTGCCGAAGCGCCACACTATGCTGCCCATGAAGAACCTACCTTACGAGTAGAGTGAGCAGAGACATTAGCCGGAACAGGGAGATTAGCTTGAGAATATGCTTCTGAAATCGTCATCCGAAGCCACCTCGCCAGTGTCAGCAGGCTATCCTCTCTTGTGAAATCTGTAGAGAACAAAGAGCGTCTTTCTGATGGCACTGGTACGATCCACGTAGATCATTAAAGCACGGACTACGTCCAAAGACTCATCTCCCGTAGAAAGGTCCGTCCATTGGAAAGCCGGGACTACAATTTCATCGTTAAGGTGGAATTTAGACACCACCTTAGGAAGATAACCAGATTCCGCTCTATCTGGATGAAATATCAGAAAAGTCTGAAACTCTTCTAGCTGAAGCAATAGCCAGTAGAAAGAGAACTTTAGCTGTCAACCATTTAAGATCCAATTGCTTTAAAGGTTCTAATGGGGCAACTTGAAGCACCTTTAGGACTAAACTTAGATCCCAAGGAGCTGTAGGAGGACCAAAAGGAGGTTGGATTGGATGTGAAGCATTCCTTGGAAAAAAGTGTGAACATCCTGTAGGTTAGTAATTTTCTTTTGAAACCATACTGTCAATGCTGACACCTGCACTCTCAAAGAAGCCACCCGTAGACCTTTGTCCATTCCTGCCTAAAGGAATGCTAGGACTCTGGACACTCTGAAAGACCTAGGGTCAAATTTCCTGTCACAGCACCACTGAATATAGGCCTGCCATATTCAGTAATAAATGCGAGCTGAGGATTGTTTCCTTGCTCTAAGCATTGTTTGTATTACCTGTTGTGAGAATCCTCTTGATTTCAGGGTGGAAGTCTCAAGAGCCATGCCGTCAAAGAAAGCCAGGTGCTTGAAATAGCAAAGACCTTGAGACAGTAGACGTTCAGGGAGTAGGAACGGAGTATCCACCGACAGCCTCTGCAGATCTGAGTACCAATGCCTTCTGGGCCAAGTCGGAGCTATTAGTATCATGGTTCCCTTTCCCTGTTTTACCTTTCGTATAACCCATGGCAACAGGGCGATCGGTGGAAACACATAGGCCAGATGAAATTCCCATCTCACTGACAGGACATCCACAAAGGTCGCTTTGG
Organism: Pseudophryne corroboree; assembly: GCF_028390025.1. Taxonomy (NCBI): domain Eukaryota; kingdom Metazoa; phylum Chordata; class Amphibia; order Anura; family Myobatrachidae; genus Pseudophryne; species Pseudophryne corroboree. Next base: position 906,793,547 of record NC_086444.1, on the reverse strand, counting down.
GATCCTTTGTGCTTGACCTGTATGCTGGAACTTTGTTGTTCTGATGGGAAGTCATGAGATCTATCTCCGTTAACCCCCACTTGTCTACTAGAGTATGGAAGATCTTGGGGTGTAAAGCCCATTCGTTTGCATGAATGGCGTGTCGACTGAGAAAATCTGCATCCCAGTTTAGGACTCCCGGAATGAATGCTGTGGACAAGGTTGGATGATGAAGTTCTGCCCACTTTAACGTGCGGCTTACCTCCTTCATTGCCTTTTGGCTGCGAGTTCCTCCCTGGATGATTGAGGTACGCTACTGCCGTTGAATTGTCCGAGCGAATTTGAACTGGTTTCCCCTGAAGAATGTCCTTTGCCTGAATGAGTGCCATATATATGGCCCGAAGCTCCAATATATTTATTGGCAGGCAACTTTCTTCCTTGGTCCACTGCCCCTGGAAACAACTTTTTCCTGACACTGCTCCCCAGCCCTGAAGACTGGCATCTGTTGTCAGAACCTCCCAATCTGAGATCCAAAAGAGTCTCCCTTTGTCCAGATGGGATGTCTGTAGCCACCAGGCTAATGACCTCTGTACTTTCAGAGGAAGGACCATTGTCTGAATTTTTATTGTATGATGTAACCCATTCCATTTGGAAATGATCAGACATTGAAGAGGGCTCGAGTGGAATTGAGCATACTCCACCATGTTGAATGTCAACACCATTGATCCCATCACACGTATAGCTGTGTAAATGGCTACCCTTTGACTGTGTAGCAGCTCCTGAATCCTCGACTAAATTGTGCAAATTTTGGAGGTAAAAACACTCTCTGAAAACCGGAATCCAATCCAAGTACGTCATACGTTGTGACGGAACCAGGGACGACTTTGCCCAATTTATGAGCCAACCGTGTTTCTGTAAACAAGCTATTATCTGTTGCCGATGACACTGTAACAATTCCGGAGACTGTGCTAGGATTAATAGGTCGTCGAGGTATAGAAAAAGCCTTATCCCCTGTCGACGGAGATAAGCCACCATTACCACCATAATTTTGGTGAACACTCTTGAAGCTGTAGCCAGTCCAAATGGCAGGGCCGGAAACTGAAAGAGGTGCTAGAGGATAGCAAACCTGAGATAGCACTGATGGGACTGTGCTATAGGAACATACAGGTAAGCATCCTGGATATCTAGAGATGCCATAAAATCCTCTGGCTCCACGGCCAAAATAATGGAATGTAAAGTCTCCATATGAAAGCGGGGCACCCAAATATACTTGTTCAGCAGCTTGATATTGAGTATGGGCCGGAACGACCCATTCAGTTTCTGAACTAGAAACAGGTTGGAATAGAAACCCTGTCCTTATTGCACAGGAGGAACTGATATTATCACTCCTGATTGAAGCAACTTCTGAACTGCCTCTTGTAAGGCCCTGGCCTTCATTACTACTAAAGATGGGCTGGTACAAAAGAACCTTTGTGGAGGGTGTTTCTTGAAGGCAAACGCATAACCGTGAGATATCACTTCTTGCAGCCAGGCATCTGGATCCAAGGTGGAGGCCCACACCATCAGGCTGATGGCTTAGCTTCTGATTTGGAAGCCGGCCCTCTGGTAGCCCAATGATTTTTAGTCTTACCAGACTTATCAGATTGAGACTGTTTGCCATAACCCTTTCCTTTTGCTTTTCATTGAGTCCGAAAGGGCCAAAAAGCTGGAATCCTAGGTTTGGATTTGTGGGTAGAAGGAAACTTCACTTTCTTGGAGTCTGCTTCTGACTCCAAAATACTGTTTAATTCTTTATCAAAAAGAATATCTCCAGTAAAAGGCAAAGACTCTAAAACCTTCTTGGAATCTGAGTCAGCCTTCCATGTACGTAGCCACACAGCTCTGCGAGCTGCTACTGCTGAGGCTGATGATTGAGAGGCAATAGTACCCATTATCCAAGGCTGCTTCTTCCATAAAAATAGCCGCCTGTTTAATATGTGCAACATGGGATTTTTGCTCTCTAGATGCCAATGAAATATCATCCTCCAATGCATCAGCCCAGGACGCCACTGCTTTTGCCATCCAGGCTGAAGCTATGGCTGTTCTTATAATTGCCCCTGACATGGAGAAAATTTTTTTTTTTTTTAAAAACATCTATTTTGCTATCCGTAGCATCATTTAATGATGTTGAAGGCAAAGGCAATGTAGATTTTCGCACCAATCGAATGACATGCGTATCTACTTTGGGAGCCACCTCCCTCTTTAAACAGTCCCCAGCTAAAGATAATGGTTATTCCATTTTTTTTATTCTAAACTTCTTACTGGGTGTTACCCAAGCCTCTTGCATAATCTCCGTCAGCTGTTTTGACTACGGAAATTCAGTTCTGACTGTTTTGGGACGATTAAACACAGGAGCCTTGGTTTTAACAAAGGCTCTGCTGCCTCCTCTAAAGATAGAATGGCTTTCATAGCACTAATTAGCTCAGGTATATCCACTGAGCTGGGACCTTCATCCTCATCTTTGTATGCAGAACCAGAATGCGAGGAATCCTCACCCTTTGACATGTCCCCATGGGGGTTTGAGTTGAACCTGTGCCTGCCTTGGATTATTCAGGAGGCTTTGATGAAAGCTAAAGCAATTTGCACATAATCCATTTTGAACCAGATTCTGAGAGGTTAACTCAGCTTTGCAGGTCAAACATGAAATCAGTGTTGGTGTTGCTGTGGAGAGTGTATCCTCCTCACCCTTGCCATGGTAAAAATCACAATTTGGATGGTGCCTAGAAATTGCTTCCAACACTTGCAGCAGGCATTGGTTGATACCAGACCCCAGTGATGGTGCACTGCTGCACAAGTGGTACGGTAGTTATGTGTACTGGCCACAAAAATCGCCACGCTGCACTCAAATTGGAACTTCTGTGGTAGCGCACTTCCAACTGGGGTCCACTGGGACGACTGTTTGGTCTCTGGATTGAAACTGTGGATCCAGGATTCATTGCCACTGATGACCTCCAAGACAGAGTTTGAGTGAAACCTGGCCAGCATGTTGCAGTACCAAGTCACCCGAGCCTCCTTCTGCTCTCGAGTCAGCTGATGGGGCACCCTGCATGCAGAAATCTTGCTCAAGCCAATCTTTTAGTGGATTATCAAGGATATGGATCCTGATGAGATACTTATCTCCTTCTCTAACTGGGCCATGGTCACCACGGCATCCACCTGAACCAGGGCCCACACGGTAGAACGTTGTCCTCGGTGATGTCACATAGGTTGGCCGCATCGCTCATCTTCCAGGGAGAGTCTCCCATGCCAAAATTGTAGTCATAGAAGATCATGGCTCTCCAGTGGCCTTTGCTGAGCTCCATAATGAGTTCATGAAGGAAGTGAACATGCTGAACATGTGCACTGCTACTTGTATATGGTTCTGTGCCTTGACATTTCACAAGAACTTTAATCAAAGATTACAATTCACAACCAGTCAGATTGTGTCCACTCTACCTGCACATCCGGAAACTTATTGCACAACCCTTGTATAATACACAGTGCAACAGAGTAGAGACAATAAAATGTATTTTAAGAGACATAACTGTGTGTGTGTGTGTATATATATATATATATATATATATATATATATATATACACACACACACACACACACACACACACACACAGTTGTGCTCATAAGTTTACATACCCTAGCAGAATTTGTTATTTTCTGGCCATTTGTCAGAGAATATGAATGATAACTCACAAACTTTTCTTTCACTCATGGTTAGTGGTTGGGTGAAGCCATTTATTGTCAAACAACTGTGTTTACTCTTTTTAAATCATAATGACAACAGATCATTGACCCTGATCAAAAGTTTACATACCCCAGTTCTTAATACCATGTATTGCCCCCTTTAACATCAATGACAGCTTGAAGTCTTTTGTGGTAGTTGTGGATGAGGCTCTTTATTTTCTCAGATGGTAAAGCTGCCCATTCTTCTTGGCAAAAACCATCCAGTTCCTGTAAATTCTTGGGCTGTCTTGCATGAACTGCACGTTTGAGATCTCCCCAGAGTGGCTTAATGATATTGAGGTCAGGAGAGTGAGATGGCCACTCCAGAACCTTCACTTTATTCTGCTGTAGCCAATGACAGGTCGACTTGGCCTTGTGTTTTGGATCATTGTCATGTTGGAACGTCCAAGTACGTCCCATGCGCAGCTTCCGGGCTGATGAGTGCAAATTTTCCTCCAGTATTTTCTGATAACATGCTGCATTCATCTTGCCATCAATTTTGACCAAGTTCCAGTGCCTTTGTAGCTCACACATCCCCAAAACATCAGCGATCCACCTCCGTGATTCACTGTAGGAATGGTGTACCTTTCATCATAGGCCTTGTTGACTCCTCTCCAAATGTAACGTTTATGGTTGTGGCCAAAAAGTTCAATTTTGGTCTCATCACTGCAAATGACTTTGTTCCAGAAATTTTGAGGCTTGTGTCTGTGCTGTTTGGAGTATTGTAAGCGGGATGCTTTGTGGCATTTTCGTAGTAATGGCTTTCTTCTGGCGCCTCGACCATGCAGCCCATTTTTCTTCAAATGCCTCCTTATTGTGCATCTTGAAACAACCACACCACTTTTTTTTCAGAGTCCTGTATTTCAGCTGAAGTTATTTGTGGATTTTTCTTTGCATCCCGAACAATTTTCCTGGCAGTTGTGGCTGAAATTTGTGTTGTTCTACCTGACCATGATTTGGTTTCCACAGAATCCCTCATTTTCCACTTCTTAATTAGAGTTTGAACACTGCTGATTGGCATTCTCAATTGCTTGGATATCTTTTTATAACCCTTTCCTGTTTTATACAGTTCAATTACCTTTTCCCGCAGATCCTTTGACAATTATTTTGCTTTCCCCATGACTCAGAATCCAGACACGTCAGTGCAGCACTGGATGAGAGATGCAAGGGTCTTTCAGGAGTCCAGAAACTCACTGATTTTTTATACACACACACTGATTACAAGCAAACAGATCACAGGTGAGGATAGTTATCTTTAGTAGCCATTCAAACTCGTTTGTGTCAACTTGTGTGCAGGTTATCAGGCCAAAATCTCCAGGGTATGTAAACTTTTGATCAGGGTCATTTGGGTAGTTTCTGTTGTCATTATGATTTAAAAAGAGTAAACACAGTTGTTTGACAATAAATGCCTTCACCCAACCACTAACCATGAGTGAAAGAAAAGTTTGTGAGTTATTATTCATATTTTCTGACAAATGTCCAGAAAATCACAAATTCTGCTAGGGTATGTGAACTTATGAGCACAACTATATATATATATATATATATATATATATATATTTTCATGCTGAGTATATTAAGCTTTACCACATGATGCTCTTTCATGATTTGTTATCAGTTTTTTAAATATGTTGGAAGCTTGATACTTTAATTATTTGATTATGCAGTTTATAATAAATAAATGTCACACAAAGGATCCAGCCTTTTCCCCCCCCAATATGGGTAAGATCTGGAACGACAGTTGCAACTGTTGAAAACAAAAATATTTGTTATTCCTAAACTTCACTTAAAGAGATAGGACTGCTAGGACGCCTTTGCTGGAACAAAGTGTACACAGAATGGTATGTCTTGATAGCGGGACAAATGTAAAAATAAAATGCATGAATGGCTATATGAAGAAATGCGACAATGATCACAGAAAACAAACTCATGAACCATTCCCTGCATAATGTAAGGAATCAGGAATTAGGTCAAAAAATAGGATTTTGGTACTTACCAGGTAAATCCTTTTCTTTGAATCCATAGGGGGCACTGGAGTACTCTTGGGATATGGACGGGCTTCCGTAGGAACAGCACTGAATATTTAAATTTAGAACACTCCACCCCTCCATATCCCCGAGTACCTCAGTGTTTTTTACTGAGCCGAAAAGGAACTATAGAGAGGTTTGGAGTATTACATATAACATAACGGACAATAACGAAGTTAACACATAACGTTACTGACAACTTAACAGTTGACATCCTAACCAGCACTTGATAATTTGAACCAGTCGGTGAGAGTGTGTTACCATAAGATCCTCAGAACTCACAACAACTAGGTAAAACTGCTCTGGGTGGGCGTCCAGTGCCCCCTATGGATTCAAAGAAAAAGATTTACCTGGTAAGTACCAAAATCCTATTTTCTTTATCATCCACTAGGGGTCACTGGAGTACTCTTGGGACGTACCAAAGCTTTCCCCGTGGGCTGGAGAGCTGTTTGGCACCTGTAACACTAGGCGGCCAAAGCTAGATGCTGATGCCGCAAACGTATCAAACTTGTAAAAGCGCACAAACGTGTGCACTGAAGACCATGTAGCCGCACGGCAAAGCTGCGTCGTAGAAGCTCCCCGACCAGCTGCCCATGAAGTTCCCACAGAACGTGTGGAATGAGCGGTTACTGATGTAGGCGGTTGTAACCTAGCATGAAGGTAAGCCTGACGTATGGTCAGTTTTATCCATCTGGATAAGGTTTGTTTAGACGCTGGCCAACCCATCTTGGCAGCATCATAGAGAACAAACAACGTATCCGTCTTACGAACTGACGACGTTCGGGATACATAAACGCGTAATGCGCGTACCACATCCAGAGTTCCAGAATGTGCCGTCAACACAGGAACTACTATTGGTTGATTGATGTGAAAAGATGACACTACCTTTGGTAAAAAAGCGGGATTCATCCGAAGTTCCGCTCTGTCATCATGAAACACCAGATACGGTGACTTGCATGACAAGGCACCCAAATCCGAAACACGCCTTGCCGAAGCTAAGGCTAGAAGAAAAATTGTTTTCCAAGTGAGAAACTTTATATCCACTTGCTGTAAGGGTTCAAAATATGAAGACTGTAAGAACTCTAAAACCAGATTCAAGTCCCATGGCGCTGTAGGTGGAATGAATGGAGGCTGTACTCTGAGGACACCTTGGAGAAAAGTGCGTATAGACGGCAATAGAGCCAATCGTCTTTGAAAGTAAATTGACAAAGCAGATACCTGCACCTTTAGTGTAGATAAACGCAGTCCTCCATCTAACCCTGTTTGTAGAAACAACAAAAGGCGGGATAACTTGAAAGATGATGGCGGAAACTTCCGAGCTTCACACCAACCTACATAGGCACGCCATATTCTGTAATAATGAGCTGCCGTAACCGGCTTCCTAGCTCGTAACATGGTTGGTATAACCGAATCTGGAATGCCCTCTCTTCTTAAGAGGGCGGTCTCAACAGCCACCCCGTCAAACGCAGCCGCGCTAAATCGGGGTAAAGGAACGGACCCTGTTGTAACAGGTCTGGACGTAGTGGGAGCGGCCAAGGATCATCTGCGAGTAGTCCTCGGAGATCCGAGAACCAAGCTCTCCGAGGCCAATGAGGCGCCACTAGTATGACTGTGACAGACTCTTTTGATCCGTTTTAGCACCAAAGGGAGCAACGGAAACGGTGGAAACAGATACACAAGACTGTACGGCCACGCCACAGTGAGAGCGTCCCCCGCTACTGCCTTTGGATCTCTTGTTCTGGACACATACTGGAACGTTTGGTGATTGTGTCGAGACGCCATCAGGTCCACCTGAGGATAACCCCATCGCTGAACCAACATGTGAAACACTTCTGGATTTAATGCCCATTCGCCTGGATGAAAATCCCGACGACTGAGATAATCCGCTTCCCAGTTGTCCACTCCCGGAATGAACACGGCCGACAATATCACCTGGTGGCATTCCGCCCAATTGAGGATTCGAGCTACTTCCCGCATTGCCATGCGGCTTCTCGTTCCTCCTTGTTTGTTGATGTATGCGACCGCCGTCGCATTGTCTGACTGCACTTGGACAGGCTGAGAGCGAAGCATGTGCACTGCTTGTCGTAGCGCATTGTAAATTGCGCGGAGTTCCAGGACATTTATAGACAGCAATTTTTCGTGATCCGCCCAGAGACCCTGGAGCTGACAATTTTGAATTACCGCTCCCCAACCTCTGAGACTGGCGTCCGTAGTTAGAATTATCCAATTCCAGCCTCTGAACCGTCTTCCTGCGGTTAAATTGTGTTCCTTGAGCCACCAGAGCAGAGATACTCTTGCCCTTGGCGACAACCTCACTCTGTGGTGAATCTGCAGATGCGAGCCCGACCACTGGGCGAGCACATTCAGTTGAAATGGACGCGAGTGAAATCTTCCGAACTGAAGCGCTTCGAAAGCTGCCACCATTGTGCCTAAGAGGCGAATGCACAAGTGTACCGACACTGTGCGTGGCTTGAGCACTAATTGTACTAGATGGCGTAGAATTTGTACTTTCTGCTGTGGTAGGTAAATTCTTTGATTGACCGTATCGAGAATCATACCTAGGAATTGAAGGCGTTGAGACGGAATTAGATGTGATTTCTTGAAGTTGACAATCCAACCGTGGTGAACCAGTACATCGTATGTTAGCAGCGCATGTTGGAGAAGTATCTGCAAACCGTAAGAATTTCTGATGAGGCTGCCAAATTGGAATGTGTAAGTACGCATCCTTGAGATCTAGCGCAATCATAAATTCCTTTGGCTCTAAACCTGCAATCACCGAACACAGAGACTCCATTTTGAATCTGTAGTAAGTTACGTACTGATTGAGACCCTTTAAGTTCAATATTGGTCTGACTGAGCCATCCGGCTTCGGTACCACAAACAGACTTGAATAATAACCCTGACCCTGTTGGTGTACAGGGACCGGAATCAAAACTGCCGAATCCAGTAGGGACTGAATGGCAATTTGCAGAACCGTCCTCTTGTCGTCCGACAGAGGCAATCCTGTCTTGAAAAACCGCAGAGGCGGAAGACAGTCGAACTCTATTTTGTAACCTTTTAACACTAAATTGCGGATCCACCCATCCGCGGATGTGTGGAACCACGCCAAATGGAACGTCTGAAGGCGTGCTCCCACAATCGGAGAACCGAGATGGGCTGGTAGCCCGTCATGCCACTGGCTTGTCGGTAACCTTAGCGTCCTGGCGAGTTGTGTTGGTTTGTTGGAAACCACGTCCGCGACCACGTCTAGCAGGCGTGGCTGTTCCTCTGCCACGTCCTCGAAAGGGCTGAGGTCTAAAGGATTTGAACGAAGGTCCAGCGTACCTCCTTCTTGATACCGGTGGAGGCAATGGTAAGAAAACAGACTTACCTCCCGTAGCCTCAGCAATCCATGCGTCCAATTCAGGACCAAACAACTTCTTGCCATCGTAAGGCAACGCCTCTATACCTCGTTTGACCTCTGCCTCCGCATGATAAGCACGCAGCCAGAGTGCTCTTCGTGCCGTAACTAGCGACGATGAAATACGAGAAGTGAGCTGACAGACGTCAGTAGACGCTGTACAGAGATACTCTACAGCCTCAATCATTTGATTTACAAGAAGTATCAGGTTTTCGTCATGTAAAGCAGATTTGAGTTCTGTAAGCCATATTATGAGCGCCTTAGTGACCCAAATGCCAACCAATCCAGGTCTCAGCATCACACCTGCTGCTACATACATGGATTTTAGCATAGTTTCTATCTTGCGATCTGAAGGATCTTTAAGCGTAGTAGCTGCTGGCACTGGTATGGTTAATTTCTTGGTAAGCTTTGACACTGAAGAATCAACTATTGGTGGATTCTCCCATGTACATGTTACCGAGTCTGGAAACGGGTAACTAGACTTAAATCTGCGAGGTATAGAAAACCGTTTATCTGGATTCTGTCGTGTTTCTACTAACATCTGATTAAGAGATTCCGACACAGGAAAACTTATTGGAGTTTTATGTCGTTTAGTAAATACGACCTGATCATTTGTGAGAGGCTCCTCAGTTTCAGTAAACTTCAGAGACTGACGTACCGCTCTGATGAGATCATCAATGCCGGAACTGTTAAAATCCTCGCCATCTGACTCCACTTCGCCCTCCTCACCCTCATCTTGTTCCGTGAGATCTGGCATGGAATCGTCAGAATGCAACATAGCAGAAACTGGAAAATCATAAGACATATGAAATTTATCCCGTTTACCCAAAATGGATTTGGACCTTACGCAAGGCTGAGACGCCTCCGGTAGTTCTGGCGGTCTCACCCTAGACTCAGATCTTGCCGTTTCCCGCTCCTGACGAGCGGCGGTCAATTCTGATTGTAACCTATCTAGTACATTTACTAACATACCCCACGGAGGGTCCGGTGAGGACATTGGTTGTAAAACTGGAGCCGAAATGGTATTCTGAACCGAATCCACAAAACATACTGTACATGTGGTAGATCCATCCGGTAACACACTGCTACAGACTTTGCAATTATGCTTTTTAGTTTTTCCTGGTGCCTTACTCATTATGGCGACAGACAATACAATACACAAAAAACAGACACTTGCACGACTCAGTAAAATAGTAGTAAGGTGTCTCTGTATATATATCTGGCCTAAGTGCAGTACACGTGGCCAGTACTATGAAATGTGATCCCAAATTCCCACTAACACCCCTGCGCCTCGGTGGAGTAGAGATGTAGTACTGGAACGTTCTGGAATCACAGCAGGAAGACACAGGAAGCATGGTTAAAATGGCTGCCATGCTTATACATATAATCACAGTGCAGTTTCATACTGATATTATTAACAGCCTCCCTGCCAGTATAAACATCATTATATATCTATATAAATGTGCTCTATACTACCAACAGCCTGTTGCTGCTGTCCCTTCTCCCCCCCTTCGCATCTGCTCCATAACGTGCAGTGCGGGCCGGGCAGCGGGCACCCCGGGATCCTGGAAGACTGGGAGCGCGTGTCAGCGCTATGATTACCGGGCAGCAGCGGATCAAGCGGCGGCCGGAGCAGCGGGAGAAGTGGCGGGCGGACCCGACTTTAGAGACGAGGGTAGCAGTTGTTGTAAGAAGCGCCGGAGCAGCGTTATGAGACCCGGCGGCCGGCGCAGCGGGAGAAGCGGCGGGCGGACCCGACTTCAGAGACGCGGTTAGCAGTTGTTGTAAGACAGCGGGCGGCTATGTTACCCGGCGTCCGGTGTTACCCGGCGGCCGGAGCAGCCGCGGCCGCCGCTGTCATGCCGGAAAGAACCCAGCGCCTTCCCCACACCTTCGGGGCGGCAGCGGAAGCTGACCGCCCCGTTCTCCCCCCTCACATATCTGCACTTCTGTGATGAGGCTCCGACGGGGCTTCTTAGTAAGCGCCGGCCAGCCTGCAGGATGTGTGCGTGTGGCTGTGAGGGAGCTCTTTCAGAGAGGCCCGACACGCCCCTGCTGCTATCAGCAGCTGCACTGTCCCTGACCCTGCCTTTTGGAAGGGGGAAAGGGATGTATAAAATAGAGAAATATAAAAATAAAAATAAAATTCAAAATAATTGTGACTCTTAGCCACGAGCTGTTACTACTTCGAGCACAGAAAAAACACTGAGGTACTCGGAGATATGGAGGGGTGGAGTGTTCTAAATTTAAATATTCAGTGCTGTTCCTACGGAAGCCCGTCCATATCCCAAGAGTACTCCAGTGACCCCTAGTGGATGATAAAGAAAGTGGTACCACCAATAAAATAATGAAAGAAGTCAGTGTGGACACTGTAGACCTATTAAATACCTCCTACAGTAGCTGTGTATTAGATGTACTGCAATTACAAGTCGCAATTTTGCCATAATGTCCCAGAGAACGTATATGGCATGGACTTAAAGTACTATGGCAGTGAAAACCATAGGATTCAAAAACAGACTGAATATTTATTAGGTTTTCTAGTTTGACAGCCTTCAGGACAGATTTTTCCTACACAACATTTCAAAAGAACCTGCGTGCCAATACCTGTTGGAAGGCTGTTGTTTCCAGACTTGATCAGGGGTGACTCGTGTACCACACTGCCTCTATTACCCACTGCATTTGACATCCAGTTATAGAAGCTCACAGAGGATGGTTCAGACAATAAAGGATGTTCTGACAACATTTCTGTGGCCACAGGATTCCCTGTATTAATAAATCAGGAGAGGTTTCAGGCAATTCTTTTGTCCAAGAAAAAAAAAATATAATACATAATTACCCGCTATATAATACGTGGTCTAAAATTGTAATTTTACTCAAAAATCTAAATTGTGGAGAGCAATATGTAGGCCCAAACAAAGTCTCACCCAAGCCCTATTACTGTAATATTAAAAAGACACAGATCTCAGAGGATAAAAATAAAAGCTATTTTGATAGCTTTAAAATCGTTCTACGAGGGTATACTTCTACAGACTAAATTACACAGGTTACAAAAACAACTAATGAACATAAAACAAAGTTACTCATAATTGCTGACACTGGTCTCGTATGTTGTATACCATCCTGATTTAATGACTGGTAATAGGAAGGAATATATAATTACATTTAATAAAGTGACCACTGATCACAGAAACTGTAAGGGGACTTAAATTATTGCACTCTTCCCTATCACTTAAATGTCTCCTTATGAAATGTAATACAACAAGTAGCACAAAATGAATGTGACAGATAAAAGAGCTGCTGTTTACTGGCACACGCAAAGGTGATCGTGTGGACAGACACAAGGTACACACAATGCAATGTTACAAAAACAAGTGTTGGTGAGGAAAAACAGATGTATTGTGCAAGTGTCCAAACAAATAAATATTTACACATTATAACACATTATCATTATAACACATTATTAAGACAGTATAACTCCTCTGAAAGCATACAAGCATGTAAAAAAGCCATAACAGGGTTTGGTCTTCTGATGTGGCAGTAAGGAAGAAGGACACATATTGTATTGTTTTATGGGTCAGTGTAGTGGGAAATATTAACTCCTCCTACTTTCTATAACTCCTGTTTCTCATCAGTTCTATTGTCAGTGTCCTGCATAAGAAGAGGGCACACAGTGTTAAGTGAGCACTTGCATTTTTGTTCTTGGTAATATATAGCAATTTATCCAGATCATGCTGCAGATACAAATATACTCTTCTCCCCAGGTCAATTACAGGGTCACAATTATTTTTCTTCAATTCAAAGTATTGCATTTCTCTAATTTATTTTCCTCCAAAGTGGACTAGAAAGGATCTGGCTCTGTGATCGCTCAAATCGTACTTTTAGCTACTGTGTTTCTAAAAGAAACATTGGCCATTGTGTTTTCCTTAGTCTTTATGGTATCTAAAAATGGTTCTGGAAGTACAAATCATGGAACACTTTTTATGACTGTTATTCGTTTCCCTGAGTATTCTCTGTTCAGCCGTAACATATGTTAACTTTACTGTTAGGTCTCTAGGCGGACAGTTTTTTCCTCAGACTTTCAAACATATCTTTCCTTGAAAACCAAAAAGTCCTTGCCTTGTTCAAACCTAAAGTTGTTTCTGGTAGACACATCAGATAAGAAATAATGCAGGCAAACTTGTGCCATGGAAACCAGCATTTGAACCACAGTCTGCAGATCTGTCTGTCCAGACCTAAAGAGCTCGTAGTTCAAACTAAATGATTTTAGTTACCAAAGGAAACGGCTAGGAAAGTGGTGCCTTCTCACAACTGCTGTTCTTCCATATCAGTGTGGCAATCCAGCAGGCTTGTTCAGTTTCTGAGATCACATATGACTGGGTGGACAGCCCTTCTCGTAGGGACATCAGTATCCTAGGTTTACAAAGTGGCCATACTTTTCCCAAAAGTGTACATTGCAATATCTAGTTATTCTCATTCACTTTTTATTGCTAAGCATTCAATTGAAGAAAACTGCATAGTCTCTGTCTACTGAAGAAAAAAATGGCTAGCTGTGGACTGCAGAAAAGCAGGAAAACAGGGGTTATAGCAGAAATGAGGTCCTCCTACAGATGATGTATACCTCAATTCTGTCAACAAAAAAGATTCAGAGAAAAAGACTTAGCCAAAAGGACAAAAATTCCCTTTCACAATGAATTTAAAGGATAATTCCACGAAATTCCACTTTTCGGTGAAATATCCTAGGTTGATATTTAACCAGATATCATTACTCACCTGGGGCCCTGTCAATCTGCATGACATCTGGTGCATAGGCAGTGATTTCTTGCTCCGTCCAGTAGAGTGTCATCAGTGATCAACACACAAACATACCTGTACGCCAAGAGCGAGGACAGTGCACCAGAAAACATCCTGCCAGCCGACTGTGCGACCAGTGGATTTCAGTAAGCAATATCTTAAAATCAGGTCTAACTCTGGATAATCCACACAAAACTGAAAACATTTGTTCGAAACTTCTTGTAAAACACATTTGGACGGTAGAAGTATTAAAATACAGTGACAGTATGTCAACATTACTTCAAATTTTTTTTTTACAAGTTTCTTATTTTGATCTTCTTTTTTGAAAAGTCTTAGAATTCTCAACAGAAAAGCCCATATGGGAGATGTATAAAAAATCCCAGAGGACAGGTGGAGGTGTTGCCCATAGCTACCAATAACATTCTAGTTATTTTATAAAATGTACTAGATAAGCCTACCGCTTATCTAGTACATTTTATAAAATAACTAGAATGTTACTATGGGCAACTTCTCAACTTCTCCTCTTTAGAAGTTTTGATACATATACAACACAAAATAGGAGAAGGACATGCTAGAGAGGATAACTACTTAAACCTCTGTCCAGTGATGCAGGAAAACACAAGGTGCACACCTGCCATTTACTGCAGCCATAAGAAGAAATAGCATCTACTGAAACTAGATATTTCAGCAATTATCAATTTTACCATCTGTAATGTGAAAAGTGCAACAGTATTAGGCTAGATTCTATTTACTAAGCCTTGGATGGAGCTAAAGCAAACGGAGAAAAAGTACCAGACAATCAGCTCTTAACTGTCATTTTTCAAACCCAGCTGTAACCTGGCAGTTAGGAGCTGATTGGCTGGTATTTTATCTCTGTCCAAGGCTTAGTAAATAGATCCCTAAATGCCCACAACAGGTGATGATCACGCAAATACCTCTAACCTAGCCTCATTCTCACAGTAATGCTGTGAGAGCTGGTAAACTGTCTTTGAGAGGTGTCACCGTAGGTCTTACTAAACTTTGCTTGAGCTGGATATTATGGCAGCTGTGTCCTATACAGGAGTGTTTGTCCCAGAATTTATAACATGAAAAAATAGTAAATAAAAAATAAAAACATCACTATATTCAGGAACAGTTAGGTTAGCAGTCAACAAAAAAAAATAATATGATTATAATATATGATATATTGTGGAATAGACTTTAAACTAACAATGTAAAAAAAAAAAACAATGAATACCTGTCCTTGTTAGAGAACTGCTTTTAACAGCTGTAGCATTTCGTTGTGGAGTCCCCTCCAGGAGGTTATGTAGGCTAGGGAAACTCCCAGTCAGGTAGCTTAGAAGACTTTCTTTCCTTGGACTTTCTTTTACAGGCATTCCAGACCTGCTAATGTGTGCAGGAGAATCATTTGCTGTGTCTCCACTGGTGTAACTTAAAGATTGGTATGGGTGGGACCCCTGTAAAATGAAAGTGACCGTAACTTCATCGCAGAAAAGAGAAACTTGACAAAAAGTATAAAGCCTCCATCATTTTCATGTAGCAAGAATTAGTGCCAAGAGACCTTAACACTCCTGTAAGCATTACATCTCTTTTGATGAAATGTTGATTGAAAACAGCAGAACAAGTACAGCTTAATCACAGCAACTAATTGGTTGTCAAACTAATCCATCAAACAATATAACAAGTAGTGATGAGCGGGTTCGGTTCCTCGGAAACCGAACCCCCCCGAACTTCATCCATTTTACACGGGTCCGAGGCATACTCGGATTCTCCCGTATGGCTCGGTTAATCCGAGTGCGCCCGAACGTCATCATCCCGCTGTCGGATTCTCGCGAGATTCGGATTCTATATATGGAGCCGCGCGTCGCCGCCATTTTCACTCGTGCATTGGAAATGTTAGGGAGAGGACGTGGCTGGCGTCCTCTCCGTTTATTAATGTTGCTGCAAATATTTGTGCTTATTGCTTAATTGTGGGGACTGGGGAGCAGCTGTATTATATAGGAGGAGTACAGTGCAGAGTTTTGCTGATCAGTGACCACCAGTTTTATCCGTTCTCTGCCTGAAAAATGCTCCATATCTGTGCTCAGTGTGCTGCATATATCTGTGCTCACACTGCTTTATTGTGGGGACTGGGGACCAGCAGTATTATATAGGAGGAGTACAGTGCAGAGTTTTGCTGACCAGTGACCACCAGTATTATACGTTGTCTGCCTGAAAAACGCTCCATATCTGTGCTCAGTGTGCTGCATATATCTGTGCTCACACTGCTTTATTGTGGGTACTGGGCACCAGCAGTATTATATAGGAGGAGTACAGTGCAGAGTTTTGCGGACAGCGACCACCAGTATATATAGCAGTACGGTACGGAAGGCCACTGCTCTACCTACCTCTGTGTCGTCAAGTATACTATCCATCTAGATTCTATACCTGTGGTGCATTTTAGTTTTGCAGTTTGCCGACAGTGACCACCAGTATATATAGCAGTACGGTACGGAAGGCCACTGCTCTACCTACCTCTGTGTCGTCAAGTATACTATCCATCTAGATTCTATACCTGTGGTATTTTAGTTTTGCAGTTTGCTGACAGTGACCACCAGTATATATAGCAGTACGGTACGGAAGGCCACTGCTCTACCTACCTCTGTGTCGTCAAGTATACTATCCATCTAGATTCTATACCTGTGGTGCATTTTAGTTTTGCAGTTTGCTGACAGTGACCACCAGTATATATAGCAGTACGGTATGGAAGGCCACTGCTCTACCTACCTCTGTGTCGTCAAGTATACTATCCATCTAGATTCTATACCTGTGGTGCATTTTAGTTTTGCAGTTTGCTGACAGTGACCACCAGTATATATAGCAGTACGGTATGGAAGGCCACTGCTCTACCTACCTCTGTGTCGTCAAGTATACTATCCATCTAGATTCTATACCTGTGGTGCATTTTAGTTTTGCAGTTTGCTGACAGTGACCACCAGTATATATAGCAGTACGGTATGGAAGGCCACTGCTCTACCTACCTCTGTGTCGTCAAGTATACTATCCATCTAGATTCTATACCTGTGGTGCATTTTAGTTTTGCAGTTTGCTGACAGTGACCACCAGTATATATAGCAGTACGGTACGGAAGGCCACTGCTCTACCTACCTCTGTGTCGTCAAGTATACTATCCATCTAGATTCTATACCTGTGGTGCATTTTAGTTTTGCAGTTTGCCGACAGTGACCACCAGTATATATAGCAGTACGGTACGGAAGGCCATTGCGCTACCTACCTCTGTGTCGTCAAGTATACTATCCATCCATACCTGTGGTGCATTTCAGTTGTGCGCAGTATATATAGTAGTAGGCCATTGCTATTGATACTGGCATATAATTCCACACATTAAAAAATGGAGAACAAAAATGTGGAGGTTAAAATAGGGAAAGATCAAGATCCACTTCCACCTCGTGCTGAAGCTGCTGCCACTAGGCATGGCCGAGACGATGAAATGCCATCAACGTCGTCTGCCAAGGCCGATGCCCAATGTCATAGTAGAGAGCATGTAAAATCCAAAAAACAAAAGTTCAGTAAAATGACCCAAAAATCAAAATTGAAAGCGTCTGATGAGAAGCGTAAACTTGCCAATATGCCATTTACGACACGGAGTGGCAAGGAACGGCTGAGGCCCTGGCCTATGTTCATGGCTAGTGCTTCAGATTCACATGAGGATGGAAGCACTCATCCTCTCGCTAGAAAAATGAAAAGACTTAAGCTGGCAAAAGCACAGCAAAGAACTGTGCGTTCTTCTAACTCACAAATCTCCAAGGAGAGTCCAATTGTGTCGGTTGCGATGCCTGACCTTCCCAACACTGGACGAGAAGAGCTTGCGCCTTCCACCATTTACACGCCCCCTGCAAGTGCTGGAAGGAGCACCCGCAGTCCAGTTCCTGATAGTCAAATTGAAGATGTCACTGTTGAAGTACACCAGGATGAGGATATGGGTGTTGCTGGCGCTGGGGAGGAAATTGACGAGGAGGACTCTGATGGCGAGGTGGTTTGTTTAAGTCAGGCACCCGGGGAGACACCTGTTGTCCGTGGGACGAATATGGCCATTGACATGCCTTGTCAAAATACAAACAAAATCACCTCTTCGGTGTGGAATTATTTCAACACAAATGCGGACAACAGGTGTCAAGCCGTGTGTTGCCTTTGTCAAGCTGTAATAAGTAGGGGTAAGGACGTTAACCACCTAGGAACATCCTCCCTTATACGTCACCTGGACCGCATTCATCAGAAGTCAGTGACAAGTTCAAAAACTTTGGATGACAGCGGAAGCAGTCCACTGACCACTAAATCCCTTGCTCTTGTAACCAAGCTCCTGCAAACCACACCACCAACTCCCTCAGTGTCAATTTCCACCTTACAGAGGAAAGCCAATAGTCCTGCAGGCCAAGGACAATTCCATCTTGCACCTCTTTTTTCTTTCATTTTTCTTTGCATCATGTGCTGTTTGGGGACTATTTTTTTAAGTGCCATCCTGTCTGACACTGCAGTGCCACTCCTAGATGGGTCAGGTGTTTGTGTCGGCCACTTGTGTCGCTTAGCTTAGTCACACAGCGACCTTGGTGCGCCTCTTTTTTTCTTTGCATCATGTGCTGTTTGGGGACTATTTTTTTTGAAGTGCCATCCTGCCTGACACTGCAGTGCCATTCCTAGATGGGCCAGGTGTTTGTGTCAGCCACTTGTGTTGCTTTGCTTAGCCATCCAGCGAATTCGGTGCAAATTTTAGGACTAAAAATAATATTGTGAGGTGTTCAGAATAGACTGAAAATGAGTGGAAATTATGGTTATTGAGGTTAATAATACTGTGGGTTTAAAATGGCCCCCAAATTCTATGATTTAAGCTGTTTTTGAGGGTTTTTTGTAAAAAAAACACCCGAATCCAAAACACACCCGAATCCGACAAAAAATTTTCAGGGAGGTTTTGGCAAAACGCGTCCGAATCCAAAACACGGCCGCGGAACCGAATCCAAAACCCGAAAAATTTCCGGTGCACATCTCTAACAAGCATACTACCCATCACATAACAAAACCATTCAATGCACATTTATACCCCCCGTTCACATTGCAGGGTCACACCTGGGAATTGGATACGGGTCCTTGCCGGGTGTGACCCGGCATTGGACCTGTGCAGTGTGAAAAATGCCGGGTCGAGTTGCTATCCGGGGGCGGGGCCAGAGGCAGCATCAGGGGTGGGTGCAGAGGCAGTGCTGGAGATGACATCTCCGCGCCGCCTCTCCCTATGCTGAGAACGGGTACCGGGTCGCATCGACCCGGGTAACCAGTTCACACTGCGCCTGACCTGGTAATAACCCAGGGTTAACCCTTCTTTATTCTTGGGTTGAATTACCGGGTCAGGCAACCTGGGAAATCATCAGTGACCTGTTCACACTGCACAGCGACCTGTGTTGACCTGGCAAAATACTGGGTTGATACAGGGTAATTTGTGCAGTATTGAAGTCAATATATCTGCCCTTAAAAATGGTCTACCTACAAATGTTGCTGTCTGGGTTCACAGCATGATAGATTCCACATATTTTAACAATAGGGGGTTACAAAGTGTTATGGACACTGATCGTGCCTCTCTGTTGATGTTAAGGATAGCCATGTTAAGCAGATCAGAGCCATCAAAGCCTCAAGCTTTCCGTAGGGGTTGCGAATCCCACAATGTTATCAGCACATCAGTGCTGCTCAGTTTATGATTATTAACTTGACATGTCCCTTGTGCAGTAGTGTAGAGAAACAGTAATGCCACAAAACACAAGGAGAACACCAGCCACTTCCTGCAGCTGCAAGAAGAATAGCCCTCTTAGGTAAATTACATTTTAGCCATTTCCACCTAGTTAAGTACAACAGTTGGGAGAGAAGGATTAGCACTGATCGAATGGAATGTGATGTTAAAAAGCTTTTACCGGGGGCGTGGCCTGGAGGCTGATCTGAAAGGCAGCACAAACTGTGAGCTCCACAGTAACTGAGGAGATATACCCTTAAAAACCATCCCTGGTCTCCCGAGACCCCTCCAAATTCGATCCCCCTGACCGAGGGAACACTCATCGGTGGTGGGCTAGCGCTGCGGAATCGGTGTGCCGGTATACTGGCTCCCGCGGGTTGCGGCCTACCCACCACTCCGAAGCCGGGGCCTAAATTTCGGACTCCCACGCGGCGGGCCGTCCGGAGCTCCAGCCCCAGGTACGACCCTGAAGTGCCTAGCATTGAGCCCCCTAAGAGCGGACCCCCCTCCCCAGACTGCCGAGACATCACAACACTGCGGGAGAGAGGAGGAAAGGCCGGAACACAGACGCTGGAGACCCGGAGCTCCGGGGGCGGCGGCCATTTTGGGTCTCGGGGCCCGAGGACTTCTATCAACTGCAGAGGTGAGCCGCTCCCCTGGCATACTCTCCCCCACCAACGCCCGCACTACACACAGGCGGACGACCGCTGCTGGTTACCCCACGCTGACCACCAACGGGGATGCAGCACCACAGCACCTCCGCAAGCTTCTCCCTTAGGCTGGTCCTCGGTCCCAGGCCTGCCGTCACCTATCTTTCCTCGGGGGCATTAATACCACCTGGTGTAGTGGCTCCGCAAGACGGCGCGGCCGGGCGGCCTTCCCCGACTATCTCGCCCGCTGCGACCTCCGCTCCAACCCAACGCCGGGGGCTCGAATTGGCCGCTGACCCCTCTCGTGAGCGCCGTGCTTGACGCGGCCGAAACGGGACGACCCGGAGCGCCCTACAGCCCTCGGTCCTCCTTCAATGTAACCTGCTGGGTGGCCCATGACCTGCGAGCCCCATCTGGACGCTGGGGAGCTCCTTTCACGGCCCCAGGAAGACAAGGCACCCCTTACAGGCCTTGGCTGCAGCTATCCTGATCCTCACAGATGCTACCATCTCCTCTCCCTCCCCCCCCTGCCTTTGTGTTAAGCTGGGCTTAGTGGGGTGCCCCCATCTCTCCCTACAGGGGCTCTATCTGCTCAGACCCCCCCCCCCCCCCCCCCCTTCCCCTCAGTATTGCATCTTGATACAGCCTGCTGGAGTTTTCTGATAGTTCACTACTGTGCTGGACTTTTCTGTATTACAATCTACAAGACCGGGGGCGCCATCTCCTGGCCAGTGCCTATGACTGCGCCTGCATTATACCTCAGTCTTCTATGATACTATTTAGCAGGGACATGTGCTGCTGAATGCCTGTGGGCGCGACCCTGGGGGTCTTGTTTGTGAGCTTATGCTTATTCTCATTTCCTGTTTCGTGATGGATCACTGACTATTCATGCTATTGCTCAGTTCTGCCCTATGACCTCTTCTAGTTCCGGGACTGTCACACACCATGCCTAAGTCCAAGTCCAAGAAAACTACATCTTCTGCGGAAATATCCTCCTTTATTTCTAAGATGAAGTCTAGTGCCACTAAATTACCGGCCGCTCCTCCTCCCGTCCCGGCTTCGGAATCTGAGGAAGACTCACCTGTCCCAGACCCCTCCATGAAAGATTGCATTTCCTCTATTCTGACTGAGATGAAATCGTTGAAACAGGCTTTCCATTCGGAGATCCATAAAGCCATCTCCGGGCTCAAGGCGGAGATATCTGATCTCGGGGCCCGCACTAATGATGCTGAACAGAAAATTGACGAAGTCATTACCTTCCAACAGGAACTGGAACATTCGGTCCACGTTATGCAGGAAGATATCTACCTACTCCAAGACCAACAGGAGGACGCAGATAACCACGCGCAACGTAATAACCTACGTATTAAATACATTCCGGAATCGGTGGAACCGACACAACTGGAGGATTTTCTCCTCCGGTTTTTTCAACACCTCCTGCCAGATGTTCCGCGCGAGCAGTTCCTCCTGGACAGGGCTCATCGCGCCCTGCGCCAAAAACCCTCAACATCGTCCCCTCCAAGAGACGTAGTGTTACGATGTCACTACTTCAAAACCAAGGACAGGATTTTAACGGCTGCCCGGAATAAGGACTTGTGTCTGTTTGAAACGCATAAGCTAATGGTGTTTCAGGACTTATCCCCTACTACTCTTAAGAGGCGCTTCGATCTGCGGGAGTACACCCAAATCCTCAGAGATAATCAAATCCGCTACAGATGGGGTTACCCCTTTGCCCTAATTGTGCAGCTTGATGGGAAGAGACTACTGGCACGTTCCAAGGAGGAGGCTCACCGGCTTCTTCTGAGACTTAACCTATCCCCCCCGGAGTCCGATAAACCTTCCTCCCCGCAGGATGCACCAGATCTTCGACGCACTCCAAACTCACCCCTCCCGCAGCGAGCACCTCGACGCTTGTGGTCGACAGTCCCGGCAAAGACCTCTGCAAGGCATGACCCTTCGTGAACGTTTCTTCACAGCTGCACTGATGGGTTGCTACTTGTCATTTTCTAATGTTGTGCAAACTAGTTTAGAGGTTTTAAAAGTTCCTTCTCCTTCTGAGCTCATATAATTGAACATATGTTCTTTCTGTTTATTAGATTCTAAAGTGGTTCATTACGGTTATTTGTTGCTACGACCCCCTTGGTCGCCCCCCCCCCCCTGTTTGGTTGGTGGGCCCCTTGGTGTTCGGAGCCGTGCCCCCCCACCAAGCCATTATAGTCAGTTTTGAGCATAAGGGAGAATTCCTCTCCCTTAATACCCCATACGGGAGCTCAAACATACGGACCCGTACGAAGCGTACAATGGGTCTATGGTTCGGTAAGATATACATGTTCATTTCATTTTGTACTGTTTTCGATGTTTCTTACCTCTTTTTTTTCTTCTTCTTTCTCTGCTTCCCACTCCCCCTCTTCCCCTCGTTCCCCAGGGAGATCATCCTTGGGCCCTTAGGGCCTTTCGAGTTCTGCTTTTACCTGTAGTGTCATGTCTGTTAACGTAATATCCTATAATGTGAAGGGTCTCAATAGTCCCCAAAAGAGGTCCAAATTATTTCTTTTTCTGAAACAGGTGGGGGGAGATCTGGTATTCCTCCAAGAGACACACTTTAGAGGTACTTCCCACCCTGAACTACGTTCTAGACGCCACCCTGTCGCTATACACGCCTGTGATCACACCCAGAAGAAAAGAGGGGTTGCCATATTGATTCCCGCCCATTTACACTTAGAACCAGAAAAAATCGTTAAGGACAAACGCGGTAGATTTCTTATTATAGTAGGCAAGCTTAACAATGTTCCCATCACTTTGGTCAATATCTACGCCACCAATGTTAACCAGGCCTCGTTTTTTGCCTCTTTAGATTCTAAAATTGCCCAATGTAGGAAAGGCGACATCTTAATGGCAGGGGATTTCAACACTATACTTCATCATAGTCTTGATCGCTCCCACTCCCTCCCATTATCCCAGTCCCACACAAATACTCGCAATTCCAGAGCCTTGCAGTCCCTACTCAAAAACCACCTACTATTTGATTCCTGGAGGGTGGTCGACCCTTTAGTTAAAGATTACACATTTTTCTCCCCAGTTCACAATCTATATACTAGAATTGACATGATTATGGTTGGGAGGGACCTCACTTCTAGAATCCAGAAATGATGTATTCATCCAATTACGTGGTCCGACCACGCCCCGATATCTTTGACTCTGTCTGGGCTGGCTCGCACTCTCTCCCCCCCCTCCTGGTCCCTTAATGATGCCCTTCTCCAACAGTCCGATGTGCAGCAGCAAACTACTCAGGCATTAACTGATTATTTTAATGAGAACCAAACACCTGGTATATCTGACATGACCCTGTGGGAGGCGCATAAAGCGGTCCTCCGGGGCCACTTTATTCAGATCGCGGCCAGGATCACCAAACAGCGCTCCCAAAAGATCTTAGAGCTGACTGACCAACTCCACCATTTAAAGGAGGTTCATAAGTCTTCTCTAAACCCTGCCGATTTAGACAAGCTACTTAAAGTTAGGGGTGAACTTAATATGCTACTATCTCATAAGACTGAACAATGCCTTAGACGTCTTAACCAGATTTACTATGAAAAAGGAGATAAAGCAGATAAACTTCTGGCTAGAAAGTTGAGGGCTCAGATCTCTTCCAAAAATATCTTATCTATTCGCACCAAACAGGGAACATTAACTCATGACCCTGACCACATTTTGGGTTAATTTGAGGAATTTTATAAATCATTATATAACACGGAAGCGTCCCCTTCATCTTCATCATCATCACCGAGATTCAATGAGGGGATTGAATCCCTCTTAGATAAATGTAACCTACCATCCCTGAGTAGCTCGACAGTCTCTCAGTTAGGCTCAGATAGAACTATGGAGGAAATAGATAATGCACTTAAAACTCAGAAATCAGGTAAGGCCCCTGGTCCTGATGGGATGTCAATTATGTATTACAAGAAATTTAAGGGGATCCTATTACCCCACCTTTGTAGGCTTTTTAATGGTTTCCTCAGAGGTAACCCTCTGTCGCCCCGTACACTGGAGGCACGAATAGCTTTAATCCATAAACCTGGGAAGGACCCCAACTCCTGTGCTAGTTACCGCCCCATCTCGTTACTAAATAACGATATTAAACTCTTTGCCAAAATCCTAGCCTTGAGACTAAACTCAGTTCTCCCGCGTTTGATACACGCTGATCAGGTGGGCTTCGTCCCAGGTCGACAAGCTAGAGACAACACCCGCAGAACCATTGATTTAGTCCATCTTATTAACAAAGCTAGATTACCTTCTCTCGCTTGATGCAGAGAAGGCTTTTGATAAAATACTTTG
Organism: Pseudophryne corroboree; assembly: GCF_028390025.1. Lineage (NCBI taxonomy): Eukaryota > Metazoa > Chordata > Amphibia > Anura > Myobatrachidae > Pseudophryne > Pseudophryne corroboree. The sequence goes on along the minus strand of NC_086444.1, from coordinate 906,768,838 downwards.
GCCCTTCATGTTCGCCACTCTGCGTAGGTTCGGCCTGGGTGGGAAGCCTACTCCAGGGTATTCAGGCACTCTACTCCAACCCCTCCGCCAGGGTTCGGGTTAATGGCAAGGACTCTCACCTCTTCCACATCAACAACGGTACACGTCAGGGGTGTCCCCGGTCACCGTTAATTTTTGCTATGACCATCGAACCCCTGGCGTGTATGGTTAGGGCCAACCCCGATATTAAGGGTATCTCTGTTGGTGACGAGGAGTTTAAACTGTCATTATTTGCAGACGATGTTCTGTTAACTCTCTCCTCCCCCAATATATCTATCCCCAACCTATTTAAAACCCTATCTTCATACTCTCACTATTCGGGATATCGCATCAATCATTCCAAATCGGAGGCCCTCCCCTTTTATCTCAATGAGGATACCAGATCTCTCCTAGCTGCTAACTTTAATTTTTCTTGGCGCTCCAAGAAAATCAAATACTTGGGCGTGTTCATCACGAACTCCTACGACTCTCTATACTCTGAAAATTTTCCAGCCCTATTTAAGTGTATAGAGTCGGACCTTCGTGCTTGGGACAAACAGATTATAGCCTGGTTCGGACGGATTGTCTCAGTAAAGATGAACATCCTACCCAGGCTCTTGTATCTGATTCAAACAATCCCCGTATGCATCCCCGCTGAGGCTTTATGTCAAATGCAGAGACTCTTCCTAAAATTTGTATGGGCTGGTAAGCCTCCTAGAATTAAGACCTCCACCCTGGTGCGTGACCCACTAGCTGGAGGCAGAGGATTGCCGGACATTCGTAAATATGATCATGCAACTCACCTGAGCCAGGCTATCGCCTGGTTCTCTCCAGCGCCCCATCTACCCTGGATTTGGATTGAGCGTCTGGCGGCCAGGGTTTCCACTTTGGTCTCTCTACTCACGCCGGCCAAGCCAATACGGCCAATACAAGCGTGTGTCCCCTCCACTAAATTCACCTGCTCTCTGTGGCATTTCTGCATTCGGCATTATGGTCTATCCACTTTCCCTTCGCCCATCACTTCCATTTGGGATAATCAGGATTTCCCCCCTGGTTCCACCCTAAGGTCCCATTCGTGGCTTCACCTGAACCCGCGTCCGGGACTGGTGTTCAATTTTATAGAAGGTTCCTCCTGGCGCTCCCTCCATTCTCTGTGTGACAAATTTGACATCTCCCAACCTGTATTTTACGAATATTTACAAATCCGCTCCTTCTTAAGCTCCCTTCCCAAATCCCAGGTTATTCGGCAACTCACCCCTTTGGAGCGTCTTTGTATTTATTCTCCTATGCGGCATGGTATTATTTCTATACTTTATGGTTTACTGCGTTCTTTGAAGGCAGCAAACATACTTCCCCATGAGCGTAAATGGGAACAGGACCTTGCCCCCCCCCCTGCAGAGGACTCATGGGAAACCATTAGACAAAATGTAGCCCAGTCCCCAATCTCCTCCTTAGTGAAGGAAAACTCCTATAAAGTCTATACAAGATGGTATCGAATCCCTGCAACACTACATAGGATTTTTCCCGGGTCCTCCCCATTGTGTTGGCGTGGGTGCGGCCAAGTTGGAGATTTTAAACACATCTGGTGGTCATGCCCCAAAATACGCACGTTTTGGGCTCGGGTGGAAACCCTTATTGGATCTATTTTCTGTTCGCTGATAACCTTGGACCCCTGGTCGGCCCTACTGGGTCTACCTTTGTCCAATCTAGACAACCAGGCGAGCAACCTGGTACTCCAAATTTTACATGCCGCCAGATGTGTGATAGCTAAAAATTGGAAAAAAACCAATACCCCCCCTAGGAGCATGCTAATAGCTAAAATATGGCATATTTCCATGATGGAGAAAATCACAGCTTCCTTGCGGGACAGGTCAGAGAAATACAGGTGGATCTGGGAACCCTGGTTCACCTATACTATGCCCTCTAATGCCGGGGTGTGATATTCCACGTCAAATGGGTCCCAATAAACAAAAGAGGTACTATACTGTCCACAGTTGTAAAGATGGTAAAGATTGCAGTTAGGGGGTGCTACTCCCCAAGGCATGACTCTACCTTGTATGTTCCTGAGATGATCCCCCACTCTCCCATCCCCCCCTCCCCTTTCTCTCTCTCTCTCTCTCTCTTCTTCTCTTCATCTTTGATTTTCTCTTCTTATCCTTCTCTTTACTTTTCGTTCAAACACAGAAAAACTGTTGTCGATATATATATGATATTGATGATGTACTACCCTGTTGTTGTTACATTTGGTTGTTCCCCACGGGATAACATGTATGTGATTTTGAATTTATTTGGAGTCATCATCTCCTGTTTGATTTGTAGCAGCTTATTCGACTCCTCTTCAATAAAAATATTGCATTAAAAAAAAAAAAAAAAAAAAAAAAAGCTTTTACCCTGGAGAATTCTATATACCTGCTTTGGTGAAGGAGATCTTCATAGATGGGCATGCCCGTTATATATTCAAGCATGGAGCACACTCAAAATTAATCATGCAACAAGTAGATAGACATAAATTGAGCGCGTATAAGTGAATTGAGCAAGAGGATAAAAGGTAGTCTGCAGTAGAGCTGAAAAGCAGAAAAACTTACTTTAATCTTCAGAGCAGAATCACTGTGGGCATGAGATTTGGATAGCTTCCTCATAATTTCAGCCCCACTGACAGGCCCAGAAGAAACGCCTGTAGGGGGAGGCCGGGTATTGGTCCCTTCTAGCAGCATGGTATGTTCACTGATAGTCGCTACAATATAGTATACGTACAACAAATTAATACACTAAAAATTACATATTCTCAAATTAAACTGACAACAGATTTTGTAAGACTAGAAATGCTGAATAATATTGCAGACAAAATCTTTTCAATTTCCTAAATAACCCCCAAAAAATGTATCAAATGTTACTAGCACTTGTAGAAAAAGATAGTTGTGAGGTAACCTAGATTGGTTAAAAAGACAGGGGGCAGATTTACCCACTGCCAACATGTGTATATCGAAACTTTAGTTAAAAGGACTACAAGAATCTATGTAGTGTATATCATACTGGCCAGCTTGGTGTATATTTATTCTGTTGGGGTTTTTATAGGTATGCTATATGTTCACTGAGCAAGAGCTGACAGTATACGCCTGCTAGCTCACGGTTCATCTCCGGATCAGTAACCAAGTAACTGGGAAGGATTACAGTATAGGCAGGCCTTTACAAATATTAAGGAGCCACCATAATCTGAATCAATTACACTCCACGCTCTCCTGCAGGATCCTACACACCTTATCAGTAAAGTTCATCATCCTGCCAGTTCAACTACAGTACTGTTTCTGCCCTAAACTGAACACAAAGGGTAGATTTCATAACTTGCGGTTTGACAAAGTGCGCCCGATTTAGCATTTCTTTCTGTTGTCACTTTAAATCTACCTGTATCTGCAGCTTTAACAACAGCAGCACACAGGGCACAGTATATACCCCAAATCACCAATAACACGATGAATGGCTATGTAATGCTGCTGTCTAGAGAACTACACTGCAACAGCAGCCTCTATCAAGCTGATCACATAAAGCCTGAATAAATTGAAGAAAACAAGGGTACAACAAGGAAGCTACTTTTATAAAGGTGGTTTTCAGAAGCCCCAAGATGTACAGCCCAAGAAGGTTTGACAACCTGAGTTAACAAAGATGTAGGTTCAAAGGGCACTGGTTATCATCCAAATCCATTAGCAAATTGTCTGAAATAGTAGGTAATCCTTTCAAAAAGTACAAGGAGTACTTCTGTACCAAGAATGAACATGGTGGTCGGCATTCCATGTAGCCAAGTTTGGTTAGGTTAGATGGTTTCAGTTATCTCAGTAATAAATTTGTCCTGGGGGACAGTTGGATGGAGCTTGCAAATGGCTTACAGGAGGACTCTTAAAAAGGGCACATTTGGACTATATTCTAGATTGGAGATCATAGTCTAGATCAATCTCACAAACTCATAGGGCAGAAAAGGGGTTTCAATAGGAGGAGAGACTGAACCCTGCAGGTAATGAATTTCACTCTGGGTAAACACCATATTTTGCTGCACCATGTCAAACTAAAGGTCCAGGAACAACACTGAAGTTGAGGGAAGCAGAGTGAATATACAGTACAGCTGTTTAATAGCAGCCATTTGTGTGAATTGCCGTTAACTAAGTATGTGACTTCAGGTTCACTGAAAGGACTGAGGCGACTCGTTTAAGAGAACATGAAATATGCGTAAAGAAAATTACATCACACAGCATGTACGTGTGGGCTGGTCTAAATGTGAAACAAAATGATCACAATTTTACTCACACACTCAATATAAATATTTTGTTGACATTTTTGTTTATATGCCTTTGCACCTAAAAAAGGAGGGGCATGAAAGAAAGTTATCTTTTCTAAAATACTTTGTATTGAATGTCTAAAACCCCCAGCTCACAAGTAGACATGAACAAAATTAAAGATTGATAATTTTTCCATAAGAAGGCTAAAGTGAAAAAGAAAAATTGCAAATCTAATAAGAAAATACAAATTGAAAATTAACAAATTAATCTCTTTCCAAACAAATACTTGAGCTAATTATGTCAGATATACCATTTAGCAGCAAAGACTAAAAGGCTACATCCATGTTCTTACTTGCATTGAATTCTGTGAATGGAACAAGATCTGCTTGGAAAAATTCACCATATCCAGGGATAATTAATGTAGTTCCTTATCAAGGCCTCAATCTCACTGGGGTTAATGACAAGCGATGAGATGCCTAGCTCCTTCTCTAACTGAGCCATAGTAACTCTGGTGTCCACCTCAACTATGGCCCGCATGGCAGCAACGTTGTCCTCGGTGATGGGTGATGGTGGACACAGGTTGGCTGCAGTGCTCCCCATCTTCCAGGTACTGTTTCCTGCACCTATACTCTGCAAACCACTCAAATGCAGTGGTTCAGGATGGTGCTTCATCCCCAAAAGTAGCTCGCAGTCGGTCAAAGCTCTCCTGCTATCGCAGGGCACTCTTGTGAAGGAAGTGAACATGCAGACTTCTTTGGTGTGCAGTGCTCCTTATATATGGTTCTGTGCTTTGACATTTCACAATAACTTTAGTCAGAGATTACAGTTCAGGACCAGTCAGATTGTGTCTACGCTACCTATGCACTGCACATCTGGAAACTTACTGCACACCTCTCGTACATTGCACTAGGGTTTTTAAAGGCCATATAATGCAAGTAAAGAGGTGTATTACATATTGCTAACCTCATCCTGCTCTGTTCACAGTGTTACAGCCTGTTCTGTCCTCACAGGGTGTGGTATATTGGGTCGACCACATCTAGGTCGACAGTAAGTAGGTCGACATGGTTTCTATGTCGAGATTGGTGTCTTTTTCTCCGTAGAGTGACCGGGAACTCAAATTAGTGCACTGTGTTCGCTCGCCATGCTTCGGGCAAGGTGCCCCACTCGGCTTGGCACAGGTTACTATTCTTAATTGTAGTCCACGTGGATCGTAAAGCATGAAAAAGTTCAATTTTTTTAAAAACTCATGTCGACCTTCTGTCACGTCGACTCTAGAACATGTCAAACTAGAGACCAGGTTGCTCTAGAAACCATGTAGACATACTTACTGTCGACCAACAGTGGTCGACCTAGAGACCGGATATCTCCTCACATGCTCTGTAAACATACCTGCATCAAACTCGAACTCTGCTCCATCTGCACTGGTGTCACTTTGCAAAGCTCCTCCATTCTCTAACCCATTCAAATCGTCCTCGTCTCTCCTAACTGTGTTATGTGGCTTCAGCGTCTGGGCCGGTCTGAGCAAGCGAACCCCTTTAAAGGCAGGTGTAACAACAATAAAATTCATCCATTGCCTGGCAAGAGCAACAAGCCCCTTCTTTAATGTGACTAGGGCAGGGAGGCCATCACTCTGTAAGACAAAGATAACCCAATTCAGTTTTGAATGCTCTAGCTCTTATCCAATCATTCTCATTTAAACCTGCTGTGATAATAAACCAGATTAGAACTATGCAAATAGTTAGGTCATAGACTTCACGCTATTACGTTGTACTCCTGTGATGTCTCTAATGACTAGTGGTTATGTTACAATACCAGCAGGAATGCACTGGTGTAACGTTGCAATAGCTGAAGGAACTGGATGGAGAAGAGATCTGCATGAGAACACCAGATTTAGCCCAAATTTATTTAGTGTACTTGCGATTTGTTACCCTCATATCTTGGATACCAGACAAAAGTATTCCACACAGTATACAACTGCATTGCACAATTTTCATACACTCAGAACTACCATGACATTTATTAATAAAATGGACCCAAGTCAGCAGAAATGTCACCTCCACGTACAAATGGGCCTGACTCAAATGTACAGAACTACATTCGCAGCTGCATATTTGTACGCAGCGGCTGTGCGATAATAAGCAAATGTCGTAGCCGCCTGGTCTTCTATTGAGACGCCCAGTTGCAGAGCAGCCAAAGTTCTGCTCAGCCCTTTGGTAGCGCAGCACGGCCACAGGTTGAGAGACGCCAGAGTCTTGGAAGCTGCATATAGGATCGCAGGCTGCTACATGCCCCAGAAATGGCTGTGACACCTGTGTGTGAGCCGCCAAACTCCCATTACCTCACAAACACTACCTTACAGTCAGTAATTTTGCAAATAAATTCTGAGACAGCTGTTGCAAGACCATTGCCGCACATGCGCACCGTGACTTGGACACATGAGTAGTGGCAAAAAAATTGCTCCGCTGCGTACTAATTAAGACCTGTTGTAGATAACATTACCAAAGATAGCATTGTTCCGATGGCGCCAGGAAGCGCTTGTACGAGTACAGTTGGGAAGTCTGCTGGCAGACACCCGGTCACTCATCCAGACCAATAGCGGACAGCACAGCAAGATTAGCGCGATATAAAGAACATCAGATTCCTATGTAAGGTGCACTAATACCACACAGGTAACGGGATTGTATCCATAGCCACAACTTATTGGGGCTCACACCAGTATGGTGTATAATTACAGAGCACAGTTTAAAGGGACTGAAACCGCAGCCACACAGGGCAGGGATAAAGACCAGCACAAGGAGCGAACATTGTAGAAGCGCAGCGCTGTAACAATCACCACCACAGGCTTATTATAGCCAGACAGTGCTGGGACAGACACCAGCTAAGTGGACTGGAAGTGCTGCAGTCAGCATTGTAATTAATATCAGCACAGGGTGCCAAATGACATAAAACATATGCTGATCTGATCCTGCACATGGGACTCAAGATTACTACTAACTATGGAGAACAACTGAATAAAACGCTAAGGCATATCAGCTGTTACCTTGTTCTATCTATTGCCAAATCCATCAGTTGAATCAGGAACTTTTATACTAAAGACAACCATTTTTCCTTTACCCTACTACCTACAGTTGAATGTTTTTTTTTGTTGCAATTCATGCTCATGGCTGTATACCGATATTAGGTGCATAGTGACAGATATTTATACACACATTGAAGATTTTTAGACTTTCCTACTTTTACATAATTCGATTATTGCAAATTTTATGTACAACAGGTATATCTCTTAATAAATGTATTGTTTTTAACAACAGTAGCCTAGGATACTGTAATTTGTTTTTTACTACAGATATGTCCACTTACAGATAGCGTCTGTGCCTAGGCCTACAGCTTCTCCGTCCAGGCGGGCATGTAGCCCGTGACGGAGACGCGCACCAATCACTAGAATGGGAGAGCGTCTCTGTCTGGGGAGCGCGCGCGTCCGTTATAGAGACACACCCCATTCTAGTGAATGGGAGTGTGTCTCTGTGCACTCCCGGCTTGACTAGGTGGACGGATCACCTAGTCACGCCGAGAGCGCATGCCTGCGGTGGAGCTAAATCAGATGAGCGTGGCTCCATCAGTACATCTAGCCTCCCTGCATGTTAATTAGCCCTTATAGTCACGCCATGGCGTGATGTGACATAGAAGTGCCGAGCATCTTTTAGTGCAACTTTTTGCATTAAAATGCATCTTATTCGCAAAATGATACAAATAGGAAGCTCAAGCAGCTTTTCTTGATCCAAATTCTATGTGGAATGCATATATTCTGTGTGACTGCGGCTCTATCTGCATATGGAATGCTATGCTACAGAGTTTTCCTACAAAACACTGTAACGTACAATTTCTTATGCAGATACTGGCTCGGTTGCACAAAGAAAATAGTCATGCCGCATATCATTTTAATAAGGAGAGTCTGCTTGTTTATCTTATTCGCATAGTGATGCAAATAAGACGCGTTTTTAGCAAAAAAGATGCCCAACGTTAACGGAGTTGCACAGGACCTGTCAGGTCACTCACACAAGGCATCTCCAGCTGAGTGGCGGATTGAGGCACAATGTATGAGGACACATCTATATATAGACTATATTTGGACAGCAGTTAATAATGGTCTACATCTAGCACGGCATGTGCTGCCTCCAGCCACACAAGGCCCTAAACACAAGTGGAGCTGTATAGTGCACCCATTCTCTTAGCAGCAACTTGCTATACCCTCTTGTCAACTTTTCCCCCACCTCTCTCCCTAGAAAGAAAGGATGACTCAGAAAACTTACTAATGTGGCGTCTTCAATGGTTGAATAATTGGCTTGATGTAAGTAGTGATGTAGTAAGTTACAGAGTAGACAGGATGGATTCTCTTGTAGGAAGCGTGCTTGTTTAGTGAGCCTATTGTACTTACTCCGCAGAGGAAAGTGAATACTTTTATTCTGTAACAAAACAAAATATACTGCATTAAAACCAAAATAGACGTTATGGTAAGAACTTACCGTTGATAACGTGATTTCTCTTATGTCCACAGGTATCCACAGGATAACATTGGGATATGGTTGAGCGACAGCGGAAATGGCACCAACACGGTCACAAGCTTACTGGCCTTCCAGGATGCATTGGGGCCTTCACCATATAGTCCCGCCCACTGACTCAGTCAAATCAGTTCTTTCCACAGCGATTTAGGCAGGAGCATCAGGTAGAGACCTGTTTAGGCTATAAGAACACACATGCACACCCTTCCATACAAGAAGGAAGAGGTTTAGTGATTGTCTAGATCCTCAAATCAGGTGCGTCAGAGTGGGATCCCTGTGGACATAAGAGAAATTACGTTATCAACGGTAAGTTCTTACCATAACGTCTATTTCTCTGGCTGGGTCTACAGGATTATCCACAGGATAACATTGGGATTCCCAAAGCCAATTTTAGTGGTGGGGACGCTCCTGATTACACAGGAGGACCTTTCGCCTGAAGTCTGCGTCATGAGAGGCAAAAGTATCCAAGGCATAATGTCTGATGTATGTGTTTATGGAAGACCATGTGGCTGCCTTACATATCTGTTCTGCTCAAGCACCCTGTGGTGCTGCCCATGAAGGAACAACCTTACGTTTAGAGTGTGCAGAGACATTAGCCGGAGTAGGGAGATCTGCATGAGAATAAGCTTCTGATATTACCATTCGGAGCCATCTCACCAGAGTCTGTTTACTAGCAGGTCATCCTCTTCTATGAAATCCGTAGAGGATGAAGAGAGAATCTGTTTTCCTGATGGCACTAGAACGATCTATGTAGATTCTTAAAGCTCGGACTACGTCCAGCGACGCTTCTCCCGCAGATAGTCCCGATACCTGAAAAGCTGGGACTACAATCTCTTCATTCAGGTGAAACTTTGAAACCACCTTTGGAAGATAACCAGATCTCGTTCTGAGAACTGCTCTGTCTGGAAAAAAAAACTTAGGAAAGGAGACTTACACGATAACGCTCCTAAATCTGACACTCTTCTGGCTGACGCCATTGCCAGTAAAAAAAAAAAAGCACTTTAGCCGTTAACCATTTAAGATCTGCTCTCTTAAGCGGTTCAAACGGAGGACCCTGGAGGAATTTAAGGACTAAATTCAAATCCCAGGGAGCTGCAGGAGGAACAAATATGTACAACCCCCTGAAAGAAAGTACGTACATCCTGTAAATCAGCAATCTTACGCTGAAACCATACAGTTAACGATGATACTTGAACTCTCAAGGAAGCAACTTTCAAACCCTTATCCAATCCTACTTGAAGGAAATCCAAAATCCTGGATACTTTAAAAGATCTTGGATTCAATTTTTTTCCAGTACACCAATGAATATAGGCTTGCCATATTCTATGATATACACGAGCTGAAGAAGGCTTTCTTGCTCTAAGCATAGTTTGGATTACTTGTTTTGAAAATCCTCTCGCTTCTAAGATAGAGGTTTCAACAGCCACGCCGTCAAAGACAGGCGATCCAGATGACTGTGGCAACAAGGACCCTGTATTAGCAGATCTGGACGTTGAGGGAGCAGTATTGGTGCTTCCACGGACATCCTCAGTAGATCTATGTACCAATGCCTTCTTGGCCAAGCTGGAGCTATTAAAATTATTGCTCCCTTTGCTTGTTTTATCTTTCTCACTACTCTGGGTAACAGAGATATTGGAGGGAACAGATACGCCAGATGAAATTTCCATTCTACTGACAGCGCGTCCACAAGGACCGCTCCTGTGTCCCTTGTTCTCGATCCGTACCTTGGAACTTTGTTGTTTAGACAAGATGCCATGAGATCTATCTCTGGTAGACCCCATCTGTTCACTAGTGTCTGAAACACGTCTGGGTCTAATGCCCATTCGGTTTCCTGAATGGTGTGCTAACTGAGAAAATCCGCTTCCCAGTTCAGAACCCCTGGGACAAATACTGCTGACAATGCTGGGAGATGGAGTTCTGCCCATCTTAGAATGGGAGTTACCTCCTCCATCAATCTTTTGCTGTGAGTCCCTCCTTGATGATTGAGGTACGCTACTGCTGTCGCATTGTCTGAGCGAGTCTGGACTGGTCTTCCTTGCTGACTGTCCTTTGCCTGAACTAGAGCCATGTAAATGGCCCTTATTTCCAACAGATTTATTGGCAGGTGACATTCCCTTGCGGTCCATTTTCCCTGGAACCACAGGCTTCTGAGTACCGCACCCCAGCCATGCAGGCTGGCATCTGTTGTCAGGACTTGCCATTCTTTTATCCAAAAGGGTCTCCCCTTGTTTAAATGGTCTGTCTGTAGCAACCACGCTAGAGACCTTTTTACGTTTACTGGAAACTTTATCTGCTTTTTTATTGTCTGATGATTTCCGTTCCATTTGGTCAGAACAAGGTGTTGCAATGGTCTCGAGTGGAATTGCGCATATTCCACCATGTCGAAGGTTGATACCATCAGACCCAACCGTCGCATTACTGCATTGTCTGACATTGTCTGGGCGTGCAACGCTTCCTGAGCCATGACCTGCACCTTGACTATCTTCTTCTCTGGTAAGAGAACTTTCTGTAGGTCTGAATCCAATATGGCACCCAAATGAATCATCCGCTGTGACGAATTCAGAGACGACTTTTCCCAATTTATGAGCCACCCGTGTTCTCTGTAAACAAACTTTTGTCTGTTGAAGATGGCTCAAAAGTAAATCTTGCGAATGTGCCAAGATTAACAGGTCGTCGAGGTATGGGAATATTCTTATCTCCTGTTTGCGCAGACAAGCTGCCGTAAACACCCTGGGTGCTGTTGCTAGCCCGAAGGGCAAGCCTTGGAACTGAAAATGTTCTTGGAGGATGGCATACCTGAGGTAACACTGATGAGACAGTGCTATAGGCACATGTAGGTAAGCATCCTGTACATCCAGAGATACCATGTAATCTCACGGTTCCATAGCCAACATTATGGAGCGTAACGTCTCCATGTGGAACTTCCGGATCCAAATGTATTTAACATTTTCAGATTGAGAATTGGTCGATATGACCCATTTGGCTTCTGGATCAGAAATAGATTGGAGTAAAACCCCTGTCCCCTTTGTGATGGAGGTACTGGGACAATCACACCAGACTGCAGTAATTTTTGGACTGCTTCTTGCAGGGCATTGCCCTTCGACTCTATACGAGATGGGCTGGTGCAAAAATATCTTTGAGGAGGCTGCCTCCTGAATGGGAACCCATACCCCTGAGATACCACCTTCTGCACCAAAGCATCTGTTGTTGACTGCTGTCATATGTGCGCAAAATGAAGGAGTCAGCCCCCAACCCTGGAATCCTCCAGGCGGAGGCCCGTCTTTTCAGGCTGATGGTTTCTGTTCAGGCTTGGAAGCTGGCTTTTTGCTAGCCCACTGCTTCTTACCCCTGGTTTTGAACTGGGGTTGCTTAGACTCCTCTTTAGCTTTCGCTTTGCCAACAAAATGAGCGAAACTTTGAACCCTTGGACTTAGGGTTATAAGTAGCCTGAAATCTGACCTTCTTTGACTCAGCCTCTGATTCTAGGATATCAGATAATGGTTTCCCAAATAATATATTACCCATGAAAGGCAATGCTTCCAATTCTTTCTTGGACTCCGCATCTACCTTCCAGGTACGTAGCCAAACTGCTCTGCGAGCGGCTACTGTCAAGGCTGAAGCTTTAGAAGCAACTGTACCCATATCAATTGCTGCTTCTTCCAAGTATTGGGCAGATTGTCTTAAATGATACTCTTGCTCCCTAGTAGAAGAGATGTCATTCTCTAGTTCCTCTATCCATTCGCCCATTGCCTTTGCTACCCAGGCCGAAGCCATAGCAGGTCTTACCACTGCTCATACTAGAGAAAATACATTTTTCAAAAGCTATCTACCCTTCTGTCTGTGACATCATTTAGTGAGGTAGACGACAGTGGTAAAGCAGATTTATTCACCAGTCGCAGAACATGTGCATCTACTTTTGGAGGAACTTCTCTTTTCGAACAATCCGCAGCTGGAAATGGATAATAAGAATTCCATCTTTTTGGAATCTTATATTTCTTACTGGGCGTCGCCCAAGACTCATCCATCATTTCCGTCAGCTCATCTGACGCTGGGAATTCAGTTTTCACTGATTTTGTTCGTTTAAACACAGGTGCTTTAGATTTTAACACTGTCTTGGCAGGCTCTTCCAAAGAGAGAACAGCCTTTACAGCATTAATACGTTCAGCTACATCTTCTGAACTAAAACTCTGCGACTGATCATCATATGGAGTATTTGAATATACTGTATCATCATCTGTTGTATCATCTTGTGTAGTCTGCCACAAAGTCGTATCTGTCTTAGTCTTACCTGTCCCTTGGTTGCTTGTAGAGACTACTGGAACCAAGCCGTAGGAAGGGAGCTGCATGTATGGGTTAATAGTGTAACATAACCGTTGAGGTGGTGCGACCGGAGTTAACCTGTCCGCTATTGAAGATAGAGTCTTTGCGAACATATTCCATGGTGGCTCTGTTGGTGGTTGAACCAACTCCAGTTTTTTACTTTGCTGAAAAGCAAAACAGTTCGCACACAGGCCCTTGTAAGTGACCAATTGGGCCATACCAATTCTCCCTGTCTTACAATATAAGCATGTTAGGGCTGTAGGAGTGCTTGATAAATTCTCCTCGTCACTTTTGACGCTCACAGACATGGTAATAACCTGTTAATGACTACACAATTTGTGACTGAAAATCACCTATATATGAGTATATAGAAGTGAAATCAATCTGACCACAGTGCACCTGAATTGAGGGTCAGAACAGGACTGACGTTACACAGAAAAGTCAGCACTCATACTAGCAGTCAGTCGCATGTTAAAGAATTAGACATTGTCATATGAGAATACAACCCCCATTACAACATATAAATAAGTAGGAAAATTGTACTTCTGTTTTCAACTGGTTCTTTTTCAACATAACATGCAGAAAACACAGTAATATACAGATCTCATATGCAATAGGTACTAAAAATTAACAATTCATACTAACAAGTAGAGAGAATTTTTAGTACTGTATACCCTTCCTCTGGAGAGCAGGATATAGGGAGACACAACACACTTCCATATCCAAGCAAATGCGCTCGTAAGACGCTGAGTGGATTCAGACGCTACTGATGTACACTACCGCTCCTGATAACGGACACAGTCGCTCACTGATGGACACGGACGCTCAGCGACTTCCACGTGTATGCAGACGCTAAGGCCTGCGACTCGGTCTAGGCGGGATCTCTAGTGTACACAACCGCAGCGTCTAAGCTGCGACCGAGTACCCTCGTGGTAGCGTCTGAGACGGAAGTGAGGTCATTTAGTTCATGGACGGGAGACGCACGGAAACTGGTCATGAACTCGGAGAAGGGGCGGCCAGGAGAGCGTCTGAATCCCCCTGTTGACTTAAACTCTAAGGATTGCGGCCTCTACCTAGTCCTGGCACCTATGATCCCTGGAGTGTAGCGCTTTCGCACTCGAGATGTTCGGCGCATCAACACACTGTTTGTAGTCTCCACCAATACAGTGTAGCTGTGTCCAGACCCCCCTAGTAAGAGGAAATCCATAGACTTGCCGTCCCCCCCATGCTCCGGCCACAGCTTGGTTACGTCTGCTGGACCTGCTAGAACATCCGACACAGACGCCCGTCGAGACTATTACCGCGAAGGTAAGCGTTGTTGCGACCCGGTGGGGAGTTGTTGGAGCGACTTTTTCCAGTATGCGTTTAAGACGCTGTTAAGAAAAGTCGCTCAAAAAAGGTAAGTCTATAAAAATAAAATAATAAAAGCTTCAGGCTGCTTTATCAAGAGCAGCCCTGTGACCATGCGGCTTCCTGCCGCACCAAGCAAAAAACTGATTTGACTGAGTCAGTGGGCGGGACTATATGGTGAAGGCCCCGATGCATCCTGGGAGGCCAGAAAGCTCTGACCGTGTTGGTGCCATTTCCGCTGTCGCTCAACCATATCCCAATGTTATCCTGTGGACCCAGCCAGAGAAATAGCGAGTACAAGTAAATGGTAACCACAATGGTCATTTAATGGCAGCAAACATGCAACGCATTTAATTTTATGTTAATGTGCCATTCTACATCACAATCAGATAATGAAAGAATAATGACTAAGGGCCTGATTCAGGTCCTGATGCCGAAGCTTCACATGTAGCAAAGTACCGATGTCCGGCACATTGCGCATGTGTAGTATAGGTCCTGCGGCGTCAGTAGCAGAAGAACGATTTCCTGGCTTCTTTGTAGGAACTACAGCGGATGACTTGCGCAACCCCATGGTGTCGCAGGTGATCCGATTATGTGTCTTAGGACGCAGTACAGATCACTAATGCAAGCAAGATGTTTCTTCTTATACCAGACGCCACCTGCTGCATTACCATATCAATGCATTGCTGCAGCAACGAACTCTCCAACCACGTCTGAATTAGTCCATAAAGAGTGTGTGTGGCATAAAGGGCAATAAAATATACACACATTTACCTAAAGAAGTAAAACAAAAAAAATATTTACAGCAGAATGTGCTTCTTTGAAGTCTAAAACGTAATTGACTGCAGCCATAGTAGAGATACCAAGGGGTAAATTCACTAAAGCCTAATTTAAAAATAATCTGGTCGAAGATGTGATTAAGTGACAGCAGATGTGCAGTTTAGCTTCTGAAACACAACATCAATATTGATCGGTTTAGATAGATATCTATCGGGTTTCAGATCGAAATCAATCTTTAGAACATGCATTCCCAAGAGTCCTCACACCTCAGACAAATGTAGAATAAGCAGCACGGATCACTCTGCTCACCTCTAATGCTTCAGTCATGATACAGCCCATGACAGCACAGACTCTTAGCGTTCCCTCCGTCTCCAGCTTGTTCAGAGAGGATTTTAACTGGTCAATTGGGACCAACCATGCACCAACTGCTGGAGTCGCAGTGCTAAGGAGGTTTAATTGCCTGAATAATAAAAATCAACATTTTTCTCAGAAATTTACATTTAGTTGACCATGAATAAATTACAATCCAGTAAGTGGTCACTCAAGTGCAATGATCGGATCATTATCTTTTTATAACAATATCACAACAGGCCTCGTCTTCATGCAGTCACATCACCAAATAAAGATTCTTAGAAGCTCTATTAAATGAGTGGTCAGTATGAGCAATGGAGAAGGTTTTACTTCTTGAATGTGTTAATATGTTTAACTAGTGTAATTTACGTTAAACCTACTTTACACCATATATCATTTAAAAAGCAGATAAGATATTGTAGCTTTTACATCAACCATATCCTCAAAACAGCTGAACTAACCTGGAAAATGTAAGAGCTGGAGATCGTACATTTGTGGGGGCTGCAAAACTAAACCAAATCTCCTTAATAGTGAGCTTCATGCTGCTTGAGTCTGGAGGAGGAGGCATCAGCGGAAGCTCTTTTTTCAAATCATCTGACTCAACACCTTCATCCTTTAAAGTAAAATTCAAAGTTAGCTAATGGTCAGTGTCTGTAGAAACAAACTATAAAGAAACTGCACAGATTTTAATTAACTCAAATACAGAAATGAAGAACATATTACAATACATATAAGCCATTATTGCAATATAAAGTAACACTGTAAAGTAAAATTCTGTATTTCGTAGGGAAAAAACCCACACTTCTTCAATTAGAAGGTGACCACATGTTACTCCCAGTCTCTAAATCTAAGACCTTTCCCATCTGTCAAGTAAATAATGGGGTTTTATTATTCAATGCTCCCTCAGCAAATAATCAGTAATACCCCCTTTCAGACCGCCAGCAATATTGCACGCGAGCGCGCAGCAAGCCGGGTTGTGGCACAGTCTGAAAGGGGCCAGTTTAAATAATCCGGGTCAAACCCGGTATTTCAACTCTGGTAGCGAGCACGGTTTAACACGTGTTCAACACAGCTCGCAGTTCGGGGTGAATGGGCTAGCCGGGTCGATGCGACCCGGGACCTGTTCACACCATAGGAAGAGGAGGCGTTTGGAGATCTCATCTCCGAGCGCTACCTCCGCACACAGCGATAGTGACGCCACCAACTCGGCATACTGCCAGATCGGGCTGCCTGTCTGAAAGGGGTCTCGCCGAGTCACACGCAGGAAGGACCCATGCACAAATCCGGGGTTCAACTCGGTTCAAGCGGTCTGAAGGGAGTATAAACCAGTGGGCCTTGGTTAGAAAAATAAATTTGTCTTGTGAAGGATGGTTTTGTAGAACATACTGAATACTTTAAAGTGGCAAAGTCCTGAAGGAAGTACTATACCCGATGTTTCTTTGTCTGACAAGCCATTAAAAGAGAAGTTTCATCTTAGGAAAATAACCTCACAATTCATTATTCTGTGGATTCTAATAATGGTCACAATACCCAGCACCATTACAGTAAATGAGCAGAGATTACAAGTAGCGGGAGCAAGAATAAAGAGTGTAGTAAAGGGAGAAGGAATCCCATTGTCAATCTTGATATAATTTATATATTGAAAGCAAATGGAAATGCTGATGATAATATTTCATATACCGTTGTATTCAGATATTTAGTGCTCATTTACAAGCAAACAATATAACAAGTGGGCGATTCTCTATGATGCACGGGGCAGCTACACAAATTCAAACGACATTCTTCTCCAAAACACTAAGATTTTAGTGGGTCTTAAGTTCTAGTGTAAGGCATTGCTACTAAGCTATTAAGTTTTCATATAAAAACAACACTTTAACAGACCAGTTTAAGAGGAATTTTTTTTTAAATGCGTGTGATGCATAGGACTTTATGCTCACTTTCTCGAGAATCACCCAAGTAAGGTATTTGCTTACCTGTTCTTCAGACACTGAGTTTCCATTGATATCTGAAGATGGACTTACACCATCACATGGAATGTTATCGTCAGATACATCAGTGCTGTAGCCACTTCCAGTTGGTGAATCAGAGGAGTCATTAGACTTTAGCAGTCCACTACGCTCATTGGTGCTAGATGTCCCCATCATGCCAAAAGAGTTGTATAAAATAGCACCAGACTGCCGCCCACCTGTAAATAGTAAATTAATATCAACTGTAACCATACCACACACACAGAAGCCATATGTCGTATATTTGTTACAAAAAGAAATTCGATCTGCGTTCACAAATATATCTTAGCTTTAAAGGTAATTACAGTATGTAGCACTATTTACAACCACTAATAATCACTCAAAATAACAGATGGACTAGACCTTAAGGATAAAAAGGCTACCCACTCAAAAAACCCCAACAAGCACTCCATACCGCCTTGAAACATCTCCCATTACTTAACACATTTTTCTGAGTAGATGCACAGTTTGTATTTACCGACATCTACAGTAGAGTTAAGGATGTCGTGTAATGCGCTAATTATTCTTGTAGCAAAAGATGTCCAGGTAAAAGGTGGAGGACTCATTGCATGCTGAAGGGACGGAGAACAAATTGTTTACATTTACTTTTAATTGCCCCTACTATCAGAAAGGGAGTGGGAATAACAAAAAAAATGAGTTTTATGGTAAGAACTTACCCTTGTTAAAACTCTTTCTGCGAGGTACACTGGGCTCCACAAGTCTGGACAATGGGGTGTAGAGTAGGATCTTGATCCGAGGCACCAACAGGCTCAAAGCTTTGACCTTCTTCCCAAGATGCATAGCGCCGCCTCCTATATCACCCCGCCTCCCAGCACAGGAGCTCAGTTTAGTTAACCAGCCCAATGCAGTAGTAGGAAAAGAGACAACAACGGTTAGTAGCCACATACACCACACTCTCACGACAAGAGAAGTGTCAGCGGCTAATGCCATATCAACCCAAAGAAGCTAAGTGCGTCAGGGTGGGCACCATGTGGAGCCCAGTGTACCTCGCAGAAAGAGTTTTAACAAGGGTAAGTTCTTACCATAAAACTCGTTTTCTGCTGCGGGGTACACTGGGCTCCACAAGTCTGGACAATGGGGATGTCCTAAAGCAGTTCCTTATGGGAGCGGACGCACTGTAGCGGGCACAAGAACCCGGCGTCCAAAGGAAGCATCCTGGGAAGCGGCAGTATCATAGGAATAGAACCTTATGAATGTGTTCCCGGAGGACCACGTAGCCGCCTTGCACAATTGATCAAGGGTCACACCACGTTGGGACGCCCAAGAAGGTCCAACAGACCGAGTAGAATGGGCCGTAATGTGAACAGGAGCTGACAGACCAGCCTTCACATAAGCATGCGCAATCACCATTCTGATCCACCTGGCCAGGGTTTGCTTGTGAGCAGGCCATCCACGTTTGTGAAATCCAAACAAAACAAAGAGATAATCAGACTTTCAAATAGAAGCAGTTCTCTTCACATAGATACGGAGAGCCCGTACCACATCCAAAGACCGCTCTTTGGGAGACAAATCAGGAGAGACAAAAGCTGGAACCACAATCTCCTGATTAAGGTGGAACGAAGAAACCACCTTAGGCAAATATCCGGGACGAGTCCTAAGAACCGCCCGGTCACGGTGAAAAATCAGATATGGGGAACTACAAGACAAGGCACCCAAATCCGACACTCTTCTAGCAGAGGCAATAACCAACAGAAACACCACCTTAAGGGAAAGCCACTTAAGGTCAGCTGAACCAAGAGGTTCAAATGGAGACTCTTGTAACGCCTCCAAAACCACAGACAAGTTCCAAGGAGCCACAGGCGGGACATAGGGAGGTTGGATACGCAACACACCCTGAGTGAAAGTATGATCATCAGGTAAAGTCGCAATTTTTCTCTGAAACCACACCGACAAGGCAGAAATATGAACTTTGAGGGAGGCCAGACGCAGGCCTAAATCTAGGCCCTGCTGTAGAAAAGCCAAAAGATTGGCTGTACTAAACTTGGAAGCGTCATAATGGTTAGATGCGCACCAAACAAAGTAGGAATGCCAGACCCGATGGTAAATCCGAGCAGAGGCCGGTTTCCGGGCCCGCAACATAGTTTTAATGACCTCTTCAGAAAAACCCTTAGCTCTTAAGACGGAAGCTTCAAGAGCCAAGCCGTCAAAGACAGCCGGGCTAGGTCCTGGTAGACACAGGGGCCCTGAACGAGGAGGTCTGGGCGTTGTGGAAGTAGAAGTGGACGCTCTGACGATAGGCCTTGCAGATCTGAGAACCAGTGCCGTCTGGGCCACGCCGGAGCTATGAGAAGCAGACTTCCTTTTTCTTGCTTGAACTTCCGAATTACCCTGGGCAGGAGTGACACCGGAGGGAACACGTACGGCAGCCGAAACCTCCACGGCACTGCCAGCGCATCCACGAATGCTGCTTGAGGATCCCTTGTCCTTGCTTCGAAGACCAGAACCTTGTGATTGTGTCGAGACGCCATCAGATCCACATCTGGAAGACCCCACCTTTCCACGAGGAGTTGAAACACTTCTGGATGGAGGCCCCACTCGCCGGCATGCACGTCCTGATGACTGAGAAAGTCCGCTTCCCAATTCAGGACTCCCGGTATGAATATTGCCGATATGGCCGGTAGATGGCGTTACGCCCAACGTAGAATCTGTGAGGCTTGCTTCATTGCCAAACGGCTTCGAGTGCCGCCTTGATGATTTATGTAAGCCACTGTGGTGGCGTTGTCCGACTGTACTTGAACAGGACGGTTCTGAATCAAATGCTGGGCTAGGTTCAACGCATTGAAGACCGCCCGGAATTCCAGAATGTTGATCAAGAGGAGAGATTCCTCCTTGGTCCACCGACCCTGCAAGGAGTGCTGCTCCAGCACCGCGCCCCAACATCTTAGACTGGCATCTGTCATCAACAGGACCCAGTTGGATATCCAGAAGGGACAGCCTCTGCACAATTGTCGGTCCTGGAGCCACCAGAGCAGCGACAGACGGACCTCCGGAGTCAAAGAGATCATTTGAGACCTGATCCGGTGAGGCAGGCCGTCCCACTTGGCTAGAATCAGCTTCTGGAATGGAATTGAGCATACTCCACCATGTCGAATGCTGATACCATGAGGCCCAGCACCTGCATTGCTGAATGTATCGACACTTGCGGACGAGAAAGAAAGCAACGAATCCTTTCCTGAAGTTTCAAAACTTTCGCCTGAGACAACAACCACCTCTGGTTGTGAGTGTCCAACAGTGCTCCCAGATGCACCATGCTCTGAGCAGGGACCAGGGAGGATTTCTTCCAGTTGATGAGCCACCCGTGGGCTTGTAGAAACCGGACCGTCATATCCAGATGACGCAGGAGAAGATCTGGGGAATTTGCACCAGGATTAACAAGTCGTCCAGATACGGCAGTATCCTGACCCCTTGACGGCGGAGTACCACCGTCATCACCGCGATAACATTGGTGAAGACTCGCGGAGCCGTTGTTAAACCAAAAGGTAACGCCCGAAACTGGTAATGGAGGTTGCCAATAGCGAACCTCAGGTATTGTTGATGTGACACTGCTATAGGAATATGCAGGTAAGCATCTTGTATGTCCAGGGAGACCATGTAGTCCCCAGGTTCCAAGGCCAGAACTATAGAGCGAAGGGTTTCCATACGGAACTTAGAAACCTTCACAAACTTGTTCAGTGCCTTGAGGTTGAGAATGGGCCGGGAGGACCCATTCGGTTTCGGGACTAGAAACAGCGGAGAATAGTACCCCCGGCCCCTCTGAGCAAGAGGCACATGTACTACGACTCCTGTATCCAGGAGGGTCTGTACCACCGAATGCAGAGTGTTTGCCTTTGTCTGGTCCGACGGGATGTCTGTCTGGCAAAATCGATGAGGGGGTCGGTTTTTGAAGGCTATGGCGTAACCTCGAGTGACGACTTCCCGTACCCAGGCATCTGAAGTGGTCTTCAACCATTCCAGGGTATACCCTAGAAGCCGTCTCCCCACCCTGGGATCCCCCAGGGGGAGGCCCGCCCCGTCATGCGGCAGGCTTATCGGTCTTGGCTGCTGGCTGACGGACAGCCCAGGCTCTTTTGGGATTCGGCTTGCCAGGTTTGGAAGTGCGGGCCTGCTTATGGTACGCCTGACCTTTTGCTTTACCTGAATGACGAAAGGGGCGAAAGGACGTGCCTTTGGCCTTCGACACAGAAGGAGCTGTGTAAACCCCTGCACAGTGTAGTCAGCACCAGCAGAGATAAAGGAGAGATATGGTGACTAAATCACAGAGAAAAATACGTAATACAGTATATCTTTGTGAAAATCCTATATTAAATAACACCTGACGCACCAAGCCCCCTCAGGTCATAGAATATAGGGATAGCAAGTTGAGTGAAAGACACGAGATGGACACCACTCAGCTATCAATGCACACACAATAGTCACAGTTTGTACAACGCAGAGGTTATTACAGACAATAATACTGCACTGGACTAGCTTACACAGCTATATAGTCAATAGATATAACACTACACAGTAAGAAACTGGATGTATATCACAGGGTAATTGTACTATAAACCCCTGACTAAATGCACTCTTTCTTACTAACACTGACTAAAAGGCAGGTAGAATACTTAAATGTCATGTAAAGGCACAGCGCTGATAACCAGGCGGCTTTACATAGGAGGATTTGCCCAAGCAGTCCCAGGAACAGTGAGCTGAGGAGTAATGGCGCCGCAGACACTGACAGGGAGTGAGGAAAAGACAGAGATGCAGCTCCAGGGCAGGAACACTTCCTGGAAATGGCGCCCTGGGGCTGGGGGAGGGGCTTCAGGTCTAAGCCTTATCCCCCTTGCTGGCAAAACCACAGGGTACTGTGGGCGATATTAAAATCGGTTTTAAGAGAAAACCTGACCTGCGCCCATGCCCTGGTGATCTAGTAAGATCGCCTGTATCCACCGCCAGCGCGCGCGGCCCGCCTCCCACTGACCGCGCCGGATCGCGATAAAGACCGGGTCCTGCGAGCGGGACCCACTTACCACCTCCCGAAGCGCGGCCACGCGATCCTGGAGAGCCCCAGCCGTGTGTGTCTCACATGAAGAAAACCGGAGCCTCCGCTGTAGGTACTCTGCAACCAGGGCTCGGGAGTGTACAGCGCCGCTGGGGAGAGCTGGAGCTGCAGCAGTGAATGTCACAAGACATTTACCACCGCTGCTGCCCTTGAAGTCTTCACTTTTTACCTAATAAAAAGCTTTTCTCAGGGCTGCTTGGAGCAGCCCCTCTGTTAAGTGCCTGCTTACTGCAGCACCAACTGACAAACTGAGCTCCTGTGCTGGGAGGCGGGGTGATATAGGAGGCGGCGCTATGCATCTTGGGAAGAAGGTCAAAGCTTTGAGCATGTTGGTGCCTCGGATCAAGATCCTACTCTACACCCCATTGTCCAGACTTGTGGAGCCCAGTGTACCCCACAGCAGAAAGAACACACGTGGAGATCAGTGCTGAGCAATCTAGCAGAGACCACTCAGCACGCATCTCACCGCACCGCTCAGCACACAGCGCAATGTATGCTGAGCGAGGGGGGGGGGGGGGGGGGGGGTGGATGCTCACTTCACACAGCGATGAAGTGAGCGATCTACTAGATTGTGCCTGCCAACCTAGTACCGGCGATAGCAAAATGCGGGCCCGCGCATCGCTATGGGGCATACACACAGAGAGATCCATGCTTAATTTCTTTTTAGATGATTGTTTGGGGAATCCCTTGGCGCTCCAAAATGGTCTCTGCTGCCTCCTACTTTTATCCCGGATCTATCCCAATAGATCCAAAATGAAATATGTAGACAGTGAAAAAAGTGGAAAAAGAGGGATGGCGCTGAGAGTGGTTTGATAATACTTATCTGGATGTCGGGATATCCTGATATTGTGGATGGTCTTCCTTCTCCTTCTGTTTTCTTTGGAGGTAATCTTCCAAAGAATTTCGGATGGTATATGTGAATAGAAAAATTGGAATAACTAGGTTATGTTCTAGTTCCAATTTGTTCTATGTAGATTATGCAATATAGAATTTGTTGCCAGATATACCTAGCTTACACAATAATTGGTAAGTCTCAGCACATAATGATTTCTTTAAATGATGATTGGAGCTAGAAGATCTCTCAATCATGCGCACTTTTTTTAGAGTGAGTGCGTACCTCCACCTACACTATAACGATAGCTGGTAAATTTATAAAGGTATCTTTTTTTCTCCTTTCAAATTCGTATCAGGGTTTGATCTTAATTTCAAATGATGTTACAACTACATAGACATCTTCAAAGCGTACCTAACTTACACTCGTTAGGTGCAATATCCTCCTATAAAGGTATCTTTATAAGTGTAGGAAGTCGTACCAGTACTCACGATGTTGGTGTGTGTTACATTCGCATCAAGGTATCTTTGTTCTTCATGAAGATAGAAGCTTATATATATATGGTAAATTTAAAAAAATACATAATTTATTTTCTTTTTATAAAAAAGACAATGATAAGATCCAAAAAGGTTAAAAAATATATATATATTGGCTGCCGGAGGGCACCGCCCGTATTATGGATTTAGGAAGACCAGCCAAATCTGTGCATAGGAACCGGTAACTATGAAACTGAGATGGAGAAAAAAATGGTCGTACCTTTAATCCAAACAGCGGGCGGTGTGGTGTCCAGCAGGCAATAGTCCTCAGCCGACGCGTTTCGAGTATGCTACTCTTTTTCAATGCTTAATTTCTATTGTGTGTAGTGTCGGGCTCAAGGATTCAATCCCTGAACCTTCCATGTGTCATGGGTTCTGTCCTTCTTACAGGTGGGTCCGAATTTAGGCCTCCTCCTTTCCTCGCTGAAGGTACAGGTTTCCACTCTGTCTGTCCATTTCCAGCATCAGATTGCGCAGCTACAGACATTCCTACAGGGAATCCTCCACGTGTAGTCTCCATTCATTCCACTGGTGGCTCCGTGGAACTTGTCTTAGGTGCTTTGGGCCCTACAGTCTTCCCCCTATGAGCCCTTGGACACGGTGGTTCAACTCAGGATTACATGGAAGACTGTCTTCCTCTTCGCCATCGCATCGGCCCATAGAATGTCAGACTTGAGCGCCTTGACCTGATGCTCCTCGGACATAGGGAGGGCCCTCAGTATGTATGTGGACAGGACAAAGGACTTCTGTAATTCAGATACTCTCTTTGTCCCATATAACAAACGGGACTGGCCACTAAGCAGACTTTGGCCAGATGGCTTTGTTTGACTATCCGCCAGGCCTATTCTGCAGCAGACCTACCTGCTCTGCCGTGGGATCATACCACCTGGTCTTTGGGCACTTCTTAGGTAGCTCGATGAGGCGATCTGCAGAGTAGATTTGTAGGACGGCCACGTGGACATCTTCCCTTACTTTCATCAAATTCTATACTTTTGATGCGGGTTTTGGGTGAAGAGATCTCAGCGCAGTTCAGGAGCATCCCAGTTTCCACCAGTATATTTCTGCATACACTGTTTACCATCGTCTGCTGAATCATTGTACAATAATATTTGCAGCCTGAGTTTTTCTGTATACAGCTCACAAGTCTGCTACAAACCACCCTGTAGTGCCTGTCTTTGTCTACAGCCTTCCAGCAATTTACTTTAAGTCTCAGCTGCAGAGAACGCATATCCCTAGTGTGTTTACAATGTTTGGGCTATTCCAGTGTTCCTGACACTACCACATCAAGCACCATTCCTTTATTGTGTTTAAGTTTTAAAGTATTATTCAGCAAGCTTGGGGCTGGGATGTTTAAATGTCCTAGGTTGTCTGCCAGAGAGAAACAAAATAAAAATAAATAAAAATAACCCTTGGAAGGTACCCCTCTGTTTTTTCCAAAAATTTAAAAGAATCAATACTGTTCACCCTTTGGTTCAGAAAGAGTTCTTTCCTGCTGTAGAATAAAACAGTTCACCAAAATACTGTTGGAAACCATTTTGTACAGGGCCCCCCGGCTTGTACTCACCACAGTCGTCACCTTCAGGCATTTGTTAGGGGTGTGCGGCGTGCTGCGATTGCGACAGCTAAGGCACAGTGCCCCGCTGAACAAACACCCTCTCAGGACGGTGGTCCTGCAGCGGTGAAGTGGCTCTGACACCTCACAAGGCCGGAGACTATCCCCCCCTAACTCCAACGGTGCAGGTATGCTGTTGCCCAAACAGCATACCGAAAATAATAAAAGTTTGAAAGAAACTGAAGAAAAAGCTTTGGAGCTGCAGAGATGTGTATCCTCTCCTGAGGGCACTTTTTTTTCTAAACTGCCTGTGGGAGGGGGCATAGAGGGGAGAGGTCAGCATACCCAATTGAAGAAATTTAAAGTGCACCGGCTCCTTTGGACCCCGTCTATACCCCATCGTACTAGATTCCCCAATATCCCTCATCAGGGCCGGATTGGCCATTGAACGTACCGGGAAGTTTACCGGGAGGTCGATGCACCAGCAAGGCTGCCTGTCTGCTGGGCGTTTTTTTTCTTTCCTTAAATAGAATCAGTAATTCCGGCAGCCGAGGAGGGTGGGGGGTGTCAACGGGGCTGGACTACGTTAAATGACAGGCGCCCAGCCACATAATAAAGTGTATGGCCAGACAGATAGTTACTCACGGGACCGGGAGGGCAGTGGGCGGAGCGAAGCCGATAGGGCAGTGTTTTCTTAAATCAGCCGGCTTGGCTGAGAAGCCAGGGGGACCGAGGAGCGGCAGACAGGGGGCTATAAATCTGAGGAAGGAGAACTGTGCTGATTGAAGGGGTACAGCTAGAGGTGATGATCGTGGCTGCAGTCTGCTTCTGCCTGAGATGATTGTGGCGTTCTTTTTCTTTCCTTAAATAGAACCAGTAATTCCGGCAGCCGAGGAGGGAGGGGGGTGTCAACGGGGCTGGACTACGTTAAATGACAGGCGCCCAGCCATATAATAAAGTGTATGGCCAGACAGATAGTCACTCACAGGACCGGGAGGGCAGTGGGTAGCAGGCAGCTCTGTGCTGGGATGGTCAGTACCAGCGAGCCCCTCTGTCAGCCTTTGATCATTAGATTCAGGTTTTAAATGGGGGTTGTGTAACCCTCTCCACCACTCTAGCACGGGACTAGTGTCCCCTCTCCATACTAGCTCAGCTTCCTCTCCTCAGACAGTACACTGTTCAACATGTTGCCCCGCCCCCAGGTCTCCTACAGCTCCTCCCTTCTCCCCTCTGCTTCCTGGGGCTGGCCGCTGGGCTAAACAGAAGGAGGCACTCAGAAGTTCCCCAGCTGTGCCTCTGCTCCTACCCTTGCCAATGCCATATGGGCCTTGATAAAGCCTAATATTTATCTTACTTAAAACCCTCTAAAAGGTGAAAGAACACAGTACGCTATTGGCGTATGGTATACCGTAAGGGTACGCACGTTGCGTAACAATCGCTTAGCCGTAGTCGAGACGCTCTAGCGTCACGTTCGCTTACGGCCAAGAGATCACAGGCAGGCACGCTATAGGCTGCCTACTAACGTAATGATATGCTACGAGCGTAGCGGACGCTTGGGACCATGAGGAGATCACAAGCGGCGCTGATGCTCACAATGTTAAACCTTTATAACTATACCATAAACAATGTACTTATACTGTAAACCCTTGTGTAGTGATAAGGTGAAAATGCAACACAGTGTAAGCTGGTTTACACTAAAGCTGTTTGAGCGATAGAGACGCTCCTATTACCCACTGCAATATAATGAACACACACAATACCGGTCTAAGGGTCTAACGCCTTTTAAGGAAATGAATGAACGTTCAAAAGAATAATACAATACAAGTCATACACTACCAATATAACATAGACTACCTAACCAGATAACTACACATGAAATACAATAGCAGTACAATAACACTTAAGAGAAAGAGAGAGAAAGAGGAGAAGAGAGAGAGAGAGATATATGGCTCACAATAACAAGAAAGACAATATGATTGCGGAGAAAACTTACGCTCAAGGGAAACAATCGCATGCGCCTCTGGATATCCAGCTCCCGATTATCAGCAATGAGAACCGTTGAAGAGAATAGAGAGCTGGATCAGGTCGGCTTGTCCTTTTATACCCTACACATAATACAGTACAATGGTCCTATATTCTTATTGTTCATTGGACACAGGAATTCCTCTTCGCATTATAACAAAAGGTCATAGGTTGATTCATACAGGTGGGCTGTGACTATTTCCAACTGCTCAGGTGGGTGGGAAACTAGGTTTCCCGCCGCATGGATAATAAAGTGCAAATATAGTAAATGTCCATAAACTTCTTATGTCCATAACTATTCGCACGAGCGAGTAATCCGCTTCAAACCAACACCGGAATATTGCTAATTAAATACTCTTCCGATGGATACTAAACACCACTGTATAACCCTTGTCTGACCCTTCGTATCAAACAAAGAGGGATCTCTTTGTCCATGAACATGCTACATTAACTAAACTTTCAGATTCTATCAAAGGGACCATAATCTACGAAATACATTATATGGTAAAAATATGTAACGATCGAGTCGCACGCTAGGAGCACATAAACTGTACCGTAAATGCGCATACCGTGCGCCTGCGGGTGCACGCAACAGCGAGTATGCGCACGCACGGGAGAGCGTACGCATGCGCAGCGGGGACACATATGAGGTGCAAATATGGCAGTGTGCATCATGATATTTTTCTGACTTTGACAGCCTCTAACCCCCCTCCCCACTGTGTCTCTGCTATCCCTCCATGTGTGCCTTTGCCCATCCCCCTTCTATGCCTCAGCCCCCTTTCTCATGTGTCCCCTTTGCCATCCATACTTTTGTCACATGATATGTGCCTCTGACATTTCCCCCTCTGCCCACTTTGCCATCTGTACCCCTGCCACCATCTGCAAAGGGACACTCTGCCCCCCATGTCTGGTTGCACAAACCAACAGAATCAACATTGTGTACTGTGCCACATAATTCATCTACAGGATGGCAGGTAAGCACAATTTTTCTTTGTTAATAATTTTATATCTCTAATTTAAGGGTCTGTGAGTGTACACACACATACACGTATTTATCTATATATATATATATATATATATATATATATATACATATATATACACATATACATACATACACACACGCACATATATAAAAGTACATCTGACGTGCACAGCTTGAGCTTCAGCTCCGACTGCACTTTAGGTGTGGCGTGCAGGTGTGCACCCCAGCATCGGGAATGAAGAGGCCAAGGAACTGGGGGGGAATAAGTATAATGGGATGGGAGGGAACTGGGACAGAAGGAGGGGAGCGCTGAGGTCGGTTTATTTACTACTAATAATTATATTTATACACACACACACACACACACACACACACACACACACAAGGTCATGGGTTCAATTCCCACCATGGCCCTGTGTGGAGTTTGTATATTCTCCCCGTGCTTGCGTGGGTTTCCTCCGGGTACTCCGGTTTTCTCCCACAAACCAAAAATATACTGGTAGATTAATTGGTTCAGACTAAAATTGACCCTAGTATGAATGTGTGCGTGTACATGTGATAGGGAATATAGGGTCAGATGTATTAAGCCTGGAGAAGTGATAAAGCAGTGATAAGTGGAAGGTGATAACACACCAGCCAATCAGCTCTTATATGTAAATTTACATATTGGAGCTGATTGGCTGGTGCATTATAACCTTCCACTTATCACTGCTTTATCACTTCGCTAGGTTTACTACATCAGCCCCATAGATTGTAAGCTCCACTGGGGCAGGAACTGATGCGCATGGCCAAAATATTATTTGTAAAGCGCTGTGGAATATGTGTACGCTATATAAATAACTGGTAACTCTCTTACAGACACTCTTGTCATTATGGTTTCGATTCAATTCTGCGCAGATTGAATGGTGCCGGGATGGTGCTCCCGGAGCTATTCAATGCAGTGCACTGTTATCCCTATCTACTTGATTTCTTCTTGCGCCCCTATCCCCGGTAATGAGTACACTCCCAGCGATATTCAATACGACGCCCATATGAGGCCACTTCATGAAATTATTCCAGGGCCACTTTTAGTTCCCAATCCGTCCCTGTCCCTTATGGATGCTAGAGAAATGAGAGAATACAGACTAATGACCCTATTAAGTATTTTGCATGCTGGGGGCCACCCATCGCAGGGCAAAGCATGCTACCAGCCGCCCACCAACTGTGGCCACGTTCTAACTGCGATCAGTTGGTGGCAGAAACTAGGGAAGCCTCCTGCTGCGACAGCAGGAGTCCCACCACCATTTTTTCGATCGGCGCAAAAATGCAGCCGCCATGCCCCCGTTTTCACCGCAGTGGTCAGCGAACACCCCCCACCTGCCCCTCGAACACCTCTGCCTGTCAATCAGGCAGAGGCGTTCGCAGTTAATGTTACCCAATCGCATTAACTGCACGCGCACGACGGGACCTGCGAGTGCACAATGCCACCACTACTGAGGTTATTGCGGTCACATCAATTTGCGATGCGACCTGAATAGCTCCCTAAATCCAGTGTGCTATAGCAACCTAGACATGAAGAAACTATCTGGAGGGGATAGTTTCAAATATAGATAAGGGTGTAAAGTATATTTTTTGCTGTGCCACACAAAACAACCCGAAATTTAGGAAGTCTTATACCAAACGTCAGTTAATTTGCGAGACCTATAAATTTTAATGCTGACGATTTATCAGCAAATCCCTTGGAGTTTTTTTTATTTATTATTTATTAATTTATTTTTAATCTCAACATAATTTTTCTGGTGTTGAAAGCAGCCACATTACTTTTCAGTGCATTTGTTAAGGAAGGTCTTTCAAAACTGAATTTAAAGATAACTTGTACTGATTAGCATACCGTTTCAGAGTAAGAGCTAAGTTTTAGCTCCTATGGGTTGAGCAATTAATTTGCTATGGCAAAATGAAACCTTCCCATGAATAGAATAGAGACTGGTGATTTTAGATGTGAGCTCTGTAGGCCATTTTAAGGGTGTCATGTTCTGCTACTGCAGACAGTTGGCTGATTTCTATGTTTCCTAAGATTGCTTTTGCAAACTGCAGTGCCAAAACCTATAGTTTCTGTGAATAGGAATCCACAAGATGTTCTTCCGTTTAATTGATCTATTTCTTCTAATAAGCCCTACACACAGATTTCACTGCACGATATGAATGAGTTCTTGTTCATTAATTCAGTGTGTAGGGAAGAATGATGAATGATGCGCGGCCTCGCGTTCTGCCGCCGAGTGTGTAGGGCCCTTAACTCAATTTTGCTAACTTCGACTTTTTTTTTTTTTAACATAGGATTTTCAACAGACAGACTTTCTTTATTTACCAAATAATTGAAAGTGGTTGAATCAAGAAATTGTTTGGAGAAATTCTATAAATACCTAGGTGGATTTACTAATACCCCTTTCACACCGCACAAATAACCCGGTATCGACCCGGCATATTGCCAGGTCGACACGGGTCGGCGTGCGGTGTGAAAGGGGCATAGCCGAAATCGCAGGTCGCCTGACCTGGCAATTCAATCCGGGAATAAAGCAGTGTTATACCCGGGTTGAATACTGGGTCAGTAGCTGCGTAAACGGGCTCCCAGGTCGATGCGTCCTGGGACCCGTTTACTACAACAGGGAGAAGCGGCGCGGAGATGATCTCCACCCCCGCCCCCCTGCCGCTATGGCAACCCGCCATATTGCCGGGTCGGGGAAGCCTGCAGCAGCTGCCAATGCCGGATCCCATCCGGGAAGGACCCGTTTCCAATTCCCGGGTGGGATCCGGCATTGGCAGTGTGAAAGGGGTATTATACTGTATGCTTAGGAATACATTCATTTCTCCTTAACAATTACTGCTGTACTCCCGTGCTAGAGTGGTGGAGAGGAGTACACAACCCCCATTTAAAACCTGAATCTAATGATCAAAGGCTGACAGAGGGGCTCGCAGGTACTGACCATCCCAGCACCGAGCTGCCTGCTACTCACAATCATTTCAGGCAGAAGCAGACTGCAGCCACGATCATCACCTCTAGCTGTACCCCTTCAATCAGCACAGTTCTCCTTCCTCAGATTTATAGCCCCCTGTCTGCCGCTCCTCTGTCTCCCTGGCTCCCCAGCCAAGCCGGCTGATTTAAGAAAACACTGCCCTATCGGCTTCGCTCCGCCCACTGCCCTCCCGGTCCTGTGAGTGACTATCTGTCTGGCCATACACTTTATTATATGGCTGGGCGCCTGTCATTTAACGTAGTCCAGCCCCGTTGACACCCCCCTCCCTCCTCGGCTGCCGGAATTACTGGTTCTATTTAAGGAAAGAAAAAGAACGCCAAGCAGACAGGCAGCCTCGCTGGTGCATCGACCTCCCGGTAAACTTCCCGGTACGTTCAATGGCCAATCCGGCCCTGATGAGGGATATTGGGGAATCTAGTACGATGGGGTATAGACGGGGTCCAAAGGATCCAGTGCACTTTCAATTTCTTCAACTGGGTGTGCTGGTTCCTCCCCTCTATGCCTCCTCCTACAGGTCAGTTATAGGTAAAACAGTGTCTGAAGGAGAATGACATATTGTACTTGAGAGAAGGAGCATAACAAAAAGTCTGGTGAGATTTACACACCAGCACACCAACATATAACCTAGCTAGCAACGCCTGGCAACATTAACAGCAACAGCTGAATAGGAACACATAACAGAGAACCTGCAGAAAGTCACCGCACAGAGGCGGGCACCCAATATCCCTTATGGGCTACGAGAAAAGGATTTACCGCTAGGTATTAAAATCTTATTTTCTCTAGAATCCATAAGGGATATTGGGGACACATTAGTACGATGGGGATGTCCCAAAGCTTTGGGAACGGGCGGACACATCTGCAGCACCACCTGCCCAAACTGGGTATCCTCTTTGGTCAGGGTATCAAACTTGTAGAACTTCACAAGGGTGTTCTTCCCCGACCAGGTAGCAGCTCGGCATAGTTGTAGGGCCGAGACTGCACAGGTAGCCGCCCAGGAAGAGCCCACCAATCTGGTAGAGTGAGCCTTCAGAGACTGTGGAACAGGTAAGGCTGCCAACGCATAGGCCTGTTGGATAGTAAGCCTAATCCAACGAGCAATGGACTGCTTTGAAGCAGGGCAAACCCTTTTTATGAGCATCATACAGCACGAACAAGGAATCCGTCTTTCTGATCCGAGCCATCCTCTTGACATAGATTTTCAAGGCACGCACAGCATCCAATGCCTCCGGAAGAGCAGAAGTGCCAGAACTGGACAGAATCACAATAGGTTGATTCAAGTGAAACGCGGAGACCACCTTCGGCAGGAACTGCTGTCTAGTCCTGAGCTCCGCTCTGTTCTCATAAAAGACCAAGCACGGTCTTTTGCACGACAAGGTCCCCAATTCTGTGACACGTCTAGCAGAAGCCAGGGCCAGTAACATCACCGTTTTCCACGTGAGGTATTTATCTTCTACCGTCATCAAGAGGTTGAAACCAGGAGGACTGTAGAAAGAGTAACACTACATCCAAATCCCAAAGTGCCGTAGGCGGCACGAATGGAGGTTGTATGTGAAGCACCCCTTGCAAGAAGGTCTGAACTTCCAGGAAGAGAGCCAACTTCTTCTGGAAAAAGATGGAAAGAGCTGAAATCTGTACCTTAATGAATCCCAGATGTAAGCCTTTATCCACTCCTGCCTGCAAGAAACGTAGGAACCTTCCCCAAGTGGAATTCTGCAGAGGGATATGTGCATTCCTCGCACCAAGAGACATATCTCCGCCAAATGATAGTGTTTTGACGTCACAGGTTTTCTGGCTTGCACCATAGTGGCAATGACCTTTTGAGCTAGGATGTTCCGCTCAACTCCCATGCCGTCAAACGAAGCCGCCATAAGTCCGGGTAGACCAGGCATGTCCAAACTGCGGCCCTCCAGCTGTTGAGAAACTACACATCCCAGCATGCCCTGACACAGCTTTTGCATTCTCTGACAGCAAAACTGTGTCAGGGCATGCTGTGATATGTAGTTTCACAACAGCTGGAGGGCCGCATTTTGGACATGCCTGGGGTAGACGAACGGTCTTTGTTGAAGAAGATCCCTTCTTAGAGGTAGAGACATGTCCAGAAGAGCAGCATACCATGCTCTTCGGGGCCAATCCGGGGCAATCAAGATTGCTGTCACTCTTTGATGCCTGATCCGCTGGAGCACCCTTGGGATCAGCGGAATTGGAGGAAACAGGTAGACCAGCTGGTAAGGCCATGGCGATGTCAGCCATCCACTGCGCTCGCCTGAGGGTCCCTGGTACGTGAGCAATAGCAGCAAAGCTTCTTGTTGAGGTGATCTGTTGAAACACCTGAGGGTGTAGTCCCCACTCTCCTGGGTGGAGGTCATGGGGACTCAGGAAGTCTGCTTCCCAGTTGTCGACTCCCGGAATGAAAATCACGGACAGTGCTCTTGCATTTCTTTCTGACCAGAGAAGTATTCTTGACACTTCTCGCATGCAGGCCCTGCTTTTTGTCCCCCCTTGTCGATTGATGTACGCCAGCGCCGTGGCGTTGTCCGACTGCACCTGGATTGCCTGATCCCGGAGTAGAGGGGAGGCCCGAATCAGAGCATTGTAGATAGCCCGAAGTTCAAGAATGTTGATCGGAAGTAGGGCCGCTGGGGCAGACCACCTGCCCTGGAACTGCACCCCCTTGGTGACAGCCCCCCATCCTCTCAGACTCTCATTCGTCGTGAGGAGGATCCAATCCTGAATCCCAAAGTGTCAACCTTCCAGTAGGTTGGAAGACTGTAACCACCACAGGAGAGAAATCCTGGCCTGGGGCGACAGCCGAATCATCCGGTGCATCCGAAGATGGGAACCGAACCACATGTTCAGGATGTCCAATTGGAAAGGTCTGGCATGAACCCTCCCGAACTGTATCACCTCGTACGAGGCCACCATCTTTCCTAACAATTTTATGCAAAGATGAATGGATACACAAGCAGGTCGGAGAACCATGCAAACCATTTCTTGAAATGATCTCACTTTGTCCTCTGGGAGGAACACTTTCTGTGCTACAGTATCCAGTAGCATCCCAGAAACAGGAGCCACTGAGACGATTCCAGGTGGGACTTCTGCAGATTGCGTATACACCCGTGGCGAGACAGAAGTTGGACAGTGCGATCTATATGGAGCAGTAGAAGCTCCCTGGAACTCGCTTTTATCAGGAGATCGTCCAGGTAGGGAATCATGTTGACCCCCTGGACCCTGAGTTGAAACATCATCTCCGCCATCACCTTCGTAAAAACCCTTGGAGCTGTAGACAGGCCGAAGGGTAAAGCCTGAAACTGGTAGTGATCATTCAGTATGGCGAACCGCAGATAAGCCTGATGAGGAGGCCAAATTGGGATATGGAGTTAAGCGTCATTGATATCAAGGGACACTAGGAATTCCGATGGATCCAGGCCTGCGATCACTGCTCTCAAAGATTCCATCTTGAATTTGAAAACCTTCAGTTAAGGATTCAAGGACTTCAGATTCAGAATGGGTCTTACCGACCAGTCTGGTTTTGGTACCACGAACATACCTTGTTGTTGTAGGGGTACTGGAACAATGACCTGTGACTGAACCAACTTGTTGATAGCCAGTAGCAGCGTACCTCACATATTTTCCAAAGCTGGTAAGGCCTGATTTGAAAAATCGTTGGGGAGGAGCACAGTCGAACTCCAGCTTGTAACCCTGAGAGATAAGGTTCCTTACCCAAGCATCTTGGCAGGAACCGTCCCAGATGTGGCTGTAGTGACGTAACCGAGCTCCCACCACAAGATACCTTCGGGGTGGGTGGGCACCGTCATGCTGAATTCTTTGCTGAAGCCGAACTTGTGCTTTGATTCTGAGATCCGGCAACGGCTGGTTTCTTAGGCTTACCTCTTATGCCTTTAGCTGCGTTGGAGGCCCCCCTGGCCTTAAATCGAAATCTAGGGGACCGAAAGGACTGAGTAGATGGTCCCAGGTAGGTACGTCTAGCAGGCGGAGCTCATGAAGGGAGAAACGTGGATTTTCCAGCAGTAGCTTTGGAGATCCATGCGTCCAATTCACCTCCAAAGAGCCATTCATCTGTGAAGGGAAGAGATTCCACATTACGTTTGGAGTCTGCGTCAGCAATCCACGCGCGCGGACACAGCATAGCAGAAGTCCTAACATTAATATTACTAATCTCTTTAAGGGAGTCACAGAGGACTCTTGCTGTGTCCTAAATGTGTTTTAGAAAAGTTACAATAGTAACTAAGGTCAGATCACCCGAAAGACCTTCCTGAATTTGAGTAGCCCAGGAATGAATTGCATGTGTCATCCAGCAACCTGCAATGTCCGGTCTTTAAGCTACACGTGCAGCAGTGTAGATAGAAAAATTTAGGCCACTCTAAAATCTATCTGCCGGGTCCTTTACCGTAAAGGAGCCCGGAACTGGAAGTACCACCTTTTTAGAAAGGCGAGAGACTGAGACATCCACTGCTGGAGATTCTTCCCAGAATTTTCTGCCTTCAGGGGCAAAGGGGAATGTATGCAGAAACCGTTTGGACACCTGATATTTTTTATCTGGATTTTTCCAGGCTATTTTAAATAAGTCATCCAATTCCTTGGAATCAGGAAATGTTTGTCTTGTGGGAGGAAAAAGGACTGCTGAGTATTAGCATCCTCCAGGGGGAGCTTTAACACATCCCGAATAGCCAATATGAAGGGTTCAACACCCTGGGTAGGGGTGGAATCCCCACTTATACAGGATGATGGGGATGATGTGGACCCCATATCATCATCAGTATCTGATAGGAGTGCAGGTAGAGCACGTTTTTGTGCCCCTGTAGCAGCCAGGGGAGAATGTTTAGCAGTTAAGACTTGCCACTGCTTGTTGCAGTTCCGGAGTCTTATTGGCATTTGCAGTGAGTTGAGATGACATATCAGACATCCTAGTTTTGATAGCCCCCAACCAGGAGGGCTCTTGACTCTCCCCCACATTTTATCAGCATTCTGTGATGACTGACTACACTGATCACATGATATTAAGCCAGATGAACTAGGAGAGAATCTAGCATTACACACACTGCATAACTTCTGTTTTACCATATTGAATAAGAAAAGCAGGTATGATACACATATAACACAGCCTCAAATACAACACAAGCCTATCCTATTGCATGTGAGAGGAGACACAGGAGAGAGGACACACTATAGCGGCTCTACCCCTCTACACCCGGTACCAGTAATCCTGAGACTGTTATGGAGGAGCTGTTGAGGCGGCTGCTGCTGCTATGCAGAGGAAGATGCCAAAATGCAGCTGAGCCCACTCTCATGTAGCTCCGCCTCCCGCCATGGCACCGGAGCTACTGTTTTATATTTATATTGGCCACGTCTCCCTATGTTTGTAGCCTCACTTAAATGCTTGGTACAATTCATTTTAGCCAGTCTCACGCAGGGGCAACAGCGGGTCCCCCCCCAGGAGGGACCCGTACACCTCACCCACGCTTCAGCCGTACAGTGAACCGGGGGACCCCCCTAGTGGAGTCCCCGGTGTGTACTCACCACCTATGATTACCTTCAGGCGGCGTTAGGGGTGTGCGGCATGCTGTGGCTGCGACAGCCAAGGCGCCATGGCCTGCTGAATAAACAGCCCCTCAGGACGGTGGTCCTGCAGCGGGAAAGCGTCTCTGCACCTCAAGAGGCCGGTGACCATCCTTCCCTAACTCCCACGGTGCAGGTATGCTATTGCCCAAACAGCATACCGAAAGAAATAAAACTTTAAAAGAAATTGAAGAAAAACTCTGTAGCGTGCAGAGTGTGCATCCTCTCCTGAGGGCACTTTTTTCTAAACTAACCTGTAGGAGGAGGCATAGAGGGGAGGAGCCAGCACACCCAGTTGAAGAAATGTAAAGTGCACTGGCTCCTTTGGACCCGTCTACACCCGATCGTACTGATTCTGTCCCCAATATCCCTTACGGATGCTAGAGAAATGGGGCTTTATTGAATAGGTCGAAACCCCTTTCCGACCTAAAACAGTCGGAAACTGCTCTCTTTCTGACGAGTTTCCGACTTCAATTGAATACGCCCCATACTGGTATCTGCGAAGCTATATAGACTGTAAATGGCAGTCTGACGTAAATGATTAAATATTGTCTGTAAAGTGAAATGCAATACATTGCCACCATACAAATGACAGTTTATACAATTGTTTATAATGGTCTGATTACAATATCTTGCCAGCAGCACTCCAACCCAACACTGCCCATAAGAAACTGGATTGTATGCACAAACCAATAGTGCCATAATGACTGACTATGGTGTCTTCCTTACTGCTTCCTCATAACAGGGCTTCCATGACTGCAGGCACATACTAACGCTGGGTACACACTTAATTTGTGGGCAAGGCCGATAACACGATATATCATCCGTGCCATACACACAGAGCGATATATCGATATACTGAACGATCATTCATTGCTGCTGCATTCCGCTGCATCTGGTCGTTGCCAGGATCATCCCATCGGGGGTGAAGCATGCCCGATGGGACAACCCGGTAAACGACTAACGGGAGTGCGCAGTAGTGGGTACACACCTGACTACAGTATGTGCCCGATATGTCTGTCCGATTAGCCAGATCAGACGACATACAGTATCACCTAGTGTGTACCCAGCTTAAAAGCTGATATTCAGTTAGAAGCCAACTAGCAATAATAACCAGCCACAGTTTGAATATGTCTCATAAACAGATGAAATTATACAGAAAATAAAGATACATGGGGTCTTATAAGATGAACTATGCCACATAATTCATTGGAAAAAAAATTACCTTTAACAACAAGATTTTCTATTCCACATTCAAACATTATCCATCCCCACTTTTCTTGGCTTGGACCAATGCGTGTTACATCAGTTGCTGGAGGCTGCTCAGTTTCATCCACAAACGTAAAATCATCTAATTCTTCAAGGGTGAAGAGAACCTTTGATTTCTCAAAGGGAATAGTCGTGATTGCACAAGTTCCCATGTCTGATAACAAGGAGAAAACATAATTACAAGGTCACACATTCCTTATCTGCAAGGTAGCAGGCAATAACACATTTATATTTGCAGTGCACAGGAAAACTCTGCAGTCACCCACACTGCAAAAGAGATACAGTAAATTGGCATTTAGAACTTGGATAATTTAGTTTCAAATATATGCTATATACCCTGCCCAATGTTGTATAGCAAGTTCAGAAAACCGAACAACAGAAATCCAGGAAATGCTCAATTCCATATGTTCCTAGTAGATTAGCACTATAGCAAGAGCATCCTAGGTTTTGTAACCACAAATATTTCTGCATTCTTATACCACAGCGGCCAGCTAAAAATAGATGCATGACTTGGATGACTCTTAAAAGGGAAGTTATCATGGTGTGAAATGCAAATAGATTTATTTCTGCAGAATTATATAAATTAGCTATATTTTAACTGGTATACTGTGGTATCATTCTGTGGTTACACACACATCACCATCATCTATCTGGTGTAATACATTAATTAATATAAAACAAATGGGTGCTACTATGGGTATTTCTACTAAGACAGCTATATCAAAAGAAATAGCCCATCTAAGCCCTAGGCCTATAAAATAAATGAATGGCTACAACACATAAAATGCATAAAACATTTAATGACTAACAAACATATGAAAAAGCTCAGTTAAACAATCCATTATGAGAATTAATGAATTGTTAATATTCAGAGATAGCAAGTAAATGATAGTAAAGATTCCTCATTCTCCAATTAGCCTGTTGGCATAATAGGGCATTGAATGTATGAATCAGTAGCCATATTTGGACTTCGTATATATAAACAACTCCTTTGGTCATATGGACATACCTTTGATAAAAATGCCACTTCAGTTGCAAAACACGTCAGATGACCTATCTTCTCAGCAGCAACTTCATCCCGAAACCTCCACAATACCTGCAATTGATTTGCCATCCTGTTCCGGGACCATTTGCACAGCACCTATTATCTTGCAAGGAGTTAACCAGCAAGTGATATTGTTCCCTTCAGAGACAGAGCATTAGCTGGTTCTGCTCCCGTCAGGCTATGGGCTGGGAGTCACAATCTCTGAATGTTATTCCCTGCATGACATGCTGAGCGTCACATCCAGCACCAAGCGCATTGGTGAGTGCTAGCCGCGTTTGAGACTGATCAATGAGGCTTTTTTATTCTCTATATGCATAACAGCATATGATATTTATATGTGATTGTCATTTTTAGTTTTGTATATGTGCTTATTATTGTAAGCTATTGGTATTAAACTTTTTTTAATATTATACTTACAGTGTCTATAATTTATTGGTAGCACTCCCAGTTATATTTTTTTTACATTTCTAATTGTGTGGAGGTATAGCACTCCTCCATTTGGTTGAGCAGCATCTAATACATCACCATTTGGCACCCTTATTATTTTATACTGTTTTTAATTGGATTCACCGTCTTATTTAGAACTTTCAGCATATCTACCATGTCCAAAGGGGAAACCCATCTACTGTGTGTTGGAATTCATTGCTAATTTGGACTCCATCAACATCTCCATGGAACTGGTAAAAACGCTACCTTAAAATATGGACATTTTTTGCTCATTTAATTCTGGTACCCTATAATGCCATACCAACAGGCTGATTGGAGGATGAGGAACCTTTACTGACATTTACTGGCAATCACTGCTTACCCATTTATAGTCAAAGGCCAAAGGCCTTCTTCAATTGAGCTATTTAGCTATTTTTTAAGTTTCTTACCCATTACATTTTTCATGCCTTTTATCCACTTTAGTTATTATTATTATTATTATTATTACTATCACCTGTCTGGCAACAGCATACTACAATGAAAATCCTAAAGAGGATGCTTTTTCCAGCCTTTAGGTGGCTAGGTAAGAAATCATGTTTCTGGTATATGCCCCATCTCTTTTAATGTGAGTAGCATTACACAAGCACAAAAGCAATTGTCGCTGTCCTGATCTGTAAAAGCACCACACAATCCACTTCTAAGTAGTACAAATGGCCTCTATTACTCCTCTCAGAAAAGAAAACCAGGCCACATTCAATTATTTTACTGTATCTTCAAGTTTCTAGACTCCATTTACAAAGAACAGATATCATGGTAATTATGATTCCATTGTACAAAATGTAAAATTATAATTAGAGGAAGTTTGCATTTATAGATCACTGTATCATTATGCTACATATACCACAAAATGCAGATATCCACAATGCACTTGTGCTGGACAATCAATTACAGAAATCTCACCTGAAGTATCTAAACCTCTGAGCTGACCGTGTACCCGATGCACGTTTAACTTTGCAGCAATTTCTTTCCCTTTCTCAGCCCCAGCATTTGACCTTAATGATCCTGAAGACTGTGGCTGCATCTTGGTGGCGTTGGCATATTTCTCAAAATTTACTGATGGTCGGCCAGTGTCGGGGTTGTTTGGTGTCTCTTCAACCACCCCCCTTCAAGAAAAAAAGGAATGGACTTTGAGAACACATGGGAACTATAGGCCACATATTTAACCTGTTACAGATATGTCCTCGTACATCTAGCCTCGGGTGGTCTTCAGTATGCCGACTGACGGGATCCCGGCGCACAGTATACCGGCGCCGGGATCCCGACAGCCGGCATACCGACACTTATTCTCCCTCGTGGGGGTCCACGACCCCCCTGGAGGGAGAATAAAATAGTGTGGCGCGCGTAGTGCGCCACCGTGCCTGTAGCGTGGCGAGCGCAGCGAGCCCGCAAGGGGCTCATTTGCGCTCGCCACACTGTCGGTAAGCCGGCGGTCGGGCTCCCGGCGCCGGTATGCTAGTCGCCGGGAGCCCGACCGCCGGCATATCGTAGTGAACCCCTAGCCTCAATACGTAATGCAACAGGAGATGCCTATTACAAGTGAGCTAAAAGATCCCATGCAACTCCGCTAGCATCAGGCATCTTTCTTGCTAAAAGTGCATATTAGATGCAACGTGATGTGGCTAGAATGCACCAGGAGACTGTGCTGATTAATGTTATG
The DNA here is from genome assembly GCF_028390025.1 of Pseudophryne corroboree. Lineage (NCBI taxonomy): Eukaryota > Metazoa > Chordata > Amphibia > Anura > Myobatrachidae > Pseudophryne > Pseudophryne corroboree. Next base: position 906,727,152 of record NC_086444.1, on the reverse strand, counting down.
TGAGACACTTGTATACATGAGTGCAAGTGAGTATATATATGAAGCACAACACAACTTGGTATGGAATAAAGCCACACCCCCTGCATCAAAGCAATTTGTATGTAGATTCGATAATTCACACACAGATATACAGGTATCGCATATCCAATTAATCAGCTCAGTCTCCTGGTGCGTCCTAGTCACATTGCATTGCACCTAAAATGCGTTTTTGGCAAAAAAGATGCCTGGCTCTAGCAGAGTCTCGCGGGACCTGGCGTCCCAAGTTTGGCATGACTAAGGCAAAGATGCAGGAAGACACACCTGTAACCACAAACAATCCGTGAAACACACAAGAACACAATTGTAGATAAATAATTCACACTTTCCAGTGTGGGCAAACAAGTGAACTTAAATTTATAGAAAATGTACAGTTTATTATATACTGGAGATCATCTATAAGTCTGCTACTATATAAATGGCGTGGATACTGCAATTTCTATGCTCTCTGGTTTGAGCTAAATCTACTACATCAAAATATAGAAAAAGTAAGGAACAACAGATAATAGCATAATTTCTTTTTTTCAAAAAGGTTTACTGAAAGGTCAGTGAACACAAAACTTGACAACATAGACAATTCAAGAAACAGTTCTGAGAGAAACTAAACTAAAAATGTCACCAGAATCAACAATTTTACAAAATTTGGGGGAGGAAAGGGATGGTGCGGCCAACCATATGGAGAGGGGAAGAAGAAAGAAGGAGGGAGAAATGGGGTGGGGTAGAGGGATTGAGTGTTAAGACAGAGTACAGAGCCAGGAGAGTTGAGAACGGGAAATCAAATTATGTAGGTGGATTGTTGATTATGCTTGTCACTCCATTCAGTGGAAGTACCAAATTCTATTTATGATCGCTTGAAGTAAGGGGGAGGGGTTGTGTCAGTGTTTTTCCAGTCGGCTGCAAAGAAGCTGATGGATATCCCGGGGAAAGAAGAAAGAACTTGAGGTCCCAGGGGACAGTGAGCTGGAAAGTAGTGGATATTAAATAGACAATGGGGCTAATTCAGACCTGATCGGTGATGTGCGTTTTCGCACAGCAACGATCAGGCCTAAACTGCGCATGTGCCGCAGTGCGCCGGCGCATTCCAGACAGCCGACGGCTGTTTTAGTCCTGCGATAGCCTCTTTCTGATTGACAGGCTGAGGCGGTCCATGGCGGGAGGGCGTGGGCCAGCAGCGTTTAGCCACCGTTTAGTGGGCGCGGTCCGGGAAACGCAGTGCCCAGACCGTTGGGGGGGGGGGGCCTGACGTCACACGCAGCCGCTGTGACGAGTAGCTCCATGTCAGCGCACGAGAGCAGCGCTGGCTGGGAGCTACTCTTCCAGTACAAAAGCATTGCCACTGTGCAATGCTTTTGTACCTGTGCGGGGGTAGGGGGGAGAAGTAGGGCCCGACATGAGGGGTGGACTAGCCCTGTGCAAATTTAGCACATCTACGATCAGGTCTGAACCACCCCCAATGTCTCACCAAAAATGTAGAAGTTTAGGACTGCTTCACCAAATATGGAGGAAAGGGGTTCCAGATTAACAACCTCTCCAGCATCTAAGTGTATTTTTGTAAATTTTCTCTGTGGATGAGTCCATTTAAACATCTACTGTAACTGCACTTGTTTTCCAGAAAGTGAACAAGTCAGCAGACATACCAGGATGGAAGTCAGGATTATGGTATATAGGAACAATAGTGGGAAAAGGAAAAAGGGAGACAGTATTTTTGGTTAGCACAATCCTAGATTGTCAAAATATGAGACACTGTTGGGTGACAAGGGGGTTGGGCGCTGTGGCCTAGGGAGCCAGAGGAGGGTTAAAACAGAGTGAGCTGCATGGCCACACATTACAGTCTGATATATGGAAAACCTAGTATGCCACCCTGCGAGGACTACCAAAGTACTCTGTCTCACACGGCGTCATGCAACTGCCTAAGTGAAATGAGATGTGTGGTGTTGTAGAAATTTTAAGATGTGGACAGACATGACTCAGGAGAGCTTTGAAAAGGTAGAGGAGTCATGTTCATTTTTACTGAACTGACATGGACGATCCAAGATATAAAATTAATTGAAAAGTCATCAAGGTTTGTTTTAATAATAGCATGAGTTTATTGATGCAAATAACCTGTCCTACACATCAGCTTGTCAGCCTTATTTGTTCAAGATTCTGGCAACAGTATAATCGGTTACTTGGCAGGTAAATTATAATATGTTACCTGTTCATACGGACTTGTGTGGCAATTCTATCAAAGCATAGGGCAATTAAAGATACGTGAGTGACACTTTTACTTGCAGCTGCGTTGGAAGACTCCTCAATTGACGCTTGTAACAAGCATAGATTCACCTGAAATAAGACAGGACTATTATTTTAACAAAGAGAGTACCGGCAACAGTATACATAAAAAAACATCAGTAAAGAGTACAAGTATATAGAACCTTCCTAAAAGCAGTTCAGAATAATATGATGTATTTTACACTACTGTTTAAATCTGTGTCTCAATTTATAAGCGTTTACACTTTCATGCTTCGGTTTTATTATTTAGCATTAATGTCTCATCTGCAGACAATGCATGTGTGATGAAGGATAATGCACAGAATAAATGTGGTATTGAACTGTACTCTACATATGTTGTTGCCTCATCAACTGCACCCAATAGTAAACCAGTGCCACTATTATGCAAATCTAAGAGATTGCCTAGGGTGCCAATAGTTTGGAGGGGCCTAAAACACTGAATGAGTGACATAATGTGATTGAACCAAAGCGGAGCCAAAGCCATGCTTCTGAATCTGAGGAGCTAAGTGTGCCAACTGCCAATATACGGAGGAGCAGGAGTGCTACATCCAAGAGGACATGCTGCTTGTGACGGAGTCTTTATATGAAGCCCAACAAAACTTGGAATGGAAACAAATGGTGGCCGATGCATTGTAGCACTTCATATACAGATTTAGAGATTCATACAAGTATAACATATCAAGTTAATCAGCACGGTCTCCTCGTGTGTCCTAGCCACACAGTACCTGGCGTACAAAGAGGGGCTGTTTAGTGTGACTGCAGCAAAAATGTATGAGGACACAGCTATACTGAGGGATATCAGCATTAAATATAAAAGCAGTAAGTACACGCTTAAAAACATTTTTAGTGTCAAAATTCTTTATTGTTTAATAATGCTATTTCCACTATGCAGGCTGTAAGAAAAAATTGGTTTTGTGTCGGACACTTTCATGCAGAGTTTCCAAAACTCTGCCACTACAGTCCATGTTTTAAGGATATCCATGCTTGAGTTCAGATTGTTAAACCAAATTGACTGGGTTACTAATTATGTCACCTTTGCTCAAGCATGGATATCCTTAAAAGCTAAACTATAGTGGCAGAGCTTGGGAAACTCTGCTTTAATGTCTAATCATACTCTTGGTACATGGGGGCAGATGTATTAAGCCTGGAGAAGTGATAAAGCAGTGATAAGTGGAAGGTGATAACGCACCAGCCAATCATTATGGGTTTGAAAAATGGCAGTTAGGAGCTGATTGGCTGGTGCGTTATCACCTTCCACTTATCACTGCTTTATTAGTTCTCCAGGCTTAATACATCTGACCGCTAGATACAAATCACAACTACAGTACATTATATACTGCCCCTGATTGAGTTGTTCGGATCTGTTGCCACTAGGACATGACATCCACAGCTTAAACAACTGTATTGTGGGATAAATAAGACTGCAAAGGGCTCTGACTAGAGAAAAGTGGGATGAGTCAGACAAAAAGAATGGCAACCTACTGAACTTTGGATTTTTATTCCACACTATATTACGTTACTTCTATTGAAAGCAGGGTTTACCAACTCCAGTCCTCAAAAACCCCTAACACTGCATATTTAACAGAACTCCTCAACATCACAGGTGAAATAATTACCACTTCTATGGATCTTCAAATATGTGCCAGGCAGTAACAAATACACATGTGCATCCATTAGGAGATCTGGAAAACATGCACTGCTAGGGGTACCCGGTGACTTGAGTGGGGAAACACTAATACTCCTTTAACACCGCACAAATAACTCGTTATTGACCCGGCATATTGCCGGGTCGACGCAGGTCACTGTGCAGTGTGAAAGGGGTCAGTGTCGAATTCCAGGGTCGCCAGACCCGGCAATTCAACCCGGGAATAAATAAGGGTGTGAACTGGATGCCGGGTCGATATGACCCGGGACCCCTTTCACAGCATAGGGAGAGGCGGCAGATTATCTCATCTCTCCGCACCGCCTCCGCACCTGCCCCCGATGAGGGCTGCACGCCTGTCTGCGATGACACCCCAATGTGAAAAGGTTCAATGTCGGGTTGAACCCGGGAAGGACCCAGTTTCAATTCCCGGGTGCGACCCGGCATTGCGATGTGAAAATAAGATTTTACTTACCGATAAATCTATTTCTCGTAGTCCGTAGTGGATGCTGGGGACTCCGTAAGGACCATGGGAATAGACGGGCTCCGCAGGAGACATGGGCACTTTAGGAAAGAATTTAGGTTCTGGTGTGCACTGGCTCCTCCCTCTATGCCCCTCCTCCAGACCTCAGTTAGAGAAACTGTGCCCAGAAGAGCTGACAGTACAAGGAAAGGATTTTGGTAATCCAGGGCAAGATTCATACCAGCCACACCGTATAACAAGTGAAAACAACCAGTTAACAGTATAATAAACAACAGAGCATCAGGTCAACCCTGATGCAACCATAACATAACCCTTATTGAAGCAATAACTATATACAAGTATTGCAGAAGAATTCGGCAATTGGGACGGGCGCCCAGCATCCACTACGGATTACGAGAAATAGATTTACCGGTAAGTAAAATCTTATTTTCTCTAACGTCCTAGTGGCTGCTGGGGACTCCGTAAGGACCATGGGGATTATACCAAAGCTCCCAAACGGGCGGGAGAGTGCGGATGACTCTGCAGTACCGATTGAGCAAACACAAGGTCCTCCTCAGCCAGGGTATCAAACTTGTAGAACTTTGCAAAAGTGTTTGAACCTGACCAAGTAGCTGCTTGGCAAAGCTGTAATGCAGAGACCCCTCGGGCAGCCGCCCAAGAAGAGCCCACCTTCCTAGTGGAATGGGCCATAACTGATTTTGGCAGCGGCAATCCAGCCGCAGAATGAGCCTGCTGAATCGTGTTAGAGATCCAGCGAGCAATAGTTTGCTTTGAAGCAGGAAAACCAAGTTTGTTGGAAGCATACAGGATAAACAAAGACTCTGTTTTCCTGACCCTAGCCGTTCTGGCTACATAAACCTTCAAAGCCCTGACCACATCAAGTAACTCGGAATCCTCCAAGTCAGTAGTAGCCACAGGCACCACAATAGGTTGGTTTATATGAAAGGATGAAACCACTTTCGGCAGAAATTGTGGACGGGTCCGCAATTCTGCTCTATCCGCATGGAAAACCAGATAGGGGATTTTATGTGACAAAGCCGCCAACTCTGACACACGCCTAGCCGAAGCCAAGGCTAATAGCATGACTACCTTCCACGTGAGATATTTCAACTCCACCGTTTTGAGTGGTTCAAACCAGTGGGATTTAAGGAAACTCAACACCACGTTAAGATCCCAAGGTGCCACTGGAGGCACAAAAGGGGGCAGAATATGCAGCACTCCCTTTACAAACGTCTGAACTTCAAGTAGAGAAGCCAACTCTTTTTGAAAGAAAATGGATAGGGCCAAAATCTGGACCTTAATGGAACCCAATTTTAGGCCCAAATTCACTCCGGACTGTAGGAAGTGAAGGAAACGGCCCAGCTAGAATTCCTCCGTAGGAGCATTCCTGGCCTCACACCAAGCAACATATTTTCGCCATATACGGTGATAATGTTGAGCTGTCACGTCCTTCCTAGCATTTATCAGCGTAGGAATGACTTCATCCGGAATGCCTTTCTCTGCTAGGATCCGGCGTTCAACCGCCATGCCGTCAAAAGCAGCCGCGGTAAGTCTTGGAACAGACAGGGCCCCTGTTGCAACAAGTCCGGTCTTAGAGGAAGAGGCCACGGGTCCTCTGTGAGCATTTCTTGCAGATCTGGATACCAAGTCCTTCTTGGCCAATCTGGAACAATGAGTATTGTTCTCACGCCTCTTTTTCTTATTATCCTCAGCACCTTGGGTATGAGAGGAAGAGGAGGAAATACATAGACCGACTGGAACACCCACGGTGTCACCAGGGCGTCTACAGCTATCGCCTGAGGGTCTCTTGACCTGGCGCAATACCTCTGTAGCTTTTTGTTGAGGCGGGATGCCATCATGTCCACCTGTGGTAGTTCCCACCGACTTGTAATCTGTGCGAAGACTTCCTGACGAAGTCCCCACTCTCCCGAGTGGAGGTCGTGTCTGCTGAGGAAGTCTGCTTCCCAGTTGTCCACTCCCGGGATGAACACTGCTGACAGTGCGCTTATGTGATTCTCCGCCAAGCGAAGAATTCTGGTGGCTTCCGCCATCGCCACTCCGCTCCTTGTGCCGCCTTGGCGGTTTACATGAGCCACTGCGGTGATGTTGTCTGACTGAATCAGAACCAGTTGGTCGCGAAGCAGGGTCTCCACTTGACGTAGGGCGTTGTATATGGCCCTTACTTCCAGGATGTTGATGTGAAGGCAAGTCTCTTGACTTGACCACAGACCTTGGAAATTTCTTCCCTGTGTGACTGCACCCCAACCTCGGAGGCTTGCGTCCGTGGTCACCAGGACCCAGTCCTGAATGCCGAATCTGCGGCCCTCGAGAAGGTGAGCGCTCTGCAGCCACCACAGGAGTGATACCCTGGCCCTGGGGGATATAGGGTGATTAACCGATGCATCTGAAGATGTGATCCGGACCACTTGTCCAGTAAGTCCCATTGAAAAGTCCTCGCATGGAACCTGCCGAAGGGAATGGCCTCATATGATGCCACCATCTTTCCCAGGACACGAGTGCAGTGATGCACTGATACCTGTTTTGGTTTTAGTAGGTTCTTGACCAGTGTCATGAGTTCCTGAGCTTTCTCCATCGGGAGATAAACCCTTTTCTGGTCTGTGTCCAGAATCATGCCCAGGAAAGGCAGACGAGTCGTAGGAACCAACTGCGACTTTGGAATATTTAGAATCCAGCCGTGTTGCCTTAACACTTTCAGAGAAAGTGCTACGCTGATCAGCAACTGCTCTCTTGATCTCGCATTTATGAGGAGATCGTCCAAGTATGGGATAATTGTGACTCCTTGCTTCCGCAGGAGTACCATCATCTCCGCCATTACCTTGGTAAATATTCTCGGTGCCGTGGAGAGACCAAACGGCAACGTCTGAAATTGGTAATGACAATCCTGTACCACAAATCTGAGGTACGCCTGATGAGGTGGATAAATGGGGACATGAAGGTATGCATCCTTTATGTCCAGAGACACCATAAAATCCCCCCCTTCCAGGCTTGCGATGACCGCTCTCAGCGATTCCATCTTGAACTTGAACCTTTTCAGGTATATGTTCAGGGATTTTAAATTCAATATGGGTCTGACCGAACCGTACGGTTTCGGGACTTCAAACATGGTCGAATAATAACCCCTTCCTTGTTGAAGGAGGGGAACCTTGACCACCACCTGTTGAAGATACAATTTGTGAATTGCAGTTAACACTAATTCCCTCTCGTGGGGGAAGCTGGCAGGGCCGATTTGAGGTATCGGTGCGGGGGCATCTCCTCGAATTCCAGCTTGTATCCCTGAGACACAATATCTATTGCCCAGGGATCCAACTGGGAGTGAACCCACTTGTGGCTGAAATTTCGAAGACGTGCCCCCACCGGGCCTAGCTCCGCTTGTGGAGCCCCAGCGTCATGCGGTGGATTTTGTAGAGGCCGGGGAGGACTTCTGTTCCTGGGAACTAGCTGTGTTGTGCAGCTTCTTTCCTCTGCCCCTGCCTCTGGCAAGAAAGGACGCACCTCGGACTTTCTTGTTTTTCTGTGATTGAAAGGACTGCATTTGATAATACGGTGATCTCTTAGGCTGTGAGGAAACATATGGCAAAAAATTTGACTTTCCAGCAGTAGCTGTGGAGACCAGGTCCGAGAGACCCTCCCCAAACAATTCCTCACCCTTGTAAGGTAAAACCTCCATATGCCTTTTTGAGTCGGCATCACCTGTCCATTGCCGAGTCCACAGGACCCTTCTGGCAGAAATCGACATAGCATTTATTCTTTTTTTTTTTGAAATAACGTTTTATTGGTTATGTAAGCATATAAACAGATAGATACATTGTTGTAACAATAGAAGGCACATAAGGAACTATTGAGAAATAATAATCATGATGGGGGGGCACACAATAGACATATCAATAAGTAGTTGTGACGCATGCCTCCAAGTAGCCAAATTACCTAGTTGCTACAACTATTCTTTAAAGTTAGTAGAAGGGGTGAAAGAGACAAAGAGCATGAAGAGGGAGAGGGGGGGGGGGAGGGAGGAAGAGAGAAAAAGAGAAAAAGGATCGGCCAGTCCGAGCCACCTATAGAAGCCAAATTCAGGTGTAAATAAGGTCTGGTTGATGTCTCAAATATTCAGAGTCAAACATATGGAATGAAACACTAAGTATTAGCTGTTAAATGGTTGTCAATGGTGGTTCAGCGTTAAAATGCAAGGTCCATGGTGTCCATGTCTCAATAAAGGAGGTAGGGGAGTCTCGGAGAGAAGCCGTGATTCGCTCTAACTTATATGTGTACCAAATTGCGTTAATAGTAGCGGCCACGGTGGGAGGGGCCACAGATTTCCAATTAGATGCTATTAGGCATTTGGCTGTGTTCAGAATGTGTTTAATTAGGGCTCGTTGGTGGTGCGAGGTGTCAGGGACGGGGCGGGAGAGCAGTGAGTAAAAGGGTGAGTCCAGCATGGTTAAGTGCATAACTTCTAAAACCAATTTATGAATTTGTCCCCAATACTGGCTAATTTTTGAACAAGACCACCAAACATGCAACAGGGTCCCCCTGCAACCACACAATCTCCAGCACTCGTCCGAGCACGTTGGATAGATAGAATGCAATCTAGTCGGGACCAGATACCAGCGATAATACAATTTATATGAGTTTTCGGCTATACGAACTGAAATAGAGCTTTTGGCAATTTCCTGTCTAATATCCTCCCATTCCTCTATAGTTAAGGTCTCTCCCACCTCCCTCTCCCATGCCAGCTCGTGACTCTCCTTGGGGGGGATATTATGTGATAATAACACTTGGTAAATGCGTGAAAGGAGTCCCTTCGTTGAGCGGGAGCCGCAACACCATATTTCCAGAGGGGTAGCTATGATGGGGTGGGTGGGTTTAGGGAGTGTTCCGTAGAAGTGTCTAATTTGTAGAAATTGGTAAAATACCGAGTGAGGGAGCGAGTAGCGGGATTGTAAATTTTCAAAAGATGGGAATGAGGAAAGAGGGGCTATGTCTTGAAGGAAGAGAATATTGTGTGATGTCCAATGATGAAATGCAGAGTGGGTATTACCCGGTGGGAAGTACGGGTTGTTCCATAGAGGAGTTAGATAGGGATTGTGGGAACGAAGTTGATAGAAGCGAGTGCAGAAATCCCATATTGACAAGGAAAAGCGCACCGTTGGCAGGAGAAGACTAGAGACAGGTCGAGAACGGGCTGGGCACCATAGTAGGGTTGAGGGTGAGAACATACGAAGAGATTGTGCCTCAATGCAGGTCCACGTTCTCTGTGCCGGAGGTGAGTGCCAAAGGACACAAGAGGCCAGGTGTGTGGCTCGATAGTAACGAGTAAGGTCTGGTACGCCAAGACCGCCTTCCGAGCGGTGTTGTTGCAGCAGCCGTATCTTAACCCTGGGTTTCTTCCCAGCCCAAATAAAGTTAGATATATCTCGCTGTAGGTTCTTTAATATTTTGACTGGGATGTGAATAGGCAGGGTTTGCCACAGGTACAATATCCGTGGCAGTAAGTTCATTTTGACTGCTGCTATGCGACCAAACCAGGAGATAAAGAATTTGTTCCAAGTAGCAAGATCTGTTTTCAATTGAGATATCAACCGTGGGAAGTTAGCAGCATATAGCGATGAATAAGATTTGGTTAGGTAAATGCCTAAGTATTTAAGTTTTGTAGTTTGCCATTTAAAGGCATAGGAAGAACGTAAAATACTGAGATCCTGTGGGGGGATATGTAGGTCCAGAATCTCTGTTTTGTCTGCATTGAGTTTATAATTTGAAATGGAGCTATATGTGTGGATCTCCTGAAAGAGCTGTTGTAAGGATATGTGTGGGTCGGTCAGTGTGAGAATGACATCATCTGCATACAATGCGATTTTATATTCATGATTGTCCACCCGAATACCCGAAATATTGGGGTTCAGACGGATTTTCGCCGCCAGTGGCTCCATCACTAGGGCAAAGAGTAATGGGGAGAGTGGGCATCCCTGTCGGGTGCCATTTTTGATAGACAAAGGCGAGGAGGTGAGGCCATTAACCAGGATTGACGCTGAAGGGTTAACATATAGCGAGGTGACGGCATTATAAAATGGGCCTTGAATACCCACTGCCTGAAGGGCTTGTTGTATGAAGGGCCATGCTACCCTATCAAAAGCCTTCTCCGCGTCAAGTGCCACCACCAACGTTGGGGTGGCATCTCGCTGGGAGAGGTGAATAAGATCTATAAGGCGCCTAGTATTATCAGCAGCCTGGCGATTGGGGATGAAGCCTACTTGATCTGGGTGTATCAGTGTAGGGAGATGGGGGGCGAGTCGATTTGCCAGGATTTTAGCAAATAATTTTAAATCCGTGTTTAATAACGAAATGGGCCTATAGTTTTTTAGTTCCATAGGATCCCGATCAGGTTTGGCAATAACTATAATATTGGCTCTGGTGGTCGCTGCATCAAGCGAGCTCCCCTCCATCAGTGAGTTAAATAGTGAATGTAACATAGGGAGAAGGGCTTGGGAGAATTTCTTATAATATATGGCAGTATATCCGTCCGGACCCGGTGCGGAGGAGCGACGGAGCTGGCCGATTGTGATAAGAATTTCCTCGTGTGTGATGGGATCATTGAGTAACTTAAGGTCCTCTGTGGATAATTGCGGTAATTGACAAGAGGAAAGGTAGTGTTGGGTAGTTGCGGTATAATGTGGGTCGGTAGCGGCCTCTGAGGGGAGGTTATAAAGAGAAGCATAATATTCCTGGAAAAGGGAGGCCATCATTTTAGGGTCACTTGTTGCGGATCCGTCAGGACATCGCAAGGCCAGAATACGATTGAGCGTACGTTTCTCACGTAATCGCCGGGCTAATAATGTATCTGCCTTATCCGACTTTTCATAGAATTTTTGGCGGATCCACAACAGTGACTTGATCGTTTTCTTTGTGAGTATTTGGGATAATTGCCCTTTCAGGGCGAGTATTTTTAAATATAATTTACGTTTAGGGAATCGCTGATGACGGAGTGTCAGGGCCGTTAATTCAGTCTCTAGGTCCGTGATCCGCTTACACTCAATCTTCCTTTGTGTCGACATAAGGCTAATCAGGAGCCCCCGCAAGGTCGCTTTGTGTGCTTCCCATAGTATTGTCGGCGATATGTCAGGGGAGACGTTATCATTTAGGAAGTGATGAATCGCCTCCTCTACTCGGGTCACATTATCAGGCTTAAGGAATAGGGACTCATTAAGGCGCCATTTGCGGAAAGTCGGAGGTTTATGGGAGCAGACAAGATCAAGGAGAATCGCATAGTGATCAGACCAGGTGGTCGGGATCACCTGGGCTCCCAACAGGGATTGGGTGGAGTCCCTATCTACAAAAACGTAGTCAATACGAGTGTATATATCGTGTTGTGGGGAAAAGTGTGTATAGCCCTTAGCGGAGGGGTAGAGCGTTTTCCAGGAATCATATAAATTATGTGCAGTGACACAGGTCCGGAGGAGTTTAGACAATTTGGTATGGGGAGAGGGCTCAACACCCGGGCGGGATCTATCAACATGGGGATCCATTGTAGCGTTACAATCACCGGCCACAATAACCCAGGGATTTGAGAATTTAGAAAGGTGGTCCGAGAACGTCCTAAAGAAGGAACCCTGTTGCATGTTTGGAGCATAGACCGATGCCAAAGTAATGGGAGTTTGATTAAGGAAGCCGGAGAGAATCACAAATCTGCCATGGTCATCTTGAATTGTGTCCTGAACAACTAAGGGGAGATCACGATGAACCAATATGGCAGTGCCTCTGCGTTTAGCAGACATTGTAGAATAGAAGGCATGAGGATAGCGTTTGGAGCTTAAGGAGGGGTGAGGGGTCTTAAAGTGGGTTTCCTGTAAGAATATGATATCCGCCTTTTGTCTGGCAAAAAACTGAAACGCCATGGATCGCTTAGTTGGGGAGTTAAGGCCATTGACGTTAATGGATAAAACTTTCAGAGTCATGGGGGTTGAAAGTCAGCACAGCTCAATAGAAAAGGTAGCTCTGGACATGGCCGGCCAGGGGGTGTGGAAGAGGGGAAATAAAGAAAGTAGAGACAGGTAAAGGAGATCGTAAGTACGAACTGTAGGGCTAGACCCTTTCCTAAAAACGGGTTGGGTCCAGAAAGGAAGGGGCGGGCGCCGAGCGGGCAGCCCCTTCGGGGTGTGGGGTCGTGTCTGTAATAACACATAACAAGGAAGATGAGGAACACATGGGAGGGTATAAGAACCAGGAGAAACATTCCGCAGACCAGGACAGAACAGAGGGGGAGCGGGGGGGTTCAGATCAGGGAGTAAGTAAGGGTAGGTAGAAAGAAGAGGAAACCTATATCATCATTCATATTAACAATAACAGTGCTCATTTATGTGAAATCAACCAAGGCATCCTAAGGTACATTATCAGTGTAGTGTACAACATTGTACAGAAAGATCGATGGCAGCAAATGACCACAATAGTACCTATAATTGTCACCTCTATAGTCGGTTTCCGAGCGGCCCCTCTGAATCTAGTAGCAGATTAGCCTTACCATTTCAAGGCATGAAACCAGGAAAGATAAGAGGGACCACTATGAACCGAGAAGCAGGAGGCTCAAGCTGCGTCTAATCGATCTAGCCGCCAAAAGCAGATATGGTAAATAATATTGTATAAACTGAGATATGAGAAACTAACGTAACATATTAATTAGATCAAGAAGATATTTAGTAGCAAAATAACCGTACCCTAGAAATAGGCAAACCGGGTCCGGGGGGGCACGCCTTCCTCCGGGTCTGAGCAGGCCGAGAGCCCGTCCATCCCAGAGGGCGCGATCAATCATCCCCAGGACAGAGGCGCTATGCAGCGCCTTGCAATACACAGATAAGGGAACTTAAAGTACTGAATTCGCCAAACCACAGAGGCCCTACATGTAAAATAATATATCAGTAAGTCGCTATGCAGCCAATGTGGGAGGTGACTATAAACAATAACCAGTATTATTGCTGATCCGATGAAGGAAGTCCGCTCGCTCATTTAGTAGACCATTCGGGGGCAGGAGCCCCAGGCCTCTTAGGGGAGGTGACAGGTAGTTGCTTTCGGATCTCATCAGGAAGAGACTCAAATAAGCCCAAGGTTTTGAGGAAATCATATCCCTGGGAGGGCGTTTTTATCGAGTGGTGAGAGCCATCTTTCGTGACATGCAGCTGGAACGGGAACCCCCACTTATACTTGATGGAATTATCTCGAAGGACTTTAGTGATGACGGTCAGGTCCTTGCGTTTTCTAAGCGTGGAAGGGGCCAAGTCCTGGAAGATCTGCAATTGGGCTCCAGAGTAGAGAACCGTTTGATGATCCCGGGCCGCCATCATAAATCTCTCTTTCGTTTTGTAGTAATGAAATCGCAGAATGACATCTCTTGGGGGTTGGGTCGGTGGTGGGCGCGGGCGCAAAGCTCGGTGTGCTCTATCAAGTAGGAGGAAGTCTTTTGGGATTTCCGGAATTATGGTTTGCAGAAGGCCTTCCAGAAAAGTCGGGAGGCTCTCCATAGCGACGCTCTCCGGAATGTTACGGATCCGAACATTGTTCCGGCGATTCCGGTTGTCCAAATCTTCTAAGTGATCCTCTTGCTGGGCTATTTCCGCCCGGATCTCCGCTAGCTCCTGTTCGACCACCACCTGGTACTGGCAGACTTCATCGACTTTATGTTCCAGGGAATCCGTGCGGGTGCCGAGATCAGCTAGTTCAGTTCTGAATTCGGTCAGGATCGATCTCATTTCCGTTTGGATAGTCTTAGTGACGATTGCCACTACATCTTGGGTCGTAAGACCTGATTTTGATGAAGGATCGTCATCGGCATCCGACTGGGGATCCACGGAGGGGGAGCCCCGTGGCGTAGCACCTGCTTTCTCCCATGCTCGGAGAATACTAGGCTTAGCTTGAGCAGGTGTTTTGCGGTTCTTTTGTGACATGGCGCAATGATGAAAGCTGAAAAATGTCCAGTATTATTGTCGGCTCAGTTAAACTGTTGACACAGTCACAGGACGGGTTGGGATCAGCTTCCCGAGATTTTATGAGTGTTATGAGGCGTGAGAACCTGATCACCTCCTGGTCGCGGAATGATTTAGTATAAAGCAGAAATCATATGATCCTCATGTTGTAGCGGGTAAAATAAGTAGTAATCAAGTGTGCGGCATCATCAGCATTGCCAAGCGAGGTAGGTAGATCCCATTAGTATCCATCCCGGCAGCCAGGTGGGAGAAAAGGGGAGGGGCACGCTCGTCTGGTCACGGTCCAGCCAGTGACCAGTCGCAGCGCGGCAGGACCCGAGTAAGGGACTTATGCGTTACTGAGCGCAGATCTTGAGGCCTGCAGACCCCCCCAACACTGAATCCCCCGGTGGTAGGTGCCGCAGGCAGGTGTTGCTGCAGCTGGGGCAGGTCGCAGGCAGCGTGTGCGGTCAGAGAGGGTCACAGGGGAGATAACGCACTGGCACCCCGGCGGGGTAAGAGGTAGGCAGGAGGCACCGCAGTAGGATGAGGGCCCTAGAGCGGGGTCCCAGTGTGGGATAGCTGCAGCTACTTACAGTTTTGTGTGCCCCAAGATGGTCGCCTGTAGGAGCATAGGCCGTGGCCAGAACAGAGAACAGATGCGGCTGCAGGGGGCAGAGAGGGAGCCCACCCGCTCCAGGAAGTGCCCGATGGCCTAAGGCAGGAGGGAGAAGACCTGTGAAAAAGTCTCGGCAGCCAGAGAGACAACAGCAGCACAGCTCCAGCAGGGGCAGTGTAGTGCAGAGAAAGACATAGCATTTATTCTAGAACCCAGTAGACTAATGTCTCTTTGAGCATCTCTCATATATAGGACAGCGTCTTTAATATGCCCCAGGGTCAATAATATAGTATCCGTGTCTAAGGTATCAAGTTCCTCAGACAGGGTGTCCGTCCACGCTGCTACAGCACTACACACCCAGGCAGACGTGATCGCCGGCCTCAGTAAGGTACCTGAATGTGTATAAATGGACTTCAGGGTACCCTCCTGTTTTCTATCCGCAGCATCTTTGAGGGTAGCCGTAACCTGTGACGGCAGGGCTACCTTCTTGGATAAGCGTGTTAAAGCTTTGTCCACCCTAGGGGAGGATTCCCAGCGTAACCTGTCCGTTGGCGGGAAAGGATACGCCATAAGAATCCTTTTGGAAATCTGCAGTTTTTTATCTGGAGATTCCCAAGCCTTTTCACATAACTCATTTAGCTCGTGTGAGGGGGGGAAGGTTACCTGTGGCTTCTTTTCCCCATACATATGTACCCTCCTGTCAGGGACTGGGGTTTCCTCTGTGATGTGCAACACATCCTTAATTGCTATAATTATATAACGGATGGATTTAGCCAATTCTGCATCATCGTAATCGACACTGGAGTCAGAATCCATGTCGGTATCCGTGTCAACAATTTGGGATAGTGGGCGCTTCTGAGACCCTGTCGGCCTCTGCGACATAGGATCAGGCATGGGTTGGGACCCTGACTGTCCTGAAGCTTCAGCTTTTTCTAACCTTTTATGTAAGGAATTAACATTATCATTTAAAACCTTCCACATATCCATCCAATCAGGTGTCGGCGCCGTCGGCGGAGACACCACATTCATTTGCTCCCGCTCTGCTTCCACATAGCCTTCCTCATCAGACATGTCGACACAAGCGTACCGACACACCACACACACAGGGAATGCCCTTTTTGAAGACAGTTCCCCCACAAGGCCCTTTGGAGAGACAGAGAGAGAGTATGCCAGCACACACCCCAGCGCTATAACCCAGGAATAACACAGTAACTTAATGTTAACCCAGTAGCTGCTGTTTATATTGTGTTTTTGCGCCTAATTTATGTGCCCCCCCCTCTCTTTTTACCCTCTTCTACCGTGAATCTGCAGGGGAGAGCTTGGGGAGCTTCCTCTCAGCGGAGCTGTGGAGAAAAAATGGCGCTGGTGAGTGCTGAGGAAGAAGCCCTGCCCCCTCGACGGCGGGCTTCTGTCCCGCTTAAATATGCATTTTTTTGGCGGGGGCTCATACATATATACAGTGCCCAACTGTATATATGTTTACTTTTGCCAAAAAGAGGTTCCAAATGCTGCCCCCCCCTGCGCCCTGCCTGGGGAGCTTCCTCTCAGCGGAGCTGTGGAGAAAAAATGGCGCTGGTGAGTGCTGAGGAAGAAGCCCTGCCCCCTCGACGGCGGGCTTCTGTCCTGCTTAAATATGCATTTTTTTGGCGGGGGCTCATACATATATACAGTGCCCAACTGTATATATGTTTACTTTTGCCAAAAAGAGGTTCCAAATGCTGCCCCCCCCCTGCGCCCTGCACCCTTACAGTGACCGGAGTATGTGAGGTGTGTGGGAGCAATGGCGCACAGCTGCAGTGCTGTGCGTTACCTCAGTGAAGAACGGAGTCTTCTGCCGCCGATTTGAAGTCTTCTTGCTTCTCATACTCACCCGGCTTCTGTCTTCCGGCTCTGCGAGGGGGACGGCGGCGCGGCTCTGGGATCGGACAGCGAGGGTGAGATCCTGCGTACGATCCCTCTGGAGCTAATGGTGTCCAGTAGCCTAAGAAGCAGGACCTAGCTTCAGAGAGTAGGGCTGCTTCTCTCCCCTCTGTCCCACGATGCAGGGAGTCTGTTGCCAGCAGATCTCCCTGAAAATAAAAAACCTAACAAAATACTTTCTCTCAGCGAACTCAGGAGAGCTCACTGAAAAGCACCCAGCTCGTCTGGGCACAGTATCAAACTGAGGTCTGGAGGAGGGGCATAGAGGGAGGAGCCAGTGCACACCAGAACCTAAATTCTTTCTTAAAGTGCCCATGTCTCCTGCGGAGCCCGTCTATCCCCATGGTCCTTACGGAGTCCCCAGCTATTGCTTAAATAAGGGTTATGTTATGTTGGCATCAGGTTGTCTGATGCTCTGTTGTTGTTCATACTGTTAACTGGGTAAAGTTTAACACTTGTTATACGGTGTGATTGGTGTGGCTGGTATGAGTCTTACCCTGGATTCCAAAATCCTTTCCTTGTACTGTCAGCTCTACCGGGCACAGTTTCCTTAACTGAGGTCTGGAGGAGGGACATAGAGGGAGGAGCCAGTGCACACCAGTATTCCCAATTCTTTCTTAAAGTGCCCTGTCTCCTGTGGAGCCCGTCTATTCCCCATGGTCCTTACGGAGTCCCCAGCATCCACTAGGACGTTAGAGAAAGGGGTATTATGTAAAGAATTAACATGAAGGAACTTCCCATGTCTGAGGATTTTCTTTTCCAAGTGGACTTACTATACTACTATCATTATGATGGTATGTTTAATGACAGCTTTGAGAAGAAATCCAATTCAAAACCTGTACTATAATAAAAAAATAAATACCTTGGGTATTGAGACATTAGCTTGGAGTCCCTTGATTTTCACATTATCCTGGGTAACTGCAGTTTTGGTCTGTGTTTGATTAGTGCTTCCTTTAACATCATTCTCAGGTTTGGATAGTTTATTATCTGGTTTTGAAGACTGCTTGAAAATAAGCGAACAAACAACAATTTGTACATGCATTTTCTTCTCCCAATCTATCAAAGCAATTAAATATATGTATCCCTATGTATCATTCACTAACAGTAACCTCAGCTATAAGGTGGCAATGAGAAGACAATATATTGCTTTCCTTATCACTGATTTTATGAGGGATGCAATAACCTTTCCACTATCTGCACATACATTATTCATATCCTTAATGCAAAGCTTACAGCTCCATTCTTCATGAAAACACTGAAGAGAAGACTATAAATTTTACATTGGAATTCTAAAATGTATTGTGGCCAAACTATGAAAACATAAATAAATAGGGCCTACAAATGTCACACACTTGAATGATGTCTACATGTACAAGTCACTGCTATGTTAGACACCTGGCTATTTTCTTTCCGCTTACAAGCATTATATTTCATAGCACTGAAAACAAGAAAAAAATCTTACATTTTCGGAAAAAGTGGTTTTGCTGTTCTGTACAGCTTCTTTTAGCACCTTCGTGTGTAGGTCATCAACAATCGCAGCCGGATGTCTCGTGCTGGTGAAATGTACCATTGCCTCTATATACCTGGGAATTATAAAATTCAGGTTTACCAGTCACAAATGAAATTATGACACATAAATAACATTACTGCTTATTTTTAATAAAATCAAATATTTGTAATTAACTAGAGGAATAAACTTGATTAATGGATGGGTTGTATTTTTGCATTTATATTTAATCAATGTTCTGTGGAACATCCAGGATTATATATGTATTAAGTCATGTTTATATTTACATGTATTAATAAACTTGGGATAATTACAATAATAAAATTAATCACAACTCACTGCCTGCAATTAATCAAAAACCCTGGGGTCATATGATCATATAAGCATCAGTATAGAAGCAATAGATTTTAAGGGAATATCTACTGGATATGGGAGAAAATTTGTATTACTTTACAATAACCAATCATAAAAAATAAATTTTACTTCAGCAAACCAAACATCACCATATTTACAAACCAGAGTCTGCTTTAAAGGCAGATATATCATAACCTTTTACCTGAAAAGCATACCTGTCTAATGCTTCTGCTACAAGGGGACTAAGAACAACGTCTACTGTTCCTTTTACTTCCACAATGGCTGTTGTCCGTGTGTGAGAAACAGGCTGATCTAGAGTCCACTCTTCTGTTAGCGTCTCGTCATCTGTGTTTTCTGTGGCTTTCTTCTCCAGGGGAGTGTATGGGGTACTGAATATTAATACACAACATATGGAAAAATATATTTTAACAAAAGATATATATATATATTTTTAACCAGTTATTTATATAGCGCACACATATTCCACAGCGCTTTACAGAGAATATTTGGCCATTCACGTCAGTCCCTGCCCCAGTGGAGCTTACAATCTATATTCCCTAGCACATTTACACACACATTCAAACTACTGTACCAGTATATTTCTGGATTGTGGGAGGAAACCGGAGTACACGGAGGAAACTCACGCAAGTACGGGGAGAATATATAAACTCCACACAGTTAGGGCCATGGTGGGAATCAAACCCATGACCTCAGTGCTGTGAGGCGGTAATGCTAACCATTACACCATCCGTACTGCCCTACTGCCTCTAAAGTATTAAGAGAATATATAAATGAGATCAGTCATCACTACCTGCTCACTTGTCTCAGATCAGAGTAAACTACAAAAAAACATGAATTGTTTCAAATTGTGTGACAGTGTGGCAGGTCACCTCCCTACACACACGTGCTGTCAGAGTTCCTTAATCTTGTATAGCCAGCAAAGTCTGACTAGAAAACTAAAAATGTTTAGTTTAAGATGTATGTTTTTAATGGGCCCTACACACTGGCAGATAAAACAGAACGATATGAACATTCTCGTTCATAAATGAACGAGAGCTCGTTCATATCGTTCTGTGTGTAGGCACCAACGATTAACGATGACGCGCTCGTTAATCGTTGATGCGCCGTCACTTATGCATGCAGGGCAATATGGACGAGAATGACCATATTAGCGTTCTGTGCTATGGAGCCGGGTGACGGGGGGAATGAAGAATCTCCAATCCACCCCGTCACCTCCCCCCCCGCCGCCGTTTATCCTGACCTCTCTGGCTGCTGCAGCTTCAAAGGGGAGTTAACTGGAGACTCCAGTTCTTGAAAAAAACATATATAGACAAAAATGAAGGGCTGGCTTTTTCAGAGAGAATGATTTCAATACATACACGGAACTAATGGAAAAAAAAATAATAATGTTGTTTTATACTTGTGGGGGACTGTGGAGCAGAATAATAATATTTTCATTGATCAACTTAATCCCAGGCATCAATATACAGATGGGTATCCCCAGCGCAAGTTAGGTTAAATAAATGATTGATAACGCTATATGTATAATGAATATATTGTTTATTTGTAAGGGAGGAATATAATGCAATGCCGATCAGCGCTGAGGACGGCGTGGACAGGTATCCGCCGGCGGACTCCGGACTCACCCGTTGTGGGAAGACAGGACACCACTGGACCGTGTATATGGACTTGGTGCATGAATTTATTCAAGGTAATTTGTCAACCTTGGTAAAATTTTTCTGACTGCATAAGATATCACTGGTTGGGAAATGACTTGACGTACAGACGGTTTTATACCATTATACCAGCTGACTTCCACTTGCCTATGTGAACGGAATCAAGCTTTGCAGCCACCTGCTTATATTCTTTCAAACAGCTATTTTCCTGAACAGAGGGAATAAGTTGCGAATCTACGCATTCATAACCCAGCACTTCAGCATATTGTGCAATATTTTATCCTCACCAGGACTGTTTTATTCAGTTCCAACACTGGTTTGGGACACTGTATGTTTTATGTTTGTACGTTCTATGTAGTTTGTCTTTTATGTTTACCGGTAATAGGCCAGAAACCATTCTTTGCACATTTTCAATTGAGAATTTTTATTTTTTTTTGAATTGTAGTAAGGTACCAATTTTAGAAATATATAGTTTTAAGAATATTAATTTTGCATTATATTCCTCCCTTACAAATAAACAATATATTCATTATACATATAGCGTTATCAATCATTTATTTGACCTAACTTGCGCTGGGGATACCCATCTGTATATTGTTGTCTATTAGAGTGGAATTAGGTAGTGGTTCCACATTCCCTACAGCAGCATCTTGGGTACAGTGATTGTTAACTTCTCCTTTAGCGCAGTGCCACATTTTTCTTTTAATCCCAGGCATCCCCGGGAATCCCAGGATTGAAAAAAATTAGGTGGGATTGGCTCCATATAAATTCACTGTAAATCTCTGAATCAGGCCACATGTTCAGTGTGGTGCATACAATGATACCAAACAGCAGAGTGACTACCTTTCTCCATTTAAACAGACTGAAGGACTGATTAGAAAACTGAACACGCGTGATGCTAATTAAAGAAAACACAAAGGTTGAAATATCACTATAATCCAAATATTATTATTTTTTTATTTTTTTAAGGACTACCAACAAATCTGTCCAAGCCATTTTAAAATATCTTTGGAGAATAAGCAATAATTGATCTTTTTGCAGTTAGTTTCTTTGCTTAATTATATGACATAGCAAAGGCATGCTGATATATATATGAGACAATAGCTTTTAATTTAATTGCTTTTCAGGAGGAATGAGCAATGGTTCAATGAGCTGTAACGGTACCAACAAATTTCTCCACATCTGTATGTCCAAACAGGACCAAACAGAGTGATCAGTGACAGCTTGTAACTTACATTAGCAAAACCCAGTTAAATGGTAAACCTGACCAGGTAACAGACTACGCAAATCCAATCCAGTTGATACAAAATTAAGTATGAAGTGGTTACAAATAATACAGGTTGAGTCTCCCTTATCCAAAATGCTTGGGACCAGAGGTATTTTGGATATCGGATTTTTCCGTATTTTGGAATAATTGCATACCACAATGAGATATCATGGTGATGGGACCTAAAGCTAAGCACAGGATGCATTTATGTTACATATACACCTTATACACACAGCCTGAAGGTAATTTTAGCCAACATTTTTTATAACTTTGTGCATTAAACAAAGTGTGTGTACATTAACACAATTCATTTATGTTTCATATACACCTTATACACAAAGCCTGAAGGTCATTTAATACAATATTTTTAATAGCTTTGTGTATTAAACAAAGTTTGTGTACATTGAGCCATCAAAAAACAAAGGTTTCACTATCTCACTCTCACTCAAAAAAGTCTGTATTTCGGAATATTCCGTATTTCGGAATATTTGGATATGGGATACTCAACCTGTAATAGTTTTATAACGAATTCTGTACTGAAAAATAAGATTTTACTCACCGGTAAATCTATTTCTCGTAGTCCGTAGTGGATGCTGGGGACTATGTAAGGACCATGGGGAATAGACGGGCTCCGCAGGAGACAGGGCACTTTAAGAAAGAATTAGGAATACTGGTGTGCACTGGCTCCTCCCTCTATGTCCCTCCTCCAGACCTCAGTTAAGGAAACTGTGCCCGGAAGAGCTGACAGTACAAGGAAAGGATTTTTGAATCCAGGGTAAGACTCATACCAGCCACACCAATCACACCGTATAACTCGCGATAAACTTTACCCAGTTAACAGTATGAACAACAGAGCATCAGACAACCTGATGCCAACATAACATAACCCTTATTTAAGCAATAACTATATACAAGTATTTCAGAAGAAATCCGCACTTGGGACGGGCGCCCAGCATCCACTACGGACTACGAGAAATAGATTTACCGGTGAGTAAAATCTTATTTTCTCTAACGTCCTAGTGGATGCTGGGGACTCCGTAAGGACCATGGGGATTATACCAAAGCTCCCAAACAAGCGGGAGAGTGCGGATGACTCTGCAGCACCGAATGAGCAAACACAAGGTCCTCCTCAGCCAGGGTATCAAACTTGTAGAATTTTGTAAAAGTGTTTGAACCCGACCAAGTTGCTGCTCGGCAAAGCTGTAATGCCGAGACCCCTCGGGCAGCCGCCCAAGAAGAACCCACCTTCCTTGTGGAATGGGCTTTTACTGATTTTGGATGCGGCAATCCAGCCGCAGAATGAGCCTGCTGAATCGTGTTACAGATCCAGCGAGCAATAGTTTGCTTTGAAGCAGGAGCACCCAGCTTGTTGGATGCATACAGAATAAACAGCGAGTCAGTTTTCCTGACTCCAGCCGTTCTGGCTACATAAATCTTCAAAGCCCTGACTACATCTAGTAACTTGGAATCCTCCAAGTCACGAGTAGCCGCAGGCACCACAATAGGTTGGTTCAAATGAAAAGATGACACCACCTTCGGCAGAAATTGCGGACGAGTCCGTAATTCTGCCCTGTCCATATGGAAAACCAGATAGGGGCTTTTACATGACAAAGCCGCCAATTCTGACACACGCCTAGCCGAAGCTAAGGCCAATAGCATGACCACTTTCCACGTGAGATATTTTAACTCCACGGTCTTAAGTGGCTCAAACCAGTGAGATTTCAGGAAACTCAACACCACGTTAAGATCCCAAGGTGCCACTGGTGGCACAAAAGGGGGCTGAATATGCAGCACTCCCTTTACAAACCTCTGAACTTCAGGAAGAGAAGCCAGTTCCTTTTGAAAGAAAATGGATAGGGACGAAATCTGGACCTTGATGGACCCTAATTTTAAGCCCATAGTCACTCCCGACTGTAGGAAGTGAAGGATACGACCCAGTTGGAATTCCTCTGTAGGGGCCTTCCTGGCCTCACACCAAGCAACATATTTTCGCCATATACGGTGATAATGTTTTGCTGTCACGTCCTTCCTAGCCTTTATCAGCGTAGGAATAACTTCATCCGGAATGCCTTTCTCCGCTAGGATCCGGCGTTCAACCTCTATGCCGTCAAACGCAGCCGCGGTAAGTCTTGGAACAGACAGGGCCCCTGTTGCAACAGATCCTGTCTGCGAGGCAGAGGCCATGGGTCCTCTGTGAGCATTTCCTGCAGCTCCGGATACCAAGTCCTTCTTGGCCAATCCGGAACGATGAGTATTGTTCTCACCCCTCTTTTTCTTACGATTCTCAGCACCTTGGGTATGAGAGGAAGAGGAGGAAACACATAAACCGACTGGAACACCCACGGTGTCACTAGTGCGTCCACAGCTATCGCCTGAGGGTCTCTTGACCTGGCGCAATACTTTTGTAGCTTTTTGTTGAGGCGGGATGCCATCATGTCCACCTGTGGCAGTTCCCATCGATTTGTAATCTGTGTGAAGACTTCTTGATGAAGTCCCCACTCTCCCGGGTGGAGCTCGTGCCTGCTGAGGAAGTCTGCTTCCCAGTTGTCCACTCCCGGAATGAACACTGCTGACAGTGCTTGCACATGATTCTCCGCCCAGCGAAGAATTCTGGTGGCTTCTGCCATCGCCACCCTGCTTCTTGTGCCGCCCTGGCGGTTTACATGAGCCACTGCGGTGATGTTGTCTGACTGAATCAGCACCGGTTGGTTGCGAAGCAGAGGCTCCACTTGACTCAGGGCGTTGTATATGGCCCTTAGTTCCAGGATATTGATGTGCAGACAAGTCTCCTGACTTACCCACAGCCCTTGGAAGTTTCTTCCCTGAGTAACTGCCCCCCACCCTCGGAGGCTTGCATCCGTGGTCACCAGGACCCAGTCCTGTATGCCGAACCTGCGGCCCTCGAGAAGGTGAGCACTCTGCAGCCACCACAGAAGAGACACCCTGGCCCTGGGGGACAGGGTGATCAGCCGATGCATCTGAAGATGCGATCCGGACCACTTGTCCAACAGATCACACTGAAAGGTCCTCGCATGGAACCTTCCGAAGGGAATGGCTTCGTATGACGCCACCATCTTTCCCAGGACTCGCGTGCATTGATGCACCGACACCTGTTTTGGTTTTAAGAGGTCTCTGACCAGAGTCATGAGCTCCTGGGCCTTCTCCTCCGGGAGAAACACCTTCTTCTGGTCTGTGTCCAGAATCATGCCCAGGAAGGGCAGTCTCGTCGTAGGAATCAGCTGCGACTTTGGAATATTCAGAATCCAGCCGTGCTGTTGCAACACCTCCCGAGAGTGTGCTACGCTGATCAGCAACTGCTCTCTGGACCTCGCCTTTATGAGGAGATCGTCCAAGTATGGGATAATTGTAACTCCTTGCTTTCGCAGAAGCACCATCATTTCTGCCATTACCTTGGTAAATATTCTCGGTGCCGTGGACAGACCAAACGGCAACGTCTGGAATTGGTAATGGCGGTCCTGTACCACAAATCTGAGGTACTCCTGATGAGGTGGATAAATGGGGACATGCAGGTAAGCATCCTTTATGTCCAGAGACACCATAAAATCCCCCTCTTCCAGGCTTGCAATGACCGCCCTGAGTGATTCCATCTTGAACTTGAACCTTTTCAGGTAAATGTTCAGGATTTTAAATTCAATATGGGTCTGACCGAACCGTCCGGTTTCGGAACCACAAACATTGTGGAATAGTAACCCCTTCCCTGTTGAGGGAGGGGAACCTGAATCACCACCTGCTGGAGATATAATTTGTGAATTGCCGCTAACACTATTTTCCTCTATAAAGGGGGAAGCTGGCAGGGCCGATTTGAGGTAACGGTGAGGGGGCATCACTTCGAATTCCAGCTTGTATCCCTGAGACACAATCTCTATAGCCCAGGGATCCACCTGTGAGCGAACCCACTGGTGGCTGAAATTTCGGAGACGCGCCCCCACCGCTCCTGGCTCCACCTGTGGAGCCCCAGCGTCATGCGGTGGATTTAGTGGAAGCCGGGGAGGACTTCTGTTCCTGGGAACTAGCTGTATTGTGCAGCTTCTTTCCTCTACCCCTGCCTCTGGCAAGAAAAGACGCACCTCGGACTTTCTTGCCTCTTTGCGATCGAAAGGACTGCATTTGGTAATACGGTGCTTTCTTAGGTTGTGAGGGAACATATGGCAAAAAATTTGACTTCCCAGCCGTAGCTGTGGAAACTAGGTCCGAGAGACCGTCCCCAAACAATTCCTCACCCTTATAAGGTAAAACCTCCATGTGCCTTTTTGAGTCGGCATCACCTGTCCATTGCAGAGTCCACAGAACCCTTCTGGCAGAAATTGACATTGCATTTATTCTAGAGCCCAGTAGGCAAATGTCTCTCTGGGCATCCCTCATATATAGGACAGCGTCTTTTATATGCCCCAGGGTCAGTAATATAGTATCCTTGTCCAAGGTATCAAGTTCCTCAGATAAAGTATCTGTCCATGCTGCTACAGCACTACACATCCAGGCCGACGCAATTGCCGGCCTTAGTAGGGTACCTGAATGTGTATAAACGGACTTCAGGATACCTTCCTGCTTCCTATCCGCAGGATCTTTTAGGGTGGCCATATCCTGTGACGGCAGGGCCACCTTCTTAGATAAGCGTGTCAAAGCTTTGTCTACCCTAGGGGAGGATTCCCAGCGTAACCTGTCCGTTGGCGGGAAAGGATACGCCATAAGTAACCGTTTGGAAATCTGCACTTTCCTATCAGGAGAATCCCAAGCTTTTTCACATAACTCATTTAACTCATGTGAAGGGGGAAAGGCCACTTCTTGCCTTTTTTCCCCAAACATATAAACCCTCTTGTCAGGGACAGGGTTTTCCTCTGAAATGTGCAATACATCCTTCATTGCTATAATCATGTAGCGGATGGATTTAGCCATTTTAGGCTGTAACTTTGCATCATCGCCATCGACACTGGAGTCAGAATCCGTGTCGATATCTGTGTCAACAATCTTGGATAGTGGGCGCTTCTGAGACCCTGACGGCCTCTGCGCTGTAGGATCAGGCATGGGTTGAGACCCTGACTGTCCCAAGGCTTCAGCTTTATCCAACCTTTTATGCAAGGAGTTTACATTATCATTTAACACCTTCCACATATCCATCCAATCAGGTGTCGGCGCCGTCGGCGGAGACACCACATTCATCTGCACCTGCTCTGCTTCCACATAGCCTTCCTCGTCAAACATGTCGACACAAGCGTACCGACACACCACACACACAGGGGATGCTCTATTTGAGGACAGAACCCCCACAAGGCCTTTTGGAGAGACAGAGAGAGAGTATGCCAGCACACACCCCAGCGCTATATAACCCAGGAATTACACAGTAACTTAGTGTTTACCCAGTAGCTGCTGTATTAGTGATTTTGCACTAAATTTATGTGCCCCCCCTCTCTTTTTACCCTCTTTCTACCGTGATTCTGCAGGGGAGAGCCTGGGGAGCTTCCTCTCAGCGGAGCTGTGGAGAGAAAATGGCGCTGGTGAGTGCTGAGGAAGAAGCCCCGCCCCCTCAGGGGCAGGCTTCTGTCCCGCGATTTTGTGCAAAATAATGGCGGGGGCTCATGCATAAATACAGTGCCCAACTGTATATATGCTTTTTTTATGCCAGAGGTACTTAATTGCTGCCCAGGGCGCCCCCCCCTGCGCCCTGCACCCTACAGTGACCGGAGTGTGCGGGTTAATGTGGGAGCAATGGCGCACAGCTGCAGTGCTGTGCGCTACCTCATATGAAGACTGGAGTCTTTTGCCGCCGCTTTTGACGTCTTCTTACTTCTCTCGCCGGCTTCTTGCTTCTGGCTCTGCGAGGGGGACGGCGGCGCGGCTCCGGGATCGGACGACCAAGGGTGAGTTCCTGTGTTCGATCCCTCTGGAGCTAATGGTGTCCAGTAGCCTAAGAAGCACGACCTATCCGCAGTTAGTAGGTTTGCTTCTCTCCCCTCAGTCCCACGTAGCAGAGAGTCTGTTGCCAGCAGACCTCTCTGAAAATAAAAAATCCTAACAAAATACTTTCTTATTAGCAAGCTCAGGAGAGCTCACTAAAGTGCACCCAGCTCTGTCCGGGCACAGATTCTAACTGAGGTCTGGAGGAGGGACATAGAGGGAGGAGCCAGTGCACACCAGTAGTACTAATTCTTTCTTAAAGTGCCCTGTCTCCTGCGGAGCCCGTCTATTCCCTATGGTCCTTACGGAGTCCCCAGCATCCACTAGGACATTAGAGAAATGTATAGTACTGCTGCAGTATGAAATATCTAGCCAACGTCTAATCAGCTTTTATTAACATAAATACTGTACAAATGCCAGCAAGTAAGTAGATCAAAATTGTTAGGCGTTTTAGAGTTTCCAACTCTGTTCCTTGATAACAGAAAAGGGTAAATAGCAACAGCATATGTGTATGTTACAATGCTAGTCGTAGTCCTGCCCCTTAAATGTAATACAGATGTGTCCTCATACGCTGTTGCTGTCACTGCTGCAATCAGCCCTTCATGGCACCAGGTCCCTGGAGAAACGGGCAGGCATGGCGAATTTCTCTCAAAATGTGCATCTTTGTACCATAAATAAAACTGAGAACGACAAAACTATGTTCCTGCACTGATGACTTTGATGTGTGACATTTGTATAAAGTACCTTTGTGTGACTATCTGAATCTGTGGAAAAAAAAGCTCAGGTGCAGCGACCGCTGCTTTTTCTCACACCAAGTTCCGTTATGCTCTATAAGCGACTTTGTGGTGTGTGTTTAAATAAGAATTTACTCACCGGTAATTCTATTTCTCGTAGTCCGTAGTGGATGCTGGGAACTCCGTAAGGACCATGGGGAATAGCGGGCTCCGCAGGAGACTGGGCACATCTAAGAAAGATTTAGGACTACCTGGTGTGCACTGGCTCCTCCCTCTATGCCCCTTCTCCAAGCCTCAGTTAGGTACTGTGCCCGGACGAGCAGACATAATAAGGAAGGATTTAGAATCCCGGGTAAGACTCATACCAGCCACACCAATCACACCGTACAACTCGTGATACTATACCCAGTTAACAGTATGAATAACAACTGAGCCTCAGTAACAGATGGCTCATAACAATAACCCTTTAGTTAAGCAATAACTATATACAGGTATTGCAGACAATCCGCACTTGGGATGGGCGCCCAGCATCCACTACGGACTACGAGAAATAGAATTACCGGTGAGTAAATTCTTATTTTCTCTGACGTCCTAGTGGATGCTGGGAACTCCGTCAGGACCATGGGGATTATACCAAAGCTCCCAAACGGGCGTGAGAGTGCGGATGACTCTGCAGCACCGAATGAGCAAACTCAAGGTCCTCCTCGGCCAGGGTATCAAACTTGTAGAATTTTGCAAATGTGTTTGAACCCGACCAAGTAGCAGCTCGGCAAAGTTGTAAAGCCGAGACCCCTCGGGCAGCCGCCCAAGAAGAGCCCACTTTCCTCGTGGAATGGGCTTTTACTGATTTAGGGTGCGGCAGTCCAGCCGCAGAATGTGCAAGTTGAATCGTGCTACAAATCCAGCGAGCAATAGTCTGCTGTGAAGCAGGAGCACCCAGCTTGTTGGGTGCATACAGGATAAATAGCGAGTCAGTCTTCCTGACTCTAGCCGTCCTGGAAACATAGATTTTCAGGGTCTTGACTACATCTAGCAACTTGGAATCCTCCTAGTCCCGAGTAGCCGCAGGGACCACAATAGTGTGGTTCAAATGAAACACTGATACCACCTTAGGAAGAAATTGGGGACGAGTCCTCAATTCCGCCCTATCCATATGGAAAATCAGATAAGGGCTTTTACAAGACAAAGCCGCCAATTCTGACACACGCCTGGCCGAAGCCAAGGCCAACAGCATGACCACATTCCACGTGAGATATTTTAGCTCCACGGTTTTAAGTGGCTCAAACCAATGCGACTTTAGGAAATCCAACACCCAAGGTGCCACTGGAGGCACCAAAGGGGGCTGAATATGCAGCACTCCCTTAACAAAAATCTGAACTTCAGGCCGTGAAGCCAGTTCTTTTTGGAAGAAAATCAACAGAGCCGAAATCTGGACCTTAATGGAACCCAATTTGAGGCCCATAGTCACCCCTGACTGTAGGAAGTGCAGAAAACGACCCAGCTGAAATTCCTCCGTTGGGGCCTTCCTGGCCTCACACCACGCAACATATTTTCGCCATATGCGGTGATAATGTATTGCGGTCACATCCTTCCTAGCTTTAATCAGCGTAGGGATGAATTCCTCCGGAATACCCTTTTCCTTCAGGATCCGGTGTTCAACCGCCATGCCGTCAAACGTAGTCGCGGTAAGTCTTGGAACAGACAGGGTCCCTGCTGCAGCAGGTCCTGTCTGAGCGGCAGAGGCCATGGGTCCTCTGAGATCATTTCTTGAAGTTCTGGGTACCAAGCTCTGCTTGGCCAATCCGGAACAATGATTATAGTTATTACTCTTCTCCTTCTTATTCTCCTCAGTACCTTGGGTATGAGAGGAAGAGGAGGGAACACATAAACCGACTGGTACACCCACGGTGTCACTAGAGCGTCCACAGCTATCGCCTGAGGGTCCCTTGACCTGGCGCAATATCTTTTTAGCTTTTTATTGAGGCGGGACGCCATCATGTCCACCTGTGGTCGTTCCCACCGGTGTACAATCAGCTTGAAGACTTCTGGATGTAGTCCCCACTCTCCCGGGTGGAGGTTGTGTCTGCTGAGGAAGTCTGCTTCCCAGTTTTCCACTCCCGGAATGAACACTGCTGACAGTGCTATCACGTGATTCTCCGCCCATCGAAGAATCCTTGTGGCTTCTGCCATTGCTATCCTGCTTCTTGTGCCGCCTTGTCGATTTACATGGGCGACAGCCGTGATGTTGTCTGACTGAATCAGCACCGGTTGTTTTTGAAGCAGGGATTCTGTTTTACTCAGGGCATTGTAAATGACCCCTAGTTCCAGAATATTTATATGCAAGGAAGTTTTTGTCCTTGGACGTTTTCTTCCCTGAGTGACTGCCCCCCACCCTCGGAGGCTTGCATTCGTGGTCACCAGGACCCAGTCCTGTATGCCGAATCTGCGGCCTTCACGAAGATGAGCACTCTGCAGCCACCACAGCAGAGACACCCTGGACCTTGGTGACAGGGTGATCCACCGATGCATCTGAAGATGCGATTCGGACCACTTGTCCAAGAGATCCCACTGGAAGATCCTCGCATAGAACCTGCCAAAGGGAAACGCTTCGTAAGAGCTACCATCTTTCCCAGGATTCGCGTGCAGTGTTTTGGTTGCAGGAGGTCCCTGAACAGAGATGATAATTCCTGGGCCTTCTCCTCCAGGAGAAAAACCTTCTTCTGTTCTGTGTCCAGAATCATACCCAGGAACAGCAGACGCGTCGCGGGAATCAGCTGCGACTTTGGGATATTCAGGATCCAGCCGTGCTGATGCAGCACTTCCTGAGATAGTGCTACGCTGACTAGCAACTGCTCCTTGGACCTCGCCTTTTCAGGAGATCGTCCAAGTACGGGATAATTATAACTCCCTTCTTTCTAAGGAGTATCATCACTTTGGTTATTACCTTGGTAAATACCCTCGGTGCCGTAGACAGACAAAACGGCGTCTGGCATTGGTAATGACAGTCCTGTACCACAAACCTGAGGTACTCCTGGTGAGGTGGGTACATGGGGACACCCTCTTCCAGGCTTGTATAACCGCCCTGGGCGATTCCATCTTGAACTTGAACTTCCTTATATAAGTGTTCAAGAATTTTAAATTTAGGATGGGTCTCACCGAACCATCTGGTTTCGGTACCACAACATTGTGGAATAGTAACCCCGCCCCTGTTGAAGGGGGGGGGGGGGGGGTACCTTGATTATCACCTGCTGGAAGTACAGCTTGTGAATAGCGTCCAGTACTACCTCCCTTTCTTTGGGAGCAGCCGGCAAGGTAGATTTGAGGTAACGGCGAGGGGGAGTGGCCTCTAACTCCAGCTTGTATCCCTGAGATACCACTTGTAGAACCCAGGGATCTACCTGTGAGCGAACCCACTGGTCGCTGAAGTTCCGGAGACGCACCCCCACCGCACCTGGCTCCGCCTGTGGAGCCCCAGCGTCATGCGGTGGACTTTAGAGGAAGCGGGGGAGGATTTTGGTTCCAGGGAACTGGCTGTCTGGTGCAGCTTTTTCCCTCTTCCCCTGCCTCTGGGCAGAAAGAAAGCGCCTCTGACCCGCTTGCCTTTTCGTGGCCGAAAGGACTGTACCTGATAATACGGTGCTTTCTTCGGCTGTGGGGAAACCGGAGGTAAAAATGTCGACTTCCCAGCTGTTGCTGTGGATACTAGGTCCGAGAGACCCTCCCCAAACAATTCCTCACTCTTATAAGGCAAAACCTCCATGTGCCTTTTAGAATCAGCATCACCTGTCCACTGCCGAGTCCATAATACTCTTCTGGCAGAAATGGACATTGCATTAATTTTAGATGCCAGCCGGCAAATATCCCTTTAAAATGCTCTATGGTTAGCAAAATAGTATCCCTGTCTAGTATATTATCTGACAGGGTATCGGACCAAGCTGCTGCAGCACTACACACTAAAGCAATTGCAGG
Source organism: Pseudophryne corroboree (assembly GCF_028390025.1). NCBI lineage: Eukaryota > Metazoa > Chordata > Amphibia > Anura > Myobatrachidae > Pseudophryne > Pseudophryne corroboree. The sequence goes on along the minus strand of NC_086444.1, from coordinate 906,694,795 downwards.
TCTCAGTATAATACCTGAGTGTGTATATACAGACTTCAGGATAGCTTCCTGCTTTTTATCAGCAGGCTCCTTTAAGGCGGCCGTATCCTGAGACGGCAGTGCCACCTTTTTTGCCAAGCGTGTGAGCGCCTTCTCCACCCTAGGGGACGTCTCCCAACGTAACCTGTCCTTTGGCGGGACAGGGTACGCCATCAGTAACGTTTTAGAAATTACTATTTTCTTATCGGGGGAACCCCACTTCACACACTTTATTCAATTCATCTGATGGGGGAAGAACCACTGGATGCTTTTTCTCCCCAACTATAATACCCTTTTTTGTGGTTACTAGGTTAATGTCAGAAATGTGCAACACATTTTTCATTGCCGTAATCATACAACGGATGGCCCTTGTGGATTTTACATTTGTCTAATCGTCGTCTACACTGGAGTCTGACTCCGTGTCGACATCTGTGTCTGCCATCTGAGGTAGCGGGCGTTTTTTGAGCCCCTGATGGCTTTTGAGACGCCTGGGCAGGCACGAGCTGAGAAGCCGGCTGTCCCACTGCTGTACGTCATCTCCTTCCACATATCCACCCACTCTGGTGTCGACCCCGCAGGGGGTGACATCACACTTATCGGCACCTGCTCCGCCTCCATATAATCTTCATCAATCATGTCGACACAGCCGTACCGACACACGCACACACACACACAGGGAATGCTCTGACTGAGGACAGGACCCCACAAAGTCCTTTGGGGAGACAGAGAGAGAGTATGCCAGCACACACCAGAGCGCTATATAATGCAGGGATTCAAACTACACACAGTGATTTTTCCCCTATAGCTGCTATAAATATACAGTTTGCGCCTATATTTTGTGCCCCCCTCTCTTTTTCACCCTATTGAGCCTGGAAACTGCAGGGGAGAGCCTGGGGAGCGTCCCTCCAGCGGAGCTGTGAGAGGAAATGGCGCCAGTGTGCTGAGGGAGATAGCCCCGCCCCCTTCTCGGCGGACTTCTCCCGCTTTTTTAAGGATATTTTTGGCAGGGGATTTTACACATATATAGTCTTACTGACTATATTATGTGTTTTATGCCAATATAAGGTACTCTTATTGCAGCCCAGGGCGCGCCCCCCCCCCAGCGCCCTGCACCCATCAGTGACTGGAGTGTGTGGTGTGCATGGGGAGCAATGGCGCACAGCTGCAGTGCTGTGCGCTACCTTAATGAAGACCGGAGTCTTCAGCCGCCGATTTCCTGGACGTTCTTCTTGCTTCTGGCTCTGCAAGGGGGACGGCGGCGCGGCTCCGGGACCGGACGACCGAGGCTGGGCCTGTGTTCGATCCCTCTGGAGCTAATGGTGTCCAGTAGCCTAGCAGCCCAAGCTAGCTGCAAGCAGGTAGGTTCGCTTCTCTCCCCTAAGTCCCTCGTAGCAGTGAGTCTGTTGCCAGCAGATCTCACTGAAAATAAAAAACCTAAATATATACTTTCTTTTCTAGGAGCTCAGGAGAGCCCCTAGTGTGCAACCAGCTCGGCCGGGCACAGAATTCTAACTGAGGTCTGGAGGAGGGGCATAGAGGGAGGAGCCAGTGCACACCAGGTAGTCCTAATTCTCTCAGATGTGCCCAGTCTCCTTCGGAGCCCGCTATTCCCCATGGTCCTTACGGAGTTCCCAGCATCCACTAGGACGTCAGAGAAAAATTAATTCCTGTGCGGTTAAAGTTGCAACCCAGTGTATCTAGTAAACTCTGAGTGATGTTTAGCTGCGCCTGCAAATATGACACAAAATGTAAAGAAAGGTACTCTACGCAACTCCTCTTGGAGTGCTTCAGTTGTGCCGGGCTTCTCTTGCCGAATGGCGTATGACGCTAGGTATACAGTATTAGAACACACCTGGAAGTTCTAGTTGTCTTTGGATGAAATACTTGTAAAGAAAGACACTATATTGCAGTGAAACTGGTGGTAAAGCAACAGACTCTAAAGAAAATATTGCTGATAATAAAATAATTTGACTGCATTTGTAATCCTTTTACTATAGCAACTAAAAATCATCTTACAAATGGCAGCCTTTCAGAAGTCAATGTATTTCCTATGAACCTAAATAATGTGCTATGGTTTTTTATACATTTTATAAGGAATTGAATGTTAACAGTAAGATATTTTCAAAATGTAAAGGTTCCTTAATTAAGTAGGATCTATAGCCATTAGTATGTGAATCAATATTATATATAAAAAATCATAAGCATACTACAGTAGTGGGTAGGCCACTAAACTGTCTCATATATACTAGAACCAATGGAAATGTATACAGAGTGATGAGAACTGAACTGGGTTGAACATTGTTTGGATATAGTTTTTTAATCAATTTAAATTTTTCCATATTTTGCTTTATCATAAGGAAGACTGCCATTGCTTTTCCAGCCAAACATCTACCCATATGTACAGAATACTGCAATATTTTGGGCTAATAAATGAAAAATTACAAATTAAGCCAAAAATCCATATTTAAAAACAGCTTGATTTCAGAGGTTATACTGTTAAAGCAAATATCTATTCACAATTACAGAATTAGCTTATCAAAAAGACTATCATTTTGTTTAAGGTAATCCATAATAAACCTAATTTATGCTAGGTGTCAAGTTCTGAAGTGATGAAAGCGTTGCTACAAGTCTAAGTAAATCCTTTGATTGGTATGGCCTCATCTACTGTAGAATACCGTGTTCAGTTCTGGAAGCCATACAGTGTCTCCAAAAGGATATTTATTAATACATTAGGGAGGAAAAGAGAAAGAGGGGCATTACACAAACTTTCAAATACAGATGTATCCACATTACGTTGTTGCTGCGTATAGCAGCTTACCATAGCGGGACCACAATGCGAACACAGAACAGTATTCCACACTCATTCACATTGCTGCTGGGTCCCACTGAAGTAAGTGGGATGCGGGCACATGCACACACTAATACACATTCAAGTGTATGGCAGACACATCTGTATCAAGGGTTTTAACAATGTATAGGAGGGAAACATTCTTCAAAGAGAAGTGGAATGTTAGAACACGAGGACACATGCTGAAACTGGGAGGGGGGGAGGTTCAGGAGAAATATGAGGAAAAATTACTACAAGGAAAGGGTAGTAGACAAGTGAAATAGCCTCCCATCAAAGGTGGTAGATGCTAATACAGTAGATCAATTTAAACATGCTTGGGATAGACATAAGGATATCCTTACAAAGAAAAACGGATCAAATAGGGTTTGAGGTTAAGTAAGGCTAAAAAAAGGGCAGACTAGGTGGGCCAAGTGGTTGTCATCTGCCGTCAAATTCTATTACTGTATGTGTAGGTTCTTTATTTCTCCTTTGAGGTTATTATGCATAGTGTATTTTACAGACAATGAAGAGAGGGAAAGTATACAAGTAGTCTCTTAGGACTCACCTGGAGGAGGTGCCCATAAGCTGCATCCCTCTGTCCAGTAAGGCATTGGCTGATAAACCTTGTTTCACAACCTTGTAGTAAAGATATTTAATAAGTTTAATTAATCGGAGCAACTAACTTACAATGAGCATGAAACGTCTTGATAAAGAGAAGAAACTAGGAAGCAAGTAACATGGTGCATATTTGAGCTTACATAGCATGTAGACAGAGGACAACTAATATCAGTGTGCAGAAATGTATAGCAAGACAGTATGTATGATTAATCACATTATGCATATGTCATTTGTACTGTATGCCAAGCTATTTGTATCATATAGCAGATCTGTTCATTTTCTTTCCCACAGATACAGGTTGAGTATCGCATATCCAAAATGCTTGGGACCAGAGGTATTTTGGATATCGGATTTTTCCGTATTTTGGAATAATTGCATACCATAATGAGATATCATGGCGATGGGACCCAAGTCTAAGCACAGAATGCATTTATGTTTCATTTACACCTTATACACACAGCCTGAAGATAATTTAATACAATATGTTTAATAACTTTGTGTATTTAACAAAGTTTGTGTACACTGAGCCATCAGAAAACAAAGGTTTCACTATCTCACTCAAAAAATTCTGTATTTCTGAATATTTGGATATGGGATACTCAACCTGTACAATATAACGTGGTTCTGTTCACTGCAACCACTGAGTAGCTTTTGTGTCATACCCATGGACAAAGATAATAAACAACATATTAAAATATACAGTTAGAAAACAAAGAAGACAGCCAGAAAGATAATAACATTTATTTAAGAAGAGATGCTAAAGGGAGTGTGCAAGACAAAAAAATTAAAGACATCTAAATGGTGGAAAACCAATCTGACAGGCAGCCATCGGGGGAAACTGGAGAAGATCATGTTGTATAAACCTGGGAACTTTAGAACTCAGACTCCCTCTGTTCTATACCCTGGTGGCTGACTGGGAGCCATAGTATAGATTAAGTGCCTGTCAGAGCTGTGCGTCTTGTTGAGCTGCATCTTTAGCTATTTCTTGTTTATTTAAAACTTTATTTTTAGGTTACATCTCTGCAGGATCCCACAGTCAACACTGAGGATGCCTAGAGCACCAGAGCTCTCTGCTGGGCACCCCATCCAGGTTGAGTCTCCCTTATCCAAAATGCTTGGGACCAGAGGTATTTTGGATATCGGATTTTTCCGTATTTTGGAATAATTGCATACCATAATGAGATATCATGGTGATGGGACCTAAATCTAAGCACATAATGCATTTATGTTTCATATACACCTTATACACACAGCCTGAAGGTAATTTTAGCCAATATTTTTTATAACTTTGTGCATTAAACAAAGTGTGTCTACATTCACACAATTCATTTATGTTTCATATACACCTTATACACACAGCCTGAAAGTCATTTAATACAATATTTTTAATAACTTTGTGTATTAAACAAAGTTTGTGTACATTGAGCCATCAAAAAACAAAGCTTTCACTATCTCACTCTCACTCAAAAAAGTCCGTATTTCGGAATATTCCGTATTTCGGAATATTTGGATATGGGATACTCAACCTGTAGTAGGTATAGAGGTGTGGATGTGTAGCACAAAGCGTTCCTGCTAGGATGTTTAAGTGGGCTGACACGCACTGCCCATTTTAAAATGCCAGCATCATTTGCATTGCTCACCGAACCAGGCATGCCGACAGACACGCTGGTGCCATCCAACTGTGAGCATGTCCACTTCTGCCTAGTGCCTAGCTTTTATTTTTAGCAGTGTGCGGCCTCAGATTGCTCTCTGAATTGGAACTGTCCCGCTCTTAGCTCACTGATACAGCTGGGAGCTGCTGACTTCCAGCGCACAGAGCTACCTACATAGAAAGCTGGCAGGAGACAGTATCTCAGAATACACAGAATACAACTAAAGTAAACTGGCAGGAGGCAAGCAGCTGATTAAGTGGCCATTTACTGCAGCAGGACTTGTATACAGCTACAGGAGATTGCCATTTAGGATCCTACTGTGTGACATACCACAAATGGGGTGAGCTACTGTGTAGCTTACTATAAATCGGAGATCCTGCAGTGTGGCTTACTATGAATCGGAGGTCCTACTGTGTGGCTTACTATAAATCGGAGATCCTGCAGTGTGGGTTACTATGAATCGGGGATCCTGCAGTGGAGCTTACTTTGAATCGGAGGTCCTACTGTGTGGCTTACTATAAATCAGGGGTCCTGCAGTGTGGCTTACAATCGGGGATCCTGCATCGTAGCCTACTATGAATAGGGGGTCCTACTATGTGGCTTACTATAAATCAGGGGTCCTGCATTGTGGCCTACTATGAATCGGGGGTCCTGCAATGCGGCATGCTTTGAATTGGGGACCTTAATGTATGGCATGCTATGAATTGGGGGGCCCTGCTGTGTGCCATGCTATGAATTGGGGGGCCCTGCTGTGTGCCGTGCTTTGAATTGGGGGCCCTTATATGTAGTACAGGCCTGTTCAGGTGGGTGGTGGGCAGTGATATCATTAGAGGCTCCGGCATCAGGCCTGCTGCCACTGTGTGAATTAGGGGTTCAGTGTCACACTCCACAGCCTTGCTCACCTGAGTGCAGATGTGCCCATGCCCCTTACTGAGAAACCACGCCCTTTTTCTGGTGCTTGCGTGCAAGTGTGCCCTCCTCGGTGATTAACACACTGCCCTAAAAAAATCCTAGACTGAACACTAGATGTGTCCTCATATACTGTTGCTAAAGCTGCCGCAAATATCCCCTCGCGGTACACAGACTCTGTTCGTGCTGAACGTCTTTCTCGCTCAAAATGTACGTCTAATTCACATAAATAAAAATGGGATCGACAAAACTTCATTACTGGCTTCCACTGATCAACTTGATATGCAACATTTGGATACAGTATCTGTTTGCAGCTGAATCAGTGCAAGATGTGCTCCAATGCAGCGACCATGGCTTTATCTCACGCCACGTTCTGTTGTGCTTCATCTGCAATTTTGGAGGGGTTTACAACTACAGTAAGTGCTATGGTTACAGTCATAACTCAGCATCTCCAGAACACTAAGTGTTTTGCTGCATCTGCAATAATACACAAAAAAAAAAAAGAATTTACTCACCGGTAATTCTATTTCTCGTAGTCTGTAGTGGATGCTGGGGACTTCGTAAGGACCATGGGGAATAGACGGCTTCGCAGGAGACTGGGCACATCTAAAGAAAGATTTAGGTCTATCTGGTGTGCACTGGCTCCTCCCCCTATGACCCTCCTCTAAGCCTCAGTTAGGACACTGTGCCCGGAAGAGCTGACACAATAAGGAAGGATTTCGAATCCCGGGTAAGACTCATACCAGCCACACCAATCACACCATATAACTCGTGATAGGAACCCCGGTTAACAGTATGATAACAACGGAGCCTCTGAACAGATGGCTCGCAATAACAACCCGATTTGTGTAACAATAACTATTTACAAGTATTGCAGACAATCCGCACTTGGGATGGGCGCCCAGCATCCACTACGGACTACGAGAAAATAAGAATTTACTTACCGATAATTCTATTTCTCATAGTCCGTAGTGGATGCTGGGGACTCCGAAAGGACCATGGGGAATAGCGGCTCCGCAGGAGACTGGGCACAAAGTAAAAGCTTTACGACTAGCTGGTGTGCACTGACTCCTCCCCCTATGACCCTCCTCCAAGCCTCAGTTAGGATACTGTGCCCGGACGAGCGTACACAATAAGGAAGGATTTTGAATCCCGGGTAAGACTCATACCAGCCACACCAATCACACCGTACAACTTGTGATCTGAACCCAGTTAACAGCATGATAACAGAAGGAGCCTCTGAAAAGATGGCTCACAACAACAATAACCCGATTTTTGTAACAATAACTATGTACAAGTAATGCACACAATCAGCACTTGGGATGGGCGCCCAGCATCCACTACGGACTATGAGAAATAGAATTATCGGTAAGTAAATTCTTATTTTCTCTAACGTCCTAGTGGATGCTGGGGACTCCGAAAGGACCATGGGGATTATACCAAAGCTCCCAAACGGGCGGGAGAGTGCGGATGACTCTGCAGCACCGAATGAGAGAACTCCAGGTCCTCCTCAGCCAGGGTATCAAATTTGTAGAATTTAGCAAACGTGTTTGCCCCTGACCAAGTAGCTGCTCGGCAAAGTTGTAAAGCCGAGACCCCTCGGGCAGCCGCCCAAGATGAGCCCACTTTCCGTGTGGAATGGGCTTTTACAGATTTTGGCTGTGGCAGGCCTGCCACAGAATGTGCAAGCTGAATTGTACTACAAATCCAACGAGCAATCGTCTGCTTAGAAGCAAGAGCACCCAGCTTGTTGGGTGCATACAGGATAAACAGCGAGTCAGATTTTCTGACTCCAGCCGTCCTGGAAACATATATTTTCAGGGCCCTGACTACGTCCAGCAACTTGGAATCCTCCAAGTCCCTAGTAGCCGCAGGCACCACAATAGGTTGGTTTAAGTGAAATGCTGAAAACACCTTAGGGAGAAATTGAGGACGAGTCCTCAATTCCGCCCTGTCCGAATGGAAAATCAGATAAGGGCTTTTACAGGATAAAACCGCCAATTCTGACACGCGCCTGGCCCAGGCCAGGGCCAACAGCATGACCACTTTCCATGTGAGATATTTTAACTCCACAGATTTAAGTGGTTCAAACCAATGTGACTTTTGGAATCCAAAAAAAAACTACATTGAGATCCCAAGTGCCACTGGAGGCACAAAAGGAGGCTGTATATGCAGTACCCCTTTTACAAACGTCTGAACTTCAGGGACTGAAGCTAGTTCTTTTTGGAAGAAAATTGACAGGGCCGAAATTTGAACCTTAATGGACCCCAATTTCAGGCCCATAGACACTCCTGTTTGCAGGAAATGTAGGAATCGACCCAGTCGAATTTCCACCGTCGGGCCTTACTGGCCTCGCACCACGCAACATATTTTCGCCAATTGCGGTGATAATGTTTTTGCGGTTACATCCTTCCTGGCTTTGATCAGGATAGGGATGACTTCATCCGGAATGCCCTTTTTCCTTCAGGATCCGGCGTTCAACCGCCATGCCGTCAAACGCAGCCGCGGTAAGTCTTGGAACAGACAGGGTCCTTGCTGGAGCAGGTCCCTTCTTAGAGGTAGAGGCCACGGATCCTCCGTGAGCATCTCTTGAAGTTCCGGTTACCAAGTCCTTCTTGGCCAATCCGGAGCCACGAATATAGTGCTTACTCCTCACCATCTTATCAATCTCAGTACCTTGGGTATGAGAGGCAGAGGAGGAAACACATACCCTGACTGGTACACCCACGGTGTTACCAGAGCGTCTACAGCTATTGCCTGAGGGTCCCTGGACCTGGCGCAATACCTGTCGAGTTTTTCCCAACGGTTTATAATCCTGTGGAAGACTTCTGGGTGTAGTCCCCACTCTCCCCGGGTGGAGGTCGTGCTGAGGAAGTCTGCTTCCCAGTTGTCCACTCCCGGAATGAATACTGCTGACAGTGCTATCCCATGATTTTCCGCCCAGCGAAGAATCCTTGCAGCTTCTGTCATTGCCCTTCTGCTTCTTGTGCCACCCTGCCTGTTTACGTGGGTGACTGCCGTGATGTTGTCCGACTGGATCAACACCGGCTGTCCTTGAAGCAAAGGTCTTGCTAAGCTTAGAGCATTGTAAATGTCCCTTAGCTTCAGGATATTTATGTGAAGTGATGTCTCCAGGCTTGACCATAAGTCCTGGATATTCCTTCCCTGTGTGACTGCTCCCCAGCCTCGCAGGCTGGCATCCGTGGTTACCAGGACCCAGTCCTGAATGCCGAATCTGCGGCCCTCTAGAAGATGAGCACTCTGCAACCACCACAGGAGGGACACCCTTGTCCTTGGTGACAGGGTTATCCGCTGATGCATCTGAAGATGCGACCCGGACCATTTGTCCAGCAGGTCCCACTGGAAAGTTCTTGCGTGGAATCTGCCGAATGGGATTGCTTCGTAGGAAGCCCCCATTTTACCCAGAACCCTTGTGCATTGATGCACTGAGACTTGGCTCGGTTTGAGGAGGTTCCTGACTAGCTCGGATAACTCCCTGGCTTTCTCCTCCGGGAGAAACACCTTTTTCTGGACTGTGTCCAGGATCATCCCTAGAAACAGAAGACACGTCGACGGAACCAGCTGCGATTTTGGAATATTGAGAATCCAATCGTGCTGCCGCAACACTATCTGAGATAGTGCTACACCGACCTCCAACTGTTCCCTGGATCTTACCCTTATCAGGGAATCGTCCAAGTAAGGGATAACTAAAATTCCCTTCCTTCGAAGGAACATCATCATTTCGGCCATTACCTTGGTAAAGACCCGGGGTGCCGTGGACCATCCCTACGGCAGCGTCTGAACTGATAGTGACAGTTCTGTACCATAAACCTGAGGTACCCTTGGTGAGAAGGGTAAATTTTGACATGAAGGTAAGCATCCTTGATGTCCCGAGACATCATGTAGTCCCCTTCTTCCAGGTTCGCAATCACTGCTCTGAGTGACTCAATCTTGAATTTGAACCTCTGTATGTAAGTGTTCAAAGATTTTAGATTTTAGAATCGGTCTCACCGAGCCGTCTGGCTTCGGTACCACAATAGTGTGGAATAATACCCCGTTCCCTGTTGCAGGAGGGGTACCTTGATTATCACCTGCTGGGAATACAGCTTGTGAATGGCTTCCAAAACTGCCTCCCTGTCAGAGGGAGACGTCGGTAAAGTCGACTTTTGGAAACGGCGAGGGGGAGACGTCTCGAATTCCAATATGTACCCCTGAGATATTACCTGAAGGATCCAGGGGTCTACTTGCGAGTGAGCCCACTGCGCACTGAAATTCATTGAGAACGGGCCCCCACCGTGCCTGAGCTTGTAAAGCCCTAGCGTCATACTGAGGGCTTGGCAGAGGCTGGAAAGGGTTTCTGTTCCTGGGAACTGGCTGATCTCTGCAGCCTTTTTCCTCTCCCTCTGTCACGAGCAGAAAAGAGGAACCTTTTGTCCGCTTGCCAACAAAGGACTGCGCCTGATAATACGGCGTCTTATTTTGAGAGGCGACCTGGGGTACAAACGTGGATTTCCCAGCTGTTGCCGTGGCCACCAGGTCTAAAAGACCGACCCCAAATGTCCCCTTTCAAAGGCAATACTTCCAAATGACGTTTGGAATCCGCATCACCTGACCATTTTACTGGTAGAATTGGACAACGCACTTATACTTGATGCCAGTCGGCAATTATTCCGCTGTGCATCATGCATATATAGAAATGCATCTTTTAAATGCTCTATAGGCAATAATATACTATCCTTATCTAGGATATCAATATTTCCAGTCAGGGAATCCGACCATGCCAACCCAGCACTGCACCTCCAGGCTGAGGCGATAGCTGGTCGCAGTATAACACCAGTATGTGTGTAAATACCTTTTTTTGGATACCCTCCTGCTTTCTATCAGCAGGATCCTTAAGGGCGGCCATCTCATGAGAGGGTAGAGCCCTTGTTCTTACAAGCGTGTGAGCGCCTTATCCCCCCTAGGGGGTGTTTCCCAATGCATCCTAACCTCTGGCGGGAAAGGGTATGCAGCCAATACTTTTTAAGAAATTATTAATTGTTATCGGGGGGGAAACCCACGCATCATCACACATTTTATTTCTCAGATTCAGGAAAACTACAGGTAGTTTTTCCCTCACCGAACATAATACCCCTTTTTTGGTGGTACTCGTATTATCAGAAATGTATAAAACATTTTCCATTGTCTCAATCATGTAACGTGTGGCCCTACTGGAAATCACGGTTGTCTCTTCACCGTCGACACAGGAGTCAGTATCCGTGTCGGCGTCTGTATCTGCCATCTGCCTGACGGCCTATGAGACATCTGGACAGGCACAAGCTGAGTAGCCGGCTGTCTCATGTCAACCACTGTTTTTTTATATAGAGCTGACACTGTCACGTAATTTTCAACAGTACATCCACTCAGGTGTCGACCCCCTAGGGGGTGACATCACTGTTACAGACACTCTGCTCCGCCTCCACATCATTTTCCTCCTCATACATGTCGACACACACGTACCGACACCCAGCACACACACAGGGAATGCTCTGATAGAGGACAGGACCCACTTAGCCCTTTGGGGAGACAGAGGGAGAGTTTGCCAGCACACACCAGAGCGCTATATATGTATAGGGACAACCTTACAATAAGTGTCTATCCCTTATAGCTGCTTATATCTGTTATTTTGCCAAATAAGTGCCCCCCTCTCTTTTTTACCCTGTTTCTGTAGTTGCAGGATGCAGGGGAGATTCTGGGAGCCTTCCTACCAGCGGAGCTGTGTGGGAAAAATGGCGCTGTGTGCTGAGGAGATAGGCCCCGCCCCCTTCACGGCGGGCTCTTCTCCCGCTTTTTACTGGAAAACTGGCAGGGGTTAAATACATCCATATAGCCCAGGAGCTATATGTGATGTATTTTTCGCCAACTAAGGTAAATTCATTGCTTCCCATGACGCCCCCCCCCCAGCGTCCTGCACCCTCAGTGACCGGAGTGTGAAGTGTGCTGAGAGCAATGGCGCACAGCTGCAGTGCTGTGCGCTACCTTATGAAGACAGGAAAGTCTTCTGCCGCCGATTTATGGACCTCTTCTTGCTTCAGCATCTGTAAGGGGGCCGGCGGCGCGGCTCCGGGACCCATCCATGGCTGGGCCTGTGATCGTCCCTCTGGAGCTAATGTCCAGTAGCCTAAGAAACCCAATCCACTCTGCACGCAGGTGAGTTCGTTTCTCTCCCCTAAGTCCCTCGATGCAGTGAGCCTGTTGCCAGCAGGTCTCACTGAAAATAAAAAACCTATTTAAACTTTTACTCTAAGCAGCTCAGGAGAGCCACCTAGATTGCACCCTTCTCGTTCGGGCACAAAATCTAACTGGGGCTTGGAGGAGGGTCATAGGGGGAGGAGCCAGTGCACACCAGCTAGTCCTAAAGCTTTTACTTTGTGCCCAGTCTCCTGCGGAGCCGCTATTCCCCATGGTCCTTTCGGAGTCCCCAGCATCCACTAGGACGTTAGAGAAATAGAATTACCGGTGAGTAAATTCTTATTTTCTCTGACGTCCTAGTGGATGCTGGGGACTCCGTAAGGACCATGGGGATTATACCAAAGCTCCCAAACGGGCGGGAGAGTGCGGACGACTCTGCAACACCGAATGAGAGAACTCCAGGTCCTCCTCAGCCAGGGTATCAAATTTGTGGAATTTTGCAAACGTGTTTGCCCCTGACCAAGTAGCAGCTCGGCAAAGTTGTAAAGCCGAGACCCCTCGGGCAGCCGCCCAAGATGAGCCCACCTTCCTTGTGGAATGGGCTTTTACAGATTTAGGCTGCGGTAGTCCCACCGCAGAATGCGCCAGCTGAATAGTGCTACAAATCCAGCGCGCGATAGTCTGCTTAGAAGCAGGAGCACCCAGTTTGTTGGGTGCATACAGGATAAACAGCGAGTCAGTTTTCCTGACTCCAGCCGTCCTGGAAACATAAATTTTCAGGGCCCTGACTACGTCCAGTAACGTGGAATCCTCCAAGTTCCTAGTAGCCGCAGGCACCACAATAGGCTGGTTCAAGTGAAACGCTGATACCACCTTCGGGAGAAACTGAGGACAAGTCCTCAACTCTGCCCTATCCATATGGAAAATCAGATAAGGGCTTTTATAGGACAAAGCCGCCAATTCTGACACACGCCTGGCCGAAGCCAGAGCCAACAGCATGACCACTTTCCACGTGAGATATTTCAAATCCACAGTCTTAAGTGGTTCAAACCAATGTGATTTCAGGAACATCAAAACCACATTGAGATCCCAAGGTGCCACTGGGGGCACAAAAGGAGGCTGAATACGCAGAACGCCTTTGATAAAAGTCTGAACTTCAGGCAGTGAAGCCAGTTCTTTCTGGAAGAAAATCGACAGGGACGAAATCTGGACCTTAATGGACCCCAATTTGAGGCCCAACGTCACCCCTGCTTGCAGGAAATGCAGGAATCGACCCAGTTGAAATTCCTCCGTTGTGGCCTTCCTGGCCTCACACCAAGCAACATATTTCCGCCAAATGCGGTGATAATGTTTTGCAGTGACATCCTTCCTGGCTTTGATCAGGGTAGGGATGACTTCCTCCGGAATGCCCTTTTCTCAGTACCTTGGGAATGAGAGGCAGAGGAGGAAACACATAAACCGACTGGTACACCCACGGTGTTACTAGAGCGTCCACAGCGATCGCCTGAGGGTCCCTTGGCCTGGCGCTATATCTTTTTAGCTTTTTGTTGAGGCGGGGCGCCATCATGTCCACCTGTGGTCTTTCCCACCGGTTTACCAGCATTTGGAAGACTTCTGGATGAAGTCCCCATTCTCCCGGGTGGAGGTCGTGCCTGCTGAGGAAGTCTGCTTCCCAGTTGTTCACTCCCGGAATGAACACTGCTGTCAGTGCTAACGCATGATTTTCCGCCCATCGGAGAATCCTTGTGGCTTCTGCCATTGCCCTCCTGCTTCTTGTGCCGCCCTGTCTGTTTACATGGGCGACCGCCGTGATGTTGTCTGATTGGATCAGTACCGGCTGGTTCTGAAGCAGGGGCCTTGCTTGGCTTAGGGCATTGTAAATGGCCCTTAGCTCTAGAATATTTATGTGAAGCGAAATCTCCTGATTTGATCACAGTCCTTGGAAATTTCTTACCTGTGTGACTGCGCCCCAGCCCCGAAGGCTGGCATCCGTGGTCACCAGGACCCAGTCCTGTATTCCGAATCTGCGGCCCTCTAGTAGATGAGCCCTCTGCAACCACCACAGCAGCGACACCCTGGTCCTTGCCGACAGGGTTATCCGCTGTTGCATCTGGAGATGGGACCCGGACCATTTGTCCAACAGGTCCCACTGGAAAGTCCTTGCGTGGAACCTTCCGAATGGAATCGCTTCGTACGAAGCTACCACTTTTCCCAGGACTCTTGTGCATTGATGTACCGACACCTGTCCCGGTTTTAGGAGGTCTCTGACTAGAGAAGACAACTCCTCGGCTTTTTCCACTGGAAGAAACACTTTTTTCTGGTCTGTGTCCAGAATCATTCCCAGGAACAGAAGACGTGTCGTCGGGACCAGCTGTGACTTTGGAATATTGAGAATCCAGCCGTGCTGTTGTAGCACTTCCCGAGAAAGTGCTACCCCCACTACCAACTGTTCCTTGGACCTCGCCTTTATCAGGAGATCGTCCAAGTACGGGATAATTAAAACTCCCTTCTTGCGAAGGAGTATCATCATTTCGGCCATTACCTTGGTAAACACCCTCGGTGCCGTGGATAACCCAAACGGCAGCGTCTGGAACTGATAGTGACAGTCCTGTACCACAAATCTGAGGTACTCCTGGTGAGGAGGGTAAATGGGGACATGCAGGTACGCATCCTTGATGTCCAGGGAGACCATGTAATCCCCCTCGTCCAGGCTCGCAATAACCGCCCTGAGCGATTCCATCTTGAACTTGAACCTTTTGATATAAGTGTTCAAGGATTTTAAATTTAAGATGGGTCTCACCGAACCGTCCGGTTTCGGTACCACAAACATTGTGGAATAGTAACCCTTCCCTTGCTGAAGGAGGGGTACCTTGACAATCACTTGCTGTGAATACAGTTTCTGGATAGCCACCAACACTGCCTCCCTGGCAGAGGGAGTTGCTGGTAAGGCAGATTTTAGAAAACGGCGGGGGGGGGGGGGGGGGGGGGCGTCTCGAATTCCAGCCTGTGCCTCTGAGATACTACTTGAAGGGCCCAGGGATCCACCTGTGAGAGAGCCCACTGAGTGCTGACATTTCTGAGACGGGCCCCCACCGTACCCGGATCCGCCTGTGAAGCCCCAGCGTCATGCTGTGGACTTACCGGACGCGGGGGAAGGACTTTTGCTCTTGGGAACTGGCTATATGCTGCAGCTTTTTCCCTCTACCTTTGCCTCTCGGCAGAAAGGATGCGCCTCGCGCCCTCTTGTGTTTATGGGGCCGAAAGGACTGTACTTGATAATACGGTGCCTTCATTTGCTGTGGGGTAGCCTGTGGCAAAAATGTCAATTTCCCAGCCGTAGCTGTGGAAACGAGGTCTGAAAGACCATCCCCAAACAGTTCCACCCCCTTATAAGGCAAAACTTCCATGTGCCTTTTTGAATCGGCATCACCTGACCACTGCCGAGTCCATAACCCCCTTCTGGCGGCAATGGACATTGCGCTTATTTTTGATGCCAGCCGGCAAATATCCCTCTGTGCATCACGCATGTATAAGACAGCGTCCTTTATATGCTCTACTGTCAGCAAAATAGTGTCTCTATCCAGGGTATCAATATTATCCGACAGGGAATCTGACCACGCAGCAGCAGCACTGCACATCCATGCTGATGCAATCGCTGGTCGCAATATAATGCCCGTGTGTGTATATATAGCTTTCAGGGTAGCCTCCTGCTTTCTATCAGCAGGATCCTTTAGGGCGGCCGTATCCGGAGACGGTAGTGCCACCTGTTTTGATAAACGTGTAAGCGCTTTATCTACCCTAGGGGACGTTTCCCAACGTGACCTATCCTCTGGCGGGAAAGGGTACGCTGCCAATAACCGTTTAGAAATTATCAATTTCTTATCGGGGGAAGTCCAGGCTTCCTCACACACCTCATTTAATTCCTCAGATGCAGGAAAAACTACTGGTAGTTTTTTCTCACCGAACATAATACCCTTTTTTGTGGTTCCTGGGGTACTATCAGAAATGTGTAATACATTTTTCATTGCCTCAATCATGTAACGGGTGGACCTATTGGAGGGTACACTAGTCTCGTCGTCGTCGACACTGGAGTCGGTATCCGTGTCGACATCTGTGTCTGCCATCTGAGGTAGCGGGCGTTTTAAAGCCCCTGATGACATTTGAGACGCTGGAACAGTCACAAGCTGAGTAGCCGGCTGTCCTATGTCGTCAAACCTTTTATGTAAGGAGCTGACACTGTCACGTAATTCCTTCCATAAGTCCATCCACACAGGTGTCGACCCCTCAGGGGGTGACAACACATTTACAGGCATTTGCTCTGCCTCCACATCATTTTCCTCATCATACATGTCGACACAGTGGTACCGACACACAGCACACACACAGGGAATGCTCTGACAGAGGACAGGACCCCACAAAGCCCTTTGGGGAGACAGAGGGAGAGTATGCGAGCACACACCAGAGCGCTATATACCACAGGGATATCACCTATAAAGAGTGTTTTCCCTTATAGCTGCATATATATATTATACTGCACCTAAATTTGTGCCCCCCCTCTCTTTTTTACCCTTTCTGTAGTGCAGGACTGCAGGGGAGAGCCAGGGAGCCGATCCTTCCAGCGGAGCTGTGAGGGAAAATGGCGCCAGTGTGCTTCGGGAGATGGCTCCGCCCCTTTTTCGGCGGGCTTTCTCCCGCTTTTTGTGTTATTCTGGCAGGGGTAATTTACACCTATATAGCCTCTGGGGCTATATATGGTGTCAGTTTTGCCAGCCAAGGTGTTAATATTGCTGCTCAGGGCGCCCCCCCCCAGCGCCCTGCACCCATCAGTGACCGAAGTGTGTGGTGTGCATGAGGAGCAATGGCGCACAGCTGCAGTGCTGTGCGCTACCTTGGAGAAGACAGAAGTCTTCAGCCGCCGATTTTCCGGACCTTCTTGCTTCTGGCTCTGTAAGGGGGACGGCGGCGCGGCTCCGGGAACGGACGACGAGGTCGGGTCCTGTGTGCGACCCCTCTGGAGCTAATGGTGTCCAGTAGCCTAAGAAGCCCAAGCTACCACCACTTTAGGTAGGTTCGCTTCTTCTCCCCTTAGTCCCTCGCAGCAGTGAGCCTGTTGCCAGCAGGTCTCACTGTAAAATAAAAAACCTAAACTATACTTTCTTTCTAGGAGCTCAGGAGAGCCCCTAGTGTGCATCTAGCTCGGCCGGGCACAGAAATCTAACTGAGGCTTGGAGGAGGGTCATAGGGGGAGGAGCCAGTGCACACCAGATAGACCTAAATCTTTCTTTAGATGTGCCCAGTCTCCTGCGGAGCCGTCTATTCCCCATGGTCCTTACGGAGTCCCCAGCATCCACTAGGACGTCAGAGAAAAAAAACAAAACGATAAGCTAATGCTCTTGGATCATCTCGGTCGTGATGGGCGTCTCGCGCTGAATGCCGTATAGATGCTAGGTGTATGAGGACACAGCTGTATGGAGCTGTGGCAGACAGTCTTTTGGACCCCTGCTATCCAACTGTGAGCAGAGATTCTATCCTGTAAGACCTTCCTACCTGATATGGCTTACTATTTGGCAAGCCTAAAAGAACAAGCACAGCAGCCAATATAATGAACAGCAAGCAGCCACAGCTCATTCTCCACCCTATCTGTCCTCTAAGGTTTTTCTGTGGGCTTTTTCCTCTCTCTGGTCTGTGTCTTGGCAGCAAAGCATCCTCCTGGATTGTGTAGCCTGCTAACAGTTATAAACTTCCTTTCCCTTAATAACCTTGCCTGAATAAAGAGAGTATGTATATTGCAGGAGGGACACAGTTAGAAATGTTTTTTACCTAGTCCAAATGTCATTCCAAACTGGCTCATTCCTAATTCAGGGGAAATAGACTGTCACAGCATGTTAAGCAGAGGACAATAGTTCTTGCTTGCCTAGTGGAGTGCCCAGTGATGTGGAGGAACCAATCTGAACCATGACTAAGATCCAGGCTGTTACAGCACTCATATAATTTGACAAATGCAATTGGGTATATAAAGGTTTTTTTTCCTCATTTGTTCCTTCCAGGGACAAGACTGGACGCCTTGTTTTTCAAAACTACCCCAACTGAATCTGTATACGAAGCACAACGGAACTTAGCGTGACAAAGAAATGTGGCCGCTGCATCATAGCACTTCATATATTGATTCAGACGCACATAGATAAAGAAGTGGCGCCTATCAAATTAATCATTGCAGTTTCATGAAGAGGTTTTGTCACATTGTGATGCGATTAAGACACAAATTTGAATAAAATATTCAGCGCAAGCCATATTGCATGGAACCTGGCGTGCCGAGAAGGGGCGTTTGGCGTGACTGCAGCAATAGTGCATAAGGATACACCTGTATTGGGCAGTCTCCAGTCCAAATTAACAGATTTGCCTCCTATAATGGCCATGCCAGATAATGCACAGGGATTCACATAAGAATCCACTTGTTTACAAAATTCTTAGCCCTAAATTCATAAATACACCATTTTGTGTCAGCACTCATAAGAATTAATTTAAATGTGCAATCCATTTCCATCCACTGACTCGCTAGCCAATCTGCTCCAGTGAATCATCACATATTATAGAACTAATCTATAAAAAAATACACCACAAACTGCATGTAAAGAAACTCATTTGTTTGATCATACCTTGAAAGTTGGAACACAGAGCTGTTCATAAGAAGTTGAGCTTTCTTCGCTGGTTGGCGTGTCCAAATCTAATGGTCGATGCAGGGATGATTTTGAAGTCCTTTTATTTGTTGGATGCTTTACAGACCAGTTAAATACCTGGAATTGACTCAGGTAGTTCTGGTAACAGGACATTATAGGTTGCTGACTAGTTTGGTCATTTTCTGTGCGCTTCTCAATTTCTATTGGGTATTTATGTTCCAACGGCTCCTCTTCCCCACCTAGTGCAGAGACAAATGAAGCCTGAGAAGCATGAGTTCTGATCGGCAGTGTCCTTGGATCTAGCCTGGCCTCCCCATGAACAGTAGCAGTCAAAGGACCTTCTACACTATGGTAAATAGAACCTCTGCTGTAATCAATTTTTTGAGTCTGCTTTTTTCGTCTTTTTCTCCCAGGATATGTACCAGGGCCTTCATCACTACTTATGGGTTCAAACTCCTCAGCTGCAGAAAAATAAGCTTCACTATCTGCCATTGACATACTAGAGTCCATCGAACGGTATTGGTGGAAAGAGTTAGAATCTGCTGATGGAGTGTATGGAAAGGAGCCAAAACTTCTCCTTTGCTTTGGAGAATCCAGGACGTTCTCATCACTGCGCGAGACATCGCTACTAAACTGAACTCCAACAGGACCTGGTGGCTTGTCCACATAGAAGGCTGCGGAGAGACTCTTTGTGCTGCCAAGTCTTGTTGAACATACTGATGCCTGACGTTTCAGAGGAGAACGGAGTGGAGAGTGGACAGCAGGTCTGTCCTGAGAGTTTGGAGAAACAGGACTACTCCTGGATGCTTCAACTGGAACACTAAAACCAAAACACGATATTACTAAAATTGTGTTTTTTTTATTGCATTTTCACACAAACAGACAAAAAAAAAATCGCTAATTCTTGCATTAAAAGTTTACTGAACTTGAATGGACTTTTCAGAAGCATCTTGCACAATTTAGACAAAGCTTAAAATTTGGCAACAGTACAAATGTTGGCCCTAAAAACATGGCTTATTGCACTGCATAGTAATCTATGGCTGCATCTAGAGTTTTGAGTAACTTGCAGTTGGGCCAGTTACTGCATCTCTGGGGTAGCAGGCTGGAAATGGGAAAGTGCACGTTGGGTACAGTAGGGGCATGCACATGTATGTAGCAAGCCTCCAGTAGTGGTGGCCTAGACTGACAAATAGGGTGGAATTCAATTGTTTTTAAAAGCATCAAAACTGATGGGCATCTAGAAGAGTGATTCAATTGTTAGTCCGATCAGACGCCCATTATGCAGCGGCAGTCATATTTCAGCTCGCAACCTCCAGAGCAAAAATTTGGCTGTTTGGGTGCCCAAACACTTTTCCGTTCGCACACATTCGTTTAGTCACATGTAGCTGCTTTTTGTGGCTAAACCCTGAATAATTGGGCGTGATAAAGCAATAATTAAAGGCCACCCAAAACAACTGAAATGCAATAATAGGTGTCCATTAATTATTGCGCCTTCAAAACACTTGAATTCCACCCATTGAATGCTTATCATTTGCATGTCACCAAGGCCTGCTTAAAACATCTGTGCTCATGATGATATAGCATTAGCTTTGATTACAAAGGTTGAATTAACAGATTAAACAAAGAAATCTAGCATGACTCCACCACATAGCTATATTGGGGTAGAGGGCTTGGACTGCACACCCTAGCTACTTATAATAGGATGCACTACCTTGCCGGGATTTAGTATTACAACACAGGAACAAGAGAGCAGGTGCACCATACAACCACTAGAATTATAATTAATTTAATTATACATTATATTTGAGGTTCTTGGCATACATTGGCCAATATATGAGCCTGCCCTGGGATGGTTTGGCTGGGTGGTTTGGGGGTGCCCTGCGCCCTACAGTCGAAACCCTATAATGTTAGGGACCTGTCCGATGAGGTAATTTATGCCAAGAACCTCAGATATGATGTATAATTAAATTTATTTTAATTCTAATGGTTGTATGGTGCACCTGCTCTCTTGTTCCTATGTTGTTCAACCACATAGCTAAGGAGAATTAGTGATAGTCTGGGTTTGTTATAGTTAAAGCAGGGGGACACTAACCGATGGCTCCCACTGCAAAAGTGGTAACCCAGAAAAGGCTACGCTGGTACCAGTGAAACTGTCAAAGCCATGATACTAGCAGATTGCAAAACAAACAGCACTATGGCCCTCATTTAGCATGGATCGCAATTGTAAAGCTGCTCGAAGGCTGCGATCCATAGTAATGCAAATACAGTAGGAGGTGTTCTAACACCTTGGCTGCATTTGCGATCCCAGCGCTGTGACTGTGTTGCAGCCTGGGATCAACATCGCCATTGCGCAATGTTCCTAGACACGATTTTCCTCACAGACCGCCAGCTGAGTAAGCTTGTAAAATGGGCTTTTATCATGAATCGCGAAAATGGACCTATTCAGGTAGCAGCAAAACTTTTCACATGATAATTCTCCAAAGGTTTTAATGGAGATTTCTTTTCGCCACCTCCTGAGCAGGTGAAAAGTTGGGGAAAATCCTATTGTTTTATTCCAATTTTTTTATAAAGTGGAATAAAAATAGGATTTTGGTACTTACCAGGTAAATCCTTTTCTTTGAATCCATAGGGGGCACTGGAGTACTCTTGGGATATGGACGGCTTTAGCAGAACAAAGGCACTGAATATTTAAATTTAGAACTCTCCACCCCTCCATATCCCCGAGTACCTCAGTGTTTTTTACTGTGCCGAACAGGAACTATAGAGAGGTTGACAATGGAGAATTCCTATAACATAACGGACAACAACAAAGTTGACACAATGTTACTGACAACGAAACAGTTGACACCATAACCGATAGAACCTTATAATTTGAACCAGTCGGTGAAAATGTGTTACCATAAGATCCCCTGAACTTAATACAACCCAGTTAAAACTGCTCTGGGTGGGCGTCCAGTGCCCCCTATGGATTCAAAGAATAGGATTTACCTGGTAAGTACCAAAATCCTATTTTCTTTTTCATCCACTAGGGGTCACTGGAGTACTCTTGGGACGTACCAAAGCTTCCCCCGTGGGCGGGAGAGCTGTTTGACACCTGTAACACTAGGCGGCCAAAGCTAGATGCTGATGCCGCAAACGTATCAAACTTGTAAAAGCGCACAAACGTGTGCACTGAAGACCATGTAGCCGCACGGTCAAGCTGCGTCGTAGAAGCTCCACGACCAGCTGCCCATGACGTTCCCACAGAACCTGTGGGATGAGCTATTACTGATGTAGGCGACTGTAACCTAGCATGAAGGTAAGCCTGACGTATAGTCAGTTTTATCCATCTGGATAAGGTCTGCTAAGAAGCTGGCCAACCCCACTTGGCAGCATCATAGAGAACAAACAACGTATCCGTATTACGAACTGTAGACGTTCGGGACATATAAACGCGTAATGCGCGTACCACATTCAGAGTTCTAGAATGTGCTGTCAACACAGGAACTACTATTGGTTGATTGATGTGAAAAGATGACACTAGCTTTGGTAAGAAATCGGGATTCGTCCGAAGTTCCGCTCTGTCATCAGGAAACACCAAATACGGTGGCTTGCATGACAAGGCACCCAAATTTGAAAAACGCCTTGCCGAAGCTAAGGCTAGAAGAAAAATCGTTTTCCAAGTGAGAAACTGAATATCCACTTGCTGTAAGGGTTCAAAATATGAAGACTGTAAGAAATCTAAAACCAGATTCAAGTCCCATGGCGCTGTAGGTAGAATAAATGGAGGCTGTACTCTGAGGACACCCTGCAGAAAAGTGTGTACCGACGGCAATAGAGCCAATCGTCTTTGAAAATAAATTGACAACGCAGATACCTGCACCTTCAGTGTAGATAAACGCAGTCCTCCATCCAACCCCGTCTGTAAAAATAACAGAATACGGGATAACTTGAAAGATGATGTCGGAAACTTCCGAGCTTCACACCAACCTATATAGGCACGTCAAATTCTGTAATAATGAGCTGCCGTAACCGGCTTCCTAGCTCGTAACATGGTTGGTATAACCGATACTGTAATGCCCTCTCTTCTTAAGAGGGCGGTCTCAACAACCACCCCGTCAAACGCAGCCGCGCTAAATAGGGGTAAAAGAACGGACCCTGTTGTAACAGGTCTGGACGTAGTATGAGCGGCCAAGGATCGTCTGCGAGTAGTCCGCGGAGAATCGAGAACCAAGCTCTCCGAGACCAATGAGGCATCACTAGTATGACTGTGACGGACTCTCTTTTGATCCGTTTTAGCAACTGAGAGAGCAGCGGAAAACGGTGGAAACAGATACACGAGGCTGTACGGCCACGCGATTGTGAGAGCATCCACCGCCACTGCCCTTGGATCTGTCGTTCTGGACACATACTGGGGCGTTTGTAATTGTGGCGAGATGCCATCATGTCCACCTGAGGGTAACCCCACCTGTGGACCAACATGTGAAACACCTCTGGATTTAATGCCCAGTCTCCTGTATGAAAATCCCGACGGCTGAGATCATCCGTCTAGCAGTTGTCCACTCCCGGAATGAACCCAGTCGACAATATCACCTTGTGGTATTCTGGGCAATTGAGGATTCAAGCTACTTCCCGCATTGCCATGCGGCTTCTCGTTCCTCCCTGGTTGTTGTGTATGCGACTGCCGTCGCGTTGTCTGACTGCACTTGGACAGTCTGAGAGCGAAGCATGTAGTGCATTGTAAATTGCACGGAGTTCCAGGACACTTATAGACAGCAATCTGTCGTGATCCGTCTAGAGACCCTGTCGCTGACCATTTTAAACTACAACTCCCCAACCTCTGAGACTCTCGCCCAGAGTAGAGACACCCTCGCCCCCCTGTGGGGAATCTGCCTATGTGAGGGCGACCACTGCTGTTGAAATGGACGCGAGTGAAAACGTCCGAACTGAAGCGCTTCGAAAGCCCATCATTGTTCCTAATAGGCGAATACACAAATGTACCGATAGTGTGCGTGGCTTGAGCACTAATTGTACTAGATGGCGTATAATCTGTACTTTCTGGTGTAGTAGGTAAATTCTTTGATTTACCGTATCTGGAATCATACCTAGGAATTGAAGTCGTTGAGACGGAATTAGATGTGATTGTTTTTGAAGTTGACACTGCAACCGTGGTGTACGTTAGCAGCGCAAGTCGGAGGAGCATCTGTTGAGACGGAGCTCTTATGAGCAGATCGTCTAAGTATGGAACGATTGTCACTGCCAGGGATCTGAGATGAGCTATCATCACAAACATCACTTTGGTGAATACCCGAGGCGCTGACAAGAGGCCAAACGGTAGAGCCTGAAACTGTTAATGGTTGTGGCGTATTGCAAAACGCAAGAACCTGTGATGAGGTGACCAAACCGGAATGTGTAAGTACGCATCCTGGAGATCAAGCGCAATCATGCAATCTTGTGGCTCAAAATATGCAAATACTGACCGCAGAAATTCCATCTTCAATCTGTAGTAAGTGACTTACTGATTGAGACTGCGACGGAGGCCTCCGGCTTCGGTACCACAAACATACGGGAATAATAACCCTGACCTTGTTGGTGTACCAGGCCTGGAATTAAAAACTGCTGAATCCAGCAGAGACTGAATGGCAACCTGCCAAAACGCCTTCTTGTCGTCCGACAGAGGCAGTCCTGCCTTGAAAAACCGCAGTGGCGGGAGACAGCTTTCTTTTAACCCTAAATAGCGGATACATCCATGAGTGGATGTCTGGAAACCCGGCAAATGTAACGTGTAAAGGCGCGCTCCCACAATTGGAAATTCGAGATGGGCTGGGAGCCCGTCAAGCCACTGGCTTGTTGTGACTTTAGCGCCCTGGCGTTACAAGGCGTGACCCTCCGGCTTTGTTTTTGTACCACAGCCTTGAAAAGACTGAAGTCTAAAGGCTTTAAACGCCGGACCAGAGTATTTCCGTCTTGATACCGGAGGAGGCAATGGCGGGAATTTGTCAAATTTAGGACCAAAGAACTTCTGGCCTGGTCGTGCTGAAACTAGCGACGATGAAAAGCGAGAAGCGAGCTAACAGGCGGCAGCATAAGCTGTACAGAGATACTCAGCAGCTTCTCAGATGTGATTAACGATAAGTATAACGTGATCGTCATTGTTTCCATACACAGAGCGCCCTAGTGACCCAAATGTATCTTGGGTCTTTATAAGGTTTGACACAGACGAATTCACCAATGGCGGATTCTCCAATTTAGATGTCACTGTGTGGAAACGGGTAAATAGACTTAAATCTTATAGGCCCTACACACATGCCGATATTCTGAAAGATATGAACGATCTCGTTCATAAATGAACGAGAACTCGTTCATATCTTTCAGTGTGGAGACTCCAGCAATGAACGATGCGCGGCCCCGCGCTCGTTCATCGCTGATCTCCCGTCGGCTGTGCATGCAGGCCAATATGGACGATCTCGTCCATATTTGCCTGCACTTCAATGCAGCCGGGTGACGGGGGGAGTGAAGAAACTTCACTCCCCCCGTCACTGCCCCCCCCGCCGCCGGGTTGCTCGTCGGCCGTATCGGCCGTCGGGCACCTCGGCGGCGCATCGCCGAGTGTGTAGGGCCCCTTAGTAAGATATCCTAAATAAGAAGCCCATTAAAGATCTGTCGTTTAGTAAATACGATGGATTAGATGTTAGAGGCTCCTTAGTCTCCGTAAATTTCAGAGACGGACTCACTGGTCATTAGCAATGTATGGTTGTCAAAACCCGCACTATCTGACTGCTGGTCTAATGTGCCCTCCTCACTCGTATTTAGCGCTGTGAGGTTTGACATAGAATTGTCAGACTGCAACATAGCAGAAATGTTTAAATTATAAGACCAGGTAAATTAACACCCTGGTACCCAAAGTGAAGTTGGACCTTTGGAAAGGCTGAGACTCCTCCGTTAGAGCTGGCGGAGTAACTTCCGAGACTCCGATCTTACCGCTCCTGTCGAGCGGAGTCAATTTGAATTGCCAATGCTTAACATAGGATCTGGGAAAGAACCGGCTTCCGGAGTGGAAACCTACAAAACATACTGAACATGTGGTAGATTTATGTACAGACATTGTAGTAAAACTTATTTTTAGTCTGTGCTGGAGCCTTACTCCTTATACAGACAGACAACACAATAGCCAAAGGACACACACTTGCACGACTCAGTAAAATTTTTACTTAAGGTGTGTAATATATATATATATATTTATGGCCGAAATACAGTTCACATGGCCAGCCTATGTGAAACCTGAACCAAAATTCCCACTAACACCCCTGCGCCTCCGGTGGAGTAGAGATGTAGGGCAGGAACATTCTGGAATTACAAACTGGAAGAAACAGGAAGCATGGTTAAAATGGCCCCCATGCCATGCTTACACTGATAATCACAGGACAGGTTACAATAACTGCTGCAGTGTAAATATAGGCTCAATAGTCTATTATACAGTGATAATCACAGTCTAGTATACAGTGATAATCACAGGCAGGTTACAATACATGCCTCCAGTGTTAATATAGGCTCAATAGCCTATTATACAGTGATAATCACAGGCAGGTCACAATACATGCTCCAGTGTTAATATAGGCTCTGCCTGCTGACTGCAGTTTAATATATTAATATAGGCTCTCTATTAATACCACCTATAGATATGGCAGCCTGTCATGCTATTCTTTCCCTTACATTTTCCCCCTTGCAGCCGCGCTGTAATCAGCCAGGTCCCCCCCCCCCCCCCCCCTTCCCCCTGTACTCCCTGTAGCGCTGTGTCTCAGCGGGGAGCCGGGAAGCTCATTGCAGGGAGGCGAGGGACACTTATTGCAGAGCAGCGGAGGTCGGCTGGCCGGAGCGGCGCGTAGCGGCTTCCGGCGTCGCTAGCCGAGCTGCGGCGGGTCTCCCCCTCTGAGCGCTGGCACTTGCAATACAGCGCTGACGGAGCACCTGGGGCGGCCGGACGGAGCGGCTGGGGCGGGCCGGCTGTATGAGCGGCGGTGAGCGGGCGGCATTACAACACGGACCCCACACAGCGGGGCGGCAGCGCCCGTTTCCCCAGCATACCTTGTTGTAGGGAGGCCTGCGACGGGCTTCAATCTGTAAGCTCCGAGCTCTTCAGTTTATGGCTGCGACGGGGCTTCTATCTGTAAGCTCCGTCCAGCTGTTGCAGGAGGCAGTGGGCTGCCTGTGGCTGTGAGGGTGCTCTTTGTGAGGACCGACACGCCATGCGCTGTCCGTGCAGCGGCACTATCCCGGACCCATGTTTTTACAGAAACTGGGAAGGGATGTGCTAAGTGAAAAAGTAAAAATGTAAAAGTAAAAATGAAAAATTAATAAAATCTTCAACTAAGTGTGGGAACTCCACACAAGCCTCGTTAGTGCTGTGAGCACAGAAAAAACACTGAGGTACTCGGGGATATGGAGGGGTGGAGAGTTCTAAATTTAAATATTCAGTGCCTTTGTTCTGCTAAAGCCGTCCATATCCCAAGAGTACTCCAGTGACCCCTAGTGGATGAAAAAGAAATAAGATTTTACTCACCGGTAAATCTATTTCTCGTAGTCCGTAGTGGATGCTGGGACCATGGGGAATAGCGGCTCCGCAGGAGACTGGGCACAACTAAAGAAAGCTTTAGGACTACCTGGTGTGCACTGGCTCCTCCCACTATGACCCTCCTCCAGACCTCAGTTAGGATACTGTGCCCGGAAGAGCTGACACAATAAGGAAGGATTTTGAATCCCGGGTAAGACTCATACCAGCCACACCAATCACACCGTATAACTCGTGATACTATACCCAGTTAACAGTATGAAATATAACTGAGCCTCTCAACAGATGGCTCAACAATAACCCTTTAGTTAGGCAATAACCACAAACAAGTATTGCAGACAATCCACACTTGGGATGGGCGCCCAGCATCCACTACGGACTACGAGAAATAGATTTACCGGTGAGTAAAATCTTATTTTCTCTGACGTCCTAAGTGGATGCTGGGACTCCTTAAGGACCATGGGGATTATACCAAAGCTCCCAAACGGGCGGGAGAGTGCGGATGACTCTGCAGCACCGAATGAGCAAACTCTAGGTCCTCCTCAGCCAGGGTATCAAACTTGTAGACTCTTGCAAAAATGTTTGAACCCGACCAAGTAACAGCTCGGCAAAGTTGTAAAGCCGAGACCCCTCGGGCAGCCGCCCAAGAAGAGCCCACTTTCCTCGTGGAATGGGCTTTTACAGATTTAGGGTGCGGCAGTCCAGCCGCAGAATGTGCAAGTTGAATCGTGCTACAGATCCAGCGAGCAATAGTCTGCTTAGAAGCAGGAGCACCCAGCTTGTTGGGTGCATACAGGATAAATAGCGAGTCAGTTTTCCTGACTCCAGCCGTCCTGGAAACATATACATTTCAGGGCCCTGACTACGTCCAGTAACTTGGAATCCTCCAAGTCCCAAGTAGCCGCAGGCACCACAATAGGTTGGTTCACATGAAAAACTGTTACCACCTTAGGAAGGAATTGGGAACGAGTCCTCAATTCCGCCTATCCATATAAAATACAGATAAGGGCTTTTGTATGACAAAGCCGCCAATTCTGATACACGCCTGGCCGACGCCAAGGCCCACAGCATGACCACTTTCCACGTGAGGTATTGTAGCTCCACGGATTTAAGTGGCTCAACCCAATGCGACTTCAGGAAATCCAACACCACGTTGAGATCCCACGGTGCCACTGGAGGCACAAACGGGGGCTGACTATGCAGCACTCCCTTAACAAAAGTCTGAACTTCAGGCAGTGAAGCCAGTTCTATTTTGGAAGAAAATCGATAGAGCCGAAATCTGGACCTTAATGGAACCCAATTTTAGGCCCATAGTCACCTCTGACTGTAGGAAGTGCAGAAATCGACCTAGCTGAAATTCCTCCTTTGGGGCCTTACTGGCCTCACAGCACGCAACATATTTCCGCCATATGCGGTGATAATGGTTTGCGTTCACTTCTTTCCTAGCTTTAAATAGCGTAGGGATAACTTCCTCCGGAATGCCCTTTTCCTTCAGGATCCGGCGTTCAACCGCCATGCCGTCAAACGCAGCCGCGGTACGTCTTGGAACAGACAGGCCCCCTGCTGCAGCAGGTCCTGTCTGAGCGGCAGAGGCCATGGGTCCTCTGAGATCATTTCTTGGAGTTCTGGGTACCAAGCTCTTCTTGGCCAACCCGGAACAATGAGTATAGTTCTTACTCCTCTCCTTCTTATTATTCTCATTACCCTGGGTATGAGAGGCAGAGAAGGGAACACATACACCGACTGGTACACCCACGTCCACAGCTATCGCCTGAGGGTCCCTTGACCTGGCGCAATATCTTTGTAGCTTTTTGTTGAGGCGGGACGCCATCATGTCCACCTGTGGCCTTTCCCAACGGTGTACAATCAGTTGGAAGACTTCTGGATGAAGTCCCCACTCTCCCGGGTGGAAGTCGTGTCTTCTGAGAAAGTCTGCTTCTCAGTTGTCCACTCCGGGAATGAACACTGCTGACAGTGCTAACACATGATTTTCCGCCCATCGGAGAATCCTTGTGGCTTCTGCCATCGCCATCCTGCTTCTTGTGCCGCCCTGTCGGTTTACATGAGCGACCGTCGTGATGTTGTCTGACTGGATCAGCACCGGCCGGTGTTAAAGCAGGGGTCTAGCCTGACTTAGGGCATTGTGAATGGCCCTTAGTCCCATAATATTTATGTGTAGGGAAGTCTCCTGACTTTTCCATAGCCTCGGAAGTTTCTTCCCTGTGTGACTGCCCCCCAGCCTCGAAGGCTGGCATCCGTGGTCACCAGGACCCAGTCCTGTATGCCGAATCTGCGGCCCCCTAGAAGATGAGCACTCTACTGCCACCACAACAGCGACACCCTGGCCCCTGGAGACAGGGTTATCCGCCGATGCATCTGAAGATGCGACCCGGACCACTTGTGCAACAGATCCCACTGGAAGATCCTTGCATGGGACCTAGCGAATGGAATTTCTTCGTAAGAAGCTACCATCTTTCCCAGGGCTCGCGTGCATTGATGCACCGACACCTGTATTTGTATTAGGAGGTCTCTGTCTAGTGACGACCACTCCTTGGACTTCTCCTCCGGGAGAAACCCTTTTTATCCTGTTCTGTGTCTAGAACCATACCCAGGAACAGTAGACGCGTCGTAGGAACCAGCTGCGACTTTGGAATATTCAGAATCCAGCCGTGCTGTTGTAGCACTTACCGAGATAGTGCTACTCCGACCAACAACTGCTCCCTGGACCTCGCCTTTATAAGGAGATCGTCCAAGTACGGGATAATTATTTCGGCCATTACCTTGGTAAATACCTCGGTGCCGGGGACAGACCAACGGCAACGTCTGGAATTGGTAATGACAATCCTGTACCCCAATTTTGAGGTACTCCTGGTGAAGAGGGTAAATAGGGACGTGCAGGTAAGCATCCTTGATGTCCAGTGATACCATGAAATTCTCCAGGCTTGCAATAATCGCCCTGAGCGATTCCATTTTGAACTTGAACCTTCGTATATAAGTGTTCAAGGATTTCAATTTTAGAATGGGTCTCACCGAACCGTCTGGTTTCGGTACCACAACATTTTGGAATAGTAACCCCGGCCTTGTTGAAGGAGGGGTACCTTGATTTCACCTGCTGGGAGTACAGCTTGTGAATTGCCGCCAGTACTACCTTTCTCCGAGGGCAGCAGGCAAGGCTGATGTGATGTAACGGCGAGGGGGAGTCGCCTCGAACTCCAGCCTGTATCCCTGTGATAGTACTTGCAGAACCTAGGGATCCACCTGTGGGCAAGCCCACTGGTCCCTGAAGTTCCCGAGACGCGCCTCTGTCAGGTCCGGGTGTTTTTGTGAATCCGTTAACCCGGGACCAACCACAGGTGTAGGTGCTGGGCTATGAAGAAAGCAGGGAGGACGAAGAAAGTTCCGATTCATATATTTATTCAAAATAACAATTCAGTAAAGAGTTAACTGACAAGTTGTTAATCATCATATTATACTGAAGTATTGCAGGAATAATATGCAAGAGAAAACTCAAAAATACATAAAAGAAATGTTCATGGAAACATATGCAAAACAAGCTGATGAATAAATGTTGGATTGTCCAAATATAAACGAGCTTTGATGCTGAACTGCAGAATATGATTAACTGGATAATGCAGACATGAAGAGATAACTGTAAGGATTTGCAATGGAGTTTTGAGAGTTAACTGAGAGACTGTGAAGAATTATCCTTGTTATGACAACATAGCAAATATAAACAAGCTTTGATGCTGAACTGCAGAATGTTATTAACTGGATAATGCAGACATGAAGAGATAACTGTAATGATTTGCAATGGAGTTTTGAGAGTTAACTGAGAGACTGAAGAATTATCCTTGTTATGACAACATAGCAAATATAAACAAGCTTTGATGCTGAACTGCAGATTGTGTTTAACTGGTTAATGCAGACATGGAGAATTAACTGTAAGAATTGGCAATGGAGCTTTGAGAGTTAACTGAGAGACTGTGATGAATTATCCTTGTAATGACAACATAGCAAATAAAAGTACTGAATTGGGTTACTTGCGGGTTCCGGAGATCACTGTGAAACTGTAGTAGAAGACAAGGTGATGAATGGGTTAAATGCAGAGTTGAACAAACGAACAGCTGAGAGAAACAGAATCCTCCAGACTTTGAATGATAGGCAGACTGACAAGGTAACCTCATGCAGGACACTGGGAATCCAACTATTTCCAATAGGAGTGCAATTAACTGACAGCACAGCGGAGAGCCGGTGGATCTTTCAGCAGTGAAGGCTGCAGACGGACCTCTGGGAACGGAGGCGATATCTGGACCACGGGAATCACACAGGAATGCACGGAGAGAGCTCAGAGCTAGAGCACAGCTTTGATACAACAAAGCACTGGCCCAGAGTAACATAATCCCAGCCTACTTAAAGGCAGCACAAGCACGGGATTGGCTTACACCTGCCCACAGGTGTTTTCACAAGTGCTCTGTATTAGCTATTTGGTCTCCAACATGGCCACCTCCTATACAGCAGACACACCGCAGTGCCTTAGGCCATTTGGTCCCCGCACTCACAGTTCCCAGACTCTGCATTACCTGTGCCATTGATCACGCCGTGTCCCCACACGGGCGCACAGCACCGCGAGCAACCTCACTGGCAACGGATGAACCCCAGAACCCGCAGAGGTAAGAGACAGGTTCGTGACAGCCTCCACCGCACCTGTCTCCACCTGTGGAGCCCCAGCGTCATGCGGTGGACTCAGAGGAAGCGGGGGAAGATTTTTGATCCTGGGAACTGGCTGTCTGGTGCAGCTTTTTCCTTCTTCCCTTGTCTCTGTGCAGAAAGGAAGCGCCTTTGACCCGCTTGCTTTTCTGAAGCCGAAAGGACTGTACCTGAAAATACGGTGCTTTCTTAGGCTTTTGTGAGGAAACATGAGGTAAAAAATTTTCTTCCCAGCTGTTGCTGTGGATACGAGGTCCCAGAGACCATCCCCAAACAATTCCTCACCCTTATAAGGCAGAATCTCCATGTGCCTTTTAAAGGCAGCATCACCTGTCCACTGCCGGGTTTCTAATACCCTCCTGGCAGAATGGACATTGCATTAATTCTGGATGCCAGCCGGCAAATATACCTCTGTGCATCCTTCATATATAAGACGATGTCTTTAAAATGCTCTATGTTAGCAAAATATTATCCCTGTCTAGGGTATTATTATCTGACAGGGTATCAGACCACGCTGCAGCAGCACTATTTATGCTGAGGCAAATGCATGCGTTTTTTGAGCCCCTGATGGCCTTTGAGACGCCTGGGCAGGCGCGGGCTGAGAAGCCGGTTGTCCCACAGCTGTTACGTCATCCAGCCTTTTATGTAAGGAGTTGACATTGTCGGTTAATACCTTCCACCTATCCATCCACTCTGGTGTCGGCCCCACAGGGGGCGACATCCCATTTATCAGCCTCTGCTCCGCCTCCACGTAACCTTCCTCATCCAACATGTCGACACAGCCGTACCGACACACCGCACACACACAGGGAATGCTCTGACTGAGGACAGGACCCCACAAAGTCCTTTGGGGAGACAGAGAGAGAGTATGCCAGCACACACCAGAGCGCTATATAATCCAGGGATTAACACTATAACTGAGTGATTTTTCCCCCAATAGCTGCTTGTATACATATATTGCGCCTAAATTTAGTGGCCCCCCCCTCTCTTTTTAACCCTTTGAGCCTGAAAACTACAGGGGAGAGCCTGGGGAGCTGTCTTCCAGCTGCACTGTGAAGAAAAAATGGCGCCAGTGTGCTGAGGGAGATAGCCCCGCCCCTTTTTCGGCTGACTTTTCTCCCGCTTTGTTATGGATTCTGGCAGGGGTAATTTATCACATATATAGCCCTGGGACTATATATTGTGATGATTTGCCAGCCAAGGTGTCTTATATTGCCCTCAGGGCGCCCCCCCCCCCAGCACCCTGCACCCATCAGTGACCGGAGTGTGAGGTGTGCATGAGGAGCAATGGCGCACAGCTGCAGTGCTGTGCGCTACATTGTTGAAGACAGAAGTCTTCTGCCGCCGATTTTCCGGAACACTTCTTGCTTCTGGCTCTGTAAGGGGGCCGGCGGCGCGGCTCCGGGAACGAACACCAAGGTCGGGTCCTGCGGTCGATCCCTCTAGAGCTAATGGTGTCCAGTAGCCTAAGAAGCCCAAACTACCACCTGTTAGGTAGGTTCGCTTCTTCTCCCCTTAGTCCCTCGCTGCAGTGAGTCTGTTGCCAGCAGATCTCACTGTAAAATAAAAAACCTAAATATACTTTCTTTCTAGGAGCTCTGGAGAGCCCCTAGTGTGCATCCAGCTCAGCCGGGCACAAGATTCTAACTGAGGTCTGGAGGAGGGTCATAGTGGGAGGAGCCAGTGCACACCAGGTAGTCCTAAAGCTTTCTTTAGTTGTGCCCAGTCTCCTGCGGAGCCGCTATTCCCCATGGTCCTTACGGAGTCCCAGCATCCACTTAGGACGTCAGAGAAAAATACCCAAACATACACTATCACCCATTTTTACGTACC
The DNA here is from genome assembly GCF_028390025.1 of Pseudophryne corroboree. Lineage (NCBI taxonomy): Eukaryota > Metazoa > Chordata > Amphibia > Anura > Myobatrachidae > Pseudophryne > Pseudophryne corroboree. Next base: position 906,660,835 of record NC_086444.1, on the reverse strand, counting down.
TCTAATTAAAGTAGAGCATTTATTTTGCATAAAAAATAGCTTTCCATCATTTTTTCAGTATTTTAGAAAAATGCATATAGCAGCCATTTGACACAATTTAAGATCCCCCAAATACTTTCTTTTTTATTGCCAATAATAGACTTCTGTACTGTTATTCTATATTAGTTTACATTTTTGGGGGGTACAGGCAGATTTCCCCATTTTGACCTATACTTAATGCCTGTAACACCAGCAAGATTTATAGTGAGAATGCAGATTTCATGATTTTCTAATTGAATGTATGATAATCGGGAGCGCGCATACAGGTGATAAGTGGAATTAATGGACAATAGGGGCATTAACTTAACATGCATTGACTTGGCGCTTTATCGTAGGTAACTGAATTCCCCCAAAAGTCAGTTAGTCATTGAAACCTTGGGCATAGTAACTACAAGTGCCAGCATGCCCTTGGCTGCCAAAGAGTGTGATGAACTATGAGTATCAGCATGCTCTGGTAGCAATCTGTGTTTCTCGTTTCTGAAACAGTTCACATGGATTAATAGCAAAAAAAAAACCTTTCAAACAGTAAAATAAGAATTTACTTACCGATAATTCTATTTCTCATAGTCCGTAGTGGATGCTGGGGACTCCGAAAGGACCATGGGGAATAGCGGCTCCGCAGGAGACTGGGCACAAAAGTAAAAAGTTTTAGGACTACCTGGTGTGCACTGGCTCCTCCCCCTATGACCCTCCTCCAAGCCTCAGTTAGGATACTGTGCCCGGACGAGCGTACACAATAAGGAAGGATTTTGAATCCCGGGTAAGACTCTTACCAGCCACACCAATCACACCGTACAACTTGTGATCTGAACCCAGTTAACAGCATGATAACAGAAGGAGCCTCTGAAAAGATGGCTCACAACAACAATAACCCGATTTTTGTAACAATAACTATGTACAAGTAATGCAGACAATCCGCACTTGGGATGGGCGCCCAGCATCCACTACGGACTATGAGAAATAGAATTATCGGTAAGTAAATTCTTATTTTCTCTAACGTCCTAGTGGATGCTGGGGACTCCGAAAGGACCATGGGGATTATACCAAAGCTCCCAAACGGGCGGGAGAGTGCGGATGACTCTGCAGCACCGAATGAGAGAACTCCAGGTCCTCCTCAGCCAGGGTATCAAATTTGTAGAATTTAGCAAACGTGTTTGCCCCTGACCAAGTAGCTGCTCGGCAAAGTTGTAAAGCCGAGACCCCTCGGGCAGCCGCCCAAGATGAGCCCACTTTCCTTGTGGAATGGGCTTTTACAGATTTTGGCTGTGGCAGGCCTGCCACAGAATGTGCAAGCTGAATTGTACTACAAATCCAACGAGCAATAGTCTGCTTAGAAGCAGGAGCACCCAGCTTGTTGGGTGCATACAGGATAAACAGCGAGGCAGATTTTCTGACTCCAGCCGTCCTGGAAACATATATTTTCAGGGCCCTGACTACGTCCAGTAACTTGGAATCCTCCAAGTCCCTAGTAGCCGCAGGCACCACAATAGGCTGGTTTAAGTGAAATGCTGAAACCACCTTAGGGAGAAATTGAGGACGAGTCCTCAATTCTGCCCTGTCCGTATGAAAAATTAGGTAAGGGCTTTTATAGGATAAAGCCGCCAATTCTGAAACACGCCTGGCTGAAGCCAGGGCTAACAGCATTACCACTTTTCATGTGAGATATTTTAAGTCCACAGTGGTGAGTGGTTCAAACCAATGTGATTTTAGGAACCCCAAAACTACACTGAGATCCCAAGGTGCCACTGGAGGCACAAAAGGAGGCTGTATATGCAGTACTCCCTTGACAAACGTCTGAACTTCAGGAACAGAAGCTAGTTCTTTTTGGAAGAATATTGACAGGGCCGAAATTTGAACCTTAATGGACCCTAATTTTAGGCCCATAGACAGTCCTGTTTGCAGGAAATGCAGGAATCGACCCAGTTGAAATTCCTCTGTAGGGGCCTTCCTGGCCTCGCACCACGCAACATATTTTCGCCAAATACGGTGATAATGTTGTACGGTCACATCCTTCCTGGCTTTGATCAGGGTAGGGATGACTTCATCCGGAATGCCTTTTTCCTTCAGGATCCGGCGTTCAACCGCCATGCCGTCAAACGCAGCCGCGGTAAGTCTTGGAACAGACATGGTCCCTGCTGGAGCAGGTCCTTTCTTAGAGGTAGAGGCCACGGGTCTTCCGTGAGCATCTCTTGAATTTCCGGGTACCAAGTCCTTCTTGGCCAATCCGGAGCCACGAGTATAGTCTTTACTCCTCTCCTTCTTATGATTCTCAGTACTTTTGGTATGAGAGGAAGAGGAGGGAACACATACACTGACTGGTACACCCACGGTGTTACCAGAGCGTCCACAGCTATTGCCTGAGGGTCCCTTGACCTGGCGCAATATCTGTCCAGTTTTTTGTTGAGGCGGAACGCCATCATGTCCACCTTTGGTTTTTCCCAACGGTTCACAATCATGTGGAAGACTTCTGGGTGAAGTCCCCACTCCCCCGGGTGAAGATCGTGTCTGCTGAGGAAGTCTGCTTCCCAGTTGTCCACTCCCGGAATGAACACTGCTGACAGTGTTATCACATGATTTTCCGCCCAGCGAAGAATCCTTGCCACTTCCGTCATTGCCCTCCTGCTTCTTGTGCCGCCCTGTCTGTTTACGTGGGCGACTGCCGTGATGTTGTCCGACTGGATCAACACCGGCTGACCCTGAAGCAGAGGTCTTGCCTGACTTAGGGCATTGTAAATGGCCCTGAGTTCCAGGATATTTATGTGAAGTGACGTTTCCATGCTTGACCACAAGCCCTGGAAATTTCTTCCCTGTGTGACTGCTCCCCAGCCCCTCAGGCTGGCATCCGTGGTCACCAGGACCCAATCCTGAATGCCGAATCTGCGGCCCTCTAGGAGATGAGCACTCTGTAACCACCACAGGAGAGACACCCTTGTCCTTGGAGACAGGGTTATGCATTTGAAGATGCGATCCGGACCATTTGTCCAGCAGGTCCCACTGAAAAGTTCTTGCGTGGAATCTGCCGAATGGAATCGCTTCGTAAGAAGCCACCCTCTTTCCCAGGACCCTTGTGCATTGATGTACTGACACTTGGCCTGGTCTTAGGAGGTTCCTGACTAGGTCGGATAACTCCCTGGCTTTCTCTTCCGGGAGAAACACCTTTTTCTGTACTGTGTCCAGAATCATTCCTAGGAACAGCAGACGTGTCGTCGGAATCAGCTGCGATTTTGGAATATTTAGAATCCATCCGTGCTGTCGTAGTACTACTTGAGATAGTGCTACTCCGACCTCTAACTGTTCTCTGGACCTTGCCCTTATCAGATCATCGTCCAAGTAAGGGATAATTAAGACGCCTTTTCTTCGAAGAAGAATCATCATTTCGGCCATTACCTTGGTAAAGACCCGGGGTGCCGTGGACAATCCAAACGGCAGCGTCTGAAACTGATAGTGACAGTTCTGTACCACAAACCTGAGGTACCCTTGGTGAGAAGGGCAAATTGGGACATGGAGGTAAGCATCCTTGATGTCCAGAGACACCATATAGTCCCCTTCTTCCAGGTTCGCTATCACTGCTCTGAGTGACTCCATCTTGAACTTGAACCTTTTTATGTAAGTGTTCAAGGATTTCCGATTTAAAATGGGTCTCACCGAGCCGTCCGGCTTCGGTACCACAAACAGCGTGGAATAATACCCCTTTCCCTGTTGTAGGAGGGGTACCTTGATTATCACCTGCTGGGAATACAGCTTGTGAATGGCTTCCAATACCGCCTCCCTGTCGGGGGAAGACGTTGGTAAAGCAGACTTCAGGAACCGGCGAGGGGGAGACGTCTCGAATTCCAATTTGTACCCCTGAGATACTACCTGCAGGATCCAGGGGTCCACTTGCGAGTGAGCCCACTGCGCGCTGAAATTCTTGAGACGGGCCCCCACCGTGCCTGAGTCCGCTTGTAAGGCCCCAGCGTCATGCTGAGGACTTGGCAGAAGCGGGGGAGGACTTCTGTTCGTGGGAAGAGGCTATCTGCTGCAGTCTTTTTCCCCTTCCTCTGCCCCGGGGCAGATATGAGTGGCCTTTTGCCCGCTTGCCCTTATGGGGACGAAAGGACTGAGCCTGAAAAGACGGTATCTTTTTCTGCTGTGAGGTGACTTGGGGTAAAAAGGTGGATTTCCCAGCCGTTGCCGTGGCCACCAGGTCCGATAGACCGACCCCAAATAACTCCTCCCCTTTATACGGCAATACTTCCATATGCCGTTTGGAATCCGCATCACCTGACCACTGTCGCGTCCATAACCCTCTTCTGGCAGAAATGGACATCGCACTTACTCTTGATGCCAGAGTGCAAATATCCCTCTGTGCATCACGCATATATAGAAATGCATCCTTTAAATGCTCTATAGTCAATAATATATTGTCCCTGTCCAGGGTATCAATATTTTCAGTCAGGGAATCCGACCAAGCCACCCCAGCACTGCACATCCAGGCTGAGGCGATTGCTGGTCGCAGTATAATACCAGTATGTGTGTATATACTTTTTAGGATATTTTCCAGCTTCCTATCAGCTGGTTCCTTGAGGGCGGCCGTATCAGGAGACGGTAACGCCACTTGTTTTGATAAGCGTGAGCGCCTTATCCACTCTAGGGGGTGTTTCCCAACGTGTCCTAACCTCTGGCGGGAAAGGGTATAATGCCAATAATTTTTTAGAAATTAGCAGTTTTTTATCGGGGGAAACCCACGCTTCATCACACACCTCATTTAATTAATCTGATTCAGGAAAAACTACGGTAGTTTTTTCACACCCCACATAATACCCTTTTTTGTGGTACTTGTAGTATCAGAAATGTTCAAAACCTCCTTCATTGCCGTGATCATGTAACGTGTGGCCTTACTGGAAAATACGTTTGTTTCCTCACCGTCGACACTGGAGTCAGTGTCCGTGTCAGTATCGACCTGAGGTAACGGGCGTTTTATAGCCCCTGACGGTGTTTGAGACGCCTGTACAGGTATTAACTGATTTGCCGGCTGTCTCATGTCGTCAACAGTCTTTTGTAAAGTGCCGACACTATCACGTAATTCTTTCCATAAGACCATCCAGTCAGGTGTCGACTCCCTAGGGGGTGACATCACTAACACAGGCAATTGCTCCGCCTCCACACCATTTTCCTCCTCATACATGTCGACACAGCGTACCGACACACAGCACACACACAGGGAATGCTCTGATAGAGGACAGGACCCCACTAGCCCTTTGGGGAGACAGAGGGAGAGTTTGCCAGCACACACCAGAGCGCTATATATATATATATACAGGGATAACCTTATATAAGTGTTTTTCCCTAATATAGCTGCTGTATATATTAATATGCCAATTTAGTGCCCCCCCCTCTCTTGTTTTACCCTGTTTCTGTAGTGCAGGACTGCAGGGGAGAGTCAGGGAGCCTTCCTCCAACGGAGCTGTGAGGAAAAAATGGCGCCAGTGTGCTGAGGAGATAGGCTCCGCCCCCTTCACGGCGGCCTTTCTCCCGCTTTTTAATGGAAAAATTGGCAGGGGTTAAATGCATCCATATAGCCCAGGAGCTATATGTGATGTATTTTTTGCCAAAAAAAAGGTTTTTTATTGCGTCTCAGGGCGCCCCCCCCAGCGCCCTGCACCCTCAGTGACCGAAGTGTGAAGTGTGCTGAGAGCAATGGCGCACAGCTGCGGTGCTGTGCGCTACCTTATTGAAGACAGGACGTCTTCTGCCGCCGATTTTCCGGACCTCTTCACTCTTCTGGCTCTGTAAAGGGGGCTGGCGGCGCGGCTCCGGGACCCATCCATGGCTGGGCCTGTGATCGTCCCTCTGGAGCTAATGTCCAGTAGCCTAAGAAGCCCAAACCACTCTGCACGCAGGTGAGTTCGCTTCTTCTCCCCTTAGTCCCTCGGTGCAGTGAGCCTGTTGCCAGCAGGTCTCACTGAAAATAAAAAACCTACTTTAAACTTTTACACTAAGCAGCTCAGGAGAGCCCCTTAGCCTGCACCCGTCTCGTTCGGGCACAAAAATCTAACTGAGGCTTGGAGGAGGGTCATAGGGGGAGGAGCCAGTGCACACCAGGTAGTCCTAAAGCTTTTTACTTTTGTGCCCAGTCTCCTGCGGAGCCGCTATTCCCCATGGTCCTTTCGGAGTCCCCAGCATCCACTAGGACGTTAGAGAAAGTAACTTGCTTTTATGTTAGCCACGCCAAAAATGAGTGATCTAAATTGACAAAATCAATCAAAGTGTTTTTTACGAGGCAAGCAGCTCTGACTGGCTGAGTGTGCATTTATGTAATTCTCTCAATCATTCACATTGTGGTTTCAATAAGTGCAAGAAGTGTCCCTGCACTAGTGCTCTAGATTTTTTTTTAAAGTTTATGTACAGTATTTCTGCAGAAACAAAGGACATGAGATTTCCTAAGGATTTAGGAATTGTACAACCTTAAAAGTCGAATGTCATCTTTCAGTTCCATTTTTATGTTGCAATTCTGTACTATGGCCAACTTGCACAGTATCTGTAAATTCACAGAACTTTATAGGCTACGGTTTGAGCTGTGTGAATGATGGTCAATACATTTAACTGTGCGGTTGGAGAAATATAGAGAACATGGAGAAGGAATTTCTACAGCATCTTTCTTATAGCCCAATGTTGAATGAAGCAAATACAGTATCTAGCAGTACACAGAGTATTTATGTGAATTAACACTACTATGTACAGTTTAAGGCCTTTCCCTAATACTACGTTATATTATCTTTACTACTTTTTCACATTCAGTGTACCTAGACAGGTGGCATAGACCTCTAGGTGGATCTCTGTGGACTGGTGTCTCATTTTATTCACTGCCTTGGGTTAGTGGTTTGCATTCTTATTTGACAATAAAATAAAGTGAAATAATGAAAATAATCTGCACGTGTACTATAATCCTTTACATGAGAAAAAATAAAAAGCAGGAGTTACCTTCCATGGGATTCCTGAGACTTTGCCCTCGGTGGATAATCGACTTGTATTAGGCCGTCCTCGGCGACAGAAGTTGGACTGTCTTTCTCACCTGCCAGTAGGGGGAGTGCAGCACTGCAACTGCTGTTCTCCTCAGAGGAAGAGGAGCTGTGAGAACGTAGTGGAACCTGGAGACTCAGGTGCTGTGCTTTTCTTTCAATCTCTATCACCACAGATCTGGAGTCCCATTCTTTTCTTCTAGGCACATTTGCCTTAACTGAACAACAGATTATCTTATTAACATCTGCGTTCCGCAGATTATTATTATTATTATTTTTAAGAAAGAGTAAAACTCTAAATAATAAGATATACAGATTGTGGAGAGCTGCAAAGAAAGCAGGGACATCCTACTTCTTTAGAAAACTCAGGGGAGGATTTACAAAAGGTATAAGTCTGACCATCATTTTAGTACAGTGATGGGGAACATTTGGCACTCCAGCTGTTGTTGAACTACACATCCCAGCATGCCCTGCTACAGTTTTTGCGTGGCCAAATACCAAAACTGTAGCAGGGCATGCTGGGCTGTGTAGTTGAACAACAGCTGGAGTGCCAAAGGTTCCCCATCACTGTTTTAGTAGATCAAACTAAAATAAATATTTGACTCCTATAGTAAAATCACCCCTTAAGAGGAGGCAGAAAGAAAAGCCCTGTGAATGGGTTTAATATTGTAATGGACAATGGGATGGGGTGGAATAAAATTACTGAACATAAAATTAAATTAACCCCATAACTAATTCAAATCTATGAAATAGAAAATAATATGGGGTCCGTAGAATAATAATATACTTTATATTATAATACTGTTGCAGTAGTTTTCCCACTCCCCTTTCCCAAGAACAGTGAACATAAAATTAAACTTAAGCTAAAAAAAATAAAACTGGAAAACAACATGAAAGCACTTAGGAGTATAATAGGTGGTTTCTGACGTATATACATTTTATTTAATATTAACTACCTTCCATGGTTTTCTGTGTCTCTTTAGTTATAATCCATTCAGTGGGTTGCAATAAAGATTGTCCATAAAACATATCTGACTCTACACTGGTGTTGGAAAAAGCGGAGCTGCTAGATGGAGTCAGCTCCTCCAGCCGGAAAAAGTCAATTCCTGTTGCAGTGCCACCAAAGAACCTGCAGCCTCCCAGACAGCCACACTTGTTCCTGATTCTCTTATTTTTCGGAGTGTCATCAGGCCACAGGAACCACAACCTATCATACACATAAAGGAATTTGTCAGTGACAACCAAATTCCACATTCCAATACATTACTGTGCATGTGATGCTTACACACAGAGAAGGCAGATCATTTCATTCAGGATTTGATTCAAATAATCATCAGCTGCTTATACAACTTGCTTGACAGCAACTGGTTCCTTTGTGACCAACACACATCAGGAATAAAACATTCTCCCAGTGTACTGGTTTATAGTAAACTGATAATCATGAATATGGGTACTCAGAATAAAGTTTACCGGTATCATTTTCTTTCTTTTGGAGGACCGTGGTGCTTCCTCCAAAAGAAAGAAACGCATCTACGCTGCGCTCGCATGCTGAAGCCCTGCTGGAGTGTGTGCACATGCAGAAGCCGCACTGCGCGTGTACACAGTGAGATGCGACGGCATCTTACATATGCGAATGCTTCTGCCTGATTTTGGGGCGGAGCTGTCCGGATAACATAAGCATATCCGGATCGTTTGCGTGGCAGGGCCACAGTGGCTGCGTGATGTAACACGCAGTCGTTGCGAGAGCCTAATAATGGCGGGTAGCAGTCTGCCTTCACAGCTAGGCTGCGCAGGCACAGGGATACTCTTAATATGCGAGTGCCTTGCTGCTGAGCGAAGTGTTCGCAAGTTAGCGTGGGGTGGGTGGTAGGGGGAACCGCATGCAAGGCGGATTTGCCCTGTACTGGGCGTCCCCCCGCATGCTAGTGTAAAGGGTTGTAGTTGTCGGATTTTTCGCACAACTACAACCTACGCTGAATTAGGCCCTTGGTTACTTTGGAATTGGCAAATTATCGGAGCACTGACTGTGTGTGGAGTATTATATATTAGTATATAACATGCACTCTGCAGTAGAGTCCCACGTATAGTGCTGCTGATAATGTTATTAATATAGATTTTATTTGTTATGATTGATTATTATAGAGAAATTATTTGGATCATTTCATAAGTGTAGTTTGTGAAAAAAAGTGTAAAACAATTAGCTTTTTGGTTGTTCGCACTTGTTAGGATAATACCCTTTTCTCCCTTTTTGTATGCTGCATTGACACTGGTGTTTCCTACTGAATACGAGCGCCCACATTTCCTAATAATAATAGCTGCTTCCGATATGTAGTTTACAAGAACACTTTAAAGGAACCCAGTAAGATGATGCTGCATGGAAGGTATGAAATGATACAGTAAATGGTCATAAACTATTGACCCACTGCCTTGACTGCATGAAGTGTCTCTGTGATTTCATGAATAAGAGAAGTTACAGTCGGTAAGCTGAAATACTGGCCAAGATCACATAATGCCTGTGTATACTGTTGTAGCTGAACGGTGCACGTTACTTAGGCCTTCCTCTTTAAAATAAAATGATGTAACCTGAAAAGATAACAAAGTGCTACATTCTAATTAAATGCGTTAACCAAGCCATTCTGGCCTACAATATCAACCCATCCAGCAAACAGAACAGACACAAAATGTAATTCTAGTTTAGTAAACACTAAACGTCAGCCAGGAAAGAACATTCCATCCAATGTACTAAAGTCTGCATAAATAAAATTCAGCACAAGATTTATATTCCAGAAGTAGAGGTTTTAAAGTGCCTGAAAAGCTGCTTCTATAAAATATGCAAGTTCAGTATATAATATAATACTAAAATCAGTCATGCAAGTTCACAAAGAACATGAAATGTGCTGGCCTGCAGCACCTGCAACTCACCTTCTAGTCCTATTGTCATGAGTTTCTAAAAAATGCCTTTGCACCTCATGTTTGGAAGAATGATCAGCAGCTAGTGCTATATCTGCTGTGATGAGCCCTAACATCACAGAGCCTGTTTCCAGCCAGTAGGCTCTGCGTAACACTGCAGGCTGGAGTCCCGATCTGCTACTGTCCAACTGCTCAATGTATTGTCTCAGCTGTACATCCTGGATAGCTGCACTGATGCCTTCACCTACAGCTTGATTATGGAGATTGCAATTTGCCAGTCGAATAGCACCCATCTGAAAAAAATAAATATAAAATGGAGAAATAATATATAAAATAAAAAAACAAAAAAAAGTCACATTGGAAATGCATTGACAATTTTAATTAAAGCCCCCTTTAAGGGGATGTCAAACACGACTCCTGTCTATCACTCAGGCAGTGATCTACTACACATTCCCAATACATCAATAGAGAGCCAGTGTACAGTCCCAAAGTATGGCTTCTGGATAGCTACAGCTCCACAATGTACAAGCATATAGGTCCAACAATTAAACTGTAAAATATAGTATGCAAAAATAAATCAATGAGAATAATGGTCAGTGGCTCCAAATGTGGAACTGCAGCTTTGTCCAAAATTGAAATAGGGGAGCCACATGAGCTGCCAGCGAGTCCTGGTCAGCGTTGTTTTGCAGCATTTGGGGGGCAGTTGGTGCAGCTCCCCAATCTGAATTTTGGACTGCACAGCAGCACCACCTCTGGAGCCACCACTGATAATGGTCCTCCTTAAATGGGTTTACATGTAACATTTACAGCAATTAATAGATAATGACTGCGCTTGTGGATGCTTGTCACTTATATCACATCAAATTACTTGTTTTAATGTATGCATATGAAGGAGAGAACAAATAATTGATCTGATCACTCTCTCCTTGGAATTTTACCATTTTATTGTTGCTTACTGATGTATATTTTTGATGCATATTTCTGATTGTGATTGCACAATAAATGTGATATTATATAAATACAGGTCTACCTAATATTAATTCTTAATACCTATTCATTTCTGAGGACCAATGGTTATACAAAAAATCTCATATATACACATACATATATATATGATGTGATATAAGTAACAAGCATCCACAAGCGCAGTGATTATCTATTTATTGTCTTTTCTGCCAGCCTAACAGGGTCCTAACCAAACCCTTATTACGTGCAGCTGAGGTGAATTAATGCACTCTTAGAGTGTGAATATCTATTTACATCTATATTTGTAGAATTATTTATCACAGCGCCAGGAGTGTCCGTGTTGGGGCTGCCTTTTCTGAAATATATAGTATTTATAATAATTACATAATTTTAATGAGCATTGCTAGTTAAGCTCTTGGGAACATTTACTTAAATACTTATTCATAAGAATTTGTCATAGCATTTGCAATCGAATTATTTAAACAGAATAATTTATCATTCTTAGGGGGGTATTCAATTACCCATGGGGAAACATTGGGAGTGAAAAATGGGTGTTTTCCGCAATTTTTCCCAATGTTTTACCAATATTTTTTTTACAGGGTATCCAATTAGATCTCCCACGTAAACATATTTTTTTGTCTGAAAACACACAAATTCAGTAAAACCTGTGTTTTCACCGGCGCAGCAACGAAAACTGGCACTTATCGGCGATTGTGCTTTGCCTGACTGAAGCAAGTGAAACAAAATCCTCAATAAGCAAGTCTCAACCCTCCAGTCAGTGTCCCATGCCCGCTGGCAGCAGCCGGGTACTGCAGGGAGGGTGCCCGAAACCCAGGGAGGGCACTCCGTGGATCCACGGTAATGCCCTCTTCCCCCTGCTTTGAGTGTCCCGACCAGGCAGGGGCGGACCTGTAATTGCCGGAGCAAGCGAGCAGCTGGGGGAGCCGAAGGCCAGTGCTATGCATCCATGCAGGTAGTGGAAGCCCCGATAAGCAGCTAACAGGATAACCCCACGCAATATCATTACCCACGGTAATGTACTGCGGGTAATTGGACAACCTGCTTAATAAACTTACTTTAATGTTTGTAGCGCAGCCATGATCCACAAGGTAAATATCTGCCCCATCAGCTGATAGACGAGTCATCCGATATTTCAAATCATCAGCAGGTAGACACGGTCCTGGGTAACAGCACAGCTTTGTGGACATAAACCAGAAGCAATGGTAAAAATACTAGATAGATCACTATTTCATTTTTTACCAGATACAAAGGACAGGTACTCCCCCAAGACATATTCAAGTTGGTAATGTGCCCTCTTAACCACTGAGTCACCGAAAGTACCCAGATTTTGGGTAATCTTTAACCTGAAAATACGGTCAAGTTAAGAGAACATTATATTGTAGAATAGTTGAAACAGTGTTAGGGCTTGCTCACGCAGGCAAGTTTTCTATTGTCAGTCCATGCATCATGAACAGAGTCTTCACAGTGGATAAGTGAGGTGAATATTAAACATCCCTGGGGGCCATAGACCATATGGTGATAAGCATCAGCATTTTACATGGACAGCAGTAAAAATTGGACGACACAAAACTGGATGAAGTTTTTCAAAGTCAAAACTTCTTTTGTTTTGTTCAATAGTCTGATTTATACTTTTTGACCAAGTAAACATAAAATATGTGCCCTCATAGGGATCAATACTCTCTAGAGCTGTTTAATATTCATTTTGCTTTCTCTCCATAAATAATAGATTAAGGAAGAACAGAGGGTAAGAGAAACTGTGCTTCTGCCAATAAGCCCCAAGGAACTGGTCACTGTAGTCTTAATCAAATATATGGATTGACAGCCATCATCACCTGTTGTGCGTCTTTGCTTACATCTCAATAGACATGTTTTCCTAACCCAGGAAAAAAGAATATAAACTAAAATAAGAAACCGACACGCTACCATATATATCATATTTCTGAACCTTGCCAGTACACAGAGGACCCTAAAATAAAAGCTGAAAAACTGAAAGCATACCAACCTTAGCATTACAAAATCGCCGATCAATACCATGCTGGCAGATCACCACAGACTTTGGCCTCTCCAACTGGAACTCATTACACATGACATGGAACATAAAGGTCTGCCCCCAGTCCAGCAGGCACGCCAGCTGCAAAGACAATAGGTTACTAATATAGCAAGGACTATAGAAACGTACTGGCGCAGCTTGCCAATTACAAGGATATTTATTGTTGCTGCTATTTAATCTACCCCTTGTGTTAGAAAACATTGTTATACTTTCTAACTCGGCACACGTTACCAGTTTATGTCATTTGTTAAGGTCAAGTGCGCTGGATTATAAAAAGCCGGGCTACAAATGTATCCCTGCTTCTTATTAATAGTAACGTTACTTTTTATCAACATTATTTGGGACCACTCAACACAAAACTCTTCGTAATAAATAAGAAAAGTGGGTAGCTCTCCTATCCCACACACTCCTAAATTAATTTTAATCTTCTTTCAGCCAATTTAAGGTGCACAGCTGTGATATTTCTGCAGCAGCGTTTAATAGCTGGCTCCGTCTGCTTACACAATATTCAATATTCCATCAGTAAGGCTGGAATCTTTATAGAGCAGGACAGTGCACGAGAAGCTATTTCTTGATTGAATCTAAACCAGTTATTTTTCTTTGGTATAATGCATATTTACTGCACAATTACTGCAAGACCCATTAAAGTACACTAAATGAAAATATAGAGGAAAGCAATAATTAAACCATAAGACCATTTGTGTTACACACAAACGTATGTAAAACTTTATCTCCCGAGAACAGATTATTTTGACATATCAGTCTTTTACTATAAGGTTTTTTTCCCCCCCAAATAGACAGTGGATAGAAATATGCTTGTGGAAAGCACAATAGAAACGGTTCTCCATTTTGAAAGCAGCATAACAATTGTAGACAAATTCCGCTGAGGAGCATTGCACCAGTCTTGAATTCTCCCTTCTGTACAGAATACAAAAATCTTTAAGGATAGTTCTCACCTTATTGTGAGATGTTTAAACTAAAGGGCTGTATTCACGGCTCGATTTGGGGAGAGATGTGTGCTGAGCGAACCGCTCAGCACACATCTCCCTCCCCCCACTCAGCACAGCACGATGTGTGCTAAGCGTGCGAGGGGAGACGGGAGGGGAGGGGGGGGCGCTCATTTCACCCAGCGGGTGAAATGAGCGACTTGCTAGATTGAGCCTGCATGCAGGCCAATCTAGCACCAGCGATAGCGATGCGCGGGGCTGCGCATCGCTATCGCTGTGGGGGGTACACATGGAGAGATCATGCTTAAAATCTAAGCAATCTAGTCAGATTACTTAGATTTTAAGCAGCGATCGCTCCGTGAATACCCCCCTTTACAGACTACATCTGCTTATTATTTTACAGGGTACAGACATGTGCTACTCCACTGGAAAACAAATCTGACCAACAAGGTGATCATTTTCTTACGGATAATGAGTTTACTTACTTGCGGTGCAGTGACCATGGCAGTAAGAGAACAGGCCTGCACATCAATCAGCCACGCATATTCCATAGTATCAGTACCTAGAGGTAGACCTTCTGCAGAGAACATTGCATGTGCACGGAGCTGTAATCCAGAGAGGCTAATGTGCCCTTCTCGGAGCATCCCATCTACTGCCGGCCTCTGCAGGGAACAGAAGGACGTAATTCATCAAAATAATGTATAGAATGAATAAATACGCAGCCAACCTGCTTGCAATGAGACAACTCCCCCCCACCCCTCCCAAATATACTGTATATTTGTGATAACTCAGCTATAGACCTATTTGTTACTACTTTGCAAAAGTATTAGCGAGGAGGGGATGGTAAGGCCTGGCTCACAGATGGCATTTCAATTCATATAATAAAAAGTTGTTTAATGTGTAGAAGTGAGGGCTCTGAACCCACTATTCAATTTCTTTAACACTTACTTCAGCAAAATGTTTTTCGGTGGAACTCACTCTGTGAATGGGACATTGTCATGTGACTCAAAAGGTATAAATCTGCACATGATATGGTATATGTGATATTATTTGTCATATGAAACTGTTGCACAAAGTTGGAAGCACACTATTGTCTCTAGAACGTTATTCTATGATGCAGCTTTGAGGATTTCCCTTCACTGGAACTAAAAGGCACAGGCCAGAGCCTAACTCCACAATTGGCGTTACACATTTCAGCAGCAATTTTTCCCTGGGTGTCCAGCAAACCCATATTCATCACTCACACTGCCAGATGGTGAAGAGTGAATGATCACTCCACCACTGCACTAAAGTCCAATGTGGTATGCTTTACACTATCCCAGCTGATACTTGGAATTGAGCATGGCGATCCGATACTTGAGTGTGGCTGCTCAGGCGTGAAACCCTAAACAGGTAGAACTCCTGATAAACAATAATTGCTGACAGTGTTTCCAAGGGAGTTTGGAACTTGGTAGCGTTTTTTATGCACACAGCTGTCCCATTTGTTAGGTTGTGTCGCTGAGCTGCTGTTGCTCCTAGATATCTCCATATCACAATAGCAGCCATTACCGTTGAATGGGGTAACTAACAGAGAAGAGATTTGATGAACTGACTTGTAGTTATGGCATCACTCAATACAACTCATTCAGCTGCTAATACCGGACTATGTAAATCGCACAGATCGCCATCCTGTCTTGTATCAATGGTTCAGATTGGTGGTGGTATAGAGCTGTAGGAAAGGATTTCTTGGTACACATTAGGATACCGGATACTAAAATGAGCATTGTGTAAATGCCACAGCCTCATGAATATCACTGATAACCATGTGTATCCTTTTCCTAGCTGCTTCCTGCAGGACAGCATGCATGTCACAAAACAAGTCAGCTGGTTTTACAAACATGACAATAATTTCACTAAAATCAAATGGCCTCAACGGTCACCAGATATCAATCCTTTGGGATGTGGTAGAATAGGAGATTTGCAGTATGATTGTCCAGCCAACATATCTGCATATACCGTATGATGTTATCATGTCATCCACCTGCATAACTTGCTCCCATTCACCATTATAGGACTTTTTTCAAGCTGCACACACTCTGTGAAATTGCCCTCCCTTGAAAAATAAGACACTCCTCTAATCTCCAAATCTTGAAGCGTTCCATGAAAACTCACCGCTTCAGGCAAGCTTATCAAATTCCAATACCGCATGCATAACCTTCATAAGCTATCCTGCCCTATTACAACCTATGCAGGCCTCTATACAGGCCACTCATATCCTCACATATTCTCTTTTTCTTCACTTTGACATCCCACTGGCCCTTGGCCAACACTGCTGTGTAACTGTATCAAACAGCCCACCAAGAACCTTTGCAATCTAGCTGGACCATTAAGCAACAGCAGCACCAATCCTTGTGTATGAATGCCTGTTTCCCTATATATTGCTATTGTTCTGGAGCAAGGCGGGGGGGGGGGGGGGGGGGGGGGGGGGTTCTTAAATTCGGTCCTCAAGGTACCCCAAAAGTCCAGGTTTCAAAGATATCCATGCCTGTGCACAGAGTGAGGTACTAATTAAAACATCTGCACTTAAGAATGGATATTTATAGAACAGACTGTTAGGGTACCATGAGGACTGATAACCACTGGCATAGTTTATGCTTACAGACTGTGTGATAGCTAGTGTAGAAGGAAGCGAAACAACTGTCAGGATTGCATTTTTGAGGGATAGTGTAGTACTGGGCAGATGGGAAGACTTTCATGCAATTGGCTAGCTTAATACATATTAATACATATTGCAGAAGCATTAGTAACATTCCCTGTTTTGTCATATAATTCCATTTAGTGTACAAGCTGAATGCAGACTTTCTATTTTATTTCAAATAATGTGGTCACATCCTCCTGGCACAAAACAGTCAGAGTGCTGTGCACTACAGATATGTGCACGAGTGTGTCTGTGTGTGATATTACCATACGTTTTGGCCCAAGACCAGTGAACCTACCAGGCTTGGGACCAATCAGCGAGAATGATCTATTCTTATCAATCAGTATAACAGGCATAAGATGACAGAACAGCTTCTTACATGTCTTGTAATAGAAAAAACAATTAAATCTGAAAATACTGATGCTCTCAGTACAAAAGAATTCCATTAACTATATGTATCACAAAACAAAAACAAAAAATAGCTTCATGGCAACAAAGTAAATATTAAACCAAATATTAAGCTAATGGTAACATTCAATGTACTGCACCTAAAGCAGAAGTAACAGCGGAGTAGGAATTTCAAGTAAACAGACAACTGTAAACAAACTTCACCAGTAACTCAGTAAATTAAGACCTAACATTATTAAGATAATGTCCCATATAGTATAAGCAAAATGATATGATTGTAGTGCTCTGATATTGTGGCATAGCACATTCTATACCTAGTTCTGTTACTTGTGCGATTATCACATTTATGAGGAATACAGGGTGTTCTGCAGCAATTGTTATGGTACTAGAAGCTTGACAATCTAATTGTCACAGTGCCCACACACTTCTTTGAGTGAATGAACTTTATTTTCTATTTTGGATTCCCTAGTACATTTTCTACATTTTTTGTTTAAATACTGTAAAGCGTCTTTATGTTTTATGAATGCCTTTTTGTGTATGAAATGTCTATTTAAGGATTGTGTTACAGTAAATGGGCCATTTGTCCAGCTAGAAGCTGCATAGAATGATGCAGGGCATATTTCCGAGGGTAATCACTCCAGTTGCTCTTAATGTGTACCAAGAGAGCACCAGAGAGCACTCAAACCTTCAATAAGATCCCTTTTTTACTTTGCCCGCTTTTACCTGTATTTTCAGATAAGGACTTATTTTACATACATTTTCAGCATTTTCCTTTACCTACTATGTACAATTAAACTGATACAGCAGATTGAAATCAAGGCCCTGTCTGAAAGAACAACGGGATTGTAATGTTTTTCCACTGACCCCATTTAGGAAAGACTAATAGAGACACCACTCTCACAGCAAATAATTACTTCCCCGCCTGTCTCTTGATGCTACTATACTTTTAGCTCAAGGCCACAAAGCATTAGAAGGCGCTAATTGTCAGGTTTTAAGTGTATAGTTTCTCTTCTGTGTATACCGTGAAGGACCTGCACTTCACAGTTGATAGTTTATTGCATTTCAGGTGTAAGTGTGTGTGTGTGTGTGTGTGTGTGTGTGTGTGTGTGTGTGTGTGTGTGTGTGTATATATATATATATTATATACACACATAAAAATCATGTCCTTTCCTGTCAGTTCCGCATACCCACCTGCTGCACTATCTATATATATATATATATATATATATATATATATATATATATATATATATATATATTAGTGATGAGCGGATTCGGTTTTACTCGGTTTTACTCGGTTCTCAAAACCGAATCTTATTGACTTACTGATGTCACGTGTTTTGGATAGCCAATAAGATTCGGTTTTGAGAACCGAGTAAAACCGAGTAAAACCGAATCCGCTCATCACTTATATATATATATATATATATATATATTTATAAATTACTTTTACTTAACACAATTAAAAGGTAAATCAACATATTTTAACATTTTAAATCCACAACTGATAATAAGATGGTTTGCCAATTAGTGTCAAATGTTCTTTTTTTTTGTATAATCTGTTTTTATTGAAAAGAATACAGACTTGTACCAACATATAAACACGTATGAACATCAATCAGCGGCATAATAAAGTGTCGTACAGAAACATAAACAAGATAGCAGCCGTGTGTTCAATATATCCAAAGTCTGCACTAACATTTTTTAAAATAAGAAACATTAAAGAACACAGATACAGAACGAGAAAAGGAAAATAATAGAGAGGAAAGGTGGCCGAGCCGAGAATGTAGAGAAGAGGAGGGAAGAATATGTGAAATGAACCTAAAGGTTCAAACCTGTTGGCCCGGGGCAGATGCCAAATAACATACAGCAAATAGGCTCCCACCTCCCATCTCATTTCATCAAAGAAATATAAGTCTTGTACGACCCAGAGCTCTTATATTCTATCCAAGGCAACCACGTAGCAATAAACTCAGACCGCCTATCCCCAGCACTCAGTAATATATCTTCCATGTTCATGTAATAGTCTAGTCTAGTGAACCAAGTGTACTGTGTAGGAGGACTAGAGGACCTCCACAGAGTGGGAACTACTGCCCGTGCAGCATTGCCAAGGTGTCGTAGTAGAGAGGACTTATAGGTAGAGAGTGGGGTCATGGAATGATTCAATAACCAATAAGCCGGGTCAGATGGAACAGGGACATGTAGGATATCACCGGAGATGGAAATTACATCCCCCCAGAAAGTTTGAATAAGGGGACAGGTCCACCAGATATGCAACAGAGAGCCTAGGTCCCCATGGCATCTCCAGCAGGCAGGAGAGATAGATGGAGAAATGGCGTGGAGGAGGGTAGGGTGCCTGTACCATCTCATCAGAATCTTATATTGTGTTTCTCTGACATGTATGCATATGGAACTCTTATGGGCTTTAAGAAAAATAGAGTCCCAATCCCTGTCCGAGAGAGAGATGTTCAGATCTTTCTCCCATTTCCGGGTGAAAAGAGGAGGGGTCAAGGAGTCAGACGCACATAGGAGCCTATACAGGGTGGACACAGTATGTAGGGGGTTTAGGGGCGCAACACACATTTTTTCAAATGCGGTCAGCTCCCGGGACGCCTGACAGTACATATTATCCGTGTATAGAAAGTGTCGAACCTGCAAGAACTTCCAGAAG
Organism: Pseudophryne corroboree; assembly: GCF_028390025.1. Lineage (NCBI taxonomy): Eukaryota > Metazoa > Chordata > Amphibia > Anura > Myobatrachidae > Pseudophryne > Pseudophryne corroboree. Next base: position 906,641,145 of record NC_086444.1, on the reverse strand, counting down.
TCTGCCTGCGGGATCTCCCATTTCGCTCGAATCTCCGAGAATTGCTTAATCCCGGACGGGTGAACTAGCTGACCTACCCTAAAAAGTCCCTCCAGCGCCCAGTTTTGGTAATACCCCAGAGAGAGGCCAGGTGGGAACGTCGGGTTGCTCAAAAAGGAGGTAAGGGGGCCAAAGACCGAGGAGATGTACGAACGTCGTCTTATCCCTTTCCAAAAGGTGAGCGTAGGAGAAACAGTCGGGTGATGGTGCAGGAGTTTGGGTAAGGTCGGGAGCCAAGGGAAGATTTCAGGGTACAGCTGAACACATAGGCCCTCCAAGACCACCCATTGTTTGACCTCCCGACTCCTGGTCCAATCCAAGACCCTGTTTAAGTGGATTGCATGGTAATAGGTTTTAATATCTGGGAGTTGAAATCCACCTTTTTTAGGCGGGCGAGTCAGAACAGATCTACCAATTCTGGGCCTCTTACTGCGCCAAATAAATTGTTGGATCAAGGATCTTACAGTCTGGAACCAGGAGTCCGGGATTCGAATTGGTAAGGTCTGGAGGAGATAGAGCAATTTGGGTAGTGTGTTCATCTTTACAACATTGATTCTGCCTAGCCACGAAAGATTATGGTGTTGCCATCTGCAATAATCATTTCTAATGGCCTGGAGAATAGGGTGGAAGTTCAGGGACACCAGACGTGATAAGTCGCTGGAAAGCTGGACTCCCAGGTATGTAATGTGGGAGTCTCTCCATATAAATGGGAAAGTGGATTTCAAGACAGTTAAGGTCTTTTGAGGGGTTGAGATATGAAGGGCATAGGATTTAGATGTGTTGACTTTAAAACCTGACAGTGAACTGAAAATGTCAAATTCACACATTAGGTGAGCAAGTGAGTGGGCAGGTTGTGTGACAGCCGTCAGCACGTCTTCTGCAAATAGAGCAAGTTTATATTCCATATTACCTACTTGAAGCCCCTTAATACCGTCATTCGCTCTAATAGCCCTGGCCAGAGCTTCAATACAAAGAACGAAAATCAAGGGGGACAAGGGGCAGCCCTGTCTCGTTCCATTACTTATAAAGAAGTTGTCAGAAAGGGTCCCATTAACCCGCACTCTAGCCGATGGCTGCGTATAAAGTAAAGATATTCTATGGAGGGCCCGTGGACCCAGCCCAATGTGCTCCAGCACCGCCCTCATGAAGTCCCAATTGACTCTGTCGAAGGCCTTTTCGGCGTCAGTAGACAGCAACACAGTAGATGTCCTGCTGCTAGAGGCCAGATGTATAAGGTTGAGGATTTTAGTCGTATTGTCTTTTGCCTCGCGGCCAGGGACAAAGCCCACCTGGTCGCTGCGGATGAGGGATGGGAGAAACTCGTTCAATCTAAGAGCCATCAATTTCGCAAAAAGTTTAAGGTCCACATTGAGCAAAGAAATGGGTCTGTAACTGGAGCACACTGAGGGGTCCTTCCCCTGTTTAGGGATCACAGTAATGTGGGCCTCCAGGGACTGACGTGAGAAGTGGGTTTCAGCGGATACGGAATTAAAGGCCTGTAATAATCTGGGGGCGAGAGTCTCCTTAAATGTCTTATAATAGGTGGCGGTAAAACCGCCCGGGCCCGGGCTTTTACGTAGGGGTGTGATGGAAATAACGTGTTCCACCTCAGCCAAGGTGAAAGGTGCTTCCAGAGAGTCACGATCGGAGATTGACAACTGAGGGAACGCCACTTTAGCTAAGTATTTCCTAGATCTCAACATATTAGAAAGGGGATCAAGGGCCGGAGAAGGGTCACCTAGGTTGTATAAAGTATTATAATAATTTTTAAAGCACGCTGCTATCTCTGGTGTCTTAAAGCATACGGAGCCCGCATTATTTTTCATTGAGGGAATAAAAGAGGCCAATCTCTGGGACCTAAGTGCCTGTGCCAGCAGGCGCCCCGGCTTATTTCCCCACTTATAGTATTTGCTATTACATTTACGCAAAGAGGCTTGGGTTTTATTGTTGAGGGTTGTCCGGAGGTGCATCCGAGCTTCGGACAGCTCCACCAAATCGGAGGGAGACAGGGAGGATTTGTGGCGGGCCTCTAAGGAATGAATTTTATGCAGTAGTGTGGTGATTAAGGCCAGTCTAATTTTCTTCTCAAAGGAGCCTAGTTGAATCAATTTACCCCGTATAACACATTTGTGGGCCTCCCAGACCATAATTTTGGAGACATCCCCTGTATCATTAATGGCAAAATAATCAGATAGCGCCTTATCTAGTTCTGATTTGCAATACTCATCATATAGAAGGGATTCATTAAGGCGCCAGGTCCAAGGACCAGGGGTTCGGGATGGGGCTGAAAGAGACAGGAATACCGGGGCATGGCCTGACCAAGTAATGGAGCCAATAGAGGCGTCCATTATTAAGGGAAGGTGTTTATGGCTAAAAACAAATAGTCTAGGCGTGAGTAAACCTGATGTGGGTGTGAGAAGAATGAGAAGTCTCTGTCAGCGGGATGTGTGACCCGCCAAGAGTCAGCTAGTTGAAATTCGTGGAAGACCTTCCTAACTTGTCTATGTTTTTGTTCAGAAAATTTAGGGGCTGGCGGGGAGGTATCAATGGAGGGGTCCATGGACCAGTTTAAGTCGCCACCCAAAACTACAATACCCGTCATGAGAGCTTCAAGTCGGGGAAGTTGGGACCGAAAAAAGGACAGTTGGCCCTGGTTTGGAGCATAGAGGGCTATGAGAGTGTACGCCTGAGAAAATATAGTGCATTGGACCACCAGCAATCTCCCTGGAACTAATTTATGGAGAGCTTTAGAGAAAAGTATAGAGACCCCTTTAGATTTACTTTCAGGATTGTTGGAGTAGAAAGCAAGGGGGAATCTATGATTCACTAAAGAGGGCCTGCGAGAAGAGATCTTAAAAAGTGAGTCTCCTGAATCAGAGCCACATCTACTCCGTCTGATCGCAGCGTCCTAAATAATTGGGACCGTTTCTCGGGGATATTAAGTCCTTTGGCGTTAATTGAGGTGATTTTAAGTATACCCGGGGCAGCCATCAAATCGTATCACAACACAGGATAGTAGAACACTCGGACAGGTCACCAAAGAAAATAAAAAAACAGTACAGGAAAGAAAGATAGAAAAGAAAGCAAGTCACAGAAAATAGGAACATCATGAACAAAGAAACACCCGCAATGGGAGAGCAGGTAAGTATATATACCAGCATCCCCATAGGGCACAGCGGCCGTGTGCGGGACCGGGGCAAGGGAGTCACCCCTACAGGCACCACATCTGTTATAAACATTATACATTAAACGGCAGTAACAACTAACTGTCTAAAAGCATAGTCTCTATACTAATCTCCATATGTGAAGGTGAAACCGGGGAGAAGAGCATGAGGCGAAGCAGCAGTGGCGCGGGGCGGCATAAGATGTAACTCACCCGGCATGCCACCTCTGGAGCGCTCAACCCTCCTGCATAAGAAGAGAAAGTCCAGTTTGCAGAGCAATAAAGAAAGATGTCTTCAGGTAGCGGAAGAGTCCTGGCAAACGGAGAGGGTTTTCGAGGTTTTCTTCTGAGAACTACGTGCAACCTGCCATGGCGCTCCCCTCCCAGCAGGTTGTGGCGGATGCAGATCAGGAAAGATGAAGTCCCAATCAGGAATCTTTATGGATGGGAGACCGAGACTGGAGCAGAAAGTGGGAAGGTCGGAGGGAGTATGCAGGGTGTGAATCTTTCCAGAAGAGGAGACCTGGAGGTTGAAAGGAAAACCCCATCGGTATTTCAGTTGTCGTTTATGGAGTTCCTCCGTGAGGGGTCGGAGGGTCTTCCTTTGTTGAAGCGTATGCCAGGAGAGATCCTGGAAGATGGAAATTAGGTCGCCATTAAAGTCCAGGCCATCTAGGCGGCGCACTTTATTCACAATTTCCTCTTTCTGAGAGTAGTAATGCAATCGACATATGACGTCCCGAGGTCGGTTGGCGGGGAGTCCTCTCGGTTTCAGGGCACGGTGAGCTCTGTCAAAGGTTATGGTGTTATCCGGGTCTTTACCCAGAACTGCGTTGAATATTTTCGTCAGAGCATCTACTAAGCCTGTCTGGGGAACGTCCTCGGGAATCCTCGCACCCGGACATTGTTTCTCCTACCTCTATTGTCCAAATCCAACACACGGGACCTCAGCGACCGGATTTCATCTGATTGAGCCTTGATAACATCTGTAAGGTACCCCATAAAGACATCCGCAGAGTCACGATGGTCCTCCAGGGCGGTCATCCTATCAGAAAGTTGCGAGATATCATGTTTAATAGATGCCAACTCTCTAAGCATGGTATCCTGGAGATCCTGCTTAGTTGGAAGCGTTTTCATGAACTTCAAGATGTCCTGGAGAGCGGCATCGCCGTGAGCGCTTGGGGTAGGTTGTTCCATCACTAAAGGGGAGGCAGGAGAGGTGGGATGGCAGGAAGAAGGGCTTGAGGGGGAGAGGTCTCTGGAAGGCGTAGCGGGAGTAGGTTGTAGGAATGATCTCATTCCCGGCTGGGTCACGGTCTCCCTTGGTTGCGTAGTATTACCTTTCTTCTTCCCGGATCTGACCATGCTGAGGGGAGGACAGATATTTGAGCGTGATCATGTGATAGAGAGACTAAATGCATTGGTACTACGCAGTACGCTGTGAAGTGCCTACAGCATGGTGACTCCCAGTGGAATGGCACTAGCACGCCATTAATCAAATTTCAGCTGATAGGGCATCAAGCACACATTGGGCATCATATTCCACATCCCCTGGAAGGAGAGGGCGGGTGCAGGACATCCGTGCCACCGACTCACAATAGACGTCCCGAGACAATTTGCAAAATCTGTCAGGCAGGGGTAAATGCAGTAGAATTACAGATAGAAGTTTGTGTATCTGGGAGAGCCACTAGGGGGAGCTCCAACCCAGTACATACACTTCATAGGGCAAATCCACTGTGCAATGGGAGAAGAACCAGCAGTAAATAGTAATTGCACAGGATCAGCACCCGCCTCAATGATAATAAATAGCCCTCCAATAGCCCCCCCAAAAACGGTGAAGCAGAGAAATATAATGGATGGCAGCAGCAGTAGGGGCAATGGAGGGGTCTCACCCGGTCATCAGCTCGGCTCCAGGCTGCTGCAGCGTCCTCCAAGCCTAGGGGGAAGATGGCCACCCGGAATGTATTCAGGCGAGGGAGACTGCTGCAGGCAGTATCCCCCGCACCTCTGCGTACCCCAGGAGTAGGAGGGCCGCCTTTTAGGGGCCAGGGAAGGTCCCAGAGCCGTGCGCCGGGCTCAGCCGCCAGGCGCCGCAGCGGCGTCACGTGATGTACCCGGAGGTCGGAGCCGCGGCCACCGCCGTTGAGTGTGGCCGTGCGGGCAGAGAGAGGAGACGCTGGATAGCAGCAGAGCCGCTGCAGAGGACGGTCTCCCCGTAGTTAAAGTATCGGTAAGCTGCGGAGGGGGGATCCGGGGTGGGAGAAGTGTCCGGATCCACCGAGGGCGGCTCCAGCAGGGTAGGAGGGAAAATTGAGTCCCCGGCTTCCAGACAGGGAACAGGCCGCAACCTGCAGAGGGGTAGGAGACCCCCCCCCCCCCCCCCCCCCGGCTCCGCGAACCCGGTTCCCGTGACAGGGGAGGCTTCCAGGCACTAAGGAGGGTATATGTGGATGCGGGATGAGAGGATAGAGCCACTGGAAAGGGCTCTGTTAGGCAGGTTCGGCAGGAGCTCTCTTAAAGCCTGTGTGCTTTCAATGGCAGCCAAGCCACGCCCCGTGTCAAATTTTCTGATGAGTTCTGATGGGAAAAGAATAAACAGCACTCCTTCCACATAACACCATTACCAGCACTCATTCATCAGGTAAACTTTCTGCATTGTATTAGAATATATGAATTTCACAGGGCGACCTCACTACAATTTTTGTACTGTAATCCTTTCAGTAACAAATGTTCATGCTAAACATGCACAATTTTTACATTTTCAATCAAATAAATATACTTCTATTATATGGGCATCATATGGACCTAAAGGGCAGGCTCATGTTCTCTCTACAAGCTACTTTATATCAGAGGATTAATCTATTATATGAGATGTAAATGAAAACAGTACATTGTGTGTGTGTGTGTGTGTGTGTGTGTGTGTGTGTGTGTGTGTGTGTGTGTGTATATACATATATATATATATATATATATATATGACAAGAATTACTCTCCCACTGCGCTATTTCAAATAAAACACTAAAATTAATTAATTACCGTATATACTCGAGTATAAGTCGACCCGAATATAAGCTGAGGCACCTAATTTTCCCCCCAAAAACTGGGAAAACTTATTGACTCGAGTATAAGCCTAGGGTGGTAAATGCAGCTATAGCTGGACACGGCCCTCATACTGCCAGATATGCCCCCCAGTGCCAGATATACCCCCACAGTGCTAGAGATATGCCCCCATGGTGCCAGATATTTGCCCTCATAGTGCCAGATATGCTCCCACAGTGCCAGATATGCCCTCATAGTGCCAGATATGCCCCCACAGTGCTACATATGCCCCCAGTGCCAGATATGCCCTCATAGTGCCAAATATGCCCCCACAGTGCTAGATATGCCCCCATGGTGCCAGATATTTGCCCTCATAGTGCCAGATATGCCCCCACAGTGCTACATATGCCCCCAGTGCCAGATATGCCCTCATAGTGCCAGATATGCCCCCACAGTGCTAGATATGCCCCCATGGTGCCAGATATTTGCCCTCATAGTGCCAGATATGCCTCCACAGTGCATCATATGCCCCCACAGTGCCAGATACCATATGCCCTCACAGTGCCAGATATGCCCAGCCCCCAACTACCCCCCCCCCCCCACGACACACCCGCGCTCCCCCCGACACACCCGCACTCCCCACCCCGCAGCCTGTCTCTACTAACCTTCAATGACGGGGCACGAGTGCAGGCAGCAGCAGGCGGTGCGGGCAGCGGTGGCCGGCCTTGGGACAGAGCGCAGCGGCTGAGGAGGCGGGCGGCGCGGCAGTACTTCGGTGAGCATGGAGAGGGAGAGGGATGGCTGCAGCAGCGTCACTGGTCGATGCACCAATTACAGTGCGCTGCTGCGGCTCCCGAGTCCCCCTCTCTCCTCCTCCTCCTTCTCTCACGGCTGCTTCCTGTGCTCTGCTCCTGCACAGGGCTCCGGGCGCATCACTCGAGTATAAGCCGAGGGGTGCTTTTTCAGCACAAAAAATGTGCTGAAAAACTCGGCTTATACTCTAGTATATACGGTATATGGCTGCCTGTATCCTCTAAGTTCCCTGTTAGGAGGAACTAAATGTGTGAAAATATGAAACGAAATAGAGGAGATGGCGCCAAGGGAGTTATATCAACGCCCTACCTAAAAACGGACCCTTACAGTACTCTCCGGATAAATTACGTCAGATAACAAATACTAACATAAAAATTTATTAAAACAACATATAAACCCGACACAAATGTTCATAAGTATACAGAGTTGATACATTTACATTTGTCGCACAATTTGAACAATCAGTTTGTAGTGATGAGGAAAAAGCGTAGATATATCACTACGATTTCCTCCTTCTCCTTATTGTAGATTCGGAGGTAACATCAGATAATAGATAGATAAATAACCCAACACGTTTCGTCTTGTTCCAAGACTTCATCAGGCGTAAAATCTCTTCATTTCAGAACATATTGTCAGCACATAAAAGGTCATTCAAAGATGTATGAACAACGTTTCAATATTTCAATGGGACTTGATTGATACAGCGAGGACCATACCTCATATATCATCAGCTTGAGTCTGACATTCAGATATTCGAATATGGGGAAGATTCATATGTGTATAGAATCTAACTGGTTCGCAAGCATAAGGAACCTCGTCGGTCAGCAGCTTGAACCTGACACTCAGAGACTCAGGAGTGAAGGCAATTCAAATGGGTATAATGTCTAACCAATTTAGAACACGTGGTAGACCCTCCAGTGGTGCAGTGCTGACAGCCAAGTCTCTGTGTATATATATATATATATATATATATATATATATATATATATATACACACACACACACACACACACACACACACACACACATATATATATATATATATATATATACACATATATACACACATATATACACACACACAGTATATAAAAATAGTATTTTAAATTACCGGTAAATCCTTTTCTCGTAGTCCATAAGGGATATTGGGGACACATTAGTACGATGGGTATAGACGGGGTCCAAAGGAGCAAGTGCACTTTAAAAATTCTTCAACTGGGTGTACTGGGTCCTCCCCTCAATGCCCTCCCCCCCCCCCCCCCCCCCCCAACCACCCACAGGCAGTCATAGGTAAAACAGTGCCCAAAGGAAAGGAGAAAGGACATACTCGAGGGAAGGATCATTAGCATCAACAAACAAAGGTGAGATTTATATACCAGCAATGGCTGGCAACAAAAACAGGAACAGATAAGACCAGCAACAGCTGGCAACCAAACAGCAAAAGCTGAACAGGGAACCACAAACAGACAACCTGCAGAAAAGTCAACGCACTGAGGCGGGCGCCCAATATCCCTTATGAACTACGAGAAAAGGATTTACCGGTAGGTATTAAAATCCTATTTTCTCTAGCATCCATAAGGGATATTGGGGACACATTAGTACAATGGGGATGTCCCAAAGCTTCCAGAACGGGCGGAGACTGCTGAAGTACAGCCTGCCCAAACTGGGTATCCTCTTTGGTCAGGGTATCAGACCTGTAGAACTTTACAAAAAAGTGTTCTTCCCTGACCATGTAGCAGCTCGGCACAGTTGCAAGGCCGAGACACCACGGGCAGCCGCCCAAGAAGAACCCACTGATCTTGTAGAGTGGTCCTTCAACAGGCAAGGTTGCCGACATATAGGCTTGTTGGACAGTGAGCCAAAGCCAATGAGTAATGGACTGCTTGGAAGCAGGGCAACCTTTTTTCTGTGCATCATACAGCATGAACAAGGAATCCGTCTTTGTAATTCGAGCCGTTCTCTTGACATAGAAATTTAAGGCTCTCACATCATTCAATGCTTCCGAAGGAGCAGAAAATGCCAGAACTGGATTGAATTACTATTATAGGTTGATTGAAATGGAATGCGGAGACAACGTTCGTCAGGAACTGCCGCCGAGTCCGGAGCTCCGTCTGTCCTCAAAAAAGACCAAGGGGGTCATTCCGGGTTGATGGTAGCTGTGCTAAATTTAGCACTACTATGATCATCTTTCCTGACATGCGGGGGGACGCCCGGCACAGGGCTAGTCCGCCCCGCATGTCAGTCCGGCCCCCCTCGCAGAAGTGCAAAGGCATCGCACAGCGGCGATGCCTTTGCACTTCAGGAGTAACTCCCGGCCAGCGCAGCTTTAGTAACTCCCAGCCAGCGCAGCTTTAGCCCCCCGCTTGGTCCGGCCACGCCTGCGTTGGCCGGACCGCGCGTGCGAAACGGTGGGCAAACGCCGCTGTTTCGCCCCCTCCCGCCCATCGATCGCCTCTGCCTGTCAATCAGGCAGAGACGATCGCTGTCCTGCTACGGCCTTCGGCCATCCTGCATGCGCACTACGGCGCCGGCGCATGCGCAGCAGGGACTTGTTCGCTCTGCTGCGTTAAAACGCAGCGAGCGAACGGGTCGGAATGACCCCCCAAATACAGATTTACACGATACGGCACCCAATTCTAAGACATGTCTAGCAGAAGCCAGGACCAGTAACATCGCCGTCTTCCATGTGAGGTACTTGTCTACTACAATCTTCAGAGGTTCAAATCAGGAAGACTGTAGAAAATTCAACACAACATTCAAATCCCAAGGTGCCGTGGGCGGCACAAAGGAGGTTGTATGTGAAGCACCCTTGCAAGAAGGTCTGAAATTCTGGCAACACTGCCTATTTCTTCTGGAAGAAAATTGAGAGGGCTGAAATCTGAACCTTAATGGAACCCAGATGTAAGCCCTTATCCACACCAGCCTGCAGAAAATCTCCGCAGGTGGATATGAGCATTCCTCACACCAAGAGACATGTCTTCTCCAGATATGAAGATAGTGTTTTGACGTCCCAGGTTTCCTGGCCTGAACCATGGTAGCAATCACCTGCTTGGAAAGGCCCTTGTCAGCTAGGATGTTCCATTCAACCTCCATGCCATCAAACGAAGCCACCGTGAGCCCGGGTAGACGAACGGTCCCCGCTGAAGAAGATCCCTTCTTAGTGGCAGAGGCCAAGGGTCTTCTACGGACACGCCCAGAAGTTCCACGTACCAAGTTCTCCGGGGCAATGAGGATTGCCTGAACCCCCTGGTGTCTGATCCTCTTTAGTACACGTGGGATCTACGGGATTGGAGTAAACAGGTAGACCAGCCGATACGGCCAAGGCGATGTTAGTGCAGCCACTGCCCTTGCCTGAGGGTCCCTGGTTCGCGAGCAATAGTAGCAAAGCTTCTCGTTGAGGCGAGATGCTATCATGTCGATTTGAGGGCAACCCCACCGGTCGATGAGCTGTTGGAACAGCTGAAGGTGTAGTCCCCACTCCCCTGGGTGGAGACTACTCAGGAAGTACGCTTCTCAGTTGTCCACTCCCGGAATGAAGATTGCGGACAGTGCTCTTGCATTTCTTTCTGCACAGAGGAGTATTTTTGACACCTCTCGCATGCAGGCCCTGCTTTTTGTCCCTCCTTGTCGATTGATGTACGCCACCGCCGTGGCGTTGTCCGACTGAACCTGGATCGCCTGATCCCTGAGTAGAGGAGAGGCCTGAATCAGAGCACTGTAGATTGCCCGAAGTTCCAGAATGTTGATCGGAAGTAGGGCTTCTTGAGCAGACTACCTTCCCTGGAACTGAGCCCCTTGGGTGACAGCACCCCATCCTCTCAGACTCGCATCCGTTGTGAGGAGGTTCCAATCCTGAATCCCAAAGCTTTGGCCTACCAGTAGATTGGATGACTGCAGCCACCACAAGAGTGAAATCCTGGCACAAGGCGACAGCTAAATCATCCGGTGCATCTGAAGATGTGAACCGGACCACTTGTTCAGGAAATCCAATCTTCCATACTGGATTGCTTCGTACGAGGCCACCATCTTCCCCAACAATCATATGCAAGGATGGATGGATATTCGAGCAAGTCGGAGAACCATGCGGACCAGTTCCTAGAGTGTTCTCGCTTTTTCCTCTGGGAGGAACACTTTTTTGGGCCACAGTATCTAGTAGCATTCCCAAGAACAGAAGCCGCTGAGATGGCTCCAGGTGAGACTTCTGTAAATTGAGGATTCACCCATGGTGTGACAGAAGCTGGATAGTGCGATCTATACGGAGCAATAGAAGCTTCCTGGATTCTGCCTTTATCAGGAGATCGTCCATGTAAGGGACAATTTTGACCCCCTGGACTCAGAGCTGGAACATCATCTCGCCATCACCTTCGTGAACACCCGCGGGGCCTTAGACAGGCCGAAGGGTAACGCCTGGAATTGGTAGTGATTGTTCAGCAGGGCAAACCTCAGATAAGCCTGATGAGGAGGCCAAATCGGGATATGCTCAAAGATTCCATCTTGATCTTGAAAACCTTCAGGTAAGGGTTCAAGGTCTTCAGATTCAAAATAGGCCTTACTGACCAGTCTAGTTTTGGCACTACGAACAGATTGGAGTAGTAACCTTGTCTTTGTTGTTGCAGTGGCACTGGAACAATGAGTTGTGAGTGAGTCAACTTTTCAATGGCCAGCCACAGCGTAACACGCATATCCTCCAAAGCTTGTAAGCTTGATTTGAAAAATCAGTAGGGAGGAGCACCGTCGAACTCCAGCTTGTATCCGTGAGAGATGAGATCTCTTACACAGGCATCCCCTGGCAGGAAATGTCCCAGATGTGGCTGAAGTGATGAAACCGGATCTCCCAGCTCGAGATTCCCTCGGGGTGGGTGTGCACCGTCATATTGAGACTTTAGTGGAAGCTGAACTGGTGTTCTGTTCCTGAGAGCCGGTAATGGCTGGTTTCTTAGGCTTACCTCTGGTGCTTCTAGCCACATTGGAGGCACCTCTGGCCCTAGATCGAAATCTAGAGGACCAAAAGGATTGAGTAGACGGCCCCGGGTAGGTCCTACTAGCTGGCAGGGCCCCAGAGGGGAGAAAAGTGGATTTCCCCGCAGTAACCTTAGCGATCCACGTTTCCAGTTCACCCCCGAAGTGCCATTCCCCTGAAAAGGGAAGAGACTCCACATTGCGCTTGGATTCTGCGTCCGCAACCCACTGACTCAACCACAAGGCCTTGCGCGCAGACACTGCCATAGCAGTGGTCCTACCATTAATATTGCCAATCTCTTTGAGAGAGTCGCACAGCACACGAGCAGTGTCCTGGATGTGTTTTACGAGAGTCACCGTAGTAACCAGGAAACTATTCCGAGAGGCCCTCCTGTATGTGAGTAGCCCATGTATGAATGGCATGTGTAATCCAGCAACCTGCTATGACCGGTTTTTGAGACATAACTGCAGCTGTGTAAATAGACTTCAATGTGGTCTCTATTTCTCTTTCCTCAGGGTCCTTTATGGTAAAGGAACCCGGAGCAGGGAGTACCGCCTTCGTAGAAAGGCGAGAGACTGATACATCCACAGCTGGGGGTACTTCCCAGAATTTACTGACTTCAGGAGCAAATGGGAAAGTGTGCAAAAATCGTTTTGACACTTGCTATTTTTTATCTGGATTTTTCCAGGCTAACTTAAATAGGTCCTCTAATTATGTAGAATCAGGGAAAGTGACACTCAGTTTGTTTTGTGTGAGAAAAAACGACTGCCGAGTTGCAGCGTCCTCTAGAGGGAGTTTTAACACATCCCGTATAGCCAGAATGAGGGGTTTTACACCCTGTGTAGAAGAGGGATCCCCACCAATGGGGTCCACATCCTCCTGTATTTCTTCCTCAGAATCTGAGAGTAAGGCAGGCAATCCACGTTTTTGGGGACCTGTAAATAAGGCAAGATGGGGGGTATCCGCAATAGCTGCCAGGTCTGCAACAGCCTGTTGTAATTGTTGAGTTTTATGGGCATTTGCAGTGAGCTGAGATCAGATATCATATTTTAGATTGCACCCAGCCAAGAAGGCTCTGGACCCTCCCCCACAGCATTCTCAGTGATTTGTGAGGACTGACTACATTGCTCACATGAAATGGAGTCAGAGGATAGAGGAGAGAATCTGTAGCTACACACACTGCACAACTTGTGTTTTACCATGATTGGAGTAACAATACAGACAAATACATACACACAGACAAGTGTAAAACAAGCCTGCCCTTATATGTGAGGGGGAGACAGAGAGAAGGCACCAGCACACCAAGCTACCTAGCCCCACCGAGGCTGTTAGCTAATGTTTACTCAGTGAAACACTGTAAATAAATATATATTCCCCCTGGGACATAGACTGTGCACAATAGTGGCTCTCCCCCTGAGATACACCCTGTACCAAGTGTCCAGCGTGTTCCTGCTGGTCTGGAGGAGCTGTGCGCGCCTGCTGCTGCTGTGCAGAGAAAGGCACCAAAATGCCGCTGCGCCAGCTCTGAGGAAGCTCCGCCCCCCCCCCTCCCCCAGCAATGGCACCACAGCTTCAGAAATATTTATACTGGCAATGTCTTCCAAAAGCGTAAAAATAGGATTTTAATTACCTACCAGTAAATCCTTTACTCGTAGTCCGTAGAGGATACTGGAATTCCATTTAGTACCATGGGGTATAGACGGGTCCACTAGGAGCCATGGGCACTTTAAGAATTTGATATAGTGTGGGCAGGCTCCTCCCTCTATGCCCCTCCAACCAGACTCAGTCTAGGAAACTGTGCCTGAGGAGACTGACATACTTTGAGAGAAGGATAGATAAAGGTAGTGGTAACATTACGAACCAGCACACACAAAACAGAGGAAAGCTATGCTAACCCAACTTTAAACAAGAACAGCAACAGCTGTTCCTATGAGAAAAAGATTTACCAGTAGGTAATTAAAATCATATTTTTTCTCTTACGTCCTAGAGGATACTAGGGTTCCATTTAGTACCATGGGTATGTACCAAAGCTCCCAAGCCGGGTGGGAGAGTGCTGAGGTTCCTGCAGAACTGATTGGCCACTGAGGACCTTCAGTTTGGTCAAAGTATCAAACTTGTAGAACTTGGCAAACGTGTTTGAACCAGACCAAGGAGCTGCTCGGTAGAGCAGAAAAGCCGAGACACCCCGGGCAGCTGCTCAGGAAGAACCCACAGACCTAGTAGAGTGGGCCTGTATAGATTTTGGAACTGGCAAACCTGCCGTGGAATAAGCATGCTGGATAGTGAGCCTGATCCAGCGTGCAATTGTCTGCTTTGAAGCAGGACACCCAATTTTATTGGGATCATATAGAACGAACAGTAAGTCGGATTTCCTGTGACGAGCTGTCCTTTTTACGTATACCTTCAAAGCCCTCAAAACATCCAAAGACTTTGAAGTTGCGGAAGTGTCGGTGATAACCGGAACCACAATAGGTTGGTTGATGTGAAACACAGACACCACTTTCGGAAGAAATTGCTGACGAGTTCTGAGTTCAGCTCTGTCTTCATGGAAAATTAAATAGGGGCTCTTGTGAGACAAAGCCCCCAGCTCCGACACACGTCTTGCTGAAGCCAAGGCCAACAGTGTGACGGTCTTCCACATAAGGTATTTTACGTCCACTTCCTGTAACGGTGCAAACCAGTACGTTTGGAGGAACTGCAGGACCAAATTGAGATCACAAGGGTGCCACGGGAGGCACAAAGAGAGGTTGGATGCGCGGAACACCTTTCAAAAATGTCTGGACCTCAGGAAGAAAAAGGCAATTCTTTTTTAAAGAAAATGGACAAGGACAAAATCTGGACCTTTATGGAGCCCAGACGTAGGCCAACAGCCACGCCTGACTGCAGAAAAAGCAGGAAACGTCCCAGGTGAAATTCCACCGCAGAATAAGTACTGCTCTCACACCAAGAGACGTATTTCTTCCAAATACGGTGGCAATGTTTAGACGTTACCCCCTTTCTGGCTTGGATCATTGTAGGGATAACTTTGTTAGGGATCCCTCTTCTGGTTAGAATCAGCCGTTCAACTTCCATGCCGTCAAACGTAGCCACGGTAAGTCCTGAAAGACGAACGGGCACTGTTGCAGAAGATCCACGGATCTTCGAGGAGCATCTCCAGAAGGTCCGCGTACCAGGCCCTTCTTGGCCAGCCTGGAGCAATGAGTATTGCTTGAACCTTTTCCTTTTTTATTCTATTGAGAATTCTTGGGATCAGAGGAAGTGGAGGAAACATGTACACCATCTGTTAGACCCATAGAGTCGACAGAGCGTCTACCGCCACTGGCTGTGGATCTCTCGACCTGGAACAATACCGCTTGAGCTTCTTGTTGAGACGAGAGGCCATCATGTCGATTTGTGGATATCCCCACGACGTGTAAAGCATGTAAACACTTCCGGGTGAAGGTCCCACTAACCCGGGTGCAGGTCGTGTCCGTTGAGGAAGTATGCTTCCCAGGTGTCTACTCCCGGAATGAAGACCGCTGACAACACCACAGCGTTTTTCTCTGCCCAGAGGAGAATGCTCGACACCTCTGACATCGCTGCTCTACTTTTCGTCCGCCCTGCCGGTTTATGTACGTCACTGCCGTCACATTGTCCGACTGGACCTGAATGGCCCGATCGTGAAGACGATATGAGGCCTGCAGAAGGGCATTGTATATGGCCCTGAGTTCCAGAATGTTGATTGGAAGGACGACTTCCTGACTTGACCATCTTCTTGAAACTGAAACCCCTGGGAGACTGCTCCCCAACCTCTGAGGCTTGCGTCCGTGGTTAACAGGATCCAGTCCTGAATTTCAAACCTCCGACCCTCGACGAGGTGAGAAATCTGTAACCACCACAGAAGGAAGATCCTGGCTTTTGGCGACAGATGGATCCTCTGGTGCATGTGAAGATGCGATCCGAACCATTTTGTACAACAGATCGATCTGGAAGGGTCTTGCGTGAAACCTTCTGTATTGAAGCGCCTTGTAAGAGGCCACCATTTTCCCCAGAAGGCAAATGTATAGATGCACCGATATCCGGGTTGGCTTCAGGACATCCCAAACTATCGACTGGATTACCAATGCCTTTTCCAACAGAAGGAACACTTTCTGCGACTCCGTGTCCAGTATCATCCCCAGGAATGGGAGCCTCCATGTTGGCTCTAGGTGAAATTTCGGAAGGTTCAGAATCCACGCGTGATTCTGGAGAAGTTTGGTTGAGAGACCAATGCTGTCCAGCAACCTCTCCCTGGACGGCGCCTTTATCAGAAAATCATCCAGGTCCACGGAATTATGTTCACTCCCTACTTGCGGAGTATAAACATCATCTCTGCCATCACTTTGGTGAACACCCTCGGTGCCATGGAGAGACCATATGGCAGGGCGTGGAACTGGTACTAAAAGTCCTGCAGTGCAAACCGTAGATACGCCTGATGAGCCAGCCAGATCAGAATGTGAAGGTACGCAACCTTGAAATCCAGATACACTAGAAACTCCCCTTCCTCCAGACCTGAGATCACCGCTCCCAGAGACTCCATCTTGAATTTGAACACTCTTAAGAACAGGTTCAAGGACTTGAGGTTCAGAATTGGTCGTACCGAACAGTCCGGTATCAGTACTACAAACAAATTGGAATAGTACCCCTTGTTGTGCAGATGAGGTGGAACTGGAACAATGACTTGAGTCTGTACCAGTTTTTGAATGGCATGCTGTCAAGTTATACTTGCCTCTTGTGAAGCTGGTAAGCCTGATTTGAAGAATCTGTGAGGTGGGAGGATCTTGGAACTCCAGTCTGTAGCCCTGGGAAATAAGATCCCAGCACGAACTTGACCAGATGTGACTTAAAAATTTTAGTTGAGCTCCCACCTGACAGTCCTCCAGGCATCGCGGTCCACCGTCATGCTGAAGGCTTGGAGGAAGCAGAGCCTGAGCTCTGTTCCTGAGCATCTGCAGTTGCTGGCTTGCGTGGTTTACCTCTTGCACCTCTGGAGGCTGTAGAAGCACCTCTGGATTTTCCCTTAAAATTGGCTGTCCGAAAGGACTGTAAATTTGAAACTGAATAAGCTTTCCTGGCTGGGGGAGCTGTGGAAGGAAGATACGTATACTTACCCGCAGTAGCTTTGGAGATCCATTTGTCTAGTTTGTCTCCAAACAAGGCCTCTCCTGTGAATGGTAGGCCTTCTTCGCCTTTCCTGGAGTCCGCATCAGTAGTCCACTGGCGTAGCCACAAGCCCCTGTGTGCTGACACTACCATAGCGGTGGTGCGTGCATTAAGCAAACCAATCTCTTTTATGGTTTCCACCATAAAGTTTGCAAAGTCCTGTATATGCTGCAGGAGTAAAACAACATCTCCCTAGACAAGGAATCTAACCCCTCAATTAGGTTACCTGACCATTTAGCAATGGCTTTTGTGATCCACGCACATGCAATAGTGAGTCTCTGGGCTACCCCAGCAACTGTGAACAATTTGAGTGTAGTCTCAATTTTGCGATCAGCCGTATCATTTAGGGAGGCTGAACCAGGGACAGGCAATACAATTTTTCGTGACAGCCTAGAGACTGATGCGACCAATATCGGTGGATTTTCCCATTTTTTCCTATCCTCCAGAGGAAAAGGAAAAGATGAGAGCAACCTTTTAGGGATTTGAAGTTTCTTATCAGGATTAACCAACGGTTCTTCAAACAGGGTATTCAATTCCTTTGACGCAGGAAAAGTGACTGAGGACTTCTTTTTTACATTAAAATAAGATTCCTCACACTCCTCTGTCACCTTATCAGGAATTTGCAGAACATCTCTGATAGCCTCTATAAGAGCCTCTATTCCCTGTGACAGAGTAGCACCCCCCCCCCCTCCAAATCCACCTCACCCTCCTCCATGTTTGACCAGTCAGCGTCAGACTGCAGGATATGGGCCAGAGGTCGTTTTTGCGGACAAATGGGAGGGAATTGAGACGCTGGTTTGGGGGCGCAGTCTCTATTCATAAACTCATCCAGAGTCTGTCTTAAGTACTGCATAATTTTATCATTGCGGGATAGCTTTGTAGAAATATTTGAGATCAATCCCTTAATGGAATTAACCAACTCTGGAGAGAATTTTTTGTAGGTAAATGGATCCCCCCTCGGTCTGTGCTGTCCTGTCACACCATTTCCCTTGTTCTCAACAACACAGTTCAGTAAGCAGTTGCAACTACAGTGTGTTGAAACTGTGCCAACTCCTATAAACACTTTACACTAAAGAGAAGCTGATAAGCTTAAAATAAGATTTTACTTACCGGTAAATCTATTTCTCGTAGTCCGTAGTGGATGCTAGGGACTCCGTAAGGACCATGGGGAATAGACGGGCTCCGCAGGAGACAGGGCACTTTAAGAAAGAATTAGGACTACTGGTGTGCACTGGCTCCTCCCTCTATGTCCCTCCTCCAGACCTCAGTTAAGGAAACTGTGCCCGGAAGAGCTGACAGTACAAGGAAAGGATTTTGAAATCCAGGGTAAGACTCATACCAGCCACACCAATCACACCGTATAACTCGTGATAAACTTACCCAGTTAACAGTATGAACAACAACAGAGCATCAGACAAACCTGATGCAACCATAACATAACCCTTATTTAAGCAATAACTATATACAAGTATTGCAGAAGAAGTCCGCACTTGGGACGGGCGCCCAGCATCCACTACGGACTACGAGAAATAGATTTACCGGTAAGTAAAATCTTATTTTCTCCAACGTCCTAGAGTATGCTGGGGACTCCGTAAGGACCATGGGGATTATACCAAAGCACCCAAACGGGCGGGAGAGTGCGGATGACTCTGCAGCACCGAATGAGCAAACTCAAGGTCCTCCTCAGCCAGGGTATCAAACTTGTAGAACTTTGCAAAGGTGTTTGAACCCGACCAAGTAGCTGCTCGGCAAAGCTGTAATGCCGAGACCCCTCGGGCAGCCGCCCAAGAAGAGCCCACCTTCCTTGTGGAATGGGCTTTTACTGATTTTGGATGCGGCAATCCAGCCACAGAATGAGCCTGCTGAATCGTGTTACAGATCCAGCGAGCAATAGTTTGCTTTGAAGCAGGAGCACCCAGCTTGTTGGATGCATACAGGGTAAACAGCGAGTCAGTTTTCCTGACTCCAGCCGTTCTGGCTACATAAATCTTCAAAGCCATGACTACATCTAGTAACTTGGAATCCTCCAAGTCACGAATAGCCGCAGGTACCACAATAGGTTGGTTCAAATGAAAGGATGACACCACCTTCGGCAGAAATTGCGGACGAGTCCGTAACTCTGCCCTGTCCATATGGAAAACCAGATAGGGGCTTTTACATGACAAAGCCGCCAATTCAGACACACGCCTAGCCGAAGCTAAGGCCAAAAGCATGACCACTTTCCACGTGAGATATTTTAAGTCCACGGTCTTAAGTGGCTCAAACCAGTGGCACAAAAGGGGGCTGAATATGCAGCACTCCCTTTACAAACGTCTGAACTTCATGAAGAGAAGCCAGTTCCTTTTGAAAGAAAATGGATAGGGCCGAAATCTGGACCTTAATGGACCCTAATTTTAAGCCCATAGTCACTCCCGCCTGTAGGAAGTGAAGGAAACGGCCCAGTTGGAATTCCTCTGGAGGGGCCTTCCTGGCCTCACACCAAGCAACATATTTTCGCCATATACGCTGATAATGTTTTGCTGTCATGTCCTTCCTAGCCTTTATCAGCGTAGGAATAACCTCATCCGGAATGCCTTTTTCCGCTAGGATCCGGCGTTCAACCGCCATGCCGTCAAACGCAGCCGCGGTTAGTCTTGGAACAGACAGGGCCCTTGTTGCAACAGATCCTGTCTGAGAGGCAGAGGCCATGGGTCCTCTGTGAGCATTTCTAGCAGTTCCGGATACCAAGTCCTTCTTGACCAATCCGGAACAATGAGTATTGTTCTCACTCCTCTTTTTCTTACGATTCTCAGCACCTTGTGTATGAGAGGAAGAGGAGGAAACACATAAACCGACTGGAACACCCACGGTGTCACTAGTGCGTCCACAGCTATCGCCTGAGGGTCTCTTGACCTGGCGCAATACCTTCGTAGCTTTCTGTTGAGGCGGGATGCCATCATGTCCACCTGTGGCAGTTCCCATCGATTTGTAATCTGTGTGAAGACTTCTTGATGAAGTCCCCACTCTCCCGGGTGGAGGTCGTGCCTGCTGAGGAAGTCTGCTTCCCAGTTGTCCACTCCCGGAATGAACACTGCTGACAGTGCTTGCACGTGATTCTCCGCCCAGCGAAGAATTCTGGTGGCTTCTGCCATTGCCACCCTGCTTCTTGTGCCGCCCTGGCGGTTTACATGAGCCACTGCGGTGATGTTGTCTGACTGAATCAGCACCGGTTGGTTGCGAAGCAGAGGCTCCGCTTGACTCAGGGCGTTGTATATGGCCCTTAGTTCCAGGATATTGATGTGCAGACAAGTCTCTTGACTTGACCACAGCCCCTGGAAGTTTCTTCCCTGAGTGACTGCCCCCCACCGTCGGAGGCTTGCATCCGTGGTCACCAGGACCCAGTCCTGTATGCCGAACCTGCGGCCCTCGAGAAGGTGAGCACTCTGCAGCCACCACAGAAGAGACACCCTGGCCCTGGGGGATAGGGTGATAAGCCGATGCATCTGAAGATGCGATCCGGACCACTTGTCCAACAGATCCCACTGAAAGGTCCTCGCATGGAACCTGCCGAAGGGAATGGCTTCGTATGATGCCACCATCTTTCCCAGGACTCGCGTGCATAGATGCACCGACACCTGTTTTGGTTTTAAGAGGTCTCTGACCAGAGTCACGAGCTCCTGGGCATTCTCCTCCGGGAGAAACACCTTCTTCTGGTCTGTGTCCAGAATCATGCCCAGGAAGGGCAGTCTCGTCGTAGGAATCAGCTGCGACTTTGGAATATTCAGAATCCAGCCGTGCTGTTGTAACACCTCCCGAGAGTGTGCTACGCTGATCAGCAACTGCTCTCTGGACCTCGCCTTTATGAGGAGATCGTCCAAGTATGGGATAATTGTAACTCCTTGCTTTCGCAGAAGCACCATCATTTCTGCCATTACCTTGGTAAATATTCTCGGACAGACCAAACGGCAACGTCTGGAATTGGTAATGACAGTCCTGTACCACAAATCTGAGGTACTCCTGATGAGGTGGATAAATGAGGAC
Organism: Pseudophryne corroboree; assembly: GCF_028390025.1. Classification (NCBI taxonomy): domain Eukaryota; kingdom Metazoa; phylum Chordata; class Amphibia; order Anura; family Myobatrachidae; genus Pseudophryne; species Pseudophryne corroboree. Next base: position 906,619,930 of record NC_086444.1, on the reverse strand, counting down.
ATGCAGGTAAGCATCCTTTATGTCCCGAGACACCATAAAATCCCCGTCTTCCAGGCTTGCAATGACCGCCCTGAGCTATTCCATCTTGAACTTGAACCTTTTCAGGTAAATGTTCAGGGATTTTAAATTCAATATGGGTCTGACCGAACCGTCCGGTTTCGGAACCACAAACATTGTGGAATAGTAACCCCCTCCCTGTTGAGGGAGGGGAACCTTTACCACCACCTGCTGGAGATATAATTTGTGAATTGCCGCTAACACTATTTCCCTTTCTATGGGGGAAGCTGGCAGGGTCGATTTGAGGTAACGGTGAGGGGGCATCACTTCGAATTCCAGCTTGTATCCCTGAGACACAATCTGTATAGCCCAGGGATCCACCCGTGAGCGAACCCACTGGTGGCTGAAATTTCGGAGACGCGCCCCCACCGCTCCTGGCTCCACATGTGGAGCCCCAGCGTCATGCGGTGGATTTAGTGGAAGCCGGGGAGGACTTCTGTTCCTGGGAACTAGCTGTATTGTGCAGCTTCTTTCCTCTACCCCTGCCTCTGGCAAGAAAGGACGCACCTCTGACTTTCTTGCCTCTTTGTGATCGAAAGGACTGCATTTGGTAATACAGTGCTTTCTTAGGTTGTGAGGGAATATATGGCAAAAAATTTGACTTCCCAGCCGTAGCTGTGGAAACTAGGTCCGAGAGACCGTCCCCAAACAATTCCTCACCCTTATAAGGTAAAATCTCCATGTGCTTTTTTGAGTCGGCATCACCTGCCCATTGCAGAGTCCACAGGACCCTTCTGGCAGAAATTGACATTGCATTTATTCTAGAGCCCAGTAGGCAAATGTCTCTCTGGGCATCCCTCATGTATAGGACAGCGTCTTTTATATGCCCCAGGGTCAGCAATATAGTATCCTTGTCCAAGGTATCAAGCTCCTCAGACAGAGTATCTGTCCATGCTGCTACAGCACTACACTACCAGGCAGACGCAGGGTACCTGAATGTGTATAAACGGACTTCAGGATACCTTCCTGCTTTCTATCCGCAGGATCTTTTAGGGCGGCCGTATCCTGTGACGGCAGGGCTACCTTCTTAGATAAGCGTGTCAAAGCTTTGTCTACCCTAGGGGAGGATTCCCAGCGTAACCTGTCCGTTGGCTGGAAAGGATACGCCATAAGTAACAGTTTGGAAATCTGCATTTTCCTATCAGGAGAATCCCAAGCTTTTTCACATAACTCATTTAACTCATGTGAAGAGGGAAAAGTCACTTCTTGCCTTTTCTCCCCAAACATATAAACCCTCTTGGCAGGGACAGGGTTTTCCTCTGAGATGTGCAATACATCCTTCATTGCTATAATCATGTAGCGGATGGCTTTAGCCATTTTAGGCTGCAACTTTGCATCATCGCCATCGACACTGGAGTCAGAATCCGTGTCGATATCCGTGTCAACAATTTGGGATAGTGGGCGCTTCTGAGACCCTGTCGGCCTCTGCGCTGTAGGATCAGGCATGGGTTGGGACCCTGACTGTCACAAGGCATCAGCTTTATCCAACCTTTTATGCAAGGAGTTTACATTATCATTTAACACCTTCCACATATCCATCCAATCAGGTGTCGGCGCCGTCGGCGGAGACACCACATTCATCTGCACCTGCTCTGCTTCCACATAGCCTTCCTCGTCAAACATGTCGACACAAGCGTACCGACACACCACACACACAGGGGATGCTCTATTTGAGGACAGAACCCCCACAAGGCCTTTTGGAGAGACAGAAAGAGAGTATGCCAGCACACACCCCAGCGCTATATGACCCAGGAATTACACAGTAACTTAGTGTTTACCCAGTAGCTGCTGTATATACCGATATTGCGCTAGATTTATGTGCCCCCCCCCCTCTCTTTTTACCCTCTTTCTACCGTGAATCTGCAGAGGAGAGCCTGGGGAGCTTCCTCTCAGCGGAGCTGTGGAGATAAAATGGCGCTGGTGAGTGCTGAGGAAGAAGCCCCGCCCCCTCAGCGGCAGGCTTCTGTCCCGCGATTTTGTGTAAAATAATGGCGGGGGCTCATGCATATATACAGTGCCCAACTGTATATATGCCCTTTTATGCCAAGAGGTACTTAATTGCTGCCAAGGGCGCCCCCCCTGCGCCCTGCACCCTACAGTGACCGGAGTGTGTGGGTTTGATGTGGAAGCAATGGCGCACAGCTGCAGTGCTGTGCGCTACCTCATATGAAGACTGGAGTCTTCTGCCGCCGCTTTTGACGTCTTCTTGCTTCACACGCCGGCTTCTGGCTCTGCGAGGGGGGCGGCGGCGCGGCTCCGGGATCGGACGACCAAGGGTGCGTTCCTGTGTTCGATCCCTCTGGAGCTAATGGTGTCCAGTAGCCTAAGAAGCATGACCTATCCGCAGTTAGTAGGTCTTCTTCTCTCTGAAAATAAAAAATCCTAACAAAATACTTTCTTATTAGCAAGCTCAGGAGAGCTCACTAAAGTGCACCCAGCTCGGCCGGGCACAGATTCTAACTGAGGTCTGGAGGAGGGGCATAGAGGGAGGAGCCAGTGCACACCAGTAGTCCTAATTCTTTCTTAAAGTGCACTGTCTCCTGCGGAGCCCGTCTATTCCCCATGGTCCTTACGTAGTCCCCAGCATCCACTAGGACATTAGAGAAATACTGTTTGTCAACCACAGGGAAAAAGAGAATCAATAAACACAAATACATTGTATATTATGGCATTATCAATTGTGGGATATGAATAAATCATCACATTTAATAATGCCAAGTTATGAAAGGCTAAAAGTAGATTCTAGTATAGAAGGAAATAATTGTATTGTTATAGAAAGCTGCACTGTGTGTGCTTATGTTTATAGATTCTGTAAGAAAATGTTATGTATACAGTTTATCAAGCAGATATTTTAATGTATGCATTTATTGTTTTACAAAGTGCAGCAAAGAGAATCACTGCAATAAACAAGTACATATAAAAACCAGGTACGGTATAACATGATGGACAAAGGAGGAGGTCTCTGACCTGAAAAACTTACACCATAAGGATAAGTCAAGTCACACACAGAAAGTAATAGGTACAGTAAAGGCAACTATAGGGGTGCAACTAGTGGGAAGTCAGCTTAAAGCACCCATCAAATCCTGTGGTATGGTGAGGATGGGAGACTGTATTAATAGACCTGATTGCACTTTTGTGCAAAGAAAATACCTGGTATTGAGTGAAGTGCTAAAAAGTGTGTGCACTGTAACTAACAAAGAAAACTATTTCTAGGAATAACAATGCTGAGCAGCGAAATGAAACATTATGATACCAGGACAGTATCATATAATACCATACTTCAACTTATATAGTACAGGTTGAGTATCCCATATCCAAATATTCCGAAATACGGAATATTCCGAAATACGGACTTTTTTGAGTGAGATAGTGAAACCTTTGTTTTCTGATGGCTCAATGTACACAAACTTTGTTTAATACACAAAGTTATTAAAAATATTGTATTAAATGACCTTCAGGCTGTGTGTATAAGGTGTATATGAAACATAAACGCATTCTGTGCTTAGATTTAGGTCCCATCACCATGATATCTCATTATGGTATGCAATTATTCCAAAATACGGAAAAATCCCATATCCAAAATACCTCTGGTCCCAAGCATTTTGGATAAGGGAGACTCAACCTGTATAAACACCTGGTAAAATGACTAGAAAACATCCTGTAAATACCTGATAGTTGTCATTCACAAAAATGTACACAGGGGACAGCACAAGCTGGAGCGATGTCTCTCTGTAGGTTTTCTTCATCTCAAAGCAGAGTCTCTCTAGAAACACAGTTGGGCATTCTGGTCCATCATTGCCACAGTGCTGTCAATACAAGTGATACATATAATATTAGTTAAATAAATGGTAAGCACTGATAATCTATAGATAAAGCAAACGTTAAACTGACATTTAAAGTAGTAAATACTGTTACAATTAAATAATTGCGTGGACACATTCCCATACAACAGCGTGGTCATAAGTAAAGAAACAGAAAGCGCAACACCAACACTGCTAATATACAGGGGCGCAGCCATATTGTGGGCTGAACCAATATTCTTGACAATGCAACTTAATATTTGGTAAAACAACCAGTCATGAAGTCTACAATATTTTACATGCCTTGTACAAGAGTTCAATGAAAATGCACAAGTAAACCAGCTATGAGGGTACTGAATATAGATCCATAGAAGTGTGGGTATTTTGAAAACAATTAAGACAAGCAAGACATAACACAATATGAAGAGTACAGTTGTACATCTCATTAACAATTGTCAATAAGAAATGTAAAAGCATTTCCATTAGCAGAGGTCCCACTCAGAAAGGTAACTGATAAAATTTCCTACAGTGCATCTTTTCTTTCCCTCAGCTAACGCTAATAAGGAAGAGGTTACTACAGACTTACTACTGGTAGTTTGGCATGGACTTTGTACACGTTAATCAATACAGTAATATCCCATGGCCTCAGTGTGAGTGGATGGATGGATTTAGCTGCCTGATCACGGTCCCTCTTGTCGTTCTCCATCCCTACTGAAGTCCAGCCAGAGCTGGAGGATGTGGACATTGACAACACAGGGCTGGCGATGACTTCTTCAAAGTCAGTGTACATGTCATCTTCTCCAAAGTAGTTTTCCTAACAAAGTTCAGAAAGAAAGAGTATAAAAGAACACACAAATAATTGAGGAAACAATGTTCATCGTTAAAAGTTAAGATGCAAGATAACCAATGAAACATGCCCAATTTTCTGTTACACGTGGGGAAAAAAAAGAGAATAGTCCAAGCAAAGGAATACATTATAAACACCAAATGATGGCTATCACCGAGCCTCTTTTTTCTGCCTGAAACAAAGGACTTCCACCAGATATATTTTTGTAGCTCTTGGGAGGGGGGAAGGTGGTGAGTGTAATAGGGTGTAAGAATCAGAAAGTGAGAGATTTTGTGAGAGTTCTCCTGTTTTTTTAAAGTGGCAATCATTTACATGGCAAAATCAGGTTGACTTTTCCACGTAAACGATTGCCACAAAAAAACAACAACCCAAAAAACAGTAGAACTCTCAAAATCTCTCACTTTCTGATTCTCACACCCTATTAGAAGCCCCCTCCTAATTTGTGCCTGTGGGGCGCACTCCAACCAGTATTCAAAGCAAGTGTCACAATAATTACTAATGATTTGTGCTGCAAGCGTAAGACTATAGAATATATCCTCCACAGATATCCGCTGAAAATTTAGGTTAACAGAAAATAAATATTTCAATTTAAAGAGATAATAGTTCTTTATCGGGTAAAAATGGATAATAGAAACTTTCATTAAAATTTAAATTTTAACAGTTTAATTTCCTGTTTTCAGTATTGATTTGTTTAACCACCTAACTGACAATTTTTCCCTTCAACAGTTGATATATTTAAATATTATATTATGCACATCCGCAGAACGGATCTCCTTGTCAAAAACTGGGGGACACAGTGGGGCGGCGTGGTCGCATGTGATCTGACCATGCCAGTTAAGTGGTTAAATAGCAATTACTTTGCTCACCAATGTAATTCTTTATTATTCAAACACAATTCCTGCATTTTGTTATTATATATAGCACACATTATGCAGTACTTTACAGGACGATTTAGGCATTCACATCAATCACTGCCCCAGTTGAGCTTACAATGCATATTCCCTACCACATGACACACAGACTCCACCATGTTTTTTAATTATGTGGGAAATCAGAATACCCAGACACAGGGAGTACTTTGGATAAAAAAGAGCATTCAAACCCAATACACATAGGGCCCTGTTTGAAATGGAAGCCATTACCTCAGTGCTGTGCAGTGCTAATCACTGCGACATAGTGCTTCTCACACTGGGGTATATTTACTAAGCTCCCGATTTTGACCGAGATGCCGTTTTTTCTTCAAAGTGTCATCTCGGTTAATCTCGGTCATTTACTAAACACTAATCACGGCAGTGATGAGGGCATTCGTAATTTTTTGCAAGTTCAGGTAAAAAATTACGAATGAATACACCATCGGTCAAAACGCGGCTGTTTAAGTATGAATCTCGGTCATTTACTAAGAAGTGCAAAGCCAAAAAAGAACAAACACTGCCGTGAAAAATTACAACTCGTAAAAAAGTGCTTAAAAAAAACAGACCTTTTTTTTTTATTCGTGATTGGATAGGCATGCACGGATCCATGAGATCCGTGCATGTATATCAGTGGGAAGGGGTGGGAAAGTGCTTATTTTTTCAAAAAAAATTGCGTGGGGTCCCCCCTCCTAAGCATAACCAGCCTCGGGCTCTTTGAGCCGATCCTGGTTGCAGAAATATGGGGGGAAAAATGACAGGGGTTCCCCCATATTTAAGCAACCAGCATCGGGCTCTGCGCCTGGTCCCAAAAATACGGGGGACAAAAAGAGTAGGGGTCCCCCGTATTTTTAAAACCAGCACCGGGCTCCACTAGCTGGACAGATAATGCCACAGCCGGGGGTCACTTTTATACAGCGCCCTGCGGCCGTGGCATCAAAAATCCAACTAGTCACCCCTGGCCGGGGTACCCTGGGGGAGTGGGAACCCCTTCAATCAAGGGGTCCCCCCCCCCCAGCCACCCAAGGGCCAGGGGTGAAGCCCGAGGCTGTCCCCCCCCATCCAATGGGCTGCGGATGGGAGGGCTGATAGCCTTTGTTGTAAAATAAAAGATATTGTTTTTAGTAGCAGTACTACAAGTCCCAGCAAGCCTCCCCCGCATGCTGGTACTTGGAGAACCACAAGTACCAGCATGCGGCGGAAAAACGGGCCCGCTGGTACCTGTAGTACTACCACTAAAAAAATACCCAAAAAAAGACAAGACACACACAACGTGAAAGTATAATTTTATTACATACATACACACATACATACATACTTACCTATGGCCCCACGCAGGTCGGTCCTCTTGTCCAGTAGAATCCAAGGGGTACCTGTTGAATAAATTATACTCACGAGATCCAGGGGTCCAGGCTCCTCGGCAAATCCAGGGTTAATCCACGTACTTGTTAAAAATAAAAAAACGGTATTCCGACCACGAACTGAAAGGGAACCCATGTTTGCACATGGGTCACCTTCCCACGAATGCCAGAAACCCACTTTGACTTCTGTCTAAGTGGGTTTCTTCAGCCAATCAGGGAGTGCCACGTTGTAGCACTCTCCTGATCAGCTGTGTGCTCCTGTCCTCACTGACAGGCAGCACACGGCAGTGTTACAATGTAGCGCCTATGCGCTACATTGTAACCAATGCTGGGAACTTTCTGCTCAGCGGTGACGTCACTTTAGGTCAACCGCAGGGCAGAAAGTTCCCAGCATTGGTTACAATGTAGCGCATAGGCGCTACATTGTGACACTGCCGTGTGCTGCCTGTCAGTGAGGACAAGAGCACACAGCTGATCAGGAGAGTGCTACAACGTGGCACTCCCTGATTGGCTGAAGAAACCCACTTAGACAGAAGTCAAAGTGGGTTTCTGGCATTCGTGGGAAGGTGACCCATGTGCAAACATGGGTCCCCTTTCAGTTCGTGGTCGGAATACCGTTTTTTTTATTTTTAACAAGTACGTGGATTATCCCTGGATTTGCCGAGGAGCCTGGACCACTGGATCTGGTGAGTAGAATTTCTTCAACAGGTAGCCCTTGGATTCTACTGGAGAAGAGGACCGACCTGCGTGAGAACATAAGGTAAGTATGTATGTATGTGTGTATGTATGTAATAAAATTATACTTTCACGGTGTGTGTGTCTTGTCTTTTTTTGGGTATTTTTTTAGTGGTAGTACTACAGGTACCAGCGGGCCCGTTTTTCCGCCGCATGCTGGTACTTGTGGTTCTCCAAGTACCAGCATGCGGGGGAGGCTTGCTGGGACTTGTAGTACTGCTACTAAAAACAATATCTTTTCATTATCACAAATGGCTATCAGCCTCCCCATCCGCAGCCCATTGGATGGGGGGGGACAGCCTCGGGCTTCACCCCTGGCCCTTGGGTGGCTGGGGGGGGGGGGACCCCTTGATTGAAGGGGTCCCCACTCCCCCAGGGTACCCCGGCCAGGGGTGACTAGTTGGATTTTTGATGCCACGGCCGCAGGGCACTGTATAAAAGTGACCCCCGGCTGTGGCATTATCTGTCCAGCTAGTGGAGCCCGGTGCTGGTTTTAAAAATACGGGGGACCCCTACTCTTTTTGTCCCCCGTATTTTTGGAACCAGGACCAGGCGCAGAGCCCGATGCTGGTTGCTTAAATATGGGGGAACCCCTGTCAATTTTGTCCCCATATTTCTGCAACCAGGATCGGCTCAAAGAGCCCGAGGCTGGTTATGCTTAGGAGGGGGGACCCCACGCATTTTTTTTGGGGGTTTTTACATTGTTTAATTTAAAAAAAAAAAAAATAAGAACCCCAGCACGGATCACACAGATCCGGCCGAGATTGATTGTAAAAAAAAACGGCAGTGTTTTGCTAATCACTGCCGTAAAAATAGGTAAAAAAAAACGAATGACATCGACATCGGAAGAAAAGAAAAACCCGAATACGACAGCTTAGTAAATCCATCGTAATCAATTCAAAAAGTTGCAGTTTTACACTGTCGATGTCATTCGTGATTGAACTTTGACCTATTTTCGGGAATTACGAATCTTAGTAAATGTACCCCACTGTATGATGAATATTGAAAGATTCAAATACTTGACTGTACACACACAATTCAAGAGTTACATAAATATACGTATGGGTCCTCTTATCTGGACACCCTTTATCTAGAAAGTTCCAAAGAATGGAAAAGAAAATGAACAAATTCTGCTTATGCCTATCTGTAACTATATTATCTCAATAGACATGATCTTCTTTCTGTAATCAATGTGTGGGGAACTCTAAACTTTTCCAATGTGTGCAGCTTTTCAGGTAGCTGCACATGTACAATAAAACTCGCCCCTAATTCACACAAGTTTAAATTAAAGGGGCATATTCAATTAGCCATGGGACTTCCTGTGGGCTTTTAGCATGCGGGTTAAGTGCCTAGATGTATTAAATTACTACCCGTAGTAAACTGGGTGCAATGTGGATTTCTGCTTGAACCTCAGGGGGGTGCAAACAGAAATCCGTGGGCCTACTGCCTGTGGTAACCACACAGCTCCACACACTTGGGGGGTGATTCAGATCCGATTGCTGTTGTGTGTTTTCGCACAGTGGGCGATCAGGTACTAACTGTGCATGCGTATGCACCGCAATGCACATGCAAGTTGGACAGCGACAAAGGGCATCGCCCGTCAGTGACGGGATGGTGCGAAATATCCGATCACACAGGCGTTTGCTAGTTGATTGACGTTTGTGGGTGGTAACTGACTGTTTATTGGGAGTGTCCGGAAAAACACAGGCGTGCACAAGCGTTTTCAGGGACGGTGTCTGACGTCAGCTCTGGCCCCGACCAGCCTGTTGTGATCGACTGTAGGACTAAGTCCTGGGCTGTGCAGAGACTGCACAAAGTGGATTTTAGCAGCTTGGTGTACACATAGGATCGCACATTTGCACGGCGAGTTTACACTCTCCAATCTCCCCCCCCCCCCCCCCTGGAGGCGGCGACTATCTAAATGCAGGACAGCAAAGTTAACAACCCTGCGATCAGGTCTGAATCACCCCCTTAACCTAGAATGTATGCCTTAGTGCACATTAGACCGCGGGGCTTACTGCAGGATATATACTGTAATTGAATCGTTCTGGCCACTTAACCCGGAACTAAAAGCCTGGTGTTAAGGGGCCTACACACGTGCAACATTTCTTTCGATATGGACTATATAATCCATATCTGAAGAAAAATAGGATTTTGGTACTTACCAGGTAAATCCTTTTCTTTGAATCCATAGGGGGCACTGGAGTACTCTTGGGATATGGACGGTTTCCGCAGGAACAAGGCACTGAATAAATTAAATTTGGAACTACTCCTCCCCTCCATATCCCAGAGTACCTCAGTGTTTTTTACTGAGCCGAACAGGAGCTATAGAGAGGTTGACAATGGAGAATTACATATAACAAAACGGATAACAATAAAGTTGACACATAACGTTACTGACAACTAAACAGTTGACACCATAACCGATAGTACTTGATAATTTGAACCAGTCGGTGAGAGTGTGTTACCATAAGATTCCTTGAACTTATCACAAGCCAGGTAAAACTGCTCTGGGTGGGCGTCCAGTGCCCCCTATGGATTCAAAGAAAAGGATTTACCTGGTAAGTACCAAAATCCTATTTTCTTTTTCATCCACTATGGGTTACTGGAGTACTCTTGGGACGTACCAAAGCTTCCCCCGTGGGCGGGAGAGCTGTTTGGCACCTGTAACACTAGGCGGCCAAAGCTAGATGCTGATGCCGCAAAAGTATTAAACTTGTAAAAGCGCACAAACGTGTGCACTGAAGACCATGTAGCCGCACGGCAAAGCTGTGTCGTAGAAGCTCCACGACCAGCTGCCCATGACGTTCGCACAGAACGTGTGGAATGAGCTGTTACTGATGTAGGCGGCTGTAACCTAGCATGAAGGTAAGCCTGACGTATGGTCAGTTTTATCCATCTGGATAAGGTCTGCTTAGAAGCTGGCCAACCCATCTTGGCAGCATCGTAGAGAACAAACAACGTATCCGTCTTACGAACTGTAGACGTTCGGGATACATAAACGCGTAATGCGCGTACCACATCCAAGGTTCCAGAATCTCCTGTTAACACAGGAACTACTTTTGGTTGACTGATGTGAAAAGATGACACTACTTTTGGTAGGAAAGCGGGATTCGTCCGAAGTTCCGCTCTGTCATCATGAAACACCAAATACGGTGGCTTGCATGACAAGGCACCCGAAACTGAAACACGCCTTGCCGAAGCCAAGGCTAGGAGAAAATAAGATTTTACTTACCGGTAAATCTATTTCTCGTAGTCCGTAGTGGATGCTGGGGACTCCGTAAGGACCATGGGGAATAGACGGGCTCCGCAGGAGACATGGGCACTTTAAGAAAGAATTTAGATTCTGGTGTGCTCTGGCTCCTCCCTCTATGTTCCTCCTCCAGACCTCAGTTTGAATCTGTGCCCGGAAGAGCTGACAGTACAAGGAAAGGATTTTGGGAATCCAGGGTAAGACTCATACCAGCCACACCAATCACACCGTATAACTTGTGATAACTTTACCCAGTTAACAGTATGAACAATCACAGAGCATCAGATAAACCCTGATGCAACTATAACATAACCCTTATTTAAGCAATAACTATATACAAGCATTGCAGAAGAAGTCCGCACTTGGGACGGGTGCCCAGCATCCACTACGGACTACGAGAAATAGATTTACCGGTAAGTAAAATCTTATTTTCTCTAACGTCCTAGTGGATGCTGGGGACTCCGTAAGGACCATGGGGATTATACCAAAGCTCCCAAACGGGCGGGAGAGTGCGGATGACTCTGCAGCACCGAATGAGCAAACACAAGGTCCTCCTCAGCCAGGGTATCAAACTTGTAGAACTTTGCAAAGGTGTTTGAACCTGACCAAGTAGCCGCTCGGCAAAACTGTAATGCCGAGACCCCTCGGGCAGCCGCCCAAGAAGAGCCCACCTTCCTTGTGGAATGGGCCTTAACTGATTTAGGCAGCGGCAACCCAGCCGCAGAATGAGCCTGCTGAATCGTGTTACAGATCCAGCGAGCAATAGTTTGCTTTGAAGCAGGCGCCCCAAGCTTGTTGGAAGCATACAGGATAAACAAAGATTCTGTTTTCCTGACCTTAGCCGTTCTGGCTACATAAACCTTCAAAGCCCTGACCACATCCAGTGACTCTGAATCCTCCAAGTCAGTAGTAGCCACAGGCACCACAATAGGTTGGTTTATATGAAAGGATGAAACCACTTTCGGCAGAAATTGTGGGCGGGTCCGCAATTCTGCTCTATCCGCATGGAAAACCAGATAAGGGCTTTTATGTGACAAAGCCGCCAATTCTGACACACGCCTAGCCGAAGCCAAGGCTAATAGCATGACCACCTTCCACGTGAGATATTTTACTTCCACCGTTCTGAGTGGTTCAAACCAGTGTGATTTCAGGAAACTCAACACCACGTTAAGATCCCAAGGTGCCACTGGAGGCACAAAAGGGGGTTGAATATGCAGCACTCCCTTTACAAACGTCTGAACTTCAGGCAGAGAAGCCAACTCCTTTTGAAAGAAAATGGATAAGGCCGAAATCTGAACCTTAATGGAACCCAATTTAAGGCCCAAAGTCACTCCCAACTGTAGGAAGTGAAGGAAACGGCCCAGCTGGAATTCCTCCGTAGGGGCATTCCTGGCCTCACACCAAGCCACATATTTTCGCCATATACGGTGATAATGTTGAGCCGTCACATCCTTCCTAGCCTCTATCAGCGTAGGAATGACCTCATCCGGAATGCCTTTTTCTGCTAGGATCCGGCGTTCAACCACCATGCCGTCAAACGCAGCCACGGTAAGTCTTGGAACAGACAGGGCCCCTGTTGCACAAGTCCTGTCTTAGAGGCAGAGGCCACGGGTCCTCTGTGAGGATTTCTTGCAGATCTGGATACCAAGTCCTTCTTGGCCAATCCGGAACAATGAGTATTGTTCTCACTCCTCTTTTTCTTATGATTCTCAGCACCTTGGGTATGAGAGGAAGAGGAGGAAATACATAGACCGACTGGAACACCCACGGTGTCACTAGTGCGTCCACAGCTATCGCCTGAGGGTCTCTTGACCTGGCGCAATATCTCTGCAGCTTTTTGTTGAGGCGGGATGCCATCATGTCCACCTGTGGCAGTTCCCACCGACTTGCAATCTGCGTGAAGACTTCTTGATGAAGTCCCCACTCTCCCGGGTGGAGGTCGTGCCTGCTGAGGAAGTCTGCTTCCCAGTTGTCCACTCCCAGAATGAACACTGCTGACAGTGCGCTTACGTGATTCTCCACCCACCGAAGAATTCTGGTGGCTTCTACCATCGCCACCCTGCTCATTGTGCCGCCTTGGCGGTTTACATGAGCCACTGCGGTGATGTTGTCTGACTGAATCAGAACCGGTTGGTCGCGAAGCAGGGACTCCGCTTGACGTAGGGCGTTGTATATGGCCCTTAGTTCCAGGATGTTGATGTGAAGGCAAGTCTCTTGACTTGACCACAGCCCTTGGAAATTTCTTCCCTGTGTGACTGCCCCCCACCCTCGGAGGCTTGCATCCGTGGTCACCAGGACCCAGTCCTGAATGCCGAATCTGCGACCTTCGAGAAGGTGAGCACTCTGCAGCCACCACAGGAGAGACACCCTGGCCCTGGGGGATAGGGTGATTAACCGATGCATCTGAAGATGTGATCCGGACCACTTGTCCAGTAAGTCCCATTGGAAGGTCTTCGCATGGAACCTGCCAAAGGGAATGGCCTCGTATGATGCCACCATCCTTCCCAGTACTCGAGTGCAGTGATGCACTGACACCTGTTTTGGTTTTAATAGATTCCTGACCAGTGTTATGAGCTCCTGAGCTCTCTCTATCGGGAGATAAACCCTTTTCTGGTCTGTGTCTAGGATCATGCCTAGGAGAGGCAGATGAGCTGTAGGAACCAACTGCGACTTTGGAATATATAGAACCCAGCCGTGCTGCCGTTACACTTCCAGAGAAAGTGATACGCTGTTCAGCAACTGCTCTCTTGATCTCGCTTTTATGAGGAGATCGTCCAAGTACGGGATAATAGTGACACCTTCCTTCCGCAGGAGCACCATCATTTCCGCCATTACCTTGGTGAATATTCTCGGGACCGTGGAGAGACCAAACGGCAACGTCTGAAATTGGTAATGACAATCCCGTACCGCAATTCTGAGGTACGCCTGATGAGGTGGATAAATGGGGACATGAAGGTATGCATCCTTTATGTCCAGAGTCACCATAAAATCTCCCCCTTTCAGGCTTGCAATGACCGCTCTTAGCGATTCCATCTTGAACTTGAACCTTTTCAGGTATATGTTCAGGGATTTTAAATTCAATATGGGTCTGACCGAACCGTCCGGTTTCGGGACTACAACATGGTCGAATAATAACCCCCTCCTTGTTGAAGGAGGGGAACCTTGACCACCACCTGTTGAAGATACAATTTGTGAATTGCAGTTAACACGGTTTCCCTCTCGTGGGGGGAAGCCGGCAGGGCCGTCGGTGAGGGGGCATCTCCTCAAAGTCCAGCTTGTATACCTGAGACACAATATCTATTGCCCAGGGATCTAACAGGGAGTGAACCCACTTGTGGCTGAACTTACGAAGGCGTGCCCCCACCGGGCCTAGCTCCGCCTGTGGAGCCCCAGCGACATGCGGTGGATTTTGTAGATGCCGGGGAGGACTTCTGTTCCTGGGAACTAGTTGTGTTGTGCAGCTTCTTTCCTCTGCCCCCACCTCTGGCAAGAAAGTACGCACCTCGGACTTTCTTGTTTCTTTGTTCGAAAGGCTGCATTTGATAATGTCGTGCTTTCCTAGGCTGTGCAGGAATATAAGGCAAAATATCAGAATTACCAGCTATAGCTGTGGAGACCAGGTCCGAGAACCCTTCTCCACACAATCCTCAGCCTTCCATATGCCTCTTAAGTCGGCATCATCTGTCCATTGCATATTCTACAGGACACGTCAAGCAGAAATCGACATAGCTTTGACTCTAGGACCCAGTAGACTTATGTCTCTTTGGGCATGTTATTTATATATATATATATATATATATATATATATATATATATATATATATATATATATATATATATATCTCTTAAGACAGCATCTTTAAATAAGAATTTACTTACCGATAATTCTATTTCTCATAGTCCGTAGTTGATGCTGGGAACTCCGTAAGGACCATGGGGAATAGCGGCTCCGCAGGAGACTGGGCACAAAAGTAAAGCTTTAGGACTACCTGGAGTGCACTGGCTCCTCCCCCTATGACCCTCCTCCAAGCCTCAGTTAGGATACTGTGCCCGGACGAGCGTACACAATAAGGAAGGATTTATGAATCCCGGGTAAGACTCATACCAGCCACACCGATCACACCGTACAACCTGTGATCTGAATCCAGTTAACAGCATGATAACAGAGGAGCCTCTGGAAAGATGGCTCACAACCACAATAACCCAATTTTTGTAACAATAACTATGTACAAGTATTGCAGACAATCCGCACTTGGGATGGGCGCCCAGCATCCACTACGGACTATGAGAAATAGAATTATCGGTAAGTAAATTCTTATTTTCTCTGACGTCCTAGTGGATGCTGGGAACTCCGTAAGGACCATGGGGATTATACCAAAGCTCCCAAACGGGCGGGAGAGTGCGGATGACTCTGCAGCACCGAATGAGAGAACTCCAGGTCCTCCTCAGCCAGGGTATCAAATTTGTAGAATTTAGCAAACGTGTTTGCCCCTGACCAAGTAGCTGCTCGGCAAAGTTGTAAAGCCGAGACCCCTCGGGCAGCCGCCCAAGATGAGCCCCTTTCCGTGTGGAATGGGCTTTTACAGATTTTGGCTGTGGCAGGCCTGCCACAGAATGTGCAAGCTGAATTGTGCTACAAATCCAACGAGCAATAGTCTGCTTAGAAGCAGGAGCACCCAGCTTGTTGGGTGCATACAGGATAAACAGCGAGTCAGATTTTCTGACTCCAGCCGTCCTGGAAACATATATTTTCAGGGCCCTGACTACGTCCAGCAACTTGGAGTCCTCCAAGTCCCTAGTAGCCGCAGGTACCACAATAGGCTGGTTCACGTGAAACGCTGAAAACACCTTAGGGAGAAATTGAGGATGAGTCCTCAATTCCGCCCTGTCTGGAAGATCAGATAAGGGCCTTTACAGGATAAAGCCCCCAATTCTGACACGCGCCTGGCCGAGGCCAGGGCCAACAACATGACCACTTTCCATGTGAGATATTTTAACTCCACAGACTCAAGTGGTTCAAACCAATGTGACTTTAGGAACCCCAAAACTACATTGAGATCCCAAGGTGCCACTGGAGGCACAAAAGGAGGCTGTATATACAGTACCCCTTTTACAAAACGTCTGAACTTCAGGAACTGAAGTTAGTTCTTTCTGGAAGAAAATTGACAGGGCCGAAATTTGAACCTTAATGGACCCCAATTTTAGGCACATAGACACTCCTGTTTACAGGAAATGCAGGAATCGACCTAGTTGAAAATTCCTCCATCGGGGCCTTACTGGCCTCGCACCCCGCAACATATTTTCGCCAAATGCGGTGATAATGCTTTGCGGTTACATCCTTCCTGGCTTGATCAGGGTAGGGATGACTTCATCCGGAATGCCTTTTTCCTTCAGGATCCGGCGTTCAACCGCCCTGCCGTTAAACGCAGCCGCGGTAAGTCTCGGAATAGACAGGGTCCTTGCTGGAGCAGGTCCCTTCTTAGAGGTAGAGGCCACGGGTCCTCCGTGAGCATCTCTTGAAGTTCCGGGTACCAAGTCCTTCTTGGCCAATCCGGAGCCACGAGTATAGTTCTTACTCCCCTCCGTCTTATAATTCTCAGTACTTTTGGTATGAGAGGAAGAGGAGGGAACACATACACTGACTGGTACACCCACGGTGTTACCAGAGCGTCCACAGCTATTGCCTGAGGGTCCCTTGACCTGGCGCAATACCTGTCCAATTTTTTGTTTAGGCGGGACGCCATCATGTCCACCTTTGGTTTTTCCCAATGGTTTACAATCATGTGGAAGACTTCTGGGTGAAGTCCCCACTCTCCCGGGTGGAGGCCGTGCCTGCTGAGGAAGTCTGCTTCCCAGTTGTCCACTCCCGGAATGAATACTGCTGACAGTGCTATCCCATGATTTTCCGCCCAGCGAAGAATCCTTGCAGCTTCTGCCATTGACTGCTTCTTGTGCCACCCTGTCTGTTTACATGGGTGACTGCCGTGATGTTGTCCGACTGGATCAACACCGGCAGACCTTGAAGCAGAGGTCTTGCTAAGCTGAGAGCATTGTAAATGGCCCTTAGCTCCAGGATATTTATGTGAAATGATGTCTCCAGGCTTGACCATAAGCCCTGGAAATTTTTTCCCTGTGTGACTGCTCCCCAGCCTCGCAGGCTGGCATCCGTGGTCACCAGGACCCAGTCCTGAATGCCGACTCTGCGGCCCTCTAGAAGATGAGCACTCTGCAACCACCACAGGAGGGACACCCTTGTCCTTGGTGACCGGGTTATCCGCTGATGCATCTTAAGATGCGACCCGGACCATTTGTCCAGCAGGTCCCACTGGAAAGTTCTTGCGTGGAATCTGCCGAATGGCTTTGCTTCGTAGGAAGCTACCATTTTTCCCAGAACCCTTGTGCATTGATGCACTGAGACTTGGCTCGGTTTTAGGAGGTTCCTGACTAGCTCGGATAACTCCCTAGCTCTCTCCTCCGGGAGAAACACCTTTTTCTGAACGGTGTCCAGAATCATCCCTAGGAACAGAAGACGAGTCGTCGGAACCAGCTGCGATTTTGGAATATTGAGAATCCAATCGTGCTGTCGCAACACTACCTGAGATAGTGCTACACCGACCTCCAACTGTTCCCTGGATCTTACCCTTATCAGGAGATCGTCCAAGTAAGGGATAACTAAAACTCCCTTCCTTCGAAGGAGTATCATCATTTCGGCCATTACCTTGGTAAAGACCCGGGGTGCCGTGGACCATCCAAACGGCAGCGTCTGAAACTGATAGTGACAGTTCTGTACCACAAACCTGAGGTACCCTTGGTGAGAAGGGTAAATTTGGACATGAAGGTAAGCATCCTTGATGTCCAGAGACACCATGTAGTCCCCTTCTCTTGAATTTGAACCTCTGTATGTAAGTGTTCAAAGATTTTAGATTTAAAATCGGTCTCACCGAGCCGTCCGGCTTCGGTACCACAACAGTGTGGAGTAATACTCCTTTCCCTGTTGCAGGAGGGGTACCTTAATTATCACCTGCTGGGAATACAGCTTGTGAATGGCTTCCAACACTGCCTCCCTGTCTGCTTGTAAAGCCCCAGCGTCATGCTGAGGGCTTGGCAGAGGCGGGAGAGGGCTTCTGTTCCTGGGAACTGGCTGATTTCTGCAGCCGTTTCCCTCTCCCTCTGTCACGGGGCAGAAATGAGGAACCTTTTGCCCACGTGCCCTTATGGGAACGAAAGGACTGCGCCTGATAATACGGCGTCTTCTTATGTTGAGAGGCGACCTGGGGTAAAAAACGTGGATTTCCCAGCTGTTGCCGTGGCCACCAGGTCTGAAAGACCGACCCCAAATAACTCCTCCCCTTTATAAGGCAATACTTCCATATGCCATTTGGAATCCACATCACCTGACCACTGTCGTGTCCATAACCCTCTTCTGGCAGAAATGGACAGCGCACTTACTCTTGATGCCAGTCGGCAAATATCCCACTGTGCATCACCCATATATAGAAATGCATCTTTTAAATGCTCTACAGGCAATAATATACTGTCCCTATCTAGGGTATCAATATTTTCAGTCAGGGAATCCGACCACGCCAACCCAGCACTGCACATCCAGGCTGAGGCGATTGCTGGTCGCAGTATAACACCAGTATGTGTGTAAATACATTTTAGGATACCCTCCTGCTTTCTATCAGCAGGATCCTTAAGGGCGGCCATCTCAGGAGAGGGTAGAGCCCTTGTTTTGACAAGCGTGTGAGCGCTTTATCCCCCCTAGGGGGTGTTTCCCAACGCACCCTAACCTCTGGCGGGAAAGGATATATGCCAATAACTTTTTAGAAATTATCAGTTTTTTTATCGGGGGAAACCCACGCTTCATCACACACCTCATTTAATTTCTCAGATTCAGGAAAACTACAGGTAGTTTTTCCTCACTGAACATAATACCCCTATTGGTGGTACTCGTATTATCAGAAATGTGTAAAACATTTTCCATTGCCTCAATCATGTAACGTGTGGCCCTACTGGAAGTCATATTTGTCTCTTCACCGTCGACACTGGAGTCAGTATCCGTGTCGGCGTCTGTATTTGCCATCTGAGGTAACGGGCGCTTTAGAGCCCCTGACGGCCTATGAGACGTCTGGACAGGCACAAGCTGAGTAGCCGGCTGTCTCATGTCAATCACTGTCTTTTGTAAAGAGCTGACACTGTCATGTAATTTCTTCCAGCAGTTCATCCACTCAGGTGTCGACCCCCTAGGGGGTGACATCCCTATTACAGGCAATTTGCTCCGCCTCCACATCATTTTCCTCCTCATACATGTCGACACAAACGTACCGACACACAGCACACACACAGGGAATGCTCTGATAGAGGACAGGACCCCACTAGCCCTTTGGGGAGACAGAGGGAGAGTTTGCCAGCACACACCAGAGCGCTATATATATACAGGGATAACCTTATATAAGTGTTTTTCCCCTTATAGCTGCTGTATTGTTTATACTGCGCCTAATTAGTGCCCCCCTCTCTTTTTTAACCCTTTCTGTAGTGTAGTGACTGCAGGGGAGAGCCAGGGAGCTTCCCTCCAACGGAGCTGTGAGGGAAAATGGCGCCAGTGTGCTGAGGAGATAGGCTCCGCCCCTTTCTCGGCGGCCTTTTCTCCCGTTTTTCAGTGTAATCTGGCAGGGGTTAAAATTCATCCATATAGCCCTGGGGGCTATATGTGATGTATTTTCGCCAGCCAAGGTGTTTTTATTGCTGCTCAGGGCACCCCCCCTAGCGCCCTGCACCCTCAGTGACCTAAGTGTGAAGTGTGCTGAGGAGCAATGGCGCACAGCTGCAGTGCTGTGCGCTACCTTGGTGAAGACAGGATGTCTTCTGCCGCCGATTTTCCGGACCTCCTCTTGCTTCTGGCTCTGTAAGGCCCGGCGGCGCGGCTCTGGGACCGGACTCCATGGCTGGGCCTGTGTTCGATCCCTCTGGAGCTAATGGTGTC
Source organism: Pseudophryne corroboree (assembly GCF_028390025.1). Lineage (NCBI taxonomy): Eukaryota > Metazoa > Chordata > Amphibia > Anura > Myobatrachidae > Pseudophryne > Pseudophryne corroboree. Next base: position 906,599,986 of record NC_086444.1, on the reverse strand, counting down.
CAGTAGCCTAAGAAGCCCAATCCACTCTGCACGCAGGTGAGTTCGCTTCTTCTCCCCTTAGTCACTCGATGCAGTGAGCCTGTTGCCAGCAGGTCTCACTGAAAATAAAAAACCTAAAACTAAAAACTTTTCACTAAGCAGCTCAGGAGAGCCCCTAGTGTGCACCCTTCTCGTTCGGGCACAAAAATCTAACTGAGGCTTGGAGGAGGGTCATAGGGGGGAGGAGCCAGTGCACACCAGGTAGTCCTAAAGCTTTACTTTTGTGCCCAGTCTCCTGCGGAGCCGCTATTCCCCATGGTCCTTACGGAGTTCCCAGCATCCACTAGGACGTCAGAGAAATATATATATATATATATATATATATATATATATATATATATATATATATATACACACATACTAGGGTCTCAATCTCTGCTGATAAGGTACCTGTCCACGCTGCCACAGCGCTATAAACCCATGCCGACACAATCGCCGGTCTGAGTAGTGTACCAGAATGTGCACGCTATCTGCAGGATCCCTGAGGATAGCTGTTACGTCAGGGCTACCTTTTGGGCAAACATGACACCCTAGGGGAAGATTCCCATCGTATCCTGGCCCTAGTAGGGAAAGGATACTCCCTGAAAATTCTTTTGTGGGAAACTGCAGTCTCTTGTCTGGAGATTCCCGCTCTTTTTCATCATGAGAGGAGGAATATTTACCTCAGCTTTCTTCCCCTTAAACATGTGTACCCTTGTGTCAGGGACAGATGAGTCATCAGTGATATGCAAATCATCTTTTATTACAATAATCATATATTGAATACTTTTCTGCCATTTTGGCTATAACTTTGCATTATCGTAGTCGACACTGGAGTCAGACTCCGTGTCGATATCAGTGTCTATTATTTTGGATAGTGATCATTGAGAGACTCTGAAGGTCTCTGCGACATAGGGACAGACATGGGTAGATTCCCTGTCTGTTCTCTAATCTTTTGTGCAATAAATTCACCTTAGCACTTAATTACACATATCCAAACAGGTGTCGGCGTTGTCGACGGAGACACCTTCTCACACACATATTTGCTCCATCTCCTCCTTAGGGAAGCCTTTTACCTCAGACATGTCGACACACACGTACCGACACACCACACACTCAGGGAATGCTCATCTGAAGACAATTCCCCCATAAGGCCCTTTGGAGAGACAGAGAGAGAGTATGCCAGCACACACCCCAGCGCTATTAACCCAGGAATAACACAGTAACTTAATGTTAACCCAGTAGCTGCTGTTTATATTGATTTTTGTGCCTAATTATGTGCCCCCCCCTCTCTTTTTACCCTCTTCTACCGTGTAACTGCAGGGGAGAGGCTGGGGAGCTTCCTCTCAGCGGTGCTGTGGAGAAAAAACATGGCGCTGGTGAGTGCCGAGGAAGAAGCCCCGCCCCCTCGACGGCGGGCTTCTGTCCCGCTTTAATGTACAATTTTTGGCGGGGGCTCATACATATATACAGTGCCCAACTGTATATATGCAAACTTTTGCCAAAGAGGTCTCTAATTGCTGCCCAGGGCGCCCCTGCGCCCTGCACCCTTACAGTGACCGGAGTATGTGGGTGTAGTGTGGGAGCAACGGCGCACAGCTGCAGTGCTGTGCGCTACCTCAGTGAAGACTGGAGTCTTCTGCCGCCGATTTCGAAGTCTTCTTGCTTCTTTCACCCGGCTTCTGTCTTCCGGCTCTGCGAGGGGGACGGCGGCGCGGCTCCGGGATCGGACGACGAGGGTGAGATCGTGTGTACGATCCCTCTGGAGCTAATGGTGTCCAGTAGCCTAAGAAGCAGGACCTATCTGCAGAGAGTAGGGCTGCTTCTCTCCCCTCAGTCCCACGATGCAGGGAGTCTGTTGCCAGCAGAGCTCCCTGAAAATAAAAAAACCTAACAAAATACTTTCTTATAGCAAGCTCAGGAGAGCTCACTAAACAGCACCCAGGCCGTCTGGGCACAGACTCAAACTGAGGTCTGGAGGAGGGACATAGAGGGAGGATCCAGAGCACACCAGAATCTAAATTCTTTCTTAAAGTGCCCATGTATCCTGCGGAGCCCGTCTATTCCCCATGGTCCTTATGGAGTCCCCAGCATCCACTAGGACGTTAGAGAAAATTGTTTTCCAAGTGAGAAACTTAATATCCACTTGTTGTAAGGGTTCGAAATATAAAGACTGTAAGAAATCTAAAAACCAGATTCAAGTCCCATGGCGCAGTAGGTGGAGTGAATGGAGGCTGTACTCTGAGGACACCTTGCAGAAAAGTGTGTACCGACGGCAATAGAGCCAATCTTCTTTGAAAGTAAATTGACAACGCAGATATCTGCACTTTTAGTGCGGATAAACGCAGTCCTCCATCTAACCTAGGGGTGGGCAAAATACGGACCGCGGGCCGGAAGCGGCCCGCAAACCGATCCTACCCAGCCCACTGCCTCCCACCAGCGAGCAATGACAAGTGGCCCGACCGGCTGAGCTGCTTGTCATTGCTCTGCACTGCAGTACCTCCAAGCTGCCAGCGGCGCCTCTCTCCCCTGCTGCTGCGTTGTAGCAGCCTCCTCCTCCCGCCTCCAGAGTCCCCAGTGACAACGGCTGTGTTCAGCCGAGAAGGGGGCGGGGCTACGTGTCGATGAGGGGCGGGGCAACACGGGACAAGAGCCAGACTACTACAGATCCATCCTTCCTGCCACTTCCAGCCAGATCAGTAAGTTACTGGGAAAAGTGAAAGAAAGTAAGTGTGTGTGTGTGTGTGTGTGTGTGTGTGATAGTGTGCATATATTTGTGTGTGCGGGCAGTGGCGTCAGACTGTTTTTAGGTTTGGGGGAGAGATCTTTAGCTCTCGCTGTACCAACCCCTCCCGTGTTCTGTCACCATGTCACCCCCATGTTCTGTCACTGTCACCTTCCCCCGTGTTCTGTCACTGTGTTACCCCCCCGTGTTCTGTCACTGTGTCACCCCCCCGTGTTCTGTCACTGTGTCACACCCCCCGTGTTCTGTCACTGTGTCACACCCCCCGTGTTCTGTCACTGTCACCCCCATGTTCTGTCACTGTGTCACCCCCCCGTGTTCTGTCACTGTCACCCCCCCGTGTTCTGTCACTGTCCCCCCCCTGTGTTCTGTCACTGTGTCACCTCCCCGTGTTCTGTCACTGTGTCACCCCCCCCCCCCCCCCCCCGTGTTCTGTCACTGTGTCACACCCCCCCCCCCGTGTTCGGTCACCCCCACCGTGTTCTGTCACCGTGTCACCCCCACCGTTTTCTGTCACCGTGTCACCCCCCCCGTGTTCTGTCACTGTGTCACCCCCCCCGTGTTCTGTCACTGTGTCACACACCCCCGTGTTCTGTCACTGTGTCACCTCCCCGTGTTCTGTCACTGTGTCACCCCCCCCCGTGTTCTGTCACTGTCACCCCCACCGTGTTCTGTCACCCCCCCTCCCCGTTTTCTTTCACTGTGTCACACCCCCCGTGTTCTGTCACCGTGTCACACATCCGTGTTCTGTCACTGTCACCTCCACCGTGTTCTGTCACTGTGTCACACCCCCCGTGTTCTGTCACTGTCACCCCCCTCCCCGTGTTCTGTCACCGTGTCACCCCCACCATGTTCTGTCACTGTCACCCCCCCTCCCCGTGTTCTTTCACTGTGTCACCCCCCCCCCCGTGTTCTGTCACTGTGTCACACACCCGTGTTCTGTCACGGTCACCCCCCCTCCCCGTGTTCTGTCACCCCCACCGTGTTCTGTCACCGTGTCACACACCCGTGTTCTGTCACTGTCACCCCCCCTCCCCGTGTTCTGTCACCGTGTCACCCCCCCCATGTTCTGTCACCGTGTCACCCCCACCGTGTTCTGTCACTGTCACCCCCCCCATGTTCTGTCACTGTGTCACCCCCCGTGTTCTGTCACTGTCACCCCCCCGTGTTCTGTCACTGTCCCCCCCCTGTGTTCTGTCACTGTCCCCCCCCTGTGTTCTGTCACTGTGTCACCTCCCCGTGTTCTGTCACTGTGTCACCCCCCCCCGTATTCTGTCACTGTGTCACCCCCCCCCCCGTGTTCTGTCACTGTGTCACCCCCCCCCGTGTTCTGTCACTGTCACCCCCCACCGTGTTCTGTCACTGTGTCACCCCCCCCCCGTGTTCTGTCACTGTGTCACACCCCCCCGTGTTCTGTCACTGTGTCACCCCCCCCGTGTTCTGTCACTGTCACCCCCACCGTGTTCTGTCACTGTCACCCCCACCGTGTTCTGTCACCCCCCTCCCCGTTTTCTTTCACTGTGTCACCCCCCCCCCCGTGTTCTGTCACCGTGTCACACATCCGTGTTCTGTCACTGTGTCACCCCCCCGTGTTCTGTCACTGTCACCCCCCTCCCCGTGTTCTGTCACCGTGTCACCCCCACCATGTTCTGTCACTGTCACCCCCTCTCCCCGTGTTCTTTCACTGTGTCACACCCCCCGTGTTCTGTCACTGTGTCACACACCCGTGTCCTGTCACTGTCACCCCCCCTCCCCGTGTTCTGTCACCCCCACAGTGTTCTGTCACCGTGTCACACACCCGTGTTCTGTCACTGTCACCCCCCCCCTCCCCGTGTTCTGTCACCGCGTCACCCCCCCATGTTCTGTCACTGTGTCACACCCCCCGTGTTCGGTCACCCCCACCGTGTTCTGTCACCATGTCACCCCCACCATTTTCTGTCACTGTGTCACCCCCACCGTGTTCTGTCACTGTGTCACACACCCGTGTTCTGTCACTGTGTCACACCCCCCTCCCCGTGTTCTGTCACCGTGTCACCCCCACCGTGTTCTGTCACCGTGTCACACACCCGTGTTCTGTCACTGTCACCCCCCCTCCCCGTGTTCTGTCACTGTGTCACCCCCACCGTTTTCTGTCACTGTGTCACACACCCGTGTTCTGTCACTGTCACACCCCCCTCCCTGTGTTCTGTCACCGTGTCACCCCCACCGTGTTCTGTCACCGTGTCACACACCCGTATTCTGTCACTGTCACCACCCCTCCCCGTGTTCTGTCACCGCGTCACCCCCCCCATGTTCTGTCACCGTGTCACCCCCACCGTGTTCTGTCACTGTGTCACCCCCCCCGTGTTCTGTCACCCCCACCGTGTTCTGTCACCGTGTTACCCCCACCGTGTTCTGTCACCCCCACCGTGTTCTGTCACCGTGTCACACCTTTCCCCAGGGGCCATAAGGCACTGGATAATTTGCTTGCTGCACAATAATTATCCTAAATAAAATGTTAATGTGTAAAAAGGCTCTCTACCTGCTGTAATGTGTGTAAAAGGGGCTCTACCTGGTGTAATGTGTGTAAGTGGCGCTGTGTGGCGAAATTTGAATAATGGAGACTATTGTGCAGCCTAATATGAATCTGTATTATTTTATGCCCACACCCCTTCCACATGAAGCCACGTCCCTATATTTTTGGCAAGTGGGGCGAGCTGCTATTTTGTATGTGGCCCTCGGATACTGACAGGAAATGTCAAGTGGCCCCTCAGCTGAAATAATTGCCCACTCCTGATCTAACCCCATCTGTAGAAATAACAAAAGACGGGATAACTTGAAAGATGAAGTTGGAAACTTCCGAGCTTCACACCAACCTATATAGGCACGCCAAATTCTGTAATAATGAGCTGCCGTAACAGGCTTCCTAGCTCGTAACATGGTTGGTATAACCGATTCTGGAATGCCCTCTCTTCTTAAGAGGGCTGTCTCAACAGCCACCCCGTCAAATGCAGCCGCCCTAAATAGGGTAAAGGAACGGACCCTGTTGTAACAGGTCCGGACGTAGTGGGAGTGGCCAAGGATCGTCTGCGAGTAGTCCGCGGAGATCCGAGAACCAAGCTCTCCGAGGCCAATGAGGCGCCACTAGTATGACTGTGACGGACTCTCTTTTGATCCGTTTTAGCAACAGAGGGAGCAACGGAAACGGTGGAAACAGATACACGAGGCTGTACGGCCACGCGATTGTGAGAGCATCCACCGCCACTGCCTTTGGATCTCTCGTTCTGGACACGTACTGGGGCGTTTGATGATTGTGGCGAGATGCCATCAGGTCCACTTGAGGGTAACCCCACCTCTGGACCAGCATGTGAAACACTTCTGGATTTAATGCCCATTCTCCTGGATGAAAATCCCGACGTCTGAGATAATCCGCCTCCCAGTTGTCCACTCCCGGAATGAACACTGCCGACTATATCACTTGGTGATACTCGGCCCAACTGAGGATTCGAGCTACTTCCCGCATTGCCATGCGGCTTTTCGTTCCTCCTTGTTTGTTGATGTATGCGACCGCCGTCGCATTGTCTGACTGCACCTGAACAGTCTGAGACCGAAGCATGTGCACTGCTTGTCGTAGCGCATTGTAAATTGCCCGGAGTTCCAGGACATTTATAGACAGCAATCTTTCGTGACCCGCCCAGAGACCCTGGAGCTGATAATTTTGAACTACAGCTCCCCAACCTCTGAGACTCGCGTCCGTCGTGAGAATTATCCAATTCCAGGCGCTGAACCGTTTCCCTGCGGTTAGATTGTGTACTTTGAGCCACCAGAGTAGAGACACTCTGGCCCGTGGCGACAACCTCACCCTGTGGTGAATCTTCAGACTGGTCGCGAGCACATCCAGTTGAAAAGGACGCAAGTGAAATCTTCCGAACTGAAGTGCTTCGAAAGCCACCACCATTGTGCCTAAGAGGCGAATGCACAAATGAACCGAGACTGTGCGTGGCTTGAGCACTAATTGTACCAGATGACGAATGACCTGTACTTTCTGTTCTGGTAGGTAAATTCTTTGATTTACCGTATCGAGAATCATACCTAGGAATTGAAGTCGTTGGGATGGAATCAGATGTGATTTCTTGAAGTTGACAATCCAACCGTGATGAACCAGTACATTGTATGTTAGCAACGCCTGTTGGAGGAGCATTTGTTAAGACGGAGCTTTGATGAGCAAATCGTCCAAGTACGGAACAATTATCACTCCCAGGGATCGAAGATGAGCTATCATCACAGACATCACCTTGGTGAATACCCGAGGCACTGACGAGAGGCCAAACGGTAGAGCCTGAAACTGGTAATGGTTCTGCCGTATTGCAAATTGCAAGAACCTCTGATGAGGTGGCCAAATCGGAATGTGTAAGTACGCATCCTTGAGATCCAGTGCAATCATGAATTCCTGTGGCTCTATACCTGTAATCACTGAACGCAGAGATTCCATCTTGAATCTGTAGTAAGTGACGTACTGATTGAGACCCTTTAAGTTCAATATTGGCCTGACCGAGCCATCCGGTTTTGGTACCACAAACAGACTGGAATAATAACCCTGACCTTGTTGGTGTACAGGGACCGGAATCAAAACTGCTGCATCAAGCAGAGACTGAATGGCAATCTGCAGAACCGACTTCTTGTCGTCCGACACAGGCAGTCCTGTCTTGAAAAACCGCATTGGCGGGAGACAGTCTAACTCTATTTTGTAACCTTTTCACACTAAATTGCGGATCAACCCATCTGTGGACGTCTAAAGCCATGCCAACTGGAACGTCTGAAGGCGTGCTCCCACAATTGGAGATCCGAGATGGTCTGGGAGCCCGTCATGCCACTGGCTTGTCGGTAACCTTAGCGTCCTGACGACTGGTGTTGGTTTGTTGGAAACCACGTCCTCAACCTCGTCTACCAGGCGTGGCTGTTCCTCTACCACGGCCTTGACAGGGCTGAGGTCTAAAGGATTTGACCGCCGGCTTAGAGTATTTCCTTTAGGTACCGTTGGAGGCAATGGTAGGAAAACAGACTTTCCCCCGTGGCCTCAGAAATCCATTTGTCCAATTTAGGACCAACAACGTCTCGCTACCGTATTCTTTTGACCCCTGACTTCGCTTGCCAAGAATGCAGCCAGAGTGCTCGTCCTGCTGTAACTAGCGACGATGAAAGGCGAGAAGTGAGCCGACAGCCGGAAGGAGAAGCTGTACATAGATACTTAGTAGCTTCTCAGATTTGATTAGCGAGAAGTATAAGGTGATCGTCATATAGGGCAGACTGGAGTTCTGTTATCCATACCATTAGCGCCTTAGTTACCCAAATGCCCTTCTATTTTACGGTCTGAAGGGTCTTTATAAGTTTTGACACAGACGAATCCACCAATGGCGGAATCACCCATGTAGATGTCACTGACTGTGGAAACGGGTAACTAGACTTAAATCGGCGAGGTATAGAACCGGTTATCCGGTTCGTCCATGTTTCTAATAACATCTTATTAAGAGATTCCGAAACAGGAAAACACATTGGAGATCTCCGTCATTTAGTAAATACGACTTTATCATATGTCAGAGGCTCCTTAGTCACTGTAAACTGCAGAGACTGATGGACTAGCCCGATGAGATTATCCATGCTTCTGCTGTCAAAATCTGCACTGACTGACTGCTGGTCTAATTCGCCCTCCTCACCCTTATTTTGCGCAGTGAGGGCTGGCAAAGAATCTTCAGACTGCAACATAGCAGGAACTGGTAAAATATAACACAAATTAAAGTTTGGATCCAAATTGGACTTGGACCTTTGCAAAGGCTGAGAGCCCTTCGGTAGTTCTGGCGGTCTCACCCAAGACTCAGACCTTGCCGCTTCCCGCTCGTGTCGAGCAGCGGCCAATTCTGATTGCAGGGCAGCCATTACATTTGCTAACATAGTTGGAGCGTCCGGAGTGGAAACCGACAAACATACTGTACAAGTGGTAGACCCATCCGGTAACACCCTGTTACAGGCATTGCAGTGAAACTGCTTTTAGTTTTTGCTGGTGCCTTACTCATTATGCAGACAGACAACACAATATACAAAGACAGACAACTTGCACGACTCAGTAAAACAGTACGAAGGTATATATATATATATATATGTATATATATATATATATATATATGTATATATATATATATATATATATATATATATATATATATATATATATATATATATATATATATGTATGTATGTATGTATGGATATATATATATATATATATATATATCTGGCCCAGAGCAGTGCACGTGGCCAGTACTATATGAAATCTGAACCCAAATTCCCACTAACACCCCTGCGCCTCCGGTGGAGTAGAGATGTAGGACAGGAACGTTCTGGAATCACAACAGGAAGAAATAGGGAGCAAGGTTAAAATGGCCCCCATGCCATGCTTACAGGTATAATCACAGTGCAGGTTACAATACATGACTTTATAACCTGTACCTGACAGTGGATTTAATATAGGCTTAATAGCCTATGAATATAACATATGCAGCATAAATAACCTGTGCAGTCTATGTATCTCCCTTGCAGCAGCACTGCCTGTGATCAGACTACTCCCCCCTCCCCCTGTGCTCCGTGTAGCGCTGTGTCTCAGAGGGGAGCGGTTGCCAGGAAGCGGGGCCCCGGAGTGCAGGGAGGCGGGGAACGCGTTACCTGGAGAGCGGCCTGGAAAGTGTGGCCGGCGTGTGTACAGGGTGCGGCGGGCCGGAGCGGCGTGTATCGGCTTTTGGCGGCGCTAGTGTGAGCGGCTGTGCTGCGGCGGTCGCAGCGACGCTGAGCCCCGTACAGTGCGGACAGAGTGGCTGGGGCGGGCGGCCTGTATTTGCGGCGGGTGCGGGCGGTGGTGATTAACAAGGATCCCACACAGAGGGGTGGCAGCGTGAGCTGACCGCCCCATCCCCCCCAGCATACCTTGTCTCCTGTAGGGAGGGCTGCGACGGGGCTTCTTTCTGTAAGCACCGTCCAGCTATTGCAGCAGTCAGTGGGCTGCGTGTGGCTGTGAGGGTGCTCTTTGTGAGGACCAACACGCCATGCGCTGCCTTCGCGCAGCGGCACTATCCCAGACCCATGTTTTTAGTATAAACTGGGAAGGGATGTGTCTTAAGTTGTAAAAATTAAAATCAAAAATCAAAAAATATTCAAAGAAAATGTGGGGAGCCCCACACAAGCCTTGTTAGTGCTGTGAGCACAGAAAAAACACTGAGGTACTCTGGGATATGGAGGGGAGGAGTAGTTCCAAATGTAATTTATTCAGTGCCTTGTTCCTGCGGAAACCGTCCATATCCCAAGAGTACTCCAGTGACCCCTAGTGGATGAAAAAGAAATATAGTGCATATCACAACATATGGAAACTCCTTGCGATACCGATGTGCGGTCCCGCGGGATCGGCATCGCCAGGAAAAATAGTCTGTGCAGGCAGCCCAACATTGACTATGTTGGTGGTGCTGGGCTCCGGCCACATCGAATAGTCAATGTCGGGCATTTCCTGCATCGTGCCGTGTGTACCCGGCATTAGTCCCACGGATAATGAAATATGCCCCAAAGGCAGAATAATATACATGAAAAAACTTTATTAAATACCGTATGTCACCATAAAATAAGTTGCTAATTAAAGCAGACAGAATTGCAGGCAAGTCCATTTTGCAGGAAGATCTTGTGAGCTTTAACAACTGTAACACTGTGCATACTGAGTAGCCAAGTGTACATCTATGGATAAAAGCAGTGTTGAACAGATGCGTACAACTCTGCATATCTCCTATGGATGCAGACAGAGCTGCAGCAGTCTGTAATGGGATGGCAAGGTAACTACTTTCTTTATAGAAGAGCAGAAAACCAGGTTCCTAACTCGAAATATCAGTGCTCAGATTTTGTGGCCTGCTTTGGCAAACTGCGCATGCACTGCAGCCGTATCACTCCTACGCAAGTCTACAAGTTGTGGCCGCATCGCAGAAGGATGCGGTCGCAATGTGATTGACAGCGGCGGGCGTTCACAGGGCGGCGTCACGGGCCAAACAGGGGGTGACCCGTAAGCGTTTTCAGGGCGGCTGCGTGATGTCACACGTAGCCGCTCCAATTTAAAAAATGGCGGCGGGCCACCTGACAGCGCAGGCAGACTGCGCTGACAGGGGTCAACCTTAGTTCAATTTAACTGCGGACGCATCAGGAGGCGGCGTGACACACATGCTGGGCGGCCCCCACTATGTAAGGAAATGGACCTGACTGCACATGCAACGATTTGCGTCCATCTCTGAATAAGGTCCCAAGTACCAAAAGGGCACAATGATGACAGATAATTTTAGGAGCCAATGTACGGGTTTATCAATACAATCATCAGAATGAAGGAAAATATAAAAGGGGAGAGGAACAAGATTGTTACCATGTAAAAGAAAAGTAACTGGAGTACAAATAGATTTAGAACAGAGTATGTGACTAACAGTTCGTTTTTTGGAAGGTTTTGCATAAAACAGCAACTAATATTACTGCTCTGAACTTCAAAAGAGAATATCAATCACATCTATGCATGTCCTTATGCAAATTATGCAGGACAAACTCTTTAATAAAGAAGAGTGACCTATCTTCTACAGAATGCAGTCAAATGACCTGTAAAGCTATGTGAAATGAGACACATTCTCAGCAGCTATATAATACAATGTACTGTATAACGTGACGTGCATTGCAATGGTTAATCAGTATTTTTCATTGTGTGTTTTGAGAAGTGTAGCGGAGAGATGTGTCATCATCTATTACACAATAAATCAATAAACAAGGGAATACATGGATATAAACTCATGTCCTACGGTGGTACTTTGTAGAAACAAATCATTACGGAACTGCTTCAGGATATCTTGTGATACATGTCATGTCTGAAGTCTTTTCAGCTTCGATAGACTAAAGACTTAACGGGTGCCGAGGCTGCACTCAACTCTTAATAAGTCAGAAACAAGGATTTTCCATTGAACTGGTCCCAACAGCACAAATGCATTTCTATTCTGCAACCAAACTGCACACCAAAGTAGAAAGACAGTATGGGAATAGCAGCATAAAGGATTATGACAGAGAATACAGCATGGCCAACCGTTGCTCACTCTTTGTTACAAATCCCACTGTGCGCTTCTACTGACGTCCGTAACAACCCTGCACTGTTGTGCTACTTCAAGACGGCAATGAAAATGCTTGATCTTGATCCCCTGTCTTTATATGACTTAGTGAATGATTTCACATATGTCAATGCTACCCTGACCTTCAAAAGGAATTAATTAGAAACTTACTCTACAATAGCGCCACAGGTCTTCAGGAGATCAATCAGATATTGCCCTGTGGCGGGGAGCTATTTTAGGGTGAACCAGCTTTGCAAAATATTGTGAACAGCTGTAGTTTTGAAATAGAACAGAAGTCAATGGGAAAATAAAGTCATTTAGACAGAACGGTCCTACAGCTGAATACTGCAGAAGCAGCAGACCGGCCTCTACTAAAGCAAACCCGCTGACTTTAATTCCACTATTAAAAAGGTATTCAGAAATAAAGCAGCATATGAAAAGGAGCAATTATTCCCTGTAGAGTGCAAAAAAAAGGAGAACACAAATAATGCTTTTAATTAATATAACATGATTATGATGGAAAGGAGACCTATGGAGAGGCCATAAACCACCAAATAGGGCCGCGAAAAACAAAACAAATTCAATGGAGTCTTGAATAGAGACATTCTTCTTCAGTTAATAAAACAACACTTCCAGAATTCTATTAATATTCAGAAGGTAAAATGAGAGTACAGAACTTGATGCAATAAACCATCAGTAAACTATACACTGCAGTACTTAGCTTTGAGCTAAGAATGCCACAAGAAAGCATTTGGTACCTGGCACCAGAGTAGACAGACATGTGCAGGACGCATTATGACATGATGGATCTACATTTAGCACTGACAGTAACATAGCACACAAAAGATGCAGCTTTCAATTATGACAAATGAAAGGAGCCGTCACTGAATATAGTAACTCTGAGACAGAATGCTAAAAGCTTATAGCTAATTATGTTCTTCCAGACTCTAGGGGACAAACTAGAGGCCACTTCTGCCATGTAATGAGATGCCATACGTATTTATTTTGTACAGTATTCTTTAAGTGCCTTCCACATTTAGAGAACTGGCATCTTGGATCGTCTGTTTTATGAAGGATATGTGGTGTGTGTGCACATCACTGCTCACAGACATGTCGCTATATGCTTCATAGTGTTACAGCATTGCCTCATATGGCTCACTAATCAAGAAAAAATAAGGTTTTACTTATCGATAAATCTATTTCTCGTAGTCCGTAGTGGATGCTGGGGACTCCGTCAGGACCATGGGGAATAGCGGCTCCGCAGGAGACAGGGCACAAAAGTAAAAGCTTTAGGATCAGGTGGTGTGCACTGGCTCCTCCCCCTATGACCCTCCTCCAAGCCTCAGTTAGGATACTGTGCCCGGACGAGCGTACACAATAAGGAAGGATTTTGAATCCCGGGTAAGACTCATACCAGCCACACCAATCACACTGTACAACCTGTGATCTGAACCCAGTTAACAGCATGATAACAGCGGAGCCTCTGAAAAGATGGCTCACAACAATAATAACCCGATTTTTGTAACAATAACTATGTACAAGTATTGCAGACTATCCGCACTTGGGATGGGCGCCCAGCATCCACTACGGACTACGAGAAATAGATTTATCGGTAAGTAAAATCTTATTTTCTCTGACGTCCTAGTGGATGCTGGGGACTCCGTCAGGACCATGGGGATTATACCAAAGCTCCCAAACGGGCGGGAGAGTGCGGATGACTCTGCAGCACCGAATGAGAGAACTCCAGGTCCTCTTTAGCCAGGGTATCAAATTTGTAGAATTTTACAAACGTGTTCTCCCCCGACCACGTAGCTGCTCGGCAGAGTTGTAATGCCGAGACCCCTCGGGCAGCCGCCCAGGATGAGCCCACCTTCCTTGTGGAATGGGCCTTGACAGATTTAGGCTGTGGCAGGCCTGCCACAGAATGTGCAAGTTGAAATGTGCTACAAATCCAACGAGCAATCGTCTGCTTAGACGCAAGAGCACCCAGTTTGTTGGGTGCATACAGGATAACAGCGAGTCAGTTTTCCTGACTCCAGCCGTCCTGGAAACCTATATTTTCAGGGCCCTGACAACATCTAGCAACTTGGAGTCCTCCAAGTCCCTAGTAGCCGCAGGTACCACAATAAGCTGGTTCAGGTGAAACGCTGACACCACCTTAGGAAGAAACTGGGGACGAGTCCGCAGCTCTGCCCTGTCCGAATGGACAATCAGATATGGCTTTTGTGAGACAAAGCCGCCAATTCTGACACTCGCCTGGCCGAGGCCAGGGCCAACAGCATGGTCACTTTTCATGTGAGATATTTCAAATCCACAGATTTGAGCGGTTTAAAATGTGATTTGAGGAATCCCAGAACTACGTTGAGATCCCACAGTGCCACTGGAGGCACAAAAAGGGGGTTGTATATGCAATACTCCCTTGACAAACTTCTGGACTTCAGGAACTGAAGCCAATTCTTTCTGGAAGAAAATTGACAGGGCCGAAATTTGAACCTTAATGGACCCCAATTTGAGGCCCATAGACACTCCTGTTTGCAGGAAATGCAGGAATCGACCGAGTTGAAATTTCTTCGTGGGGCCTTCCTGGCCTCACACCACGCAACATATTTTCGCCACATGTGGTGATAATGTTTTGCGGTCACCTCCTTCCTGGCTTTGACCAGGGTAGGAATGACCTCTTCCGGAATGCCTTTTTCCCTTAGGATCTGGCGTTCCACCGCCATGCCGTCAATGCAGCCGCGGTAAGTCTTGGAACAGACCTGGTACTTGCTGAAGCAAGTCCCTTCTTAGCGGCAGAGGCCATGAGTCCTCTGTGAGCATTTCTTGAAGTTCCGGGTGCCACGTCTTTCTTGGCCAATCCGGAGCCACGAGTATAGTTCTTACTCCTCTACGTCTTATAATTCTCAGTACCTTGGTTATGAGAAGCAGAGGAGGGAACACATACACCGACTGGTACACCCACGGTGTTACCAGAACGTCCACAGATATTGCTTGAGGGTCTCTTGACCTGGCGCAATACCTGTCCAGTTTTTTGTTCAGGCGGGACGCCATCATGTCCACCTTTGGTCTTTCCCAACGGTTCACAATCATGTGGAATACTTCCCGATGAAGTCCCCACTCTCCCGGGTGGAGGTCGTGCCTGCTGAGGAAGTCTGCTTCCCAGTTGTCCACTCCCGGAATGAACACTGCTGACAGTGCTATCACATGATTTTTCGCCCAGCGAAGAATCCTTGCAGTTTCTGCCATTGCCCTCCTGCTTCTTGTGCCGCCCTGTCTGTTTACGTGGGCGACTGCCGTGATGTTGTCCCACTGGATCAATACCGGCTGACCTTGAAGCAGAGGTCTTGCTAAGCTTAGAACATTGTAAATTGCCCTTAGCTCCAGTATATTTATGTGGAGAGAAGTCTCCAGACTTGATCACACTCCCTGGAAATTTTTTCCCTGTGTGACTGCTCCCCAGCCTCTCAGGCTGGCATCCGTGGTCACCAGGACCCAGTCCTGAATGCCGAATCTGCGGCCCTTTAGTAGATGAGCACTCTGCAGCCACCGCAGAAGAAACACCCTTGTCCTTGGAGACAGGGTTATCCGCTGATGCATCTGAAGATGCGATCCGGACCATTTTTCCAGCAGATCCCACTGAAAAGTTCTTGCGTGAAATCTACCGAATGGAATCGCTTCGTAAGAAGCCACCATTTTTCCCAGGACCCTTGTGCAATGATGCACTGACACTTTTCCTGGTTTTAGGAGGTTCCTGACTAGCACGGATAACTCCCTGGCTTTCTTCTCCGGGAGAAACACCTTTTTCTGGACTGTGTCCAGAATCATCTCTAGGAACAGCAGACGTGTCGTCGGAAACAGCTGCGGTTTTGGAATATTTAGAATCCACCCGTGCTGTCGTAGAACTACTTGAGATAGTGCTACTCCGACCTCCAACTGTTCTCTGGACCTTGCCCCTATCAGGAGATCGTCCATTTTCTTTGAAGAATCATCATTTCGGCCATTACCTTGGTAAGGACCCGGGGTGCCGTGGACAATCCAACCGGCAGCGTCTGAAACTGATAGTGACAGTTCTGTACCACGAACCTGAGGTACCCTTGGTGAGAAGGGCAAATTGGGACATGGAGGTAAGCATCCCTGATGTCCCGGGACACCATATAGTCCCCTTCCTCCTGGTTCGCTATCACTGCTCTGAGTGACTCCATCTTGATTTGAACCTTTGTATGTAAGTGTTCAACTATTTCAGATTTAGAATAGGTCTCACCGAGCCGTCTGGCTTCAGTACCACAATATAGTGTGGAATAATACCCCTTTCCTTGTTGTAGGAGGGGTACTTTGATTATCACCTGCTGGGAATACAGCTTGTGAATTGTTTCCACTACTGCCTCCCTGTCGGAGGGAGACGTTGGTAAAGCAGACTTCAGGAACCTGCGAGGGGGAGACGTCTCGAATTTCCAATCTGTACCCCTGGGATACTACTTGTAGGATCCAGGGGTCCACTTGCGAGTGAGCCCACTGCGTGCTGAAACTCTTGAGACGACCCCCCCCACCGCACCTGAGTCCGCTTGTAGGGCCCCAGCGTCATGCTGAGGACTTGGCAGAAGCGGTGGAGGGCTTCTGTTTCTGGGAATGGGCTGCCTGCTGCAGTCTTCTTCCCTTTCCTCTATCCCATGGCAGATATGACTGGCCTTTTGCCCGCTTGCCCTTATGGGGACGAAAGGACTGAGGCTGAAGTCTTTTTCTCCTTTATACGGCAATACTTCCATGTGCCGTTTGGAATCTGCATCACCTGACCACTGTCGTGTCCATAAACAACTTCTGGCAGATATGGACATCGCACTTACTCTTGATGCCAGAGTGCAAATATCCCTCTGTGCATCTCGCATATATAGAAATGCATCCTTTAAATGCTCTATAGTCAATAAAATACTGTCCCTGTCAAGGGTATCAATATTTTCAGTCAGGGAATCCGACCAAGCCACCCCAGCGCTGCACATCCAGGCTGAGGCGATCGCTGGTCGCAGTATAACACCAGTATGTGTGTATATACTTTTTAGGATATTTTCCAGCCTCCTATCAGCTGGCTCCTTGTAGGCGGCCCTATCTGGAGACGGTACCGCCACTTGTTTTGATAAGCGTGTGAGCGCCTTATCCACCCTAAGGGGTGTTTCCCAACGCGCCCTAACTTCTGGCGGGAAAGGGTATACCGCCAATAATTTTCTATCGGGGGAAACCCACGCATCATCACACACTTCATTTAATTTATCTGATTCAGGAAAAACTACAGGTAGTTTTTTTTTTTACACTCCACATAATACCCTTTTTTGTGGTACTTGTAGTATCAAAAATATGTAACACCTCCTTCATTGCCCTTAACAAGTAACGTGTGGCCCTAAAGGAAAATACGTTTGTTTCTTCACCGTCGACACTGGAGTCAGTGTCCATGTCTGTGTCTGTGTCGACCGACTGAGGTAAAAGGACGTTTTAACGCCCCTGACGGTGTTTGAGACGCCTGGACAGGTACTAATTGGTTTGCCGGCCGTCTCATGTCGTCAACCGACCTTGCAGCGTGTTGACATTATCACGTAATTCCTTAAATAAGCCATCCATTCCGGTGTCGACTCCCTAGAGAGTGACATCACCATTACAGGCAATTGCTCCGCCTCCTCACCAACATCGTCCTCATACATGTCGACACACACGTACCGACACACAGCACACACACATGGAATGCTCTGATAGAGGACAGGACCCCACTAGCCCTTTGGGGAGACAGAGGGAGAGTTTGCCAGCACACACCAAAAACGCTATAATTATACAGGGACAACCTTTATATAAGTGTTTTTCCCTTATAGCATTTTAATATATATAGTCATATCGCCAAATAAGTGCCCCCCCTCTCTGTTTTAACCCTGTTTCTGTAGTGCAGTGCAGGGGAGAGCCTGGGAGCCTTCCCACCAGCATTTCTGTGAGGGAAAATGGCGCTGTGTGCTGAGGAGAATAGGCCCCGCCCCCTTTTCGGCGGGCTTCTTCTCCCGTTTTTCTGAGACCTGGCAGGGGTTAAATACATCCATATAGCCCCCAGGGGCTATATGTGATGTATTTTTAGCCAGAAAGGTACTATCATTGCTGCCCAGGGCGCCCCCCCCAGCGCCCTGCACCCTCAGTGACCGCTGCTATGAAGTGTGCTGACAACAATGGCGCACAGCTGCAGTGCTGTGCGCTACCTTATGAAGACTGAAAAGTCTTCTGCCGCCGGTTTCTGGACCTCTTCACTTTTCGGCATCTGCAAGGGGGTCGGCGGCGCGGCTCCGGGACGAACCCCAGGGTGAGACCTGTGTTCCGACTCCCTCTGGAGCTAATGGTGTCCAGTAGCCTAAGAAGCCAATCCATCCTGCACGCAGGTGAGTTCACTTCTCTCCCCTAAGTCCCTCGATGCAGTGAGCCTGTTGCCAGCAGGACTCACTGAAAATAAAAAACCTAACAAAACTTTTACTCTAAGCAGCTCTTTAGGAGAGCCACCTAGATTGCACCCTTCTCGGCCGGGCACAAAAATCTAACTGAGGCTTGGAGGAGGGTCATAGGGGGAGGAGCCAGTGCACATCACCTGATCCTAAAGCTTTTACTTTTGTGCCCTGTCTCCTGCGGAGCCGCTATTCTCCGTGGTCCTGACGGAGTCCCCAGCATCCACTAGGACGTCAGAGAAATAAGAGGTATCAACAACTGCGGGATGAGCCTGGAAAAGAAGCAGCCTCCAAATCCATAAATGGAAGAAACACAAACTTCAAAAAGGCATATATGAATCAATTCAGAGTTGTGCGCTGAAATCGCAAGCACAATATCCCTATTTACATAACACCATGTTCTTTAACTTACTACCTGAATGACCAGGATGAGGTGAATGGACAGAACAGTGTTAGAAGGTACAAGGAACTTATTAAAACCATATAACTAAAAAACACTCACATACATTTCAACAAAGCTGGGAAATCACTCAGCCTCTCACCATGAATGGGTGCTGCGGCGGGCATGTGCTAATGTAAAAACCAACGCAGTAGGCATATAAGCTTGGACTGTAGGTAGTAAATCACCTTACATCTGCAGCATGTAGTGCGGACCAATTTCCTCACTTTGCTGAAATGTTGTATTGATCGTTTTTTATTTACATGGTTTTAATACATTTCTTGTATCTTTTTACGCTGTTCTGTCTCTTTATCTCATCACGGCGCCAATCCCATCCACAACTCTGAATTGTTTCATGGTCACCTCATGTGGGCCAAACTATATGCAGGCGGTTGTAACACAGCAGAGGACAAAAGGTAACATTAAAATCGAAGGTTGTGTAAAATGTTTAGTTTGTGCAGGTAAGTTAAATTAATATGTTGTTAGGGGAAAAAAAAAAAGACCCGATACCTTTATGGAGAGGAAAGCCATTAGGATGGGTCCATAAAAAACTACTTGCGAGTCAGGTGATAGCTCCAGCTCAACATGCAGCTTATCTGGCGGCAGTTCTGAGGGATCCACAGTAGGTCGGTTAGAAGCAGTGGGAGATGTAACTCTCTCTGATGTTCTCTGACAAGGCCGCAGCATTGACAGCATAGATTCCTCCATTTCTGACACTGGCAATGAAAGAGTTAAGTTAAAATGGATTTTAGTAAAGCCAGAAATTACTGATAATGTGGAATCACTGAATCAAACAAAATCAGAAGGTTGCTTTCACACAGCACAGATAAAATAAAAATATATCTGTAAAAACAATAATAATAATATTAAAATCTTTAAAAAACAAAAACAACAGATCTTACATGACTGTTTCAGTTGCTGATCCGTCTTTTGGGAATAAATTGGATGCCAGGTATAGTCGATGATTAACATTACAGATGGGACAGTCCAGCACTCTACCCACCCGGGCCTAAGGGTTCAGGAAAATAAGATTTTAAACCTACCGGTAAATCTTTTTCTCGTAGTCCGTAGAGGATGCTGGGGACTCCGTAAGGACCATGGGGATAGACGGGCTCCGCAGGAGACATGGGCACTTTAAGAAAGACTTTAGGTCTGGGTGTGCACTGGCTCCTCCCTCTATGCCCCTCCTCCAGACCTCAGTTAGAGAAACTGTGCCCAGAGGAGACGGACAGTACGAGGAAAGGATTTTAGTTAATCCGAGGGCAAGATTCATACCAGCCACACCAATCACACCGTATAACTTGTGTATTTATTAAACAGTTAACAGTATGAAAAACAACGCAGCATCAGTCCAAAACTGATGAAACTATAACGTAACCCTTATTTAAGCAAAACTATATACAAGTCTCGCAGAAATAGTCCGCACTAGGGACGGGCGCCCAGCATCCTCTACGGACTACGAGAAAAAGATTTACCGGTAGGTTTAAAATCTTATTTTCTCTTACGTCCTAGAGGATGCTGGGGACTCCGTAAGGACCATGGGGATTATACCAAAGCTCCCAAACAGGCGGGAGAGTGCGGATGACTCTGCAGCACCGATTGAGCAAACAGGAGGTCCTCCTCAGCCAGGGTATCAAACTTATAGAACTTCGCAAAGGTGTTTGAACCCGACCAAGTAGCAGCTCGGCATAGTTGTAGTGCCGAGACCCCTCGGGCAGCCGCCCAAGACGAGCCCACCTTCCTGGTAGAATGGGCTCTGACAGATTTAGGTAGCAGCAATCCCGCCGTAGAATGAGCCTGCTGAATCGTGTTACAGATCCAGCGAGCAATAGTCTGCTTTGAAGCAGGGGCTCCAACCTTGTTGGCTGCATATAGGACAAACAGTGCTTCTGTTTTCCTGACTCTAGCCGTTCTGGCCACGTAAATTTTCAAAGCCCTGAACACATCAAGGGACTCGGAATCCTCCAAGTCTCGCGTAGCCACAGGCACCACAATAGGTTGGTTCATAAGAAAAGATGACACCACCTTAGGCAAGAACTGAGGACGGGTCCGCAATTCCGCCCTATCCATATGGAAAACCAGATAGGGGCTTTTATAAGACAAAGCCGCCAATTCCGACACTCGCCTAGCCGAAGCCAAGGCTAATAACATGACCACCTTCCAAGTAAGATATTTTAACTCCACCGTTTGAAGTGGTTCAAACCAGTGCGACTTAAGGAAACTCAACACCACGTTAAGGTCCCAAGGCGCCACCGGAGGTATAAAAGGAGGCTGAATATGCAGCACTCCCTTCACAAAAGTCTGTACTTCTGGAAGAGAAGCCAATTCTTTTTGAAAGAAAATGGATAAGGCCGAAATCTGAACCTTAATGGAGCCTAATTTTAGGCCCAAATTCACTCCAGTCTGTAGGAAGTGAAGAAAACGGCCTAGATGGAATTCTTCCGTAGGAGCATTCCTGGCCTCACACCAAGAAATATATTTTCGCTATATCCGGTGAAAATGTTTCGCTGTCACGTCTTTCCTAGCCTTTATCAGAGTAGGAATGACCTCATCCGGAATGCCCTTTGCCGCTAGGATCCAGCGTTCAACCGCCATGCTGTCAAACGCAGCCGCGGTAAGTCTTGGAACAGACAGGGCCCCTGTTGCAACAGGTCCTGTCGTAGAGGAAGAGGCCACAGATCTCCCGTGAGCATTACCAGCAGATCCGGATACAAGGTCCTTCTTGGCCAATCTGGAACAATGAGAATTGTTCTCACTCCTCTTTTTCTTATTATTCTCAACACCTTGGGTATGAGCGGAAGAGGAAGAAACACATAGACCGACTGGAACATCCACGGTGTCACTAGGGCGTCTACTGCTACCGCCTGAGGGTCTTTTGATCTGGTGCAATACCTCTGCAGCTTTCTGTTGAGGCGGGACGCCATCATGTCTATCTGGGGCAGTCCCCACTGACTTGCAATCTGTGCGAAGACTTCCTGATGAAGCCCCCACTCTCCTGGATGCAGGTCGTGTCTGCTGAGGAAGTCTGCTTCCCAGTTGTCCACTCCCGGAATGAACACTGCTGACAGTGCGCTTACATGATTTTCCGCCCAGCGAAGAATCCTGGTGGCTTCCGCCATTGCCACTCTGCTCCTTGTGCCGCCTTGGCGGTTTACATGAGCCACTGCGGTGATGTTGTCTGACTGGATCAGAACTGGTTGGTCGCGAAGTAAGTTCTCCGCTTGACATAGGGCGTTGTATATGGCCCTCAGCTCCAGGATGTTGATGTGAAGACAAGTCTCTTGACTTGTCCAAAGTCCTTGGAAGTTTCTTCCCTGTGTGACTGCTCCCCACCCTCTGAGGCTCGCGTCCGTGGTCACCAGGATCCAGTCCTGAATGCTGAACCTGCGGCCTTCTAAAAGGCGAGCACTCTGCAGCCACCACAGGAGAGATACCCTGGCTATGGGGGACAGGGTGATCCGCTGATGAATTTGTAGATGTGACCCGGACCACTTGTCCAATAGGTCCCATTGGAAAGTCCTTGCATAGAATCTGCCGAAGGGAATGGCTTCGTATGTTGCCACCATCTTTCCCAGGACATGAGTGCAATGATGTACTGACACTTGTTTTGGCTTCAATAGGTTCTTGACTAGAGTCATGAGTTCCTGAGCTTTTTCTATCGGAAGAAAAACCTTTTTCTGGTCTGTGTCCAGAATCATGCCCAAGAAGGTCAGACGAGTCGTAGGAACCAGCTGCGACTTCGGGATATTGAGAATCCAGCCGTGTTGCTGTAACACCTTCAGTGAAAGTGACACGCTGTTCAGTAACTTCTCTCGTGATCTCGCTTTTATGAGATCGTCCAAGTATGGGATAATTGTGACACCCTGCTTGCGCAGGAGCACCATCATTTCCGCCATTACCTTGGTGAAAATCCTCGGGGCCGTGGAAAGCCCAAACGGCAACGTCTGAAATTGGTAATGACAATCCTGTACCGCAAATCTCAGGTACGCCTGGTGAGGTGGATAAATGGGAACATGAAGGTATGCATCCTTTATGTCCAGAGATACCATAAAATCCCTCCCCCCCTTCCAGGCTGGCGATGACCGCTCTGAGCGATCCATCTTGAACTTGAACCGTTTTAAGTATAGGTTCAGGGATTTTAAATTCAAAATGGGTCTGACCGAACCGTCCGGTTTCGGGACTACAAACAGAGTTGAGTAGTAACCCTTCCCTCTTTGAAGCAGGGGAACCTCGACCACCACTTGTTGAAGACACAATTTGTGAATCGCATTTAACACTATCTCCCTTTCTAGGGGAGAAGTCGGTAGAGCCGATTTGAAAAACCGGCGAGGAGGCACCTCTTCGAATTCCAGCTTGTATCCCTGAGAAACAATTTCTATTGCCCAGGGATCCACCTTTGAGTGAACCCAGATGTGGCTGAAAAACCGAAGACGTGCCACCACTGGGGCGGACTCCCTCAGCGGAGCCCCAGCGTCATGCGGTGGATTTTGCAGAGGCCGAGGAGGACTTCTGTTCCTGGGAACTAGTTGTGTTGTGCAGCTTTTTTCCTCTGCCCTTACCTCTGGCAAGAAAGGACGATCCACGTACTCTTTTGCTTTTATTTGAACGAAAGGACTGCATTTGATAATGTGTCGCTTTCTTAGTCTGTGAGGGAACATAAGGCAAAAAATTCGATTTACCTGCCGTAGCTGTGGAGACGAGGTCCGAGAGACCTTCCCCAAACAATTCCTCACCCTTGTAAGGCAAAACCTCCATATGCCTCTTTGAGTCGGCATCACCTGTCCACTGCCGGGTCCATAAGACACGCCTAGCAGAAATAGACATAGCGTTTATTCTGGAACCCAGTAGACTGTCTCTTTGAGCATCTCTCATATATAAGACAGCATCTTTTATATGCCCTAGGGTCAATAAAATGGTATCCTTATCTAGGGTCTCAATATCCGCTGATAATTAATCTGTCCATGCTGCTACAGCGCTACAAACCCAGGCCGACGCAATTGCCGGTCTGAGCAATGTACCAGAATGTGTGTAAATGGACTTCAAGGTAACCTCCTGCTTGCGGTCAGCAGGATCCTTGAGGGTAGCCGTATCTTGGGATGGCTGCGCTATCTTTTTTGATAAGCGTGTCAATGCTTTGTCTACCCTAGGGGAGGATTCCCACCGTATCCTGTCCGTTGGCGGGAAAGAATACGCCATAAGAATCCTTTTGGGAATCTGCAGTTTTTTGTCTGGAGATTCCCACGCTTTTTCACACAACTCGTTCAACTCATGTGAGGAGGGAAAAGTTACCTCAGGTTTCTTTCCCTTATACATGTGTACCCTCATGTCAGGGACAGGGGGTTCCTCTGTGATATGCAAAACATCTTTTATTGCCATAATCATATAACGAATACATTTAGCCACTTTTGGCTGTAACTTTGCATCATCATAGTCGACACTGGAGTCTGAATCCGTGTTGGTATCTGTGTCTCCTATTTGGGATAGTGGGCGCTTTTGAGACCCCGAAGGTCCCGGCGACATAGGGACAGACATGGGTTGACTCCCTGACTGTTCCCTAGCTTCAGCTTTGTCTAATCTTTTGTGCAATAAATTTACATTAGCACTTAAAACATTCCACATATCCATCCAGTCAGGTGTCGGCGCTGCCGACGGAGACCTCACATTCATACGCTCCCCCTCCTCCATAGGCAAGCCTTCTACCTCAGACATGTCGACACACACGTACCGACACACCACACACACAGGGAACCTCTTATCTGAAGACAGTTTCCCCACCAGGCCCTTTGGAGAGACAGAGAGAGAGTATGCCAGCACACACCCCAGCGCTATATAACCCAGGAAGAAACACAAAATGTTTACCCAGTAGCGCCTTTTTATGTATATGCGCCAATTATGTGGGCCCCCCCCCCTCTTGAAAAACCCTCTGTCACCGTGAGTAAGCAGGGGAGAGTCCGGGGAGCTTCCTCTCAGCGCTGTGCTGTGGAGAAAATTGCGCTGGTGAGTGCTGAGGGAGAAGGTCCGTTCCCTCGGCGGCGGGCTTCTGTCCCGCTCAAAATTCTAAAAAAACTGGCGGGGGCTCTTTATATACATGTACAGTGCCCATCTGTACATGTATTTATGTATTTTTGCCAAAGGAGAGGTTTATATGCTGCCCAGGGCGCCCCCCCCTGCGCCCTGCACCCTTACAGTGACTGCCGTGTGTGAGGTGAATGGGAGCAATGGCGGCACAGCTTTACTGCTGTGCGTTACCTCTGTGAAGATCAAGAAGTCTTCTGCCGCCTCTGAAGTCTTCTTTTCTTCTCATACTCACCTGGCTTCTATCTTCCGGCTCTGCGAGGACGATGGCGGCGCGGCTCTGGGACGGACGGCGAGGGTGAGACCTGCGTACCAATCCCTCTGGAGCTAATGGTGTCCAGTAGCCTAAGAAACAGAGCCTTGAAACTCACAGAAGTAGGTCTGTTTCTCTCTCCTCAGTCCCTCGATGCAGGGAGTCTGTTGCCAGCAGGCTCCCTGAAAATAAAAAACCTAACTAAAATTCTTTCTGACAGGAAACTCAGGAGAGCTCCCTGTAATGCACCCAGTCTCCACTGGGCACAGTATCAAACTGAGGTCTGGAGGAGGGGCATAGAGGGAGGAGCCAGTGCACACCCAGACCTAAAGTGTTTCTTAAAGTGCCCATGTCTCCTGCGGAGCCCGTCTATCCCCATGGTCCTTACGGAGTCCCCAGCATCCTCTAAGACGTAAGAGAAATATAAAGTATTACATATAGTAATTACTGTACTGTTATACATGTGTAAAGCTGCTGCTCTTCCATGTACAAAACGATCAGTGAAGATGTTAGATAGTAAAGGAAGAAAAGGGGAGAACAAATTGTAAGTAATGGTCACATTGTAGAAAAATAAAAGAATAATAACTGCTAGTGTGCACTACAGTATATGGACATTACCCTGCCTGTGTTACATTTCTCCACTTTGGTTTGCAGTGCTTCTGGCCGCTGTGGTTTTCTGCTGAGCTGCAGGAGTCGGGGCCAGTTTTGCTTAGATGACAATCTTTCACCAATGTAAGCAGTGAGTATTTACTGGGATGGCAGTCAGGTAAAAACAAATGGAGGTCCACATCTCCTCCCTATAATGTAAACAGCACTGATACAAGAATGAACTAAACCAACAATTTTACATATATTACTGTTCATGTACTGTACATATTTCACATCAAGTCAAATTCAAATTGGGCAAATTAAAAATAATTTCTTTTTAGTGAATCCAGCCTTGTTTTATTACACTAATAGGTTTTAATTGTAATGTGCTGCAGAGTTTGCAGTTTTCAATTAATCAGCGCAGTCTCGTGGTGCGTCCTAGTCGCATTATGTTGCGACTAAGATGCATTTTGGGGAAAGGCAGACGCCCGACGTTAGCAAGGGACCTGGCGACTCACTAACGCCAAGCATCTCGCACTGCATGGTGCATTGAGGCTAGTTGTGTGAAGATGCATCTGTATATATTAAAATCATAATCCTTTCAACATCTGACCTGCCAGGAGAGCTTTATAATTGTGAACTTTTATTTAGCAGTCTTCACCCAAAATGCGTTTGACATATATTTGTATGGGTATTTAATTGCAGCGTAAATGATGCCAACACAGTACTGTAATATTGCTAAATCCTTTTCTCGTAGTCCATAAAAGATATTGGGGACAGATTAGTACGATGGGTATAGATGGGTTCAAAGGAGCCAGTGCACTTTCAATTTCTTCAACTGGGTGTGCTGGCTCCTCCCCTCTATGCCTTCTCCTACTGCTCAGTTATAGCTAAACAGTGCCCGAAGGAGAATGACATACTTGAAAGAAGGAACATAACAATAAGTGTGGTGAGATTTACACACCAGCACACCAAAATATAACCGGGCCAGCAATGGCTGGTAAGAGGAACAGCAACAGCTGAACAGGCAACACATAACAGAGAACTTGCACTGAGGCGGGCGCCCAATATTCCTTATGGACTACGAGAAAAGGATTTACCAGTGGGTATTTAAAAACCTATTTTCTCTAGCATCCAAAGGGTATACTGGGGACAGATTAGTACGATGGGGAACGGGCGGAGACATCTGTAGCACCGCCTGCCCAAACTGGGTATCCTCTTTGGCCAGGGTATCAAACTTGTAGAACATTACAAAGGTGTTCTTCCCAGACCAGGTAGCAGCTCGGTATAGTTGGATAGTAAGCCGAATCCAATGAGCAATAGACTGCTTTGAAGCAAGGCAAACCCTTTTTCTGCGCATCATACAGCACGAACAAGGAATCCGTCTTTCTGATCCTAACCGTCCTCTTGACATAGATTTTCAAGGCTCACACTGCATCCAATTCCTCTGGTGGAGCAGAAGTGTCAGAACTGGACAGAATCACAATAGGTTGATTCAAGTGAAACGCAAAGACCATCTTTGGCAGGAACTGCTGTCTAGTCCGGAGCTCCACTCTGTTCTTGTAAAAGACCAAGTAGGGACTTTTACATGGTAAGGCCCCCAATTCTGAGACACGTCTAGCAGTAGCCAGGGCCAGTAACATCACAGTCTTCCACGTGAGGCACTTGTCTTCTACAGTCATCAGAGGTTCAAACCAGGAGGACTGTAGAACGCGTTAACACCACATCCAAATCCCAAGGTGCCGTAGGCGGCACAAACGGAGGTTGTATGTGAAGCACCCCTTGCAAGAAGGTCTGAACTTCTGGCAGGATAGCCAACTTCTTCTGGAAGAAGACGAAAAGAGCTGAAATCTGGACCTTAAGGGATCCAAGACGTAAGCCTTTATCCACTCCAGTCTGCAGGAAACAAAGGAATCTTCCCAAGTGGAATTCTGCAGACAGATATGTGCGTTCCTCGCACCAAGAGACATATCTCCGCCAGATATGATAGTGTTTTGACGTCACAGGTTTTCTGGCTTGCACCATAATGGCAATGACCATTTTGGAAAGCCCTTTGTGAGCTAGGATGTTCTGCTCAAGTTCCATGCCGTCAAACGAAGCCGCCGTAAGTCCGGGTAGAATAACGGTCCTTGCTGAAGATCTCTTCTTAGCGGTAGAAGCCAAGGGTCCTCTACGGACATGTTCAGAAGAGCCGGGTACCACGCTCTTCAGGGCCAATCCGGGGCAATCAAGATTGCTTGCACTCATTGATGCCTGATCCGCTTGAGCACCCTTGGCATCAATGGAATCGGAGGAAATCGGTAGACCAGCTGGTAAGGCCAAGTCGACGTCAGCGCATCCACTGCGCTTGCCTGAGGGTCCCTGGTTCGCAAGCAATAGCAGCAAAGCTTCTTGTTGAGGCGAGAGGCCATCATGTCGATATGTGGGCAGCCCCACCTGTCGATCACCTGTTGAAACACCTGAGGGTGTAGTCCCCACTCCCCTGGATGGAGATTGTGGCGACTCAGAGTCCGCTTCCCAGTTGTCCACTCCCGAATGAAGATTGCGGACAGTGCTCTTGCATGTCTTTCTGCCCAGAAGAGTATTCTTGATACTTCTCGCATGCATGCGCTGCTTTTTGTCCCTCCTTGTCAATTGATATACGCCACAGACGTGGCGTTGTCCGACTGAACCTGGATTGCTAGATCCCAGAGCATAGGGGAGGCCTGAATCAAAGCATTGTGGACGGCCCGAAGTTACAGAATGTTGATCGGAAATAGGGCCTCTTGGCCAGACCACCTGACCTGGAACTGCGCCCCCTGGGTGACAGCTCCCCATCCTCTCAAACTCGCGTCCGTCATGAGGAGGATACAATCCTGAATCACAAAGCGTCGACCTTCCAGCAGGTTGAAAGACTGTGGCCACCACAGGAGTGAAATCCTGGCCTAGGGTGACAGCCGAATCATCCGGTGCATCTGAAGATGGGAACCGGAAAACTTGTTCAGGATGTCCAATTGGAAAGGTATGGCATGAAACCTTCCAAACTGTATCGCCTGGTACGAGGCCACCATCTTTACCAACAATTTTATGCATAGATGAATGGATACTCGAGCAGGTCGGAGAACCATGTGAACCATTTCTGGAAGTGTTCTGACTTTGTCTTCTGGGAGGAACACTTTCTGTGCTACCGTATCCAGTAGCATATCCAGAAACAGGATCCACTGAGACTGTTCCAGTTGGGACTTCTGCAGATTGAGGATACATCTGTGGTGAGTCAGAAGTTGGATAGTGCAATCTATGTGGAGCAATAGAAGCTCCCTGGAACTCGCTTTTATCAGGAGGCCGTCCAGGTATGGAATTACTCTGACCCCCTGGACCCTGAGATGAAACATAAATTTCCGCATTCAACTTCGTGAACACCCTCTGAGCTGTGGACAGGCCGAAGGGTAACGCCTGAAACTGGTATTGATCGTTCAGTAGGGTGAACCACAGATAGGCCTGACGAGGAGGCGACATGGGGATATGGAGGCAAGTGTCCTTGATATCCAGGGACACAAAGAATTCCTGTTGCTCCAGGCCCGTGATCACTGCTCTCAAAGATTCCATCTTGAATTTGAAAACCTTCAGGTAAGGATTCAAGGACTTCAGATTCAGAATGGGTCTCACAGACCAGTCTGGTTTTGGTACCACGAACAGACTGGGAGTAGTAACCTTGTCCTTGTTGTTGCTGGGGTACTTTGACAATGACCTGGGACTGGACCAACTTGTTTATGGCCAGTAGTAGCGTACCACGCATATTTCCAAAGCTGGTAAGCCTGATTTGAAAAATCGTTGGGGAGGAGCACCATCGAACTCCAGCTTGTAATCCTGAGAGAAGAGGTCCCTTACTCAAGCATTTTGTCAGGAACCATCCCAGATGTGGCTGTAGTGTCGTAACCGAGCTCAGACCACGAGATCCCCTCGGGGTGGGTGGGCACCGTCATGCTGAAGTCTTTGCGGAAGCCGAACTGGTGCTCTGTTCCTGGGAGCCGCTAAAGGCTGGTTTCTTAGGCTTACCTCTGGTGCCTTTAGCTGCGTTGGAGGTCCCCGTGACCCTAGATCGAAATCTGGAGGACCGAAAGGACTGAGTAGACGGGCCCGGGTAGGTATGTCTAGCAGGCAGAGCCCTGAAGGGAGAAACGTGGATTTCCCAGCAGTAGCTTTGGAGATCCATGCGTCCAATTCACCTCCAAAGAGCCAGTCACCTGAAAAGGGAAGAGATTCCACATTACGTTTGGAGTCAGCGTCAGCAATCCACTGACGCAACCATATGGCCCTGCACGCAGACACAGCCATAGCCATGGTCCTAGCATTAATATTGCCAATCTCTTTAAGGGAGTCACAGAAGACCCTAGCCGTGTCCTGAGTGTGTTTTGGGAAAGTTACAGTAGTAACTAAGGTCATATCACCCGAAAGACCTTCCTGAATTTGAGTAGCCCAGGAATAAATGGTATGTGTCATCCAGCAACCTGCAATGACCGGTCTTTGAGCTACACCTGCAGCAGTGTATATAGATTTAAGAGTGGACTAAATTTTCCTATCTGCCAGGTCCTTTACCGTAAAGGAGTCCGAAGCAGTAAGTACAGTCTTTTCAGAAAGGAAAAAGACCGAGACGTCTACTGCTGGAGATTCTTCCCAGAATTTCCTGCCTTCAGGGGCAAAGGGGAATGTATACAAAAACCGTTTGGACACCTGATATTTTTTATCTGGATTTTTCCAGGCTAATTTAAATAAATCATCAAACTCCTTGGAGTCAGGAAATGTGAGTGTCAGTTTGTCTTGTGGTAGGAAAAATGACTGCTGATTATTAGCATCCTCCAGGGGGAACTTTAACACATCCCGAATAGCCAATATGAGGGGTTCAACACCCTATGTAGGGGTGGAGTCACCGCTTATGGGGTCCACATCATCCTGTATATCATCATCAGTATCTGACAGTAGTGCAGGTAAAAATAAGAATTTACTTACCGATAATTCTATTTCTCGTAGTCCGTAGTGGATGCTGGGAACTCCGTAAGGACCATGGGGAATAGCGGCTCCGCAGGAGACTGGGCACAAAAGAAAAGCTTTAGGACTATCTGGTGTGCACTGGCTCCTCCCCCTATGACCCTCCTCCAAGCCTCAGTTAGGATACTGTGCCCGGACGAGCGTACACAATAAGGAAGGATTTTGAATCCCGGGTAAGACTCATACCAGCCACACCAATCACACCGTACAACTTGTGATATGAACCCAGTTAACAGCATGATAACAGAGGAGCCTCTGGATAGATGGCTCACAACAACAATAACCCGATTTGTTAACAATAACTATGTACAAGTATTGCAGATAATCCGCACTTGGGATGGGCGCCCAGCATCCACTACGGACTACGAGAAATAGAATTATCGGTAAGTAAATTCTTATTTTCTCTGACGTCCTAGTGGATGCTGGGAACTCCGTAAGGACCATGGGGATTATACCAAAGCTCCCAAACGGGCGGGAGAGTGCGGATGACTCTGCAGCACCGAGTGAGAAAACTCCAGGTCCTCCTCAGCCAGAGTGTCAAATTTGTAAAATTTCACAAAAGTATTTGACCCTGACCAAGTAGCAGCTCGGCAAAGTTGTAAAGCCGAGACCCCTCGGGCAGCCGCCCAAGATGAGCCCACCTTCCTAGGAGTGGGCTTTTACAGATTTTGGCTGTGGCAGGCCTGCCACAGAATGCGCAAGCTGAATTGTACTACAAATCCAGCGAGCAATAGTCTGCTTAGAAGCAGGAGCACCCAGCTTGTTGGGTGCGTACAGGATAAATAGTGAGTCAGATTTTCTGACTCCAGCCGTCCTGGAAACATATATTTTCAGGGCCCTGACAACGTCCAGCAACTTGGAGTCCTCCAAGTCCTTAGTAGCCGCAGGTACCACAATAGGCTGGTTCAGATGAAACGCTGAAACCACCTTTGGGAGAAATTGAGGACGAGTCCTCAATTCTGCCCTGTCCGTATGAAAAATCAGGTAAGGGCTTTTACAGGATAAAGCCGCCAATTCTGACACACGCTTGGCTGAAGCCAGGGCCAACAGCATGACCACTTTCCATGTGAGATATTTTAAGTCCACAGTGTTGAGTGGTTCAAACCAATGTGATTTTAGGAAACCCAAAACAACATTCAGATCCCAGGGTGCCACTGGAGGCACAAAAGGAGGCTGTATATGTAGCACTCCCTTAACAACGTCTGGACTTCAGGCACTGAAGCCAGTTCTCTCTGAAAGAAAATCGACAGGGCCGAAATCTGGACCTTAATGGATCCTAATTTTAGGCCCATAGACACTCCTGCTTACAGGAAATGCAGGAATCGACCCAGTTGAAATTCCTCCGTCGGTGCCTTTTTGGCCTCGCACCACGCAACATATTTCCGCCAGATGCGGTGATAATGCTTTGCGGTTACATCCTTTCTGGCTTTTATCAAAGTAGGGATGACTTCGTCTGGAATGCCTTTTTCCTTTAGGATCCGGCGTTCAACCGCCATGCCGTCAAACGCAGCCGCGGTAAGTCTTGGAATAGACAGGGTCCCTGCTGGAGCAGGTCCCTTCTCAGAGGTAGAGGCCACGGGTCCTCTGTGAGCATTTCTTGAAGTTCCGGGTACCAAGTCCTTCTTGGCCAATCCGGAGCCACGAGAATAGTTCTTACTCCTCCCCGCCGTATAATCCTCAGCACCTTGGGTATGAGAGGCAGAGTAGGGAACACATACACTGACTGGTACACCCACGGTGTTACCAGAGCGTCCACAGCTATTGCCTGAGGGTCCCTTGACCTGGCGCAATACCTGTCCAGTTTTTTGTTGAGGCGGGACGCCATCATGTCCACCTTTGGTTTTTCCCAACGGTTTACAATCATGTGGAAGACTTCTGGGTGAAGTCCCCACTCTCCCGGGTGGAGGTCGTGCCTGCTGAGGAAGTCTGCTTCCCAGTTGTCCACTCCCGGAATGAACACTGCTGACAGTGCTATCACATGATTTTCCGCCCAGCGAAGAATCCTTGCAGCTTCTGCCATTGCCCTCCTGCTTCTTGTGCCGCCCTGTCTGTTTACGTGGGCGACTGCCGAGATGTTGTCCGACTGGATCAGCACCGGCTGACCTTGAAGCAGAGGTCTTGCTTGGCTCAGAGCATTGTAAATGGCTCTTAACTCCAGGATATTTATGTGAAGTAATGTCTCCAGGCTTGACCACAAGCCCTGGAAGTTTCTTCCCTGTGTGACTGCTCCGCAGGCTGGCATCTGTGGTCACCAGGACCCAGTCCTGAATGCCGAATCTGCGGCCCTCTAGAAGATGAGCACTCTGCAACCACCACAGGAAAACACCCTTGTCCTTGGGGACAGGGTTATCCGCCGATGCATCTGAAGATGCGATCCGGACCATTTGTCCAGCAGGTCCCACTGGAATGTTCTTGCGTGGAATCTGCCGAATGGGATTGCTTCGTAGGAAGCCACCATTTTTCCCAGGACCCTTGTGCATTGATGCACTGATACTTGGCCTGGTTTTAGGAGGTTTCTGACTAGCTCGGATAACTCTCTGGCTTTCTCTTCCGGGAGAAACACCTTTTTCTGGACTGTGTCCAGGATCATCCCTAGGAATAGAAGACGTGTCGTCGGGATCAGCTGCGATTTTGGGATATTGAGAATCCAACCGTGCTGCCGCAGCACTACTTGAGATAGTGCTACTCCGACTACCAACTGTTCCTCGGATCTTGCCCTTATCAGGAGATCGTCCAAGTAAGGGATAATTAAAACTCCTTTCCTTCGAAGGAGTATCATCATTTCGGCCATTACTTTGGTAAAGACCCGGGGCGCCGTGGACAATCCAAACGGCAGCGTCTGAAACGGATAGTGGCAGTTCTGTACCACATACCTGAGGTACCCTTGGTGAGAAGGGTAAATTGGGACATGGAGGTAAGCATCCTTGATGTCCAGAGACACCATATAATCCCCTTCTTCCAGGTTCTCGATCACCGCTCTGAGTGACTCCATCTTGAATTTGAACCTCTGTATGTAAGTGTTCAAAGATTTTAGATTTAAAATAGGTCTCACCGAGCCATCCGGCTTCGGTACCACAAACAGCGTGGAATAATACCCCTTTCCCTGTTGCAGGAGGGGTACCTTGATTATCACCTGCTGAGAATACAGCTTGTGAATGGCTTCCAATACCGCCTCCCTGTCGGAGGGAGACGTCGGTAAGGCAGACTTTAGGAAACGGCGGGGGGGAGAAGTCTCGAATTCCAATTTGTACCCCTGAGATACCACCTGAAGGATCCAGGGGTCCACTTGTGAGTGAGCCCACTGCGCGCTGAAATTCTTGAGACGGGCCCCCACCGTGCCCGAGTCCGCTTGTAGAGCCCCAGCGTCATGCTGAGGACTTGGCAGAAGCGGGAGAGGGCTTCTGTTCCTGGGAACTGGCTGTTTGCTGCAGCCTTTTTCCTCTCCCTCTGCCACGGGGCAGAAATGAGGAGCCTTTTGCCCGCTTGCCCTTATGGGGCCGAAAGGACTGCACCTGATAATACGGCGTCTTCTTATGTTGAGAGGCTACCTGGGGTAAAAATGTGGATTTCCCAGCAGTTGCCGTGGACACTAGGTCCGATAGACCTACCCCAAATAACTCCTCCCCTTTATAAGGCAATACTTCCATATGCCTTTTGGAATCAGCATCACCTGACCACTGCCGCGTCCATAACCCTCTTCTGGCAGATATGGACAGCGCACTTACTCTTGATGCCAGTCGGCAAATATCCCTCTGTGCATCACGCATATATAAAAATGCATCTTTTAAATGCTCTATAGTCAGTAATATACTGTCCCTATCCAGGGTATCAATATTTTCAGTCAGGGAATCCGACCAAGCCACCCCAGCACTGCACATCCAGGCTGAGGCGATTGCTGGTCGCAGTATAACACCCGTGTGAGTGTATATACATTTTAGGATATTCTCCTGCTTTCTGTCAGCAGGTTCCTTAATGGCGGCCGTATCAGGAGACGGTAGTGCCACCTGTTTAGACAAGCGTGTGAGCACTGCCAGTAACCTTTTAGGAATTATCAGTTTTTTATCGGGAGAAACCCACGCTTCATCACACACTTCATTTAATTCCTCAGATGCAGGAAAAACTACAGGTAGTTTTTTCTCACCAAACATAATACCCTTTTTAGTGGTACTTGTACTATCAGAAATGTGTAAAACATTTTTCATTGCCTCAATCATGTAACGTGTGGCCCTACTGGAAGTCACATTCGTCTCTTCATCGTCGACACTGGAGTCAGTATCCGT
Organism: Pseudophryne corroboree; assembly: GCF_028390025.1. NCBI lineage: Eukaryota > Metazoa > Chordata > Amphibia > Anura > Myobatrachidae > Pseudophryne > Pseudophryne corroboree. The sequence continues at coordinate 906,564,964 of NC_086444.1, read as the reverse complement.
GTCGGCGTCTGTATCTGCCATCTGAGGTAGCGGGCGTTTTAGAGCCCCTGATGGTCTTTGAGACGCCTGGACAGGCACAAGCTAAGTAGCCGGCTGTCTCATGTCATCAACCGTCTTTTGTAAAGAGCTGACACTTTCACGTAATTCCTTCCATAAGCCCATCCACTCAGGTGTCGACTCCCTAGGGGGTGACATCTCCATTATAGGCAATTGCTCCGCCTCCACATCATTTTCCTCCTCATACATGTCGACACAGTCGTACCGACACACAGCACACACACAGGGAATGCTCTGATAGAGGACAGGACCCCACTAGCCCTTTGGGGAGACAGAGGGAGAGTATGCCAGCACACACCAGAGCGCTATATATATGTTGGGATAACACTATACAGAGTGTTTTTCCCCTTATAGCTGCTGTTTATATTATACTGCGCCTAATTAGTGCCCCCCCCCCCTCTTGTTTTATCCTTTTCTGTAGTGCAGGACTGCAGGGGAGAGTCAGGGAGACGTCCTTCCAGCGGAGCTGTGAGGGAAAATGGCGCCAGTGTGCTGAGGAGATAGGCTCCGCCCCCTTCTCAGCGGACTTTTCTCCCGCTTTTTTCAGGAATCTGGCAGGGGTTAATATACATCCATATAGCCCTGGGGGTTATATGTTATGTATTTTAGCCAGCCAAGGTGTTCCTATTGCTGCTCAGGGCGCCCCCCCCCCCCCAGCGCCCTGCACCCATCAGTGACCGGAGCGTGTGGTGTGCATGAGGAGCAATGGCGCACAGCTGCAGTGCTGTGCGCTACCTTGGTGAAGACTGATGTCTTCTGCCGCCGATTTTCCGGACTTCTTCATGCTTCTGGCTCTGTAAGGGGGCCGGCGGCGCGGCTCTGGGACCGGACTCCGAGGCTGGGCCTGTGTTCGGTCCCTCTGGAGCTAATGGTGTCCAGTAGCCTAAGAAGCCCAAGCTGGCTGCAAGCAGGCAGGTTCGCTTCTTCTCCCCTTAGTCCCTCGATGCAGTGAGCCTGTTGCCAGCAGGTCTCACTGAAAATAAAAAACCTAAAACTAACTTTTCCTAAGAAGCTCAGGAGAGCCCCCTAGATTGCACCCAGCTCGGTCGGGCACAAAAATCTAACTGAGGCTTGGAGGAGGGTCATAGGGGGAGGAGCCAGTGCACACCAGGTAGTCCTAAAGCTTTTCTTTTGTGCCCAGTCTCCTGCGGAGCCGCTATTCCCCATGGTCCTTACAGAGTTCCCAGCATCCACTAGGACGTCAGAGAAACACGTTTTTGTGCACCTGCAGTAGACAGGGGCGGATGTTTAGCAGCTAGATTTGCCACTGCTTGTTGCAATTCCTGAGTTTTATTTGCATTTGCAGTGAGCCGAGATGACATATCAGAAATCATAGTTTTGACAGCCCCCAGCCAGGACGACTCTGGACTCTCCTCCACATTGTTATAAGCATTTTGTGATGACTTACTACACTGCTCACATGATATTGAGCCAGATGAGCTAGGGGAAAATCTAGCATTACACACACTGCATAACTTCTGTTTTACCATTGTGAATAAGAAAAATAGGTATAATACACATACAGCACATCCTGAAATACAATACAAGCCTGCCCTATTGCATGTGAGAGAAGACACAGGAGAGAGGACACCAGTGCGCCCAACGCTGCACAGCCCCAGTGAGGCTGTCAGCGTTTCACATATACATATAAACAGTGAGACTGTCTAATGAAAAATCCCTCAGAGGGATGATATTTGTGCACAATATAGCGGCTCTCCCCCTCTACACCCGGTACTAGTGATCCAGCATGTGACCTTTATGGAGGAGCTGTGTGAGGCTTATGCAGAGGAAGGCGCCAAAAAGCCGCTGAGCCCGCTCTGATGTAGCTCCGTTCCCCGCTATGGCGGCAGAGCTGCGGTGTAATCTTTATACTGGCCATGTCTCCTAAGTGTTTGTAGCCTCACATAAATGCTTGGTACAAGGTATGTAGCCAGTCTCACGCAGGGGCCATAGCAGGTCCCCCCCAGGAGGGTCCCATACGCCTCACCCGCACAGTGAACCAGGGGACCCCCTAGCGGGGGGGTGCGGAATGCTGCAGCAGCCAAGGCGCCATGCCCCGCTGAACAAACAGCCCCTCAGCGGGGAAGCGGCTCTGCACCTCAAGAGGCCAGGACCGTTTCCCCCCCTCCCCCCTTTCTCCCACGGTGCAGGTATGCTGTTGCCCAAACAACATACCAAAATAAAAGTTTAAAAGAAATTGAAGAAAAAAACTCTGGAGCTTGCAGAGTGTGCATCCTCTCCTGAGGGCACTTTTTTCTAAACTGAGCTGCAGGAGGCAGCATAGAGGGGAGGAGCCAGCACACCCTAGTTGAAGAAATTTGAAGTGCACTGGCTCCTCTGGATCAGTCTATACCCCATCATACTAATCTGTCCCCAATATCCCTTATGGATGCTAGAGACATGAATGATATAAATGGATTATGTGGGTCTTCTCTGTAAATGTCTGATGGTGATCACTATGGTTGAGCACAATTTATTCTATTGCAGCTCCAAGGCATAGGCTGTGCTTTTTACTATGCAGGCTATTCCTGAACCAAACAGAATGTTATTTCAAACCACTACATACACAGGAATTAAGAAAATGAAACTTACTCTGAGGGAAAATCTGGTATTGCACGTAGTTGGTATAAAATCAGTAAATGGCAGTGCAAAATCAATGTTTAATGTTTCTCCACAGGCAGCCAGATACACTAGAAAGAAAAAATCCATACAGAAGACATTTAGATGCTAAGGAAAGTACAATAGACTTAAGATAAAAACACAGCATAATATTTATATTGTATATGTACTATTACGGTAACTTGTTCATTATTGATTTCATTAACACAAAGAGAAAGCAAGTATCAGAGAACTCTTAAACCCTACACAACTGCTTAGTATACAAAAGGAAAACAGGGTAGAGACATTTATAATGATAGTAATGTGTATGTTGAGAAAAGAAGCACAAGTTCCAAGTAGATTGATTTATATTTATTGTTATGCAAAACAGCATGTACAACAGTTCCACAAAATATTTTGCCACACCACAGCATCGATTTTACCAAGTCGATAAGGTAGACTGGGGCTGATGTATTAACCTGGAGAAGGCATAAGGAAGTGATAAACCAGTGATATGTGCAAGGTGATAAAGGCACCAGCCAATAAGCTCCAATATGTAAATTAACAGCAATATGTAAATTAACAGTTAGCATCTGATTGGCTGGTGTGTATCACCTTGCACATATCACTGGTTTATCACTTCCTTATGCCTTCTCCAGGTTAATACATCTGCCCCACTGTTTCATCAGGTCATTCTATTTTATTTGGTTTATAGCAGTTTCCCAAACTCTGCCATTAAAATCCAGGTTTTAAGCATATCCATGCTTGACTAATTAGTACCTCAGATAAAACCTTTTTTATCAGGCGCTAATATCAAATGCTATAAAAAACCCTTTTGGATATGATAACAATCAGCTGCAAAAAGTTAATGACCTGGGGTTAGCAGGTCAATCAAATTGCACTGGGCCACCCAAGTGCAATTAACCACAAAACTCCAATTGTTAGAAACTTTTGCGCTATATTATAAATTTATATGATATGGCTGACAAAAATAACAGACTCCTATTGAATTAAAAATATTTAATAATATATGAATAATCACAAATCGTAAAACAAGGCCGGTCTTAGTAGTTTAAACTAGAGATGAGCGGGTTCGGTTCCTCGGAATCCGAACCCCCCCGAACTTCAGCCTTTTTACACGGGTCCGAGGCAGACTCGGATCTTCCCGCCTTGCTCGGCTAACCCGAGCGCGCCCGAACGTCATCATCCCGCTGTCGGATTCTCGCGAGACTCGGATTTTATATAAGGAGCCGCGCGTCGCCGCCATTTTCACACGTGCATTGAGATTGATAGGGAGAGGACGTGGCTGGCGTCCTCTCCGTGTAGAATAGATTAGAGAGACACTTGATTTACTACTTGGGGAGCATTAGGAGTACTCAGTACAGTGCAGAGTTTTGCTGATAGTGACCAGTGACCACCAGTTTTATTTATAATCCGTTCTCTGCCTGAAAAAAAACGATACACAGTCACATACCATATCTGTGCTCAGCCTCAGTATGCTGCATGATAATATCATCTATGTATATCTGACTGTGCTGAGTGCTCACTGCTCACACAGCTGAATTGTGGGGGAGACTGGGGTGCAGTTAATAGCAGCAGTACAGTGCACACTTTTGCTGCCAGTGTGACTGACCAGTGACCACCAGTATATTGTCTGCCTGAAAAAGTTAAACAAACACTCCTGTGGTGTTTTTTTTTTTTATTCTATAAACGCATTCTGCTGACAGTGTCCAGCAGGTCCGTCATTCATTATATTATATAAATATTTACCTGCAGTAGTGTTATATTTTTTTTGTTCATCTCTATCATCTTTATCATCTCTATATTAGCAGACGCAGTACGGTAGTCCACGGCTGTGGCTACCTCTGTGTCGTCAGTGCTCGTCCATAATTGTATACCTACCTGTGGTGGGGTTTTTTTTCTATCTTCTTCATACTAGTAGTTTAGGAGTCTGCTGACAGTGTCCAGCAGGTCCGTCATTATATTATATATACCTGCAGTAGTGATATATATATATTTTTTATATCATTATCATCTCTATACTAGCAGACGCAGTACGGTAGTCCACGGCTGTGGCTACCTCTGTGTCGTCAGTGCTCGTCCATAATTGTATACCTACCTGTGGTGGGGTTTTTTTTTTTCTATCTTCTTCATACTAGTAGTTTAGGAGTCTGCTGACAGTGTCCAGCAGGTCCGTCATTATATTATATATACCTGCAGTAGTGATATATATATATATTTTATATCATTATCATCTCTATACTAGCAGACGCAGTACGGTAGTCCACGGCTGTAGTTACCTCTGTGTCGTCAGTGCTCGTCCATAATTGTATACCTACCTGTGGTGGGTTTTTTTTTTCTATCTTCTTCATACTAGTAGTTTAGGAGTCTGCTGACAGTGTCCAGCAGGTCCGTCATTATATTATATATACCTGCAGTAGTGATATATATATATTTTTTATATCATTATCATCTCTATACTAGCAGACGCAGTACGGTAGTCCACGGCTGTAGTTACCTCTGTGTCGTCAGTGCTCGTCCATAATTGTATACCTACCTGTGGTGGTTTTTTTTTTTCTATCTTCTTCATACTAGTAGTTTAGGACTCTGCTGACAGTGTCCAGCAGGTCCGTCATTATATTATATATACCTGCAGTAGTGATATATATATATTTTTTATATCATTATCATCTCTATACTAGCAGACGCAGTACGGTAGTCCACGGCTGTAGTTACCTCTGTGTCGTCAGTGCTCGTCCATAATTGTATACCTACCTGTGGTGGGTTTTTTTTTTCTATCTTCTTCATACTAGTAGTTTAGGAGTTTGCTGACAGTGTCCAGCAGGTCCGTCATTATATTATATATACCTGCAGTAGTGATATATATATATTTTTTATATCATTATCATCTCTATACTAGCAGACGCAGTACGGTAGTCCACGGCTGTAGCTACCTCTGTGTCGTCAGTGCTCGTCCATAATTGTATACCTACCTGTGGTGGGGTTTTTTTTTTCTATCTTCTTCATACTAGTAGTTTAGGAGTCTGCTGACAGTGTCCAGCAGGTCCGTCATTATATTATATATACCTGCAGTAGTGATATATATATTTTTTATATCATTATCATCTCTATACTAGCAGACGCAGTACGGTAGTCCACGGCTGTGGCTACCTCTGTGTCGTCAGTGCTCGTCCATAATTGTATACCTACCTGTGGTGGGGTTTTTTTTTCTATCTTCTTCATACTAGTAGTTTAGGAGTCTGCTGACAGTGTCCAGCAGGTCCGTCATTATATTATATATACCTGCAGTAGTGATATATATATATTTTTTATATCATTTTCATCTCTATACTAGCAGACGCAGTACGGTAGTCCACGGCTGTAGCTACCTCTGTGTCGTCAGTGCTCGTCCATAATTGTATACCTACCTGTGGTGGGTTTTTTTTTCTATCTTCTTCATACTAGTAGTTTAGGAGTCTGCTGACAGTGTCCAGCAGGTCCGTCATTATATTATATATACCTGCAGTAGTGATATATATATATTTTTTATATCATTATCATCTCTATACTAGCAGACGCAGTACGGTAGTCCACGGCTGTAGCTACCTCTGTGTCGTCAGTGCTCGTCCATAATTGTATACCTACCTGTGGTGGGTTTTTTTTTTCTTCTTCATACTAGTAGTTTAGGAGTCTGCTGACAGTGTCCAGCAGGTCCGTCATTATATTATATTTACCTGCAGTAGTGATATATATATATTTTTTATATCATTATCATCTCTATACTAGCAGACGCAGTACGGTAGTCCACGGCTGTAGCTACCTCTGTGTCGTCAGTCACTCGTCATTCATAAGTATACTAGTATCCATCCATCTCCATTGTTTACCTGAGGTGCCTTTTAGTTGTGCCTATTAAAATATGGAGAACAAAAATGTTGAGGTTCCAAAAATAGGGAAAGATCAAGATCCACTTCCACCTCGTGCTGAAGCTGCTGCCACTAGTCATGGCCGAGACGATTAAATTCCATCAACGTCGTCTGCCAAGGCCGATGCCCAATGTCATCGTACAGAGCATGTAAAATCCAAAACACAAAATATCAGTTAAAAAAAGGACTCAAAAATCTAAAATAAAATCGTCGGAGGAGAAGCGTAAACTTGCCAATATGCCATTTACCACACGGAGTGGCAAGGAACGGCTGAGGCCCTGGCCTATGTTCATGGCTAGTGGTTCAGCTTCACATGAGGATGGAAGCACTCAGCCTCTCGCTAGAAAAATGAAAAGACTTAAGCTGGCAAAAGCACAGCAAAGAACTGTGCGTTCTTCGAAATCACAAATCCACAAGGAGAGTCCAATTGTGTCGGTTGCGATGCCTGACCTTCCCAACACTGGACGTGAAGAGCATGCGCCTTCCACCATTTGCACGCCCCCTGCAAGTGCTGGAAGGAGCACCCGCAGTCCAGTTCCTGATAGTCAGATTGAAGATGTCAGTGTTGAAGTACACCAGGATGAGGAGGATATGGGTGTTGCTGGCGCTGGGGAGGAAATTGACAAGGAGGATTCTGATGGTGAGGTGGTTTGTTTAAGTCAGGCACCCGGGGAGACACCTGTTGTCCGTGGGAGGAATATGGCCATTGACATGCCTGGTGAAAATACCAAAAAAATCAGCTCTTCGGTGTGGAAGTATTTCAACAGAAATGCGGACAACAGGTGTCAAGCCGTGTGTTGCCTTTGTCAAGCTGTAATAAGTAGGGGTAAGGACGTTAACCACCTCGGAACATCCTCCCTTATACGTCACCTGCAGCGCATTCATCATAAGTCAGTGACAAGTTCAAAAACTTTGGGCGACAGCGGAAGCAGTCCACTGACCAGTAAATCCCTTCCTCTTGTAACCAAGCTCACGCAAACCACCCCACCAACTCCCTCAGTGTCAATTTCCTCCTTCCCCAGGAATGCCAATAGTCCTGCAGGCCATGTCACTGGCAATTCTGACGAGTCCTCTCCTGCCTGGGATTCCTCCGATGCATCCTTGCGTGTAACGCCTACTGCTGCTGGCGCTGCTGTTGTTGCTGCTGGGAGTCGATGGTCATCCCAGAGGGGAAGTCGTAAGACGACTTTTACTACTTCCACCAAGCAATTGACTGTCCAACAGTCCTTTGCGAGGAAGATGAAATATCACAGCAGTCATCCTGCTGCAAAGCGGATAACTGAGGCCTTGGCATCCTGGGCGGTGAGAAACGTGGTTCCGGTATCCATCATTACTGCAGAGCCAACTATAGACTTGATTGAGGTACTGTGTCCCCGGTACCAAATACCATCTAGGTTCCATTTCTCTAGGCAGGCGATACCGAAAATGTACACAAACCTCAGAAAAAGACTCACCAGTGTCCTAAAAAATGCAGTTGTACCCAATGTCTACTTAACCACGGACATGTGGACAAGTGGAGCAGGGCAGACTCAGGACTATATGACTGTGACAGCCCACTGGGTAGATGTATTGACTCCCGCCGCAAGAACAGCAGCGGTGGCACCAGTAGCAGCATCTCGCAAACGTCAACTCTTTCCTAGGCAGGCTACGCTTTGTATCACCGCTTTCCAGAATACGCACACAGCTGAAAACCTCTTACGGCAACTGAGGAAGATCATCGCAGAATGGCTTACCCCAATTGGACTCTCCTGTGGATTTGTGGCATCGGACAACGCCAGCAATATTGTGTGTGCATTAAATATGGTCAAATTCCAGCACATCCCATGTTTTGCACATACCTTGAATTTCGTGGTGCAGAATTATTTAAAAAACGAGAGGGGCGTGCAAGAGATGCTGTCGGTGGCCAGAAGAATTGCGGGACACTTTCGGCGTACAAGCACCACGTACAGAAGACTGGAGCAACACCAAAAACGCCTGAACCTGCCCTGCCATCATCTGAAGCAAGAAGTGGTAACGAGGTGGAATTCAACCCTCTATATGCTTCAGAGGTTAAAGGAGCAGCAAAAGGCCATTCAAGCCTATACAACTGACCACGATATAGGAGGTGGAATGCACCTGTCTCAAGCGCAGTGGAGAATGATTTCAACGTTGTGCAAGGTTCTGCAACCTTTTGAACTTGCCACACGTGAAGTCAGTTCAGACACTGCCAGCCTGAGTCAGGTCATTCCCCTCATCAGGCTTTTGCAGAAGAAGCTGGAGACATTGAAGGAGGAGCTAACACTGAGCGATTCCGCTAGGCATGTGGGACTTGTGGATGGAGCCCTTAATTCGCTTAACAAGGATTCACGGGTGGTCAATCTGTTGAAATCAGAGCACTACATTTTGGCCACCGTGCTCGATCCTAGATTTAAAACCTACGTTGTATCTCTCTTTCCGGCAGACACAAGTCTGCAGGGGTTCAAAGAACTGCTGGTGAGAAAATTGTCAAGTCAAGCGGAACGCGACCTGTCAACATCTCCTCCTTCACATTCTCCCGCAACTGGGGGTGCGAGGAAAAGGCTCAGAATTTCGAGCCCACCCGCTGGCGGTGATGCAGGGCAGTCTGGAGCGACTGCTGATGCTGACATCTGGTCCGGACTGAAGGACCTGACAACGATTACGGACATGTCGTCTACTGTCACTGCATATGATTCTCTCACCATTGAAAGAATGGTGGAGGATTATATAAGTGACCGCATCCAAGTAGGCACGTCAGACAGTCCGTACGTATACTGGCAGGAAAAAGAGGCAATTTGGAGGCCCTTGCACAAACTGGCTTTATTCTACCTAAGTTGCCCTCCCACAAGTGTGTACTCCGAAAGAGTGTTTAGTGCCGCCGCTCACCTTGTCAGCAATCGGCGTACGAGGTTACATCCAGAAAATGTGGAGAAGATGATGTTCATTAAAATGAATTATAATCAATTCCTCCATGGAGACATTCACCAGCAGCAATTGCCTCCACAAAGTACACAGGGAGCTGTGATGGTGGATTCCAGTGGGGACGAATTGATAATCTGTGAGGAGGGGGATGTACACGGTGATGAATCGGAGGATGATGATGAGGTGGACATCTTGCCTCTGTAGAGCCAGTTTGTGCAAAGAGAGATTAATTGCTTCTTTTTTGGTGGGGGTCCAAACCAACCCGTCATTTCAGTCACAGTCGTGTGGCAGACCCTGTCACTGAAATGATGGGTTGGTTAAAGTGTGCATGTCCTGTTTATACAACATAAGGGTGGGTGGGAGGGCCCAAGGACAATTCCATCTTGCACCTCTTTTTTCTTTCATTTTTCTTTGCGTCATGTGCTGTTTGGGGAGTATTTTTTGGAAGGGCCATCCTGCGTGACACTGCAGTGCCACTCCTAGATGGGCCAGGTGTTTGTGTCGGCCACTAGGGTCACTTATCTTAGTCACACAGCTACCTCATTGCGCCTCTTTTTTTTCTTCTTTGCGTCATGTGCTGTTTGGGGAGTATTTTTTGAAAGGGCCATCCGGCCTGACACTGCAGTGCCACTCCTAGATGGGCCAGGTGTTTGTGTCGGCCACTAGGGTCGCTTAGCTTACTCACACAGCTACCTCATTGCGCCTTTTTTTCTCTTTGCGTCATGTGCTGTTTGGGGAGTGTTTTTTGGAAGGGCCATCCTGCGTGGCACTGCAGTGCCACTCCTAAATGGGCCAGGTGTTTGTGTCGGCCACTAGGGTCACTTATCTTAGTCACACAGCTACCTCATTGCGCCTCTTTTTTTTCTTCTTTGCGTCATGTGCTGTTTGGGGAGTATTTTTTGGAAGGGCCATCCTGCGTGACACTGCAGTGACACTCCTAGATGGGCCAGGTGTTTGTGTCGGCCACTTGGGTCGCTGAGCTTAGTCATCCAGCGACCTCGGTGCAAATTTTAGGAGTAAAAATAATATTGTGAGGTGTGAGGTGTTCAGAATAGACTGAAAATGAGTGGAAATTATGGTTATTGAGGTTAATAATACTTTGGGATCAAAATGACCCCCAAATTCTATGATTTAAGCTGTTTTTTAGGGTTTTTTGAAAAAAACACCCGAATCCAAAACACACCCGAATCCGACAAAAAAAATTTGGTGAGGTTTTGCCAAAACGCGTTCGAACCCAAAACACGGCCACGGAACCGAACCCAAAACCAAAACCCGAAAAATTTCCGGTGCACATCTCTAGTTTAAACATCTAAGATGACAAGTATATATACTTTCCAATAAAAGGAGGTGGACTTAAGCATATTCTGTGCACAGAGGTGTAAAAAACTAGCTCTATAGCTAAATGACTTAATTTACAAAGTCAAAAAAATAGATCAAGTGTAGCTGCTGGTAGAACCCGTATAATAAATGTTTCCAATAGACAGTCACTTTGTATCAAAGTTCCTTTGAATGTAATAATCCAACATAGGTCAGTAAAATGAATGAGAGCCGTTTTCAACCGGAATCTTACGTGAGGTGTGAGCAAGTAGTATCAGCAGGAGTACATCCCGACGTCCACCACACTGGCTTCTAGCTGCGGGGAAAACGGCACCTGCACTGGCGCCTGCTACAACCTGTCCTGCTCGGTCTGAATGCTCCACAGGTCTCCACCTCTACGTGCCGTTATGCGTTTCGCTCCTCCCACAGGGGCTTCCTCAAAGAATCCCCTGTGGGAGGAGCGAAACGCATCAGAAGCTGAACTGTTGGACCCCAGCTGGAGTTAGACCCGTAGTACATACCGGCCGCAGCATTCATCTGCTGGTTGTTTACTCTTGAGTGGAGAGGAGCCGCTCACCGGTGCCCGCAAACGGCACGTAGAGGTGGAGACCTGTGGAGCATTCAGACCGAGCAGGACAGGTTGTAGCAGGCGCCAGTGCAGGTGCCGTTTTCCCCGCAGCTAGAAGCCAGTGTGGTGGACGTCGGGATGTACTCCTGCTGATACTACTTGCTCACACCTCACGTAAGATTCCGGTTGAAAACGGCTCTCATTCATTTTACTGACCTATGTTGGATTATTACATTCAAAGGAACTTTGATACAAAGTGACTGTCTATTGGAAACATTTATTATACGGGTTCTACCAGCAGCTACACTTGATCTATTTTTTTGACTTTGTAAATTAAGTCATTTAGCTATAGAGCTAGTTTTTTACACCTCTGTGCACAGAAAATGCTTAAGTCCACCTCCTTTTATTGGAAAGTATATATACTTGTCATCTTAGATGTTGAAACTACTAAGACCGGTCTTGTTTTACGATTTGTGATTATTCATATATTATTAAATATTTTTAATTCAATAGGAGTCTGTTATTTTTGTCAGCCATATCATATAAATTTATAATATAGCGCAAAAGTTTCTAACAATTGTAATTAGTACCTCAGTCAAACTAATTTAACCATCTGGACTCAAGCATGGATATCCTTAAAACCTGGTGGAGGTGGGAAACTGATTTATAGGAACAAAAAAAAGGAATCACAATTTCATTTTAAGGCCGAATACCACAAGACAACATACTGTATTAGCTCATTATGTACAACCATCGTGCAACTGCTATAGCTTATCAGGCTGTGAGTGATAGAAACAATCTCACCATTTTCTTGCTGCTTAGTTGAGCAATCTATCCAGTTGTGTTGATTTGCTGCCCAGATCATTTCAAACTGATGAAACATAATCTTTAGGTTCCAAGTATACGGGACAAATGAATACAGATCTGGTGCACTGTCACTGGACCAGTCTTGAATCAGATCTAAAATGAAACCAGCACCAGGAGGAATAGTTAGACAGTACAGCAAGAGCTGCAATCTAGTGTCTATTTTATTGCTAACTTTTTATTCTGTGTATTTGTTAAAAGCAAGTTCCACTCAAAGGTAATGTAAAACATCTATAAAGCAACAAATACATTTAAAATTAATAAATCGCAAAGTTCAATTATATTCCATTTGACACAGCTATTCTTATACACACCGGCATTTTACAACGGTTTATCAGGAAATTAGTCAAAAAAAAGGGGTGATGCAAAGTTGTATGTCAGTCCGTTTTGCAGAAGGTTGAGATTTTTATCATCGCACGTGCTCCGCAGCCAGGCACACGCCTCTACGGCTGATTGCAAGTCTAATGTATCTCAGTCGCCTCTGCATTTGTGAGTGAATGGGGCAATGGGGAATTTGCATGCAGAATAAACTGAATAATGGGGCTTTGAGGATGTGAAAGCAGAATTTCAATATGTGCTGCTGCTGAGAGCAGTCTGGTTTCAGATGGATCTCTTATATAAGGCATAAGGCTAGTGCAAGTGCTTACTGACAAAGCGTATGGATATGGGTGGAGCATGCAGCTAAATTAAACCATTTAGTTCCATGCAGGCAGTGCATCTGTACTTGAGGCCAACTTGCATGCAATGTTGATATCAGTCCCAAAGTCTCCAAATGTAACTTCCACTACCAAGGTCACATAAAAAAATATAGTAATCAACAATAAATATATTTAACAGTGCTCTAATTTGTGTTAGACAAATATGTAAACCAGATGGAATGGATAAAAACACACATTTAATAAATATCAAGAATTAAACATGCATCACACAAGGTTTCAAATGGCAACAAAAATCCCATTTCCTCAATCACACAAGTACATATTCCTATATAAGCAGAGAAGATATTATTGGGTTTCTGGTCCTAATATATAACCTCTGAGGGGGTAATACAGATCTGATCGCAGCAGAAAATTTGTTAGCAGTTGGGCAAAATTATCTGCACTGCAGGTGGGGCAGATGAAGAGTTAGATTTGGGTGGGTTATTTTGTTTCTGTGCAGGGTAAATATTGGCTGCTTTAGTTTTACACTGCAATTTAGATTTCAGATTGAACACACCCCACCCAAATCTAACTCTCTCTGCACATGTCACTACAATGGGAGAGCGTCTCCACCCCATTCATAGAATGGGAGCGTCTCTGTGCACTCCTGTCCTGACTAGGCGGACGGATCGCCTAGGCACGCCGGGAGTGCCCGCCTGCGATGGAGACGCCTCATATCATCTGTACAGTGAGCGAGAACAATCACGGAATTGTTGTTAGGAATGTGGGGTACTTAACATTAACAAGTGTAAAAGAGCAGAATGAGAGCGTTTTATTGCTTAATTATTAGTGCTGTCTCTACCAAGCTCTAGTGAACTTAAATACTGAACTAGTAAGGAAAACTACACTGGAAATCTCAATGCAATCTGAGACTGCTAACATATAAATAACCGAGTTCCTGAAAGATTACCCAACATAGGGCGGTATCCTATTAGAGAAGATAAAACATTTTTTTTCCAATGTTTCATCACTTCGTCTGTACAAAACAGCCTTCCTCCCGAACACACACAGGTTCAATGAAACTTTTGTGTTTTCAGGATAAACTGCCAAGCTTTCGTTTGAAAACAGGGCTATTTCCAGGGATTTGGTTGTGCTTGCCCGAGGCAGGTGAAACTAAATCCCAGATAATCGCAGCGACCAGTCAGTGACCCATGCCCGCCACAGTAGCAGCAGACAGACTGCAGTGAGGGCGCTGCGGCCCAGGAGCTTGCACTCATCCCCGTAACCCCAGTGGGGGAAGCCGGAGCAGCGCTGCATCCCTGCTCTTCCGATGCCCCCCGGCGGTGGTCACATGACGGGGGAGCAATCATGTGACCGGGTAGCCAGAAGTCGGCGAAATCCTTTCTGCACTGGGCTCTGTCAGGAGCAGACACCCGATGCAGTAACAAAAATACCAATAAGCCGCAGCTCGTGGCGGCTTATCGGGCTAGTAGGATAGCTCCGGACGATATCATTACCCGCAGTACATTGGATATCCCCCAAAGACTTTGTGCTTATTCACTTAGTATGTGGCACTTGTATATCTGTGTGCTACGGAGTCTGTATATGAAGCACAACATAACTTGGTATGGAAAAGCACCACAGCTGCTGCATCGTAGAAGACTACAGATACAGAGACTCAGATGCACACAGATATACAAGTGTCGCATACCAAATTATACCCCTTTTCCACTAGCTTTTTAAAACACAGGTAAATGCGCGGGGGCGTGCATTTACCCGTGTTTTTTCCTAGTGGAAAAGGGTCCCCTGGCAAATTCACGGATCAAGTGATCCGGGAATCCTAACCAGGTAGCTAGCCGGGTTGAACACGTGTTCAACCCGGCAAGCTGTCTATAGTGTGAACGGGTTCACAGTGTATGGGAGGGCGGCGCTGGGAGATCATGTGATCTCCCAGCACCGCCCCTGCCGCGTTACTAGCCGCGTCACCAACCCGGCTATTGCAATTGCCGGGTTGGTGAGCGCTGTCTGAAGGGGGCTGTAGCACGGGTCACAGCCGTGTCAAGCGACACGGCTGCGACCTATGCTACAGTGGTGGAAAAAGGGTGTTAATCAGCACAGTCTCTTGGTGCATCCTACTGTAGCTGCATAGCATTGTGTCTAAGAAGCATTTTCAGAAAAAAAAAAAGACGCCTGATGCTAGCATAGTATCATAAGACCTGGCGTGCCAATAGGGGCTGTTGACTAAGCAGCAAAGGGGATAAGACATGTCTATACTATTAGTAAAGCAATTTTAAAGCAGCTATCAAACTCTATCCAGTGAAACTGTGAATATACACAAAGTTCCAAATATTTACTTAGCAATATTAGTCATCTGTCCAATTAAGAACTTGCTGCTTTGTATGTGCTTTGATATCTGTTACACTGATTTACATTTTTTCTCATATACATCAGAAGACTTTAAAAAGGCAAACAGCTACTGAATTATTAAAACCATTAAAAATGGACACACATTCAGAGGTTTAGTTATTGCTAGAACCCTAAAACTTCACAAAGGTTGATTCAAATGTCACAGTGCTACTGCTATAGACTGAGAAAATCTGTAAAATGAGGACTGCTCATGTACGTCCATAACAGAGTAGATCCATATAACATTCAAGATCTCCAAACCTGGTATTGCTGTATATTTTTTTAAAAGTAAATGTGTTTACCTGTGAAAAAGTTTTTCTGAGCAAATATAAAGTGGTACGTTGCCTTGTAAACTTCAAGCTCACATTGCCACGTCTGGGGCATATTCCACACCCTAGGGTAGCTGGCATTAATATGAAACTATGGGGGGAATAAAGAGAATGAGTATTATAACAGACATATGACACAAGTCAACAGGTACTGTACTTGTATATTCTATGTTACAGACGTTTTAAGAATGTGCTTAAATTTGGGTTTTAATCTTATCTTAATTTTAAATCCTACTTTGTTTTGTGCAATAATATATATAATACATGATTTTTGTACAGTTACAGGTTAATTATTTTAGCAATATAAGCAGAAATATTATAGTGAAAAAAATAACTGTTGATACATTCACAAGAAACATACAACTGATTATAAGTTCCTATTGGTAAATAAAAGAACCAAACAAAATGACAATATATTCAATGTACATAGCATTTATTTTCCTATACCTCATGCTAAATGTAGTCATCCTAAATGCCAGGTCTATTTTTTTCTCTACAAAATTGTGATACTTGACATTTAAAATTATGTATATATACTATACACCAGTTATGGCCAGACTTTTAGAGTCCGTGATCTACACTGAAAGCTTAAAAGCTCTCGCAATCTACCAAAGGGTCACTTCAGCCCGAAATGGGGATGTGGCTTAACAAAATGGGGTGTGGTCTCACTGCACTGGGTGTGGGGACAGTTTCGCTAAAGTCACACAATGGCCCCCACATTGGGGAAAAAAAAACATTGTCCCCATAAAAAATAAAACATACATTAAATTGCCCCAGCCCACCACATAAAGACCGACTTGACTGTACAAGAGTTCCCAGTTCCTCAGCCATGGCAGTCCAGCAGCAGCAGCCTCAGTGACTCCTGAGCATGGTGTGTGCGGGCTGGTAACTGCGAGTGCCGCAATGCCTATCAGACTTCATTGGTCCAGGGTCCCAATGTTAGCCGCACGGCACCCCCTAGCCGGCCCTGCCCTCCCTCACCCAACTCTCCTACTGTGGCTGACTCAAGCAGAATGGAGGCTGTCACATGACAGCCTCAGCCAATAGGAACCAGCCTGATTCCTATAGGCTATGCTGTCAATGACAGCCATGGCTACAGCTAACCTCAGCTGCTTCAGCTTGGTGCATTCAGCCAATAAGAATCGGCCTGATCAATGTTTTGGCCACCTCTGCTATACACACACAAAAGAGATTAAAGATAATTTAAACTTACTGCAAGCATTTCGGCTTCAAGAAGTGTCCTAAACTGCATACTAGTGGTTGTATCAACATGTAACAGCTGTCCTTTAATTGTGGTTGAATAGCCTAAAGATAAAACAAGAGTACAAATAGTAGTACTTACTACATCTTATGAAAAGCAATCATCAAAACAAAAAACACAAAAAAATTTGCTCCTATTGTATTATATCCCACATTAAGCACCATAAGCCACATTACGCCCTGTGACTAATGCGCAGTAAGGCATAAATTCTGGTTGTATTTGCCCGATGCGATGCATTACCGTACGCTGCGAGGGTGTACTTAACTCAGATTTTTTAACAGGCTGCCCAATCTAGTTGCCTTTAAAATAAATTCATTATCTCCTGAAAACACACAGGTTCATTGAAACCTGTGTGTTTTCGGTAAAAACAGACCCGTTTTTGGATGAAAACGGGGTTGTTTCCGGGGATTTGGTTTCGCCTTCCTGAGGCAGCTGAAACAAAATCCCAGATAAGCCGGCACGAGCCGTGGCTTTACGGGGCTAATAGGATAGCCCCCAGCGGGACAATTTGTCGTGGTAATTAACCACAGCTAATTGGGTCCCGCCTTAAGCGGGAACTAAAAGCCAGCAGTAAATCCCCTGTCTAACTGAAATCCCCCCAAAGGGTCATCTGAAAAGGTTATCTGGATATTAGAATTAGTATACATCACTCAATTCATTTGTAAAAACCAGGGCAGTACAAGGCTGGAAATCATTGCCCTTGTGGACATAACGTTCTTATGCTGACATCTCTAAGTAAGTTCCCTGCAAGAACTGCAACCTAGTAAACTATTATTATACTGAATAAATGCAGCTTAAAGAAATCTGGATAATGGATCCCCAGGTCTTTACGGACAACTCCTTATATTGAATTTAAACACCAAATTCTTGCACTAAGATAGTAAAAATGACAACACATGTGCTAGTGCAGCTCTGCTAAAAATAAGATTTTAAACCGACCGGTAAATCTTTTTCTCCTAGTCCATAGAGGATGCTGGGGACTCCGTAAGGACCATGGGGTATAGACGGGCCCCGCAGGAGACATGGGCACCATAAAAAACTTTAGATGGGTGTGCACTGGCTCCTCCCTCTATGCCCCTCCTCCAGACCCCAGTTAGAGAACTGTGCCCAGAGGAGACGGACAGTACGAGGAAAGGATTTTTGTTAATCTAAGGGCAAGATTCATACCAGCCCACACCATCAAGATCGTATAACATGGAATATACGCAACCAGTTAACAGTATGAACAAAACAGCATCAGCCAAAGACTGATCTCAACTGTAACATAACCATTATGTAAGCAATAACTATATACAAGCCTTGCAGAAAAAATGTCCGCACTGGGACGGGCGCCCAGCATCCTCTACGGACTAAGAGAAAAAGATTTACCGGTAGGTTTAAAATCTTATTTTCTCTTACGTCCTAGAGGATGCTGGGGACTCCGTAAGGACCATGGGGATTATACCAAAGCTCCAGACCGGGCGGGAGAGTGTGGATGACTCTGCAGCACCGATTGAGCAAACATAAGGTCCTCATCAGCCAGGGTATCAAACTTGTAGAATTTTGCAAAAGTGTTTGAACCCGACCAAGTCGCCGCTCGGCAAAGCTGTAACGCCGAGACCCCTCGGGCAGCCGCCCAAGAAGAGCCCACCTTCCTAGTGGAATGGGCCTTAACCGAATTTGGTAACGTCAATCCAGCAGTAGAATAAGCTTGCTGAATCGTGTTACAGATCCAGCGAGCAAAAGTCTGCTTAGAAGCAGGAGCGCCAACCTTGTTGGCTGCATACAGGACAAACAGTGCCTCTGTTTTCCTAACCCTAGCCGTCCTGGCAACATAAATTTTTAAGGCCCTGACTACATCCAGGGACTTGGAATCCTCCAAGTTATTCGTAGCCACAGGTACCACAATAGGTTGGTTCATGTGAAACGATGAAACCACCTTAGGCAAAAATTGAGGACGAGTCCTTAATTCTGCTCTATCCACATGGAAAATCAGATAGGGGCTCTTGTGCGACAAAGCCGCCAATTCGGACACCCGCCTTGCAGATGCCAAGGCCAACAACATGACCACCTTCCAAGTGAGAAATCTTAACTCAACTGTTTGAAGAGGTTCAAACCAGTGAGATTTTAGGAACTGTAACCCACGTTAAGGTCCCATGGTGCCACTGGAGGCACAAAAGGAGGCTGTATGTGCAGCACTACCTTTACAAAAGTCTGGACTTCCGGGAGAGAAGCCAATTCCTTCTGAAAGAAAATTGATGGGGCCGAAATCTGTACCTTAATGGAGCCTAATTTTAGGCCCATATCCACTCCTGTCTGTAGAAAGTGGAGAAAACGGCCCAGATGGAAATCTTCCGTAGGAGCATTCTTGGATTCACACCAAGATACATACTTTCTCCAGATACAGTGATAATGTCTCGCCGTCACTTCCTTCCTAGCCTTTATCAGAGTAGGGATGACTTCTTCCGGAATGCCTTTCCCAGCTAGGATTCGGTGTTCAACCGCCATGCTGTCAAACGTAACCGCGGTAAGTCTTGGAACACGCAGGGCCCCTGTTGCAACAGGTCCTCTCTGAGAGGAAGAGGCCACGGATCTTCTGTGAGCATCTCCTGAAGATCTGAATACCAGGCCCTTCGAGGCCAATCTGGAACAATGAGTATTGTCTGTACTCTTTTTCGTCTTATGATTCTCAATATCTTTGAGATAAGTGGAAGAGGATGGAACACATAGACCAACTGAAACACCCATGGTGTCACCAGGGCGTCCACTGCTACTGCCTGAGGGTCCCTTGACCTGACACAATACCTCCGAAGCTTCTTGTTGAGGCGTGAAGCCATCATGTCTATTGATTTTCCGCCCAGCGCAGAATCTTGGTGGCTTCCGCCATTGCCACTCTGCTCCTTGTTCCGCCTTGGCGGTTTACATGAGCCACGGCTGTGACGTTGTCTGATTGAATCAGAACCGGTAGGTCGCGAAGAAGACTCTCCGCTTGACGTAGGCCGTTGTATATGGCCCTCAAATCCAGTACGTTGATGTGTAGACAAGCCTCTTGACTTGATCATATCCCCTGAAAGTTTCTTCCTTGTGTGACTGCTCCCCAACCTCGGAGGGTCGCAACCGTTGTCACCAGAACTCAGTCTTGAATGCGGAACCTGCGACCCTCTAGAAGATGAGCACTCTGCAGCCACCAAAGGAGAGACTCCCTGGCCCTGGGTACAGGATTATTTTCTGATTAATTTGGAGATGGGACCCGGACCACTTGTCCAGAAGGTCCCACTGAAAAGTCCTCGCATGAAATCTGCCGAAGGGGATGGCCTCGTAAGTCGCCACCATTTTCCCCAGTACTCGAGTGCATTGATGGACCGACACTCTTTTTGGTTTTAACAGGTCTCTGACTATGTTCTGGAGTTCCTGGGCTTTTTCCGTTGGGAGAAAAACCCTCTTTTATAACGTGTCCAGAATCATGCCTAAGAACGATAGCCGAGTTGTTGGAACTAACTGTGACTTTGGTAGATTTAGAATCCAGCCATGTTGCTGCAGCACTCCCAGGGAGAGCGCCACGCTTTTTAGCAACTGATCTCTCGATCTCACTTTTATCAGGAGAACGTCCAAGTACGGGATAATTGTGACTCCCTGCCAGCGCAGGAGCACCATCATTTCCGCCATTACCCTGGTGAAAATCCTCGAGGCCGTGGAAAGCCCAAACGGCAACGTCTGAAACTGGTAATGACAGTCCTGTACAGCGAATCTCGGGTACGCCTGATGAGGGGGATATATGGGGGCATGAAGGTATGCATCCTTTATGTCCAGTGACACCATAAAATCCCCCCCTTCCAGGCTGGAGATTATTGCCCGGAGCGATTCCATCTTGAATTTGAACTTTTTCAAGTACAGGTTTTGGGATTTTAAATTTAGAATGGGTCTGACCGAGCCATCCGGTTTCGGGACCACAAATAGGGTTGAATAGTACCCTTTTCCCTGTTGAACCCGGGGAACCTCGACAACCACTTGTTGTTGACACAATTTTTGAATTGCCGCTAAAATTATCTCCCTTTCTGGGGAAGAAGCTGGTAAAGCCGATTTGAAAAACCGGCGAGGAGGCACGTCTTCGAATTCCAGCTTGTAACCTTGGGATACAATTTCCATCGCCCAAGGATCCACGTCTGACTGAACCCAGACGTGGCTGAAGAGTCAAAGACGTGCTCCCACCGGCGCAGACTCCCTCAGTGGAACCCAGCGTCATGCGGTGGATTTAGTAGAAGCCGGGGAGGACTTCTGCTCCTGGGAACTAGCCGTAGCAGGCTGTCTTTTCCCTCTACCCTTACCTCTGGCGAGGAAGGAAGAGCCCCGACCTCTTCTGGACTTATGCGGCCGAAAGGAGTGCATCTGATATTGCGTCGTTTTCTTTTGCTGTGGGGAAACATAAGGTAAAAAGGTAGATTTACCCGCGGTGGCTGTGGAAACTAGGTCCGCGAGACCTTCCCCAAATAAATCCTCACCTTTGTAAGGTAAAACTTCCATATGCTTCTTTGAGTCGGCATCACCCGTCCATTGGCGGGTCCACAGGGCTCGCATAGCAGAAAGCGCCATGGCGTTGGCTATTGAACCTAGTAGCCCAACGTCTCTCTGAGCGTCTCTCATATATAAGACTGCGTCTTTAATATGACCTAAGGTCAATAAAATGGTATCCCTATCTAGGGTATCAATGTCAGCTGACAAGGTATCTGTCCAAGCTGCTACCGCACTACAAACCCAAGCCGATGCTATTGCCGGTCTGAGCAAAGCACCCGTATGTGTATAAATTGATTTTAAGGTAGTTTCCTGTCTGCGATCAGCAGGATCCTTGAGGGCTGCTATGTCTGGAGACGGCAGAGCCACCTTTTTTGACAAGCGCTTTAACGCCTTGTCCACTCTGGGCGAGGATTCCCACCGTAACCTGTCCTGCGCAGGGAAAGGATACGCCATAAGAATTCTTTTGGGAATCTGCAGTTTCTTATCTGGAGTTTCCCAAGCTTTTTCAAATAACTCGTTCAGCTCATGAGATGGGGGAAAGGTTACCTCAGGTTTCTTTTCCTTAAACATGTGTACCCGTGTGTCAGGGACAGAGGGGTCATCTTTGATATGTAAAACATCCTTTATTGCAATAATCATGTAATGAATACTTTTGGCCACCCTTGGGTGTAACCTCGCATCATCGTAGTCGACACTGGAGTCAGAATCCGTGTCGGTATCAGTGTCTGCTACTTGGGACAGGGGACGTTTCTGAGACCCTGAAGGGCCCTGTGACACAGTCAAAGCCATGGATTGACTCCCTGTTCTATCCATGGACTCTGCTTTGTCCAATCTCTTATGTAATAAAGACACATTTGCATTTAAAACATTCCACGTGTCCAACCAATCCGGTGTCGGCGTTGCCCACGGCGACACCACAATCATTTGCTCCACCTCCTCCTTAGATGAGCCTTCCGCTTCAGACATACCAACACACACGTACTGACACCCCCACACACTCAGGGATATATTTATATGGAGACAAATCCCCACGAAGGCCCTTTGGAGAGACAGAGAGTATGCCAGCACACACCTGCGCCACCTGACTCTGGAAACAGAATTCCCAGTTAAACAGCGCTTTTATACCAATATATGTATATACACTCACTGCGCCAAACTAATGTGCCCCCCCCCCTCTTTTTTGCCCTCTGTCACCGTGTTCAGCAGGGGAGAGTCCGGGAAGCCAGCTTCTCTGCAGTGTGCTGTGGAGAAAATGGCGCTGGTTAGTGCTGGAGGATCAAGCCCCGCCCCCTCAGCGGCGGGCTTCAGTCCCGCTCAAATTCACAATCCTGGCGGGGGATTATCATATATACTGCCTCCCCAGTATATCTATATACTTTAGCCAGTCCCAAGAGGTTTAATATTGCTGCCCAGGGCGCCCCCCCTGCGCCCGTCAGTGCCCGCTGTGTGTGGGAGCAATGGCGCGCAGCGTTACCTCAGAGAAGATCTGAAGTCTTCAGCCGCCTTTGAAGTCTTCTTTCTTCTGATACTCACCCGGCTTCTATCTTCCGGCTCTGTGAGGGGGACGGCGGGGCGGCTCCGGGACGAACGGCGAGGGTGAGACCTGCGTTACGACCCTCTGGCGCTAATGGTTTCCAGTAGCCTAAGAAGCAGAGCCTATCACTTAAGTAGGTCTGCTTCTCTCCCCTCAGTCCCACGATGCAGGGAGCCTGTTGTCAGCAGTGCTCCCTGAAAATAAAAAACCTAACAAAGTTATTTTCAGAGAAACTCAGGAGAGCTCCCCTGTAATGCACCCAGTCTCCTCTGGGCACAGGATCCAACTGGGGTCTGGAGGAGGGGCATAGAGGGAGGAGCCAGTGCACACCCATCTAAAGTTCTTTATGATGCCCATGTCTCCTGCGGGGCCCGTCTATAACCCATGGTCCTTACGGAGTCCCCAGCATCCTCTAGGACGTAAGAGAAATAATGATCACCCATATAAATACTATGGGGTATATGCAATTCCGGGCGAATTGCGGCACTTTTTCGCCCATTTTTAAATTCGACACAATTCGACCGTCGAATTCCGGCAGTTGGGTGCCGGAATTCGACATATTCAATAAAAAACGAATTCGACAGTCCTGCTGTCGAAAAATGGCCGATTTGACGGATTTTGGGTCGATTTTTAAAAATGTTTAAAAAACGGTAAAAAAAACGAAAAAAAACTTGCGTGGGGTCCCCCCTCCTAAGCATAACCAGCCTCGGGCTCTTTGAGCCGGTCCTGGTTGCCAAAATACGGGGAAAAAAATGACAGGGGATCCCCCGTATTTTAACAACCAGCACCGGGCTCTGCGCCTGGTCCTGGTGCAAAAAATACGGGGGACAAAAAGCGTAGGGGTCCCCCGTATTTTTTGTACCAGCACCGGGCTCCACTAGCTGGACAGATAATGCCACAGCCGGGGGTCACTTTTATACAGCGCCCTGCGGCCGTGGCATTAAATATCCAACTAGTCACCCCTGGCCGGGGTACCCTGGAGGAGTGGGGACCCCTTCAATCAAGGGGTCCCCCCCCCAGCCACCCAAGGGCCAGGGGTGAAGCCCGAGGCTGTCCCCCCCATCCATGGGCTGCGGATGGGGGGCTGATAGCCTTGAGTAAAAAGATAGAATATTGTTGTTTGCAGAAGAACTACAAGTCCCAGCAAGCCTCCCCCGCAAGCCAGTACATGGAGAACCACAAGTACCAGCATGCGGGGGGGAAACGGGCCCGCTGGTACCTGTAGTTCTACTGCAAAAAAAATACCCAAATAAAAACAGGACACAGACACCTTGAAAGTAAAACTTTTTTACATACATGCCGACACATACATACTTACCTATGTTGACACGCCGACTGTGTCCACGTCTCCACTGCCGACGTCCGGGGTACCTGAAAATAAAAATTATACTCACCTGATCCAGTGTCCGTTTATTGTAATCCACGTACTTGGCAAAAAAACAAAAACGAATACACGAACCAGCCGGACTGAAAGGGGTCCCATGTTTACACATGGGACCCCTTTCCCCGAATGCAGAGACCCCCTGTGACTCCTGTCACAGAAGGTCCCTTCAGCCAATCAGGAAGCGCCACTTCGTGGCACTCTCCTGATTGGCTTTGCGCGTCTGAGCTGTCAGACAGCGCATCGCACAGCTCCCTCCATTACTTTCAATGGTGGGAACTTTGCGGTCAGCGGTGGGGTTACCCGCGGTCAGCCAACCCCACCGCTGACTGCAAAGTTCCCACCATTGAAAGTAATGGAGGGAGCTGTGCGATGCGCTGTCTGACAGCTCAGACGCGCAAAGCCAATCAGGAGAGTGCCACGAAGTGGCGCTTCCTGATTGGCTGAAGGGACCTTCTGTCACAGGGGGTCTCTGCATTCGGGGAAAGGGGTCCCATGTGTAAACATGGGACCCCTTTCAGTCCGGCTGGTTCGGGTAAATGCGTTTTTTTGTTTTGCCAAGTACGAGGATTACAATAAAAGAACCGGACACTGGATCAGGTGAGTATAATTTTATTTTCAGGTACCCCGGACGTCGACATTGGAGACGTGGTGAGAGTCGGCGTGTCAACATAGGTAAGTATGTGTGTCGGCATGTATGTAATAAAGTTTTACTGTCACGGTGTCTGTGTCCTGTTTTTATTTGGGTATTTTTTTTGCAGTAGAACTACAGGTACCAGCGGGCCCGTTTCCCCCCGCATGCTGGTACTTGTGGTTCTCCAAGTACTGGCTTGCGGCGGAGGCTTGCTGGGACTTGTAGTTCTTCTGCAAACAACAATATTCTATCTTTTTACTCAAGGCTATCAGCCCCCCATCCGCAGCCCATGGATGGGGTGGACAGCCTCGGGCTTTACCCCTGGCCCTTGGGTGGCTGGGGGGGGGGACCCCTTGATTGAAGGGGTCCCCACTCCTCCAGGGTACCCCGGCCAGGGGTGACTAGTTGGATATTTAATGCCACGGCCGCAGGGCGCTGTATAAAAGTGACCCCCGGCTGTGGCATTATCTGTCCAGCTAGTGGAGCCCGGTGCTGGTACAAAAAATACGGGGGACCCCTACGCTTTTTGTCCCCCGTATTTTTTGCACCAGGACCAGGCGCAGAGCCCGGTGCTGGTTGTTAAAAAACGGGGGATCCCCTGTCATTTTTCCCCCCATATTTTGGCAACCAGGACCGGCTCAAAGAGCCCGAGGCTGGTTATGCTTAGGAGGGGGGACCCCACGCATTTTTTTTTCTGATTTTTACCCCATTCCATTAAAAAATATATATATATATTTTTAAAAATATATAAATACTTGTGCCTCCTAAATACACAAACCAAGTACCTAATCCCTTCTAATATAAATAGATATGCTATTACCAAGAAAAAAAAAAAAAAAAACATGTTTTTAAAATTTTTTATTAGATTCCGCCAGCAAAGTGTGGCGGATTGAAAATGACGAATTTACAGTCTAAAAGCACTGTTGTCGAATTTACAATCTTCAATTGAATATACTTTTGTCAAAATGCCGCATTTGTACCATTGCAGAACTGTCGAATTTGAGAAATGTCGAATTTCAAAAAGTCGAATTTGGAAAGTCCGTTTTTTTGGCGAAAAGTACTGTATTGCATTGTCGAATTTTTTTTGGGCGAAAATGTCCCGTTTTTCGACATTTTCGGGAATTCGACCGCAATTGCATATGGCCCAATATGAAAAAACTTGGTAGGTATGATCTTTGCACAGCTTTTATATATTTGGGGAGGTCAAAAAAAGTCTACAGAGAAGCAATGGTCAATGTAATAAATTAAACGGATGCCAAAAACTCAAGAGAACAAACAGCACATACGCAGTCAAAACATGCATACTACGCATTTTAGTAACCCCTATCACTGCCATATGTGTGCGCAGTTTAATGGGAGTATAATCCATACTTCCTCCACTTTACAGATAGCCAGCTGTGGTATACTCTCCTTTGCACACAGCATAAGAAGCAGGTACCCAAGAAGAATTGCCCATATTTTTTATTTCCATTTAGAAAATTAATATGAATTTAAATTGCCACACAAAAAACATTTAACAAACGTCATTCAAAGCGAAAGATATAACCAAATAATAATGGGGCAAATGTATTAAGCATGGAGAAGTGATAAAGAAGTGATAAGTGGAAGGTGATAATGCACCAGCCAATCAGCTCCTAAATGTCATTTGTCAAACCCGTAATGATTGGCTGGTGCATTATCACCTTCCACTTATCACTTCTCCAGGCTTAATACATCTGCCCCAATGTTTGTTAAGGCCCGTATTCACGGGCCGATTTGGGGAGAGATGTGTGCTGAGTGGTTCGCTCAGCACACATCTCTCCCTGCGCTCAACACAGCGCGATGTGTGCTGAGCGTGCGGGGGGGGGGGTGCTCATTTCACCCAGCGGGTGAAGTGAGTGACCTGCTAGATTGGCCTGCTTGCACGGGGCTGCGCATCACTATCGCTGCGAGGGGTACACACGGAGAGATTACTTCTTAAAATCTAAGCAATCTAGTCAGATTGCTTAGGTTTTAAGCAGCAATCGGTCTGTGGAGTATCCCCCTTAAGGATAACAAACACATTAACAAATGAACTGATCCTTGCAAAAATACAAACAATTGCAAGGTAGGCTATTATAGGGTAGAAAAGTTATTTTCCAGCTGCCCACCCGATACGACTGACTATGACGGACATCGTATACACATCATCAATGCACTAATAAATAGCTGGCCTGCTATTAACTTGTAAAAGGAGAATGTCTTACCAGTGTCAGTGACGATCAGAGGGATGTTTACTTCCAAATAAGATCCTGCCCACACATTCACATGCACAGCATTTGTTTCCTGTATAATAAAAACATTAACTGTACCAAACACTAACCAAAACGGATTCCCATTGTAAACCTTAAAATTATTCAATCAACTCTTAATAATCCCTAATTTAAAATAATCTCTATTACAACATACACATAGCTAGGGTCAACCACTAAACTTCTTAGATTTCCAAAATTAAAAAAAAGGAAGATCCTAATAGCGGTGCCCAAGAGATCAAAGATAATATCCTTAAAACATTAAACATTATTATTATTATAATACCTGTTATTTTGCTAGGGTCCTTAATTAGAAAGCAAAATAATAAAATCAAACTGTGTTCACGATTAAGAAAGGGTTTTAAAAACTGTCAATCTGCTGCTAGCAGTTCTAGAAGTATTGTTTCTCTTTACATTTATTTTTCTTACACACCTTAAGGCAATGTAGTATAGTTTATCGGACAGGCAAATATATTTATTTGTATAGCACTGGAATATTCTGTTGTGCATTAAAATTATAATTAAATCCTTCAACGCTTCTACACCCATTGAATAGTGCTTCCAAAAACAACTATTTAGTGAAGTGTACAATTCCTCTTGTAATGGTTGTCTATAATGAGTACTATCTTCTATGATGGTCAAAGATTTAGCAATGTTAGTCATTACTATATTTTCTCAAACAATTTTATTCTTAATTCAAAAAAACACACATGCATTTTATTTCCCTTATAGGATACTATTTCAAAACTATTAATAATTCCTATTTTGTCATGAAATATATTCAGATGTAATCTCAACTATCTCTTGAACATATATCATTCATGTACCGACTTGATGTTCTAAAATAAAAATTTCTAGTCGTTCAGTTGATCATATCACTCAAGTAAAAAATAGTTCTATGCATGCGTGTGTGTGTGTGTGTGTGTGTGTGTATCTATATATATATATATATATATATATATACATACATACATACATACATACACACACACACACACACACAGTTGTGCTCATAAGTTTACATACCCTAGCAGAATTTGTGATTTTCTGGCCATTTGTCAGAAACTTTTCTTTCACTCATGGTTAGTGGTTGGGTGATGCCATTTATTGTCAAACAACTGTGTGACAACAGAAACTACCCAAATGACCCTGATCAAAAGTTAACATACCCTGAAGATTTTGGCCTGATAACATGCACACAAGTTGACACAAACAGGTTTGAATGGCTACTAAAGGTAACCATCCTCACCTGTGATCTGTTTGCTTGTAATCAGTGTGTGTGTATAAAAGGTCAGTGAGTTTCTGGACTCCTGAAAGACTCTTGCATCTTTCATCCAGTGCTGCACTGACGTGTCTGGATTCTGAATCATGGGGAAAGCAAAAGAATTGTCAAAGGATCAGCGGGAAAAGGTAATTGAACTGTATAAAACAGGAAAGGGATATAAAATGATATACAAGCAATTGAGAATGCCAATCAGCAGTGTTCAAACTGTAATTAAGAAGTGGAAAATGAGGGATTCTGTGGAAACCAAATCACGGTCAGGTAGACCAACAAAAATTTCAGCCACAACTGCCAGGAAAATTGTTCGGGATGCAAAGAAAAATCCACAAATAACTTCAGCTGAAATACAGGACTCTCTGAAAAAAAAAGAAGAATTTACTCACCGGTAATTCTATTTCTCGTAGTCCGTAGTGGATGCTGGGAACTCCGTAAGGACCATGGGGAATAGCGGGCTCCGAAGGAGGCTGGGCACTCTAGAAAGATTTATGACTACCTGGTGTGCACTGGCTCCTCCCACTATGACCCTCCTCCAAGCCTCAGTTAGGACACTGTGCCCGGACGAGCAGACATAATAAGGAAGGATTTAGAATCCCGGGTAAGACTCTTACCAGCCACACCAATCACACCGTACAACTCGTGATACTATATCCAGTTTGACAGTATGAAAACAACTGAGCCTCTCAACAGATGGCTCAACAATAACCCTTTAGTTAACAATAACTATTTACAAGTATTGCAGACAATCCGCACTTGGGATGGGCGCCCAGCATCCACTACGGACTACGAGAAATAGAATTACCGGTGAGTAAATTCTTATTTTCTCTGACGTCCTAGTGGACCATGGGGATTATGCCAAAGCTCCCAAACGGGCGGGAGAGTGCGGATGACTCTGTAGCACCGAATGAGAGAACTCCAGGTCCTCCTCAGCCAGGGTATCAAATTTGTAGAATTTTGCAAACGTGTTTGCCCCTGACCAAGTAGCTGCTCGGCAAAGTTGTAAAGCCGAGACCCCTCGGGCAGCCGCCCAAGATGAGCCCACCTTCCTTGTGGAATGGGCATTTACAGATTTTGGCTGTGGTATGCCTGCCACAGAATGTGCAAGCAGAATTGTACTACAAATCCAGCGAGCAATAGACTGCTTAGAAGCAGGAGCACCCAGCTTGTTGGGTGCATACAGGATAAACAGCGAGTCAGATTTTCTGACTCCAGCCGTCCTGGAAACATATATTTTCAGGGCCCTGACAACGTCTAGCAACTTGGAGTCCTCCAATTCACTAGTAGCCGCCGGCACCACAATAGGCTGGTTCAGGTGAAACGCTGACACCACCTTAGGGAGAAATTGGGGACGAGTCCTCAACTCTGCCCTATCCATATGGAAAATCAGATAAGGGCTTTTACATGATAAAGCCGCCAATTCTGACACACGCCTGGCCGAAGCCAAGGCCAATAACATGACCACTTTCCGCGTGAGATATTTTAGATCCACGGTTTTTAGTGGTTCAAACCAATGTGATTTTAAGAAACTCAACACCACGTTGAGATCCCAAGGTGCCACTGGAGGCACAACCGGGGCTGAATATGCAGCACTCCTTTTACAATGTCTGAACTTCAGGTACTGAAGTTAATTCTTTCTGGAAGAAAATCGACAGAGCCGAGATCTGTATCTTAATGGAGCCTAATTTTTGGCCAATAGACACTCCTGCTTGTAGGAAATGCAGAAATCGACCTAGTTGAAATTCCTCTGTTGGGGCCTTTTGTGGCCTCACACCAAGCAACATATTTCCGCCATATGCGGTGATAATGTTTTGCAGTAACATCTTTCCTGGCTTGAATCAGCGTAGGAATGACTTCCTCCGGAATGCCCTCTTTTCCTTTAGGATCCGGCGTTCAACCGCCATGCCATCAAAACGTAGCCGCGGTAAGTCTTGGAACAGGCAGGGCCCCTGCTGCAGCAGGTCCTGTCTGAGCGGCAGAGGCCATGGGTCCTCTGATATAATGTCTTGAAGTTCTGGGTACCAGGCTCTTCTTGGCCAATCCGGGACCACGAGTATCGTTCTTACTCCTCGCCTTCTTATTATTCTCAGTACCTTTGGTATGAGAGGCAGAGGGGGGAACACATAAACCGACTGGTACACCCACGGTGTTACCAGAGCGTCCACAGCTATCGCCTGAAGGTCCCTTGACCTGGCGCAATATCTTTTATAGCTTTTTGTTGAGGCGGGACGCCTTCATGTCCACCTGTGGCCTTTCCCAATGGTGTACAATCCTTTTGAAGACTTCTGGATGAAGTCCCCACTCTCTCGGGTGGAAGTCGTGTCTGCTGAGAAGATCTGCTTCCCAGTTGTCCACTCCGGGAATGAACACTGCTGACAGTGCTAACACATGATTTTCCGCCCATCGGAGAATCCTTGTGGCTTCTGCCATCGCCATCCTGCTTCTTGTGCCGCCCTGTTGTTTACATGGGCGACTGCCGTGATGTTGTCTGATTGGATCAGGACCGGCCGGTTTTGAAGCAGAGGCCTTGCCTGACTCAGGGCATTGTAAATGGCCCTCAGTTCCAGAATATTTTTGTAGGGAAGTCACCTGACTTGACCAAAGTCCCCGGAAGCTTCTTCCCTGTGTGACTGCCCCCCAGCCTCAAAGGCTGGCATCCATGGTCACTAGGACCTAGTCCTGTATGTCGAACCTGCGGCCCTCTTGAAGATGGGCACTCTGCAGCCACTACAGTAGAGATACCCTGGTCCTTGGAGACAGGGTTATCAGCCGATGCATCTGAAGATGTGATCCGGACCACTTGTCTAACAGTTCCCCCTGAAAAGTTCTTGCATGGAACCTGCCGAATGGGATTGCTTCGTAGGAAGCTATCATTTTTCCCAGGACTCGCGTGCAATGATGCACCGATAACTGTTTTGGCTTTAGGAGGTCTCTGACTAGAGATGACAGCTCCTTGGCTTTCTCCTCCGGGAGAAACACTTATTTCTGGTCTGTGTCCAGAACCATCCCCAGGAACAGTAGACGTGTCGTAGGAAACAGCTGTGTCTTTGGACTGTTTAGAATCCAACGTGCTGTTGTAGCACTTTCCAAAATAGTGCTACCCCGACTAGCAACTGCTCCTTGGACCTCGCCCTTATAACGAGATTGTCCAAGTACGGGATCATTAAAAACTCCCCTTTTTCGAAGGAGTATCATCATTCCGGCCATTACCTTGGTAACACCCTCGGTGCCATGTACAGTCCAAACGGCAGAGTCTGGACTTGGTAATGGTAATCCTGTACCACAAATCTGAGGTACTCCTGGCGAGGATAGTAAATGGGGACATGCAGGTAAGCATCCTTGATGTCCCGGGATACCATGTAATCCCCTTCGTCCAGGCTTGCAATAACCGCCCTGAGCGATTCCATCTTGAACTTGAATTTTTTTATGAATGTGTTCAAGGATTTTAAATATAAAAAAGGGTCACACCGAACCATGCGGTTTCGGTACCCCAAACCGTGTGGAATAGTAACCCCGTCCTTGTTGAAGTAGGGGCACCTTAAGTATTACCTGATGGGAATACAGCTTATTAATTGCCTCTAGCACAGCCTCCCTGCCTGAGGGAGTTGTCGGCAAGGCATATTTGAGGAAACGGCGGGGGGAAGACATCTCGAATTCCAGCTTGTACCCCTGAAATACTACTTGAATGAAACAGGGATCCACCTGTGAGCGAGCCCACTGATCGCTGAAATTTTTTGAGACGGCCCCCCACCGTACCTGGCTACACCTGTGGAGCCCCCGCGTCATGCTGTGGACTCAGAGGAAGCGAGAGAAGAATTATGATTCTGGGAACAGGCTGACTAGTGCAGCTTTTTCCCTCTTCCCTTGTCTCTGTACAGAAAGGAAGCGCCTTTGACCCGCTTGCTTTTCTGAAGCCGAAAGGACTGTACCTGATAATACAGTGCTTTCTTAGTCTGTGAGGAAAACGGAGGTAAAAATATTTCTTCCCAGCTGTTGCTGCGGATACGAGGTCCCAGAGACCATCCCCAAATAATTCCTCACCCTTATAAGGCAGAATCTCTATGCGCCTTTTAAAGTCAGCATCACCTGTCCAGTGACAGGTCTCTAATACCCTCCTGACAGAATGGACATTACATTCATTTTGGATGCCAGCCGGCAAAATATCCCTCTGTGCATCCCTCATATATAAGACGACGTCTTTAATATGTTCTCATGTTAGCAAACTAGTATGTTTGACAGGGTCACCGACCACGCTGCAGCAGCACGCTCTGCAGGTTTCAGTCTAGTACCTGAGTGTGTAAATACAGACTTCAGGATAGCCTCCTGCTTTTTATCAACAGGTACCTTCAAAGTGGCCGTTCCTAAAACGGCAGTGCCACCTATTTTGACAACCGTGTGAGCGCCTTATCCACCCTAGGGGATATCTCCCAGCGTAACTTATCCTCTGGCGGGAAAAGGTACGCCATCAGTAACTTTTTAGAAATTACCAGTTTCTTATCAGGGGGAACCCACGCTTTTCACACACTTCATTCATTCATCTGATGGGGGAACAAAACACTGCCTGCTTTTTCTCCCCAAACATAAAAACCCATTTTTAGAGGTTAATGTCAGAAATGTGTAACACATTTTTTATTGCCGGGATCAAGTCACGGATGTTCCTAGTGGATTGTGTATATGTCTCAACCTTGTCGACACTGGAGTCAGACTCCGTGTCGACATCTGTGTCTGCCATCTGAATGAGCGGGCGTTTTTGAGCCCCTGATGGCCTTTGAGACGCCTGGGCAGGCGCGGGCTGAGAAGCCGGCTGTCCCACAGCTGTTACGTCATCCACCCTTTTATGTAAGGAGTTGACACTGTCGGTTAATACCTTTCACCTAACCATCCACTCTGGTGTCGGCCCCACAGGGGGCGACATCACATTTATCGGCATCTGCTCCGTCACTATACAAGCCTCCTCCTCAAACATGTCGACACAGCTGTACCGACACACCGCACACACACAGGGAATGCTCTGACTGAGGACAGGACCCCACAAAGCCCTTTGGGGAGACAGAGAGAGAGTATGCCAGCACACACCAGAGCGCTATATAATGTGGGGATTAACACTATAACTGAGTGAATTTTCCCCCATAGCTGCATGTATATACAATATTGCGCCTAAATTTAGTGCCCCCCCTCTCTTTTTAACCCTTTGAGCCTGAAAACTACAGGGGAGAGCCTGGGGAGCTTTCTTTCAGCTGCACTGTGAAAAGAAAATGGCGCCAGTGTGTCTGAGGGAGATAGCTCCGCCCCTTTTCCGCGGCCTATTCTCCCGCTTTTTTCTGGATTCTGGCAGGGGTATTTTCCACATATATAGCCTCTGGGACTATATATTGTGGAGTTTTTGCCAGCCAAGGTGTTATTATTGCTTCTCAGGGCGCCCCCCCCCCAGCGCCCTGCACCCTCAGTGACCGGAGTATGAAGTGTGTATGAGGAGCAATGGCGCACAGCTGCAGTGCTGTGCGCTACCTTGGTGAAGACTGATGTCTTCTGCCACCGTTTTTCCGGACCTCTTCTTGCTTCTGGTTCTGTAAGGGGGACGGCGGCGCGGCTCCGGGACCGAACACCAAGGACTGGGCCTGCGGTCGATCCCTCTGGAGCTAATGGTGTCCAGTAGCCTAAGAAGCCCAATCCGGCTGCAAGCAGGCGAGTTCGCTTCTTCTCCCCTTAGTCCCTCGCTGCAGTGAGCCTGTTGCCAGCAGGTCTCACTGAAAATAAAAAACCTAAACTATACTTTCTTTCTAAGGGCTCAGGAGAGCCCCTAGTGTGCATCCAACCTCGGCCGGGCACAAAATCTAACTGAGGCTTGGAGGAGGGTCATAGTGGGAGGAGCCAGTGCACACCAGGTAGTCATAAATCTTTCTAGAGTGCCCAGCCTCCTTCGGAGCCCGCTATTCCCCATGGTCCTTACGGAGTTCCCAGCATCCACTAGGACGTCAGAGAAAGTGGTGTGGTTGTTTCAAGATGCACAATAAGGAGGCATTTCAAGAAAAATTGGCTGCATGGTCGAGTCGCCAGAAGAAAGCCATTACTACGCAAATGCCACAAAGCATCCCGCTTACAATACTCCAAACAGCACAGAGACAAGCCTCAAAACTTCTGGAACAAAGTCATTTGGAGTGAACTTTTTGGGCACAACCATAAACGTTACATTTGGAGAGGAGTCAACAAGGCCTATGATGAAAGGTACACCATTCCTACTGTGAAACACGGAGGTGGATCGCTGATGTTTTGGGGATGTGTGAGCTACAAAGGCACTGGAAACTTGGTCAAAATTGATGGCAAGATGAATGCAGCATGTTATCAGAAAATACTGGAGGAAAATTTGCACTTATCAGCCCGGAAGCTGCGCATGGGACGTATTTGGACGTTCCAACATGACAATGATCCAAAACACAAGGCCAAGTCGACCTGTCATTGGCTACAGCAGAATAAAGTGAAGGTTCTGGAGTGGCCATCTCAGTCTCCTGACCTCAATATCATTGAGCCACTCTGGGGAAAATCTGAAACATGCAGTTCATGCAAGACAGCCCAAGAATATACAGGAACTGGAGGCTTTTTGCCAAGAAGAATGGGCAGCTTTACCATCTGAGAAAATAAAGAGCCTCATCCACAACTACCACAAAAGACTTCAAGCTGTCATTAATGTTTAAGGGGGCAATACACGGTATTAAGAACTGGGGTATGTAAACTTTTGATCAGGGTCATTTGGGTAGTTTCTGTTGTCATTATGATTTAAAAAGAGTAAACACAGTTGTTTGACAATAAATGGCTTCACTCAACCACTAACCATGAGTGAAAGAAAAGTTTGTGAGTTATCATTCATATTATCTGACAAATGGCCAGAAAATCACAAATTCTGCTAGGGTATGTAAACTTATGAGCACAACTGTACATACAGATACATATATACATATATATATATATATACATATATTATATATATATATATATATATATATATATATATATATATATATATATATATATAAAAATCTCCCAGCCCATTTTGATATATAACAGGTTACGGGAGTTATTATGTATATGGATTGATATGTATCTGTACTATGTTTTACAAAGAAAACTAATTTTAATATCTCTGTTCTTTTACCAGAAATAAATGTTCAGGTATTCAATGTGTAACTTTTTAATCATTTATTTTACCACACTGTAACACTGTGACCATTTACCAAAGGTGTTTCTATAATCCTATAGTATAATTTTTACTAGCGCATCTGGAGTATTTAGCTCTACAGATACATACAGTATATATATATATATATATATATATATATACATACATACACACACACACACACACACACACACATACATATATATATATATATACACACACATACATATATACATATACACACACATATATATACATACATGCACAGGTAAATATAGATAAACATACACGTGAAAATATAAAGAAAATGAACATAATGTACATAATTCTGCAAATGGCAGTTACACATTATACTGTAATACAAGCACTATCTCAGACAAAAAAACAATTACTCCCTCTAATTTAACAAGATATTACTTTTAAAGCCAGGGGTGTCTCTGGGACAGTTTTACAAGTAATTGAGTACACTCCCAGGATGAAAACAATGTGTCATTAAGCACTACAGAGGAACCAGTTGCCTAAATAGCAGTGTAGGAGGCCATTATTAGGCTGAACATAATAAGAATTTACTTACCTATAATTCTATTTCTCATAGTCCGTAGTGGATGCTGGGGACTCCGTAAGGACCATGGGGAATAGCGGCTCCGCAGGAGACTGGGCACATCTAAAGAAAGCTTTAGGACTATCTGGTGTGCACTGGCTCCTCCCCCTATGACCCTCCTCCAAGCCTCAGTTAGGATACTGTGCCCGGACGAGCGTACACAATAAGGAAGGATTTTGAATCCCGGGTAAGACTCATACCAGCCACACCAATCACACCGTATAACCTGTGATCTGAACCCAGTTAACAGTATGATAACAGAGGAGCCTCTGAAAGATGGCTCACAACAATAATAACCCGATTTTTGTAACAATAACTATGTACAAGTATTGCAGACAATCCGCACTTGGGATGGGCGCCCAGTATCCACTACGGACTATGAGAAATAGAATTATCGGTAAGTAAATTCTTATTTTCTCTAACGTCCTAAGTGGATGCTGGGGACTCCGTAAGGACCATGGGGATTATACCAAAGCTCCCAAACGGGCGGGAGAGTGCGGATGACTCTGCAGCACCAAATGAGAGAACTCCAGGTCCTCCTCAGCCAGGATATCAATTTTGTAGAATTTTACAAACGTATTTGCTCCTGACCAAGTAGCTGCTCGGCAAAGTTGTAAAGCCGAGACCCCTCGGGCAGCTGCCCAAGATGAGCCCACCTTCCTTGTGGAGTGGGCATTTACAGATTTTTGGCTGTGGCAGGCCTGCCACAGAATGTGCAAGCTGAATTGTACTACAAATCCAACGAGCAATAGTCTGCTTAGAAGCAGGAGCACCCAGCTTGTTGGGTGCATACAGGATAAACAGCGAGTCAGATTTCCTGACTCCAGCCGTCCTGGAAACATATATTTTCAGGGCACTGACAACGTCTAGCAACTTGGAGGCCTCCAAGTCCCTAGTAGCCGCAGGCACCACCAATAGGTTGGTTCAGGTGAAACGCTGAAACCACCTTGGGAAGAAACTGAGGACGAGTCCTCAATTCCGCCCTGTCCGAATGGAAAATCAGATAAGGGCTTTTTCAGGATAAAGCCGCCCATTCTGACACGCGCCTGGCCCAGGCCAGGGCCAACAGCATGACCACTTTTCATGTGAGATATTTTAACTCCACAGATTTAAGTGGTTCAAACCAATGTGACTTTTGGAACCCAAAACTACATTGAGATCCCAAAGTGCCACTGGAGGCACAAAAGGAGGCTGTATATGCAGTACCCCTTTTACAAACGTCTGAACTTCAGGGACTGAAGCTAGTTCTTTTTGGAAGAAAATTGACAGGGCCGAAATTTGAACCTTAATGGACCCCAATTTCAGGCCCATAGACACTCCTGTTTGCAGGAAATGTAGGAATCGACCCAGTTGAATTTCCTCCGTCGGGCCTTACTGGCCTCGCACCACGCAACTTATTTTCGCCAATTGCGGTGATAATGTTTTTGCTGTTACATCCTTCCTGGCTTTGATCAGGATAGGGATGACTTCATCTGGAATGCCTTTTTTTCCTTCAGGATCCGGCGTTCAACCGCCATGCCGTCAAACGCAGCCGCGGTAAGTCTTGGAACAGACAGGGTCCTTGCTGGAGCAGGTCCCTTCTTAGAGGTAGAGGCCACGGATCTTCCGTGAGCATCTCTTTAAGTTCCGGTTACCAAGTTCTTCTTGGCCAATCCGGAACCACGAATATAGAGCTTACTCCTCTCCATCTTATCAATCTCAGTACCTTGGGTATGAGAGGCAGAGGAGGGAACACATACCCTGACTGGTACACCCACGGTGTTACCAGAGCGTCTACAGCTTATTGCCTGAGGGTCCCTGGACCTGGCGCAATACCTGTCGAGTTTTTAATCATGTGGAAGACTTCTGGGTGAAGTCCCCACTCTCCCGGGTGGAGGTCGTGCTGAGGAAGTCTGCTTCCCAGTTGTCCACTCCCGGAATGAATACTGCTGACAGTGCTATCACATGATTTTCCGCCCAGCGAAGAATCCTTGCAGCTTCTGCCATTGCCCTCCTGCTTCTTGTGCCACCCTGTCTGTTTACGTGGGTGACTGCCGTGATGTTGTCCGACTGGATCAACACCGGCTGACCTTGAAGCAGAGGTCTTGCTAAGCTTAGAGCATTGTAAATGTCCCTTAGCTTCAGGATATTTATGTGAAGTGATGTCTCCAGGCTTGACCATAAGCCCTGGATATTCCTTCCCTGTGTGACTGCTCCCCAGCCTCGCAGGCTGGCATCCGTGGACACCAGGACCCAGTCCTGAATGCCTAATCTGCGGCCCTCTAGAAGATGAGCACTCTGCAACCACCACAGGAGGGACACCCTTGTCCTTGGTGACAGGGTTATCCGCTGATGCATCTGAAGATGCGACCCGGACCATTTGTCCAGCAGGTCCCACTGGTGCGTGGAATCTGTCGAATGGGATTGCTTCGTAGGAAGCCACCATTTTACCCAGAACCCTTGTGCATTGATGCACTGAGACTTGGCTCGGTTTTAGGAGGTTCCTGACTAGCTCGGATAACTCCCTGGCTTTCTCCTCCGGGAGAAACACCTTTTTCTGGACTGTGTCCAGGATCATCCCTAGGAACAGAAGACACGTCGTCGGAACCAGGTGCGATTTTGGAATATTGAGAATCCAATCGTGCTGCCGCAACACTACCTGAGATAGTGCTACACCGACCTCCAACTGTTCCCTGGATCTTACCCTTATCAGGGAATTGTCCAAGTAAGGGATAACTAAAATTCACTTCCTTCGAAGGAATATCATCATTTCGGCCATTACCTTGGTAAAGACCCGGGGTGCCGTGGACCATCCATACGGCAGCGTCTGAACGGATAGTGACAGTTCTGTACCATAAACCTGAGGTACCCTTGGTGAGAAGGGTAAATTTTGACATGAAGGTAAGCATCCTTGATGTCCCGAGACATCATGTAGTCCCCTTCTTCCAGGTTCGCAATCACTGCTCTGAGTGACTCAATCTTGAATTTGAACCTCTGTATGTAAGTGTTCAAAGATTTTAGATTTAGAATCGGTCTCACCGAGCCGTCCGGCTTCGGTACCACAACAGTGTGGAATAATACCCCGTTCCCTGTTGCAGGAGGGGTATCTTGATTATCACCTGCTGGGAATACAGCTTGTGAATGGCTTCCAAAACTGTCTCCCTGTCAGAAGGAGACATCGGTAAAGCCGACTTTAGGAAACGGCGAGGGGGAGACGTCTCGAATTCTAATTTGTACCCCTGAGATATCACCTCACCTGAAGGATCCAGGGGTCTACTTGCGAGTGAGCCCACTGCGCGCTGAAATTCATTGAGACGGGCCCCCCACCGTGCCTGAT
Source organism: Pseudophryne corroboree (assembly GCF_028390025.1). NCBI lineage: Eukaryota > Metazoa > Chordata > Amphibia > Anura > Myobatrachidae > Pseudophryne > Pseudophryne corroboree. The sequence continues at coordinate 906,525,407 of NC_086444.1, read as the reverse complement.
TCTGCTTGTAAAGCCCCAGCGTATACTGAGGGCTTGGCAGAGGCGGGAGAGGGTTTCTGTTCCTGGGAACTGGCTGATTTCTGCAGCCTTTTTCCTCTCCCTCTGTCACGGGGCAGAAATGAGGAACCTTTTGCCCGCTTGTCCACGAAAAGACTGCGCCTGATAATACGGCGTCTTCTCATGTTGAGAGGCGACCTGGGGTACAAACGTGGAATTCCCAGCTGTTGCCACCAGGTCTGAAAGACCGACCCCAAATAACTCCTCCCTTAATAAAGCAATACTTCCAAATGCCGTTTGGAATACGCATCACCTGACCACTGACGTGTCCATAACCCTCTACTGGTAGAAATGGACAACGCGCTTAGACTTGATGCCAGTCGGCAAATATTCCGCTGTGCATCACGCATATATAGAAATGCATCTTTTAAATGCTCTATAGGCAAAAATATACTGTCCCTATCTAGGGTATCAATATTTTCAGTCAGGGAATCCAGCACTGCACATCCAGGCTGAGGCGATTGCTGGTCGCAGTATAACACCAGTATGTGTGTAAATACCTTTTAGGATACCCTCCTGCTTTCTATCAGCAGGATCCTTAAGGGCGGCCATCTCAGGCGTAGGTAGAGCCCTTACAAGCGTATGAGCGCTTTATCCCCTCTAGGGGGTGTTTCCCAACGCACCCTAACCTCTGGCGGGAAAGGATATAATGCCAATAACATTTTAGAAATTATCCGTTGTTATCGGGGGAAACCCACGCATCATCACACACCTCATTTAATTTCTCAGATTTAGGAAAACCACAGGTAGTTTTTCCTCACCGAACATAATACCCCTTTTTTTGGTGGTACTCGTATTATCAGAAATGTGTAAAACATTTTTCATTGCCTCAATCATGTAACGTGTGGCCCTACTGGAAGTCACATTCGTCTCTTCACCGTCGACACTGGAGTCAGTATCCGTGTCGGCGTCTATATCTGCCATCTGAGGTAACGGGCGCTTTAGAGCCCCTGACGGCCTATGAGACGTCTGGACAGGCACAAGCTGAGTAGCCGGCTGTCTCATGTCAACCACTGTCTTTTATACAGAGCTGACACTGTCACGTAATTCCTTCCAACAGTTCATCCACTCAGGTGTCGACCCCCTAGGGGGTGACATCACTATTACAGGCAATCTGCTCCGTCTCCACATCATTTTTCTCCTCATACATGTCGACACAAAAGCACCGACATACAGCACACACACAGGGAATGCTCTGATAGAGGACAGGACCCCACTAGCCCTTTGGGGAGACAGAGGGAGAGTTTGCCAGCACACACCAGAGCTCTATATATATACAGGGATAACCTTATATAAGTGTTTTTCCCCTTATAGCTGCTGTATAGTTAATACTGCGCCTAATTAGTGCCCCCCTCTCTTTTTTTAACCCTTTCTGTAGTGTAGTGACTGCAGGGGAGAGACAGGGAGCTTCCCTCCAACGGAGCTGTGAGGGAAAATGGCGCCAGTGTGCTGATGAGATAGGCTCCGCCCCTTTTTCGCGGACTTTTCTCCTGCTTTTTTATGGATCCTGGCAGGGGTTAAATGCATCCATATAGCCCAGGAGCTATATGTGATGCTTTTTTTTTGCCATCCAAGGTGTTTTTATTGCGTCTCAGGGCACCCCCCCCCCCAGCGCCCTGCACCCTCAGTGACCGAAGTATGAAGTGTGCTGAGAGCAATGGCGCACAGCTGCAGTGCTGTGCGCTACCTTATTGAAGACAGGAACGTCTTCTGCCGCCGATTTTTCCGGACCTCTTCGCTCTTCTGGCTCTGTAAGGGGGCCGGCGGCGCGGCTCTGGGACCCATCCATGGCTGGGCCTGTGATCGTCCCTCTGGAGCTAATGTCCAGTAGCCTAAGAAGCACAATCCACTCTGCACGCAGGTGAGTTCGCTTCTTCTCCCCTTAGTCCCTCGATGCAGTGAGCCTGTTGCCAGCAGGTCTCACTGAAAATAAAAAACCTAAACTAAAACTTTCACTAAGAAGCTCAGGAGAGCCCCTAGTGTGCACCCTTCTCGTTCGGGCACAGAGATCTAACTGAGGCTTGGAGGAGGGTCATAGGGGGAGGAGCCAGTGCACACCAGATAGTCCTAAAGCTTTCTTTAGATGTGCCCAGTCTCCTGCGGAGCAGCTATTCCCCATGGTCCTTACGGAGTCCCCAGCATCCACTTAGGACGTTAGAGAAATTCCGTTTACCAATCCATTAACAAATAGCGTCCTCAATGCCACATGGGTCATAAAGTGCCTCAGCCTAGGAAATGGCTGCTTGTAGTGTGTGTACAAAGTCACTTTATTAAAGTTATTTTTCCATAGTAGCAGGTTTTATCCTGACATTTTTTTTTTCTTTTTTAGACATTTAAATATTTGGATAAAAAGCCTTTTAGAAACTTATGCCCACAGAGAAAATAATATTCCCAAACAGCTCTAGCAGAAGATGAAGACATGCTGAGACTTGTGTCTGGTTCAGTGATCTCATAGCACAACTCCCAATGTACCCAAGGGTACGTGAAGCACAGCAAAGCCTGCGCGTTATCCAATTACTATACGACAGTTGGCTTTACTTACAAAGCTCTCTGGGACTTACAGTAGAGCAGTAAAGGCCAACGTCATGCACACATATCAAAGGCCTCATATTTCTTAGCAGTTGTAACCTAATAATTCATCACGTCTTCCAAAATACTGCACCCTGCACAAACACTTACAGCAAATTCCACTTTCTAGTACACAGTATACTAGGATGCAGTGGCGGAACTGTGGGAGGCAGTGGAGTCGGCTGCCGCCGGGCTCCTGACCTCCAGGGGGCACATCTCCTCCATTATCTTCTGCAGCCTAAATCGTTCGCTGCGGAGGAGCTGTGCCAGTGACACGGAAGCTGGTTCCTCGAGCTGACTCTGGCTGCAGCTAGGGGGAGCTCCAGACAGAGCGCATCTCCTCCCTCAGTGAAGCTCTCTGTTCATCTCTGTTCCTCCAATGGGCTAGCAGCAGGTAGGCACTGGCAGCACTTGCCTCAAGCTGCACTAGGAGGTGTTAGTAGTGGGAGGGGGAATGCTGGGGGGTATTTAATAAATGTTGGCAGCTCTGTTTGTGTGTGTATGTTTTTAAGTGATGTGTGTGTGTGTGTGTGTGTGTGTGTGTGTGTGTGTGTGTGTGTGTGTGTGTGTGTGTGCATGTTTTTAAGTGGTGTGTGTGTGTGTGTGTGTGTGTGTGTGTGTGTTTAAGTGTAGGAGGCTTTTGTAAGTGAGGGGCATGTGTGTAAGTGAGGTGTGTGTGTGTGTTTAAGTGAAGGAAGCTTGTGAGAGGTGTGTGTGTGTGTGAGAGGCATGTGTGTGAGTCGTGTCTGTGTTTAAATGAAAGGTGTGTGTGTGTGTGTGTGTGTGTGTGTGTGTGTGTGTGTGTGTGTGTAAGGCATTTGTGTGTTTTTAAGTGAAGGAAGCGTGTATGTGTCTGAGAAAGAGGCGTGTGTGAGAGGCGCGCGTTTGTGTTTAAGTGAAATATGCGTCTGTGTTTTTTTAAGTGAAAGAAGTGTGTGTTTTTAATTGAAATAGGCGTTTATGTGTTTTTAAGTGAAAGAGGCGTTTGTGTGAGAGAGAGGCGTGTGTGGTTTTATATAAATATATATATATATATATATATATATATATATATATATATATATATATATATATATATAATAAGAATTTACTTACCGATAATTCTATTTCTCGGAGTCCGTAGTGGATGCTGGGGTTCCTGAAAGGACCATGGGGAATAGCGGCTCCGCAGGAGACAGGGCACAAAAAAGTAAAGCTTTACTAGGTCAGGTGGTGTGCACTGGCTCCTCCCCCTATGACCCTCCTCCAGACTCCAGTTAGGTACTGTGCCCGGACGAGCATACACAATAAGGGAGGCATTTTGAATCCCGGGTAAGACTCATACCAGCCACACCAATCACACCGTACAACTTGTGATCTAAACCCAGTTAACAGTATGACAACAGAAAGGGCCTCTTAAAGATGGCTCCTTAACAATAACCCGAATTAGTTAACAATAACTATGTACAAGTATTGCAGATAATCCGCACTTGGGATGGGCGCCCAGCATCCACTACGGACTCCGAGAAATAGAATTATCGGTAAGTAAATTCTTATTTTCTCTATCGTCCTAAGTGGATGCTGGGGTTCCTGAAAGGACCATGGGGATTATACCAAAGCTCCCAAACGGGCGGGAGAGTGCGGATGACTCTGCAGCACCGAATGAGAGAACTCCAGGTCCTCCTTTGCCAGGGTATCAAATTTGTAAAATTTTACAAACGTGTTCTCCCCCGACCACGTAGCTGCTCGGCAGAGTTGTAATGCCGAGACCCCTCGGGCAGCCGCCCAAGATGAGCCCACCTTCCTTGTGGAGTGGGCTTTTACAGTTTTAGGCTGTGGCAGGCCTGCCACAGAATGTGCAAGTTGAATTGTGTTACAAATCCAACGAGCAATCGACTGCTTAGAAGCAGGTGCGCCCAACTTGTTGGGTGCATACAATATAAACAGCGAGTCAGATTTTCTGACTCCAGCCGTCCTTGCAATGTATATTTTTAAGGCTCTGACAACGTCCAACAACTTGGAGTCCTCCAAGTCGCTAGTGGCCGCAGGCACCACAATAGGTTGGTTCAGATGAAATGTTGATACCACTTTAAGGAGAAAATGCGGACGAGTCCGCAGTTCTGCCCTATCCGAATGGAAGATTAGATAAGGACTTTTATAAGATAAAGCCGCCAATTCAGATACTCTCCTGGCAGAGGCCAGGGCTAGTAACATAGTCACTTTCAATGTGAGATATTTCAAATCCACCTTTTTCAATGGTTCAAACCAATGGGATTTGAGGAAATCTAAAACTACATTTAGATCCCACGGTGCCACCGGAGGCACCACAGGAGGCTGTATATGCAGTACTCCCTTGACAAAAGTCTGGACCTCAGGGACAGAGGCCAATTCTTTTTGGAAGAATATTGACAGGGCCGAAATTTGAACCTTAATGGATCCCAATTTGAGACCCATAGATAATCCTGATTGCAGGAAATGTAGGAAACGACCCAGTTGGAATTCCTCCGTCGGAACCCTCCGATCCTCGCACCACGCTACATATTTTCGCCAAATGCGGTGATAATGTTTCACGGTGACTTCCTTCCGTGCCTTAATCAAGGTAGGAATGACTTCTTCTGGAATGCCTTTCCCTTTTAGGATCTGGCGTTCAACCGCCATGCCGTCAAACGCAGCCGCGGTAAGTCTTGAAAAAGACAGGGACCCTGCTGTAGCAGGTCCCTTCTCAGAGGTAGAGGCCACGGTTCGTCCGTGAGCATCTCTTGAAGTTCCGGATACCAAGTCCTTCTCGGCCAATCCGGAACCACTAGTATTGTTCTTACTCTTCTTTGCCGTATGATCTTCAATACCTTTGGTATGAGCGGCAGAGGAGGAAACACATACACTGACTGGTACACCCAAGGAGTTACCAGTGCGTCCACAGCTATTGCCTGTGGATCTCTTGACCTGGCGCAATATTTGTCCAGTTTCTTGTTGAGGCGAGACGCCATCATGTCTACAATTGGTCTTTCCCAACGGTCTATTAACATGTTGAAGACTTCTGGATGTAGACCCCACTCTCCCGGATGAAGATCGTGTCTGCTGAGGAAGTCTGCTTCCCAGTTGTCCACGCCCGGGATGAACACTGCTGACAGTGCTATCACGTGATTCTCCGCCCAGCGAAGAATCTTGGCAGTTTCTGCCATTGCACTCCTGCTTCTTGTGCCGCCCTGCCTGTTTACATGGGCGACCGCCGTGATGTTGTCCGACTGAATCAACACCGGCTTTCCTTGCAGGAGAAGTTCCGCCTGGCTTAGAGCATTGTAGATTGCTCTTAGTTCCAGAATGTTTATGTGAAGAGACTTTTCCAGACTCGTCCATACTCCCTGGAAGTTTCTTCCTTGTGTGACTGCTCCCCAGCCTCTCAGGCTGGCGTCCGTGGTCACCAGGATCCAATCCTGAATGCCGAATCTGCGGCCTTCTAATAGGTGAGCCTTCTGCAACCACCACAGAAGTGACACCCTTGTCTTTGGTGACAGGGTTATTCGCAGGTGCATCTGCAGATGCGACCCTGACCATTTGTCCAACAGATCCCTTTGGAATATTCTTGCATGGAATCTGCCGAATGGAATTGCTTCGTAAGAAGCCACCATTTTTCCCAGGACTCTTGTGCATTGATGTACTGACACTTTTCCTGGTTTTAGGAGGTTCCTGACCAGATCGGATAACTCCTTGGCTTTTTCCTCTGGAAGGAAAACCTTTTTCTGAACCGTGTCCAGAATCATTCCTAGGAACAGCAGACGAGTTGTCGGGATTAAATGGGATTTTGGAATATTCAGAATCCACCCGTGTTGTCTTAGCACCTCTTGAGATAGTGCTAAAGCTGTCTCCAGCTGTTCTCTGGACCTTGCCCTTATTAGGAGATCGTCCAAGTATGGGATAACTAATACGCCTTTTCTTCGAAGAAGAATCATCATCTCGGCCATTACCTTGGTAAAGACCCGAGGCGCCGTGGACAATCCGAACGGCAGCGTCTGAAACTGATAGTGACAGTTTTGAACAATGAACCTGAGGTACCCCTGGTGTGCGGGGTAAATCGGAACGTGTAGATACGCATCCTTGATGTCCAAGGATACCATAAAGTCCCCTTCTTCCAGGTTCGCTATCACTGCTCTGAGTGACTCCATCTTGAACTTGAACTTTTTTATGTAGAGGTTCAAGGACTTCAGATTTAGAATAGGCCTTACCGAGCCATCCGGCTTCGGTACCACAAATAGAGTGGAATAATACCCCTTTCCTTGTTGTAATAGGGGTACTTTGACTATCACCTGCTGAGCGTACAGCTTGTGAATGGCTTCCAACACCCTCTCCCTTTCGGAAGAGACGGTTGGTAAGGCAGACTTCAGGAAACGATGAGGAGGATCCGTCTCTAATTCCAACCTGTACCCCTGAGATATTATCTGCAGGATCCAGGGGTCTACCTGCGAGTGAGCCCACTGCGCGCTGTAATTTTTGAGACGGCCCCCCACTGTCCCCGAGTCCGCTTGAGAGGCCCCAGCGTCATGCTGAGGTTTTTGCAGGAGCCGGGGAGGGCTTCTGTTCCTGGGAAGGAGCTGCCTGTTGGTGTCTCTTCCCTCTTCCTCTGCCTCGTGGCAGGTACGACAAGCCCTTTGCTCTCTTATTTTTGTAGGAGCGAAAAGGCTGCGGTTGAAAGGTCGGTGCCTTTCTCTGTTGGGGAGTGACTTGAGGTAAAAAAGTGGATTTCCCGGCAGTAGCCGTGGCCACCAAGTCTGATAGACCAACTCCAAATAACTCCTCCCCTTTATACGGCAAAACCTCCATGTGACGTTTTGAATCCGCATCGCCTGTCCACTGTCGTGTCCATAAGGCTCTTCTGGCTGAAATGGACATAGCACTCATCCGAGATGCCAGTGTGCAAATATCCCTCTGTGCATCACGCATATAGATAAATGCATCCTTTATTTGTTCTAACGACAGTAAAACATTGTCCCTATCTAGGGTATCAATATTTTCAATCAGGGATTCTGACCAAACTACTCCAGCACTGCACATCCAGGCAGTTGCTATAGCTGGTCGTAGTATAACACCTGCATGTGTGTATATATTCTTTTGAATAACTTCCATCTTTCTATCTGATGGATCCTTAAGTGCGGCCGTCTCAGGAGAGGGTAACGCCACTTGTTTGGATAAGCGTGTGAGCGCCTTGTCCACCTTAGGGGGTGTTTCCCAGCGCGCCCTAACCTCTGGCGGGAAAGGGTATAATGCCAATAACTTTTTTGAAATTATCAACTTTTTATCAGGAGCAACCCACGCTTCATCACACACGTCATTTAATTCTTCTGATTCAGGAAAAACTGTTTGTAGTTTTTTCACACCATACATAATACCCTGTTTTACGGTATCTGTAGTATCAGCTAAATGTAACGTCTCCTTCATTGCCAAAATCATATAACGTGTGGCCCTACTGGAAAATACGTTTGAATTTCTACCGTCGTCACTGGAATCAGTGCCCGTGTCTGGGTCTGTGTCGACCGACTGAGGCAAAGGGCGTTTTACAGCCCCTGACGGTGTTTGAGGCGCCTGGACAGGCATTAATTGATTGTCCGGCCGCCTCATGTCCTCAACTGACTGTTTAAGGGAAGATAAACCATCACGTAATTCCACAAATAAAGGCATCCATTCTGGTGTCGACCCCCTGGGGGGTGACATCTGCATATTTGGCAATTGCTCCGCCTCCACACCAATATCGTCCTCATACATGTCGACACCACGTACCGACACACACCGCAAACTCACAGGGAATGCTCTAATGAAGACAGGACCCACTAGCCCTTTTGGGGAGACAGAGGGAGAGTCTGCCAGCACACACCACAAAGCGCTATATATACAAGGGATATCCTTATATTAAGTGCTCCCTTATAGCTGCTTTAATATATATATATATATATAGCCATTAATGTGCCCCCCCTCTCTGTTTTACCCTGTTTCTGTAGTGCAGTGCAGGGGAGAGACCTGGGAGCCGTTCTGACCAGCGGAGCTGTGACAGAAAATGGCGCCGTGTGCTGAGGAGATAGGCCCCGCCCCTTTTTCGGCGGGTTCTTCTCCCGCTATTTTTCCAGTCAGGCAGGGGTTAAATATCTCCATATAGCCCCTATGGGCTATATGTGAGGTATTTTTAGCCTTGTATAAGGTTTATATTTGCCTCTCAGAGCGCCCCCCCCCAGCGCTCTGCACCCTCAGTGACTGCCCAGTGAAGTGTGCTGAGAGGAAAATGGCGCACAGCTGCAGTGCTGTGCGCTACCTTATGAAGACTGAGGAGTCTTCAGCCGCCGGTTTCCGGACCTCTTCACGCTTCAGCATCTGCAAGGGGGTCGGCGGCGCGGCTCCGGGACCGGACTCCACGGCTGGGCCTGTGTTCGATCCCTCTGGAGCTAATGGTGTCCAGTAGCCAAGCAGCAAATCCACTCTGCATGCAGGTGAGTTTACTACTTTCCCCCTAAGTCCCACGTTGCAGTGATCCTGTTGCCAGCAGGACTCACTGTAAAGAAAAAAACCTAAACTAAACTTTCTCTAAGCAGCTCTTTAGGAGAGCCACCTAGATTGCACCCTTCTCGTTCGGGCACAAAATCTAACTGGAGTCTGGAGGAGGGTCATAGGGGGAGGAGCCAGTGCACACCACCTGACCTAGTAAAGCTTTACTTTTTTGTGCCCTGTCTCCTGCGGAGCCGCTATTCCCCATGGTCCTTTCAGGAACCCCAGCATCCACTTAGGACGATAGAGAAATATATATATATATACATATACACACACACACACACATACAAGAAATCCGGCACTCTGAGATATAGAATGACTTCTACCTGGGTGCCTTTACTGTGATTGCATAGATCCAGTACAGTCAGCTGCATGAGCTGGCTGACAGCACGGCACTCCAGGATTTAATTCATAGCTTTTTTTATAGAAAATGAATAAATGGTACAAGCATAATATATTTGTTATGTAGCTCACAGTCTTTGTGGAATCCTCATTAATGCCAACGTTTCCGGGCCTCTGCGGACCTAGTCATCAGGGCTGAGGAGAGAGAGCTAGTCCATTGTTGAGGATTCCACAAAGACTGTGAGCTACATAACAAATATATTATGCTTGTACCATTTATTAATTTTCTATAAAAAAGCTATGAATTAAATCCTGGAGTGCCGTGCTCCCACACCACTGCGCCAAAGCATCTCCATTGGGACCCGCTGGTGGGTGAGGGAGTACTGTGGTTGTGCTATAAAGGTATGCTGATGTCTATTTTATAGTGATGACTGACTTGGAGTGCCGTCCACTTTGCTTGTGTATCTATATTACTATTGGGAAAACCACCTGAGCACGCTGCTACTGTTTACCCTGCATGCCAGATAGCTACGTATGGTATGTGTGTGTATATATGTAGGGGGGCACCAACATTTATCATGCCTACGGGCGACTGGGGTGAACTTACGCCACTACTAGGATGGGTAATATTAGCACTCACCTTGTTTTTGGTAAAAAGCAGATCAATTGTAGCATTTGCAATGATGTTCATTCTTAATTCAAATGCCTGGATCTGCCGAGGTTTCCCAGGCTGCGGGATATCTGAAACTTTCAAAACCTGATAATCTGGCGGGAAGAAAAATTTCCACAAGCATTCCCTGTCAGGATAAAGGAAAAGAATTACGCAAACATATTCCTTCACCAAGTTACAGGAACAATAGATATGGTCATATTCACATTACAACAAATATTGGAACATTAGAGTGTGATGTTAGTTTGTATACTACCAGAAAGGAAGTAGAAGCCTGGACTTTTAGGGCAATATGCAAGGTGTAATGGTTAGCATTACTGCCTCACAGCACTGAGGTTATGGGTTCGATCCCAATCATGGCCCTAACTGCATTGAGTTTATATATTCTCCACATACTTGCGTTGGTTTCCTCCAGGTTCTCCAGCTTCCTCCCACAAATCAAAAATATACTGGTAGGTTAACTGGCTCCCAACAAAAATAACCTGTGTGTAAGCGTGTGCATGTACATGTGTTTAGGGCAGACTAGATGGGCCAAGTGGTTCTTATCTGCCGTCAAATTCTGTGTTTTTATCACTTGAGAACAGGAGTAAGGGATAGATGGTGTCTGTCTTTGCTTTACAATGTATCAATGACACAAGGGAAACGGGACAACACCAACACAAGCAAAATAAGATTTTACTTACCGGTAAATCTATTTCTCGTAGTCCGTAGAGGATGCTGGGACTCTGTAAGGACCATGGGGAATAGACGGGCTCCGCAGGAGATAGGGCACTTTAAGAAAGCTTTGGACTCTGGGTGTGCACTGGCTCCTCCCTCTATGCACCTCCTCCAGACCTCAGTTAGGGAAACTGTGCCCAGAGGAGATGGACAGTACGAGGAAGGATTTTTGTAAATCTAAGGGCAAGATTCATACCAGCCACACCAATCACACCGTATAACTTGTGATAAACTTACCCAGTTAACAGTATGAACAACAACATAGCCACGGTTCCACCGAAAAACTATAACATAACCCTTATGTAAGCAATAACTATATACAAGTCTTGCAGTAGAAGTCCGCACTTGGGACGGGCGCCCAGCATCCTCTACGTACTACGAGAAATAGATTTACCGGTAAGTAAAATCTTATTTTCTCTAACGTCCTTGAGGATGCTGGGACTCCGTAAGGACCATGGGGATTATACCAAAGCTCCCAAACGGGTGTGAGAGTGCGGATGACTCTGCAGCACCGTTTGAGCAAACAGGAGGTCCTCCTCAGCCAGGGTATCAAACTTATAGAACTTTGCAAAGGTGTTTGTCCCCGACCAAGTAGCTGCTCGCCACAACTGTAAAGCCGAGACCCCTCGGGCAGCCGCCCAAGAAGAGCCCACTTTCCTAGTGGAGTGGGCCTTAACCGATTTAGGTAACGGCAATCCTGCCGTAGAATGCGCCTGCTGAATCGTGTTACAGATCCAGCGAGCAATAGTCTGCTTTGAAGCAGGAGCGCCAACCTTGTTGGCCGCATACAGAACGAACAAAGCTTCAGTCTTCCTGATTCTAGCCGTTCTGGTCACATAAATCTTCAAAGCCCTGACTACATACAGGGACTCGGAATCCTCCAAGTCCCGTGTAGCCACAGGCACGACAATAGGTTGGTTCACATGAAAAGATGAGACCACTTTTGGCAGAAAGTGAGGGCGAGTCCTCAACTCTGCCCTATCCACGTGAAAAACCAAGTATGGGCTTTTATGTGATCAAGCCGCCAATTCGGAAACACGTCTTGCCGAAGCTAACGCCAACAACATGACCACTTTCCACGTGAGGTATTTCAACTCCACAGTTTTGAGTGGTTCAAACCAAGGTGACTTGAGGAAACGTAACACCACGTTAAGATCCCAAGGCGCCACCGGAGGCACAAAGGGTGGCTGAATATGCAGCACTCCCTTCACAAAGGTCTGTACTTTCAGGAATAGAGGCCAATTCTCTTTGAAAGAAAATGGATAAGGCTGAAATCTGGACCTTTATGGACCCTAATTTTAGGCCCAAAGTCACCCCTGTTTGAAGGAAGTGAAGTAGACGGCCCAAATGGAACTCCTCCGTAGGAGCAGCTCTGGCCTCACACCAAGAAACGTATTTCCGCCATATACGGTGATAATGTTTTAACGTCACGTCTTTCCTAGCCTTGATCAGGGTAGGAATGACTTCCTCCGGAATCCCTTTTTCCGCTAGGATCCGGCGTTCAACCTCCATGCAGTCAAACGCAGCCGCGGTAAGTCTTGGAACAGACAGGGCCCCTGCCGCAGCAGGTCCTGCCTTAGAGGAAGAGGCCACGGATCCCCTGCGAGCAAATCTTGCAGCTCTGGATACCAAGTCCTCCGTGGCCAATCCAGAACAATGAGTATTGTTCTGACCCTGCTTCTTCGTATTATTCTCAACACCTTGGGTATGAGAGGAAGAGGAGGAAACACATAGACCGATCTGAACACCCAAGGTGTCACCAGAGCGTCTACCGCTACCGCCTGAGGGTCCCTTGACCTGGCGCAATACCGCTTTAGCTTTTTGTTGAGACGGGATGCCATCATGTCGATTTGAGGCAGTCCCCAACGATCCGTGATCTGTGCGAAGACTTCTTGATGAAGTCCCCACTCTCCCGGATGCAGGTCGTGCCTGCTGAGGAAGTCCGCCTCCCAGTTGTCCACCCCCGGGATGAACACCGCTGACGGCGCGCTTACATGGCCTTCCGCCCAGCGTAGAATCCTGGTCGCTTCTGCCATGGCCATTCTGCTCCTTGTTCCGCCTTGGCGGTTTATATGAGCCACTGCCGTGACATTGTCTGACTGAATCAGAACCGGTTTTCTCCGAAGCAATTCCTCCGCTTGACGCAGGGCGTTGTATATGGCCCTCAACTCCAGGACGTTGATGTGGAGACAAGACTCTAGGCTTCACCAGAGACCTTGGAAATTTCTTCCCAGTGTCACTGCTCCCCAGCCTCGGAGGCTTGCGTCCGTGGTCACCAGGACCCAGTCCTGAATGCCGAACCTGCGACCTTCTAGTAGGTGAGCACTGTTCAGCCACCACAGTAGAGATACCCTGGTCCGGGGAGACAGGGTGATCCTTTGATGCATTTGTAAATGGGACCCGGACCACTTGTCCAAGAGGTCCCATTGAAAAGTCCTCGCATCGAACCTGCCGAAAGGGATGGCCTCGTAAGAAGCCACAATCTTCCCAAGGACCCGCGTGCAATGATGCACTGAAACCTTTTTTGGTTTTAATAGGTTCCTGGCCATGGCTATGAGTTCCTGAACCTTTTCGATCGGAAGAAAAACCTTTTTCTAGTCTGTGTCTAGAATCAGCCCCAAAAAGGTCAGACGCGTTGTAGGGACTAGCTGGGACTTCGGTATATTGAGAATCCAGCCGTGTATCTGCAACGTTTTCATGGACGGAGACACGTTGTCCAGCAACCTCTCCCGAGATCTCGCCTTTATGAGGAGATCGTCCAAGTATGGGATAATTGTGACCCCCTGCCTGCGCAGGAGCACCATCATTTCCGCCATTACCTTGGTGAAAATTCTCGGGGCCGTGGAAAGCCCAAACGGCAACGTCTGAAATTGGTAGTGACAGTCCTGCACTGCAAATCTCAGGAACGCCTGATGCGGGGGTAATATCGGAACATGAAAGTAAGCATCCTTTATGTCCAGGGACACCATCCAATCCCCCCCCTCCAGGCTGGCGATGACCGCCCTGAGTGATTCCATTTTGAACTTGAACCTCTTCAAGTACAGGTTCAGAGATTTCAGGTTTAAAATGGGTCTGACCGAACCGTCCGGTTTCGGGACCACAAACAGGGTTGAGTAATATCCCTCTCCTTGCTGGAGATGAGGAACTGTTACAATCACCTGTTGAATATACAATTTTTGGATTGCTGCCAAACACTAGCTCCCTCTCTGACGGGAAAGCCGGCAGAGCCGATTTGAAAAATCGGCGAGGAGGCAAGTCTTCGAATTCCAGCCTGTATCCCTGAGAAACAATCTCTAATGCCCAGTGATCCACCTGCGAGTGAACCCAGACGTGGCTGAAAAATCGAAGACGAGCCCCCACCAGGTCTGCCTCCCCTCGGAAAGCCCCAGCGTCATGCGGTGGACTTTGCAGACGCAGGGGAGGACTTCTGCTCTTGGGAACTAGCTGTGTGCAGCTTTTTTCCCCTGCCTTTCCCTCTGGCAACAAAGGATGATCCACGTACCTTCTTGTTTTTATTGGAACGAAAGGACTGCATTTGATAATGAGGTGCCTTTTTTGTATGCTGCGGGGGGACATAAGGTAAGAAATTTGACTTACCAGCCGTAGAGACAAGATCCGAGAGGCCGTCTCCAAACAACTCCACCCCTTTGTAAGGCAAGGACTTCATATGCCGCTTTGAATCGGCATCTCCCGTCCACTGTCGGGTCCACAAGAGCCGCCTAGCAGAAATAGACATAGCATTTATTCTGGAGCTTAATAAACAAATGTCTCTCTGAGCATCCCTCATATACAAGGCAGCATCTCTGATATGCTCTATGGTCATTTGAATGGCGTCCCTATCTAAGGTGTCAATTTCCATAGATAAGGAATCTGCCCATGCCACAACCGCACTACAAACCCAGGCCGACGCTATAGCCGATCGAGCAATAGTACCGGAATGATTGTAAATGTGCTTTAAGGTAATTTCCTGCCTGCGATCAGCAGGTTCCTTGAGGGAAGCCGTATCCTGAGAAGGCAGTGCCACCTTTTTGGACAAACGTGTCAGCGCCTTGTCAACTTTTGGCGAAGATTCCCAGCGTATCCTATCAGTTTGTGGAAAAGGATACGCCATGAGAATCCTTTTGGGAACTTGTGGTCTCCTATCCGGAGATTCCCAAGCCTTTTCGCACAAGTCACTTAATTCAAATGAGGATGGAAAAGTGACTTCAGGCTTTTTCTCTTTATACATGTGTACCCTCGTGTCAGGGACAGGGGGTTCCTCCGTAATATGCAAAACCTCTTTAATGGCAATAATCATGTACTGTATACCCTTTAGCCACCTTTGGCTGTAATTTTGCATCTTCAGTCGACACTAGAGTCAGTATCTGTGTCGGTATCTGTGTCATCGATCTGGGATATGGTGCGCTTCTGAGACCCCGAAGGACCTGGCGCCCCAGGGACAGGCATGGACTGGCTACCTGACTGATCCCTAGCTTCTGCCTTGTCTAATCTTTTATGCAATAGATTGACATTTGCATTCAAGACATTCAGCATATCCACCCATTCCGGTGTCGGCGTTGCCGACGGCGACCTGACATTCAAGCACTCCCCCTCCACATTAAGTTAGCCTTCCTCGTCAAACATGTCGACACACGCGTACCGACACACTTCACACACACACACAGGGAACCCCTTTCCTGAAGACAGTATCCCTGTCAAGGCCCTTTGGAGAGACAGAGAGAGAGTATGCCAGCACACACCCCAGCGCAATAACCCTGGAGACCAACACAAAATGTTTTTCCCCAGCAGCGCTGTATAATATGTAAACCGCCAATTATGTGCCCCCCCCCTCTCTTTTAAGCACCCTTTCACCGTGTGTAAGCAGGGGAGAGTCCGGGGAGCTTCCTCTCAGCAGTGCTGTGGAGAGAAAATGGCGCTGGTGAGTGCTGAGGGAGAAGCCCCGCCCCCTCGGCGGCGGGCTTCTGTCCCGCTCAAACTTAGTAAAATATGGCGGGGGCTCTTTTATATACATGTACAGAGCACACCTGTACTTGTATATAGTCTTTTTGCCATGCAGAGGTTTATATTGCTGCCCAGGGCGCCCCCCCTGCGCCCTGCACCCTTACAGTGACCGGAGTATGTGAGGTGTATGGGAGCAATGACGCGCAGCTGCAGTGCTGTGCGTTACCTCAGTGAAGCTGAAGGCTTCTGCCGCCTGACGACTTCTGTCTTCTGTACTTCTAGCTCTGTGAGTAGAACGGCGGCGTGGCTCCGGGGGTGGACGCCCAGTAAAAACCTGCGTTCACCCCCTCTGGAGCTAATGGTGTCCAGTAGCCGAGGAAGCAGAGCCTATCTTTGACAAGAAGGTCTGCTCCTCTCTCCCTCGATGCAGGGAGCCTGTTGCCAGCAGTGCTCCCTGTGAAAAAGTAGTAAAAGGTAGAAAGAAAAAAAAATCCAAAGAAAAAAAAATCCAAACAAAAATGCTTCTGGGCAGAGAACTCTGAAGAGCTCTCTGCAGTGCACCCATATTGCTCTGGGCACAGTGTAAAACTGAGGTCTGGAGGAGGGGCATAGAGGGAGGAGCCAGTGCACACCCACAGTCCAAAGCTTTCTTAAAGTGCCCTATCTCCTGCGGAGCCCGTCTATTCCCCATTGTCCTTACGGAGTCCCAGCATCCTCAAGGACGTTAGAGAAATAATAATAATATTAATAATTTTATTCATATAACGCTCTCTTTCTCCAATAGGAGTTGACTGAACACTTGTCAAACTAGACAGGAGACAGAGCTAAAATAAGCTGTGATCTGAAGGGAGAGCAGCTGGGAAAAAGATAGCAGCACCATTTCATTGTTAAAATTGGTTAAGTGGTATATTCAATTAGGGTCGAAAACTGTCGAAAAGACTGCAGTTTTCGACTTTTTTAAGGTCAAATAGTGATTCGACCTATTCAGTCCCATCAGTTTTTATTCGACAAGTCGTGGAATTAGACTTGTCGAATAGTACGTGAATCGGCGGTGTAGCTGCCGATTCATGTACTTTTGAGTGAAACGGGGCCAAATTCGACAGGATTTGGCCCCATTTCCGACCATCTCAGTCCGACATAAAAAATGTCGGACTGAGATGTGGGACCCAGAGGAGGAGAGGGGGGAAGCCGCGGGGAGAGCCGCAGGGCATACAGGGGAGAGAACCGCTGCAGCAGGATGTCTCACAGCCGCACCGCTCACGGCAGCGTCCACCCGGCTCCAGTAAGTGAGGTCATGCTTGCTGCAGCCTGGTGGACACTGCCGTGAGGTCAAGCGGCTGTGAGACAACCTCCTGCAGCACTAATTGAATATACCCCAAAATGTTCACACAATGAGACCACAGCAAACAAAGGAGAAGTTATTTATTATAGGACAAATCCATATTTTTTCACACACATATACATTCCCTTTGCAGCATTATGTGCTTACAAGACAATATACTTGGATAATTTTGAATTGAGTTAAGCAATGGAATTATGCTAGTGGTAAACATGTTATGTACATTACATTTTTCTATTGTGTGCTAAGAAACAACCAAAGCTGTGACACAATTGCTTAATAATAATTAAAAAAAATAAGATTTTACTCACCGGTAAATCTATTTCTCGTAGTCCGTAGTGGATGCTGGGAACTCCGAAAGGACCATGGGGAATAGCGGCACCGCAGGAGACTGGGCACAACTAAAGAAAGCTTTTAGGTCACCTGGTGTGCACTGGCTCCTCCCACTATGACCCTCCTCCAAGCCTCAGTTAGGACACTGTGCCCGGACGAGCTGACATAATAAGGAAGGATTTTGAATCCCGGGTAAGACTCCTACCAGCCACACCAATCACACCGTATAACTCGTGATACTATACCCAGTTTAACAGTATGAAAACAACTGAGCCTCTCAACAGATGGCTCAACAATAACCCTTTAGTTAACAATAACTATGTACAAGTATTGCAGACTATCCGCACTTGGGATGGGCGCCCAGCATCCACTACGGACTACGAGAAATAGATTTACCGGTGAGTAAAATCTTATTTTCTCTGACGTCCTAGTGGATGCTGGGAACTCCGAAAGGACCATGGGGATTATACCAAAGCTCCCAAACGGGCGGGAGAGTGCGGATGACTCTGCAGCACCGAATGAGAGAGCTCAAGGTCCTCCTCAGCCAGGGTATCAAATTTGTAGAATTTTGCAAACGTGTTTGCCCCTGACCAAGTAGCAGCTCGGCAAAGTTGTAAAGCCGAGACCCCTCGGGCAGCCGCCCAAGATGAGCCCACCTTCCTTGTGGAATGGGCTTTTACTGATTTAGGATGCGGCAGTCCAGCTGCAGAATGCGCCAGCTGAATTGTGCTACAAATCCAGCGAGCAATAGTCTGCTTAGAAGCAGGAGCACCCAGTATGTTGGGTGCATACAGGATAAATAGCGAGTCAGTTTTCCTGACTCTAGCCATCCTGGAAACAAAGTTTCAAGGCCCTGACTATGTCCAGTAACTTGGAATCCTCCAAGTCCCTAGTAGCCGTAGGC
Source organism: Pseudophryne corroboree (assembly GCF_028390025.1). Taxonomy (NCBI): domain Eukaryota; kingdom Metazoa; phylum Chordata; class Amphibia; order Anura; family Myobatrachidae; genus Pseudophryne; species Pseudophryne corroboree. Next base: position 906,507,026 of record NC_086444.1, on the reverse strand, counting down.
ACCACAATAGGTTGGTTCAAGTGAAAAGCTGATACCACCTTAGGGAGAAACTGGGGACGAGTCCTCAATTCCGCCCTATCCATATGGAAAATCAGATAAGGGCTTTTACATGACAAAGCTGCCAATTCTGACACACGCCTGGCTGAAGCCAAGGCCAATAACATGACCACTTTCCACGTGAGATATTTTAGATCCACGGTTTTAAGTGGCTCAAACCAATGTGATTTTAAGAAACTCAACACCACGTTGAGGTCCCAAGGTGCCACTGGAGGCACAAACGGGGGCTGAATATGCAGCACTCCTTTCACAAACGTCTGAACTTCAGGTAGTGAAGCTAGTTCTTTCTGGAAGAAAATCAACAGAGCCGAGATCTGTACCTTAATGGAGCCTAATTTCAGGCCCATAGTCACTCCTGCTTGTAGGAAATGCAGAAATCGACCTAGTTGAAATTCCTCTGTTGGGGCCTTTTTGGCCTCACACCAAGCAACATATTTCCGCCATATGCGGTGATAATGCTTTGCAGTTACATCTTTCCTGGCTTTAATCAGCGTAGGAATGACTTCCTCCGGAATGCCCTTTTCCTTCAGGATCCGGCGTTCAACCGCCATGCCGTCAAACGCAGCCGCGGTAAGTCTTGGAACAGACAGGGCCCCTGCTGCAGCAGGTCCTGTCTGAGCGGCAGAGGCCATGGGTCCTCTGAGATCATCTCTTGAAGTTCCGGGTACCACGTCTTGGCCAATCCGGAACCACGAGTATTGTTCTTACTCCTCGTTTTCTTATTATTCTCAGTACCCTTGGTATGAGAGGCAGAGGAGGGAACACAAACTGACTGGTACACCCACGGTGTCACTAGAGCGTCCACAGCTATCGCCTGAGGGTCCCTTGACCTGGCGCAATATCTCTCTAGTTTTTTGTTTAGGCGGGACGCCATCATGTCCACCTGTGGCCGTTCCCATTGATTTACAATCAGCGTGAAGACTTCTGGATGAAGTCCCCACTCTCCCGGGTGGAGGTCGTGCCTGCTGAGAGTCTGCTTCCCAGTTGTCCACTCCCGGAATGAACACTGCTGACAGTGCTAGTACGTGATTTTCCGCCCATCGGAGAATCCTTGTGGCTTCTGCCATTGCCATCCTGCTTCTTGTGCCGCCCTGATGATTTACATGGGCGACTGCCGTGATGTTGTCTGACTGGATCAGTACCGGCTGGTGTAGAAGCAGGGATTTTGCCTGACTTAGGGCATTGTAAATGGCCCTTAGTTCCAGAATATTTATGTGTAGGGAAGTCTCCTGACTCGACCATAGTCCTTGGAAGTTTCTTCCCTGTGTGACTGCCCCCCAGCCTCGAAGGCTGGCATCCGTGGTCACCAGGACCCAGTCCTGTATGCCGAATCTGCGGCCCTCTAGAAGATGAGCACTCTGCAGCCACCACAGCAGAGAGACCCTGGTTCTTGGAGACGGGGTTATTAGGCGATGCATCTGAAGATGCGATCCGGACCATTGGTCCAACAGGTCCCACTGAAATATTCTGGCATGGAACCTGCCGAAAGGAATTGCTTCGTAAGAAGCCACCATCTTTCCCAGGACCCGCGTGCAGTGATGCACCGATACCTGTTTTGGTTTCAGGAGGTCTCTGACTAGAGATGACAGCTCCTTGGCTTTCTCCTCCGGGAGAAACACTTTTTTCTGGACTGTATCCAGAATCATACCCAGGAACAGTAGACGTGTCGTCGGAACCAGCTATGATTTTGGAATATTCAGAATCCAACCGTGCTGGTGTAGCCCCTCCTGAGATAGTGCTACTCCCACCAACAACTGCTCCTTGGACCTCGCCTTTATTAGGAGATCGTCCAAGTACGGGATAATTAAAACTCCCTTTCTTCGAAGGAGTATCATCATTTCCGCCATTACCTTGGTAAACACCCTCGGTGCCGTGGAGAGTCCAAACGGCAGCGTCTGGAATTGGTAATGGCAATCCTGTACCACAAATCTGGAGGTACTCCTGGTGAGGATAGTAAATGGGGACATACAGGTAAGCATCCTTGATGTCCAGGGATACCATGTAATCCCCCTCGTCCAGGCTTGCAATAACCGCCCTGAGCGATTCCATCTTGAACTTGAATTTTTTTATGTATGTGTTCAAGGATTTCAAATTTAAAATGGGTCTCACCGAACCGTCCGGTTTCGGTACCACAAACAGTGTGGAATAGTAACCCCGTCCTTGTTGAAGTAGGGGCACCTTGACTATCACCTGCTGGGAATACAGCTTGTGAATTGCCTCTAGCACGGCCTCCCTGCCTGAGGGAGTTGTCGGCAAGGCAGATTTTAGGAACCGGTGGGGTGGAGACTCCTCGAATTCCAGTTTGTACCCTTGAGATACTATTTGCAGGATCCAGGGATCCACCTGTGAGCGAGCCCACTGATCGCTGAAATTTTTGAGGCGGCCCCCCACCGTACCTGGCTCCGCCTGTGGAGCCCCACCGTCATGCGGCGGACTTGGAAGAAGCGGGGGAGGACTTTTGCTCCTGGGAACCTGCCGTTTGTTGCAGCCTTTTTCCCCTACCTCTGCCTCTGGACAGAAAGGACCCGCCTTTTCCACGCCTGTTTTTCTGAGTCCGAAAGGACTGTACCTGATAAAACGGCGCCTTTTTAGGCTGTGAGGGAACATGGGGTAAAAATGCTGACTTCCCAGCAGTTGCTGTGGAAACTAGGTCCGAGAGACCATCCCCAAATAACTCCTCACCCTTATAAGGCAAAACTTCCATGTGCCTTTTTGAATCTGCATCCCCTGTCCACTGGCGAGTCCATAAGCCTCTCCTAGCAGAAATGGACAATGCACTTATTTTAGATGCCAGCCAGCAGATCTCCCTCTGTGCATCTCTCATGTATAAGACTGAGTCTTTTATATGCTCTATGGTTAGCAGAATAGTGTCCCTGTCTAGGGTGTCAATATTTTCTGACAGGGAATCTGACCACGCAGCGGCAGCACTGCACATCCATGCTGACGCAATAGTTGGTCTAAGTATAATGCCTGAGTGTGTATATACAGACTTCAGGATCGCCTCTTGCTTTCTATCAGCAGGTTCCTTGAGGGCGGCCGTATCTGGAGACGGTAGTGCCACTTTTTTAGACAAACGTGTGAGCGCTTTATCCACCCTAAGGGGTGTCTCCCAACGTGACCTATCCTCTGGCGGGAAAGGGAACGCCATTAGTAACTTCTTAGAGATTACCAATCTTTTATCAGGGAAAGCCCACGCTTCTTCACACACTTCATTTAATTCTTCTGATGGGGGAAAAACTACGGGTAGTTTTTTCTCCCCAAACATAATACCCTTTTTAGTGGTACCTGGGTTTATATCAGAAATTTGTAACACCTCTTTCATTGCTTCAATCATGCAACGAATGGCCTTAGTGGACATTAGACTAGACTCATCGTCGTCGACACTGGTGTCAGTATCCGTGTCGACATCCGCGTCTGCCATCTGAGGTAGCGGGCGTTTTAGAGCCCCCGATGGCCTTTGAGACGCCTGGACAGGCACGAGCTGAGAAGCCGGCTGTCCCACATTTGGCATGTCGTCAAATTTTTTGTGTAAGGAGTCGACACGTGCACGCAATTCCTTCCATAAGTCCATCCACTCAGGTGTCTGCCCCGCAGGGGGTGACATCCCTTCTATAGGCATCTGCTCCGCCTCCACATCATTATCCTCATCAAACATGTCGACACAGCCGTACCGACACACCGCACACACACAGGGAATGCTCTAACAGAGGACAGGACCCACAAAAGCCCTTTGGGGAGACAGAGTGAGAGTATGCCAGCACACACCAGAGCGCTATATAATGCAGGGACTAACTGAATTATGTCCCCTATAGCTGCTGTTATATATACTGCGCCTAAATTTAGTGCCCCCCCCTCTCTTTTTTACCCTTTTCTGTAGTGTAGACTGCAGGGGAGAGCCAGGGAGCTTCCTTCCAGGGAGCTGTGAAGGAGAAATGGCGTCAGTGTGCTGAAGGAGATAGCTCCGCCCCTTTTTCGGGGACTTTTCTCCCGCTTTTTTATGGATTCTGGCAGGGGTAATTATCACATATATAGCCTCTGGGGCTATATATTGTGGTATTTTTGCCAGCCAAGGTGTTTTTATTGCTGCTCAGGGCGCCCCCCCCTAGCGCCCTGCACCCTCAGTGACCGGAGTGTGAAGTGTGTATGAGGAGCAATGGCGCACAGCTGCAGTGCTGTGCGCTACCTTGGTGAAGACTGATGTCTTCTGCCGCCGATTTTCCGGACCTCTTCTTGCTTCTGGCTCTGTAAGGGGGACGGCGGCGCGGCTCCGGGACCGAACACCAAGGCCAGTTCCATGCGGTCGATACCTCTGGAGCTAATGGTGTCCAGTAGCCTAAGAAGCCCAAGCTAGCTGCAAGCAGGTAGGTTCGCTTCTTCTCCCCTTAGTCCCTCGCTGCAGTGAGCCTGTTGCCAGCAGGTCTCACTGTAAAATAAAAAACCTAATTATATACTTTCTTTTTAGAAGCTCAGGAGAGCCCCTAGTGTGCATCCAACCTCGGCCGGGCACAAAATCTAACTGAGGCTTGGAGGAGGGTCATAGTGGGAGGAGCCAGTGCACACCAGGTGACCTAAAAGCTTTCTTTAGTTGTGCCCAGTCTCCTGCGGAGCCGCTATTCCCCATGGTCCTTTCGGAGTTCCCAGCATCCACTAGGACGTCAGAGAAAAAAAAGAGACTTCTGAAGCACTAACAGGCATGAAAAGTAATGCTTTTGTTGTTTACATGTACTGTACCTCTGTCTGTCTGCCCATGGCCCATAGTTAAAATCTGTTCCTTTTCCACAGACTATGTCTAATCCCCAACAAGGTGGCAAGTCTTGCAGCTTTGCATCTTCTGTGTTGCTTTCTCCTTCTACATTTTCCCCAGGATCTTCCTGGACAAGCCCTTCAGAAACACAGAAACTAGCATATTAGAAACACAGAACCTGGCATATTAGAAACACAGAAGTTGGCATAGTTTCAAGCAGTAGTAGTACTTTGAAATCCTAAATGTAGAACTATGAGCCCTTTGTATTACACTCATGCATGTAGATAGGAAGATGCTACTATGCCTACCCTGGCTGGCATAATTTTATGCATTTGGGACAGCCTGCAACTGCAGAGAATGCACTATGACACAATCAGAGCAGCTGGGCAGCATTCTCTACCCGTCTCCCGACCGCCAGACACAACAATGCAGCGTGCACTCACACTGTTACTGTCAGGGTATGAGAAGCATCTGTGATACTAGTATGTTAACTTGTGCATGGCACTGGTGGGAGGTCCCCAAACACTGACTGTTACAGGGCTGGAACTAGCCACGTATCAGATTGCAGGAAGCTGCAAGCACTCCCTTGGAAAGACAACAAGGGGACACAGGAGGGGTGAGTAATTGAATTGGGTTGCTCCTACAGATCTCAGTTCTTATTTGTAACTAGGAGAGGTGGCATTCTGATCAGGGGCTGGCCAGCATCTCGCACCTCCGGCGATCTCAGGAGTAATTACATCCGGTCCCTCGTGTCTGATTTGTAATGAGAGAGGGAGGGGGGGGGTCTGATCTGAGGTTCTTTACAAAGACTCAAGTTAACAGTAGCAATGAGCGGGTCCGGTTCGATGAGATCCGAACACCCCCGAACTTCACCTATTTTACACGGGTCCGAGGCAGCCTCGGATCTTCCCGCCTAGCTCGGTTAACCAGAACGCGGCCGAACGTCATCATCCCGCTGTTGGATTTTCGAGAGATTCGTATTCTATATAAAGAGCCGTGCGTCGCCGCCATTTTCACTTGTGCATTGGAGATTGAACGGAGAGGACATGGCTACGTTCTCTGCCTGAAAAGCTTCATATCTGTGCTCAGTGTGCTGCAAATATCTACGTTCTCTGCCTTAAAAGCTCCATATCTGTGCTCAGTGTGCTGCAAATATCTGTGCTCAGTGTGCTGCAAATATCTGTGCTCAGTGTGCTGCATTTTGGTGACCAACAGTATACAGTTGTACAGTACAGTAGGCCATTGCTGTATCTTGCAGCTCTGTGTCACTGCAAGTATCCATTCCATATATGTGCTGCATTTTTGTGAGCAGTATATATAGTAGTACAGTGCAGCATTTTGGTGACCAACAGTATATAGTTGTACAGTACAGTAGGCCATTGCTGTATCTTGCAGCTCTGTGTCACTGCAAGTATCCATTCCATATCTGTGCTGCATTTTTGTGAGCAGTATATATAGTAGTACAGTGCAGCATTTTGGTGACCAACAGTATATAGTTGTACAGTACAGTAGGCCATTGCTGTATCTTGTAGCTCTGTGTCACTGCAAGTATCCATTCCATATCTGTGCTGCATTTTTGTGAGCAGTATATATAGTAGTACAGCGCTGCATTGTGGTGACCACCAGTATATAGTTGTACAGTACAGTAGCCCATTGCTGTATCTTGCAGCTCTGTGTCACTGCAAGTATCCATTCCATATCTGTGCTGCATTTTTGTGAGCAGCATATATAGTAGTACAGTGCTGCATTGTGGTGACCACCAGTATATAGTAGTACAGTAGGCCATAGCTTTATCTTGCTGCACCGTGTCACTTCTAGTATCCTGATCAGTGCTTAATATCTGTGCTCAGTGTCAGTGCTGCATTGTGGTGACCAGTATACTACAGTACAATAGTCCAGTGCTGTTCTCGCTGCTCAGTGTCAGTTCTCCGTAGTATCATCAGTGATCAGTATAATCAGTGCTCAGTAAAATCAGTGCTCAGAATAATCAGTGCGCTGTTAGACGTGCGCCCGTTTTCCGCCATTAGTGCTTTGGGATTTAGACAATTGATGAAGTTAGTGTGTCCCCGGTACAAAATCCCATTTAGATTCCACTTCACTAGGCAGGAGATAGCGAGATTATACCAATTAATATCAGAGATTTATAATTATTAATTACAGTGATCTTGCCAAATAATTCCTGTGATTTTGTCATTTTCTTCCAGTGATTTGGACCAATAATAATTATAATACCATTGATTAGAACAAATAATTCCTGTGATATTGAGGTGTTTGTGTCGCTTAGCTTAGCCATCCAGTGATCACAGTGCACCTCTTTTTCTCTTTTCTTTGCATCATGTGCTGTTTGAGGACTATTTTTTAAGTGCCATCCTGTCTGACACTTCCGTATATATGTCCAGTGGTACTGCCATTTGATATCATTCCCGACATTACTGCCATTTAATTCCAGTGATTGTCATTTTCTTCCAGTGATTTGAACCAATAATACCATTGATTAGAACGAATAATTCCAGTGATTTGATCATTTTCTTCCAGTGATTTGGACCAATAATACCATTGATTAGAACTAATAATTCCTGTGATATTGAGGTGTTTGTGTCGCTTAGCTTAGCCATCCAGCAACCACAGTGCACCTCTTTTTCTATTTTCTTTGCATCATGTGCTGTTTGGGGCCAATTTTTTTTTAAGTGCCAGCTTGTCTGACACTGCAGTGCCACTCCTAGATGGGCTTAGCTTAGTCATCCAGCGACCTTGGTGCAAATTTTAGGACTAAAAATAATATTGTGAGGGGTTCAGAATAGACTGGAAATGAGTGGAAATTATGGTTATTGAGGTTAATAATACTATGGGATCAAAATTACCCCCAAATTCTGTGATTTCAGCTGTTTTTGAAAAAAAAACACACCCGAATCCGACAAAAAAATTTCAGGGAGGTTTTGCCAAAAACGCGTCCAAATCCAAAACCCGAAAAATTTCCGGTGCACATCTCTAGTTAACAGGCTAATGAAATCTGATTAAAATGCTACTGAAAATCATAAATTCAGGAGAAGACGATTATAAGATTTCAAATATGTAATATACCTAAATCCATAACAAAGAAATAGGGAGAATATTCATTTGATAAAGCACAGTAAAACAACAATATGTAATCCTTTTTGCAAAATACAGGACCAACAGATACAGGAGATAGGTAATTTCACATTTTCCATAGGTTAAGATGAACAAACTGAAAAAGTACAGCAGGTCACAACTGTCATATTGATGTTGATCAAATTCATCAGTGGAACACATTGGACAAGATAGAGACAGAGAAACACATACTGTAACATCCAACCATGAAAGTAATGAATTAACCATGGATCCAATTACTTGTATCAGCCAGCTATTTTTATCATCTCACTGCAGATTACCTGGCTCATCCATGTAGTAGTAGATGTCAACATCATTAGACTGCATGACCACAAATCCTTCTCCCATGAGTCTCGGAGGCCTTAAAACAGGAAACAAAAAATAAACACAGGAAATCTGACTTGACCACACATTAGATATTTTAATCTTCATTTGCTACCCTAATTGTAATGACGCAGACCTGGCAGAGGTTCAATGTACAAAGTGAACCATGGCAATTCAATCCAGTGCTACCTTTCACTGGAGGATAAAATATTTAATGCTATGAGAAAAGGGATTTGGCTATGCTTTTTTTTATTTCATCTATGAAATTAACCTAAAACTTAAAGGAGGCAAATGTGCAGCAACTCGCAGTAAAGAAGAAAAATGAAATGTATAAAGACTCCGATCTGCCAGATCACATCATTTAAATTAGCCATGTGCCTTATCATTTATCGGATTAAAATAATAAGTTTCCTGTTCTGCTGAGAAAACACAGGATCTGGAAAAGAAAAACTTGTCTCTTCATTTGATTAGTAATGTAGCATTTATGGTTGTACATGTCATATTACTAGGAGCAAGCAGCTGAAAGGCCTTACAGCTTGGAATATTACAGGTTCTCTCACATTTCTCCAGGGTTCTGTAAAGACCTAGTTTGAATTCTCCACTTTCAAGTGCCCTAAATTTTAGCTTTATTTATCATGCTTTTTTGGCTTGTTCCAGGATACTTAAGTGTTGAGGGAAAACGGAGTAGATTATAACATTAAAAAAAGCAAAGTGCTCATGAGTGACAGCGAGGTTATTTTTGAAATGTGTCTTAAGGATACAAGTGCTTTTCTAAGAATGAATTAGAGATGCATTTAGTCTCACACCAATTGATTAAAGCACACAAAATGTGGAAAGCTTGGTGTAAGATTTCTTTATTTAATACAAATTCCACTGCCAAGTGGCTGCGCAGTGATTTCCCCAAAACAGCACTTACTGTAAGAGAATTGTTTGTGCGAGAAGTGTTTACTGTATTATGCACAGTTTGGGTTATGGTCCTACAGTGCTACAAAAACTACAAGAGGAATGCACAATATATTGTGATTATGTGCCTAATTGTCTTCAGAATATATATTTTTAAACCAATGTAAAAAGATGAGTTAAGAATTCCAAAAATATCTGCCACAGTTTTTTCATGCTGGGTACGCATTGGCCGATATATCGGACGTTTTATTGAACGACCGATATATCAATGGCCCGTCGACCAGTGTGTATCAACGATATGTCTGTGAACGCAATCATTTACAGACATATCACATCGGCCTGCAGCACACATGATGACCAATATATCTACAGACCGCCCGAACACATGCTGCACCAGCCGGAGGTGACTGACGGCTGAACTGGGCGGGTGCAGGTAAATGCCCGCCCAGTTCCCGACGTCACTCACGACGGATCAGGCAGTGCGTATGCACAACACAATGCCTGATCCGGCTATAGATATACTGTATCTGGAAATCCACTAATCTGCATATATAATCGATCAGTGTGTTCCCAGCTTCACACGTTGACCATATATTTCTGAGACAGTCAGTCAATGTGTACGGTGGGCTGGGAAGCCTGAACACAGGACCTACATTATGGTGTAGGGAATTCATTTTGAATAATCCACCTAGAGATACATTTTCAGATTTGTATTGATTTATAATTGTAAACGAAAGTAAATAACCTATTCCATCTCCAAAGCAATGTTTGCATGTTTTTACTATACGTGACAATGCTTCAAAATTCCAGTGCAGAAAGCTTCACACTGGGAGTTTGAACACAATATTATGAAGGTGAAAGCTCTAGCAGCGGAAGGTACTTTATACACTCTTCACTGGAGTTTGAAAGTGTCTCCAATGATAACCAATGGGAACAAATGATCAGCCAGCCAATTACACACTTTCATAAAATGCATATGAAAGCAGATTTGCATTTCATGAACAACCTACGTGGATTATTAAATGGACACAGGTCAGACCTGCCCACATATAGTGTACTCATGAACCTTTGTATCAGGAGATGAGGGTACTTTACTCACAATAATGAACAGATGTGACCAGCACCATCAGTAATTATCAGGTGGACCAAAAAGAAAGCTTGCTGGCGTCACCATCCTGCTGTCTATGTTGGTGATACAGCACAAGACAATTTACCACCATCTGTGAGAACAAGCTCTAGGACACTGTCTTTTATATGCACAGTTCCTTCAGGTTAAGATTTGGCATCCAAGTTCACTGAAGGACATTGCTGTGAGCACAGACTGCGTATTTATCTGAGGGATGTGTCGGTCTACCGACTGTCAGAATGCAGACTGTCGTGATTTTGCCTGCATCCCGTGAGCACCTCAAAGCTTGAAATGGCTGATAACAGAACGACAGCAACTACATGGCAACTTTTACACATATATTTGTTTGTTTTACAAAACATTTAGATTTTATATTGATTTGTTCTTTAAACGACCAAAAGACCAAACACGCAAGCTTTACATACAACCTGTGAATAAACTAATTTAGCTGTACAAATGTATACATACTACAATGCACTCTGCAATGTGTCATTACAATGCTAAACAGAAGACAAATAAGAACTTTTATCAACATGCCCTCCAAAATATTTAGAGTTATGTAACATGGTGTACTTTTTTACAGCTCAATAAATAAAAACCAGAAACGTACTCATCATTCTGAAGACCGACATATCTCGGACTGGGGACCAGCATCACTCTGACATTCTCCAGTTTGCCTTTCAGGATGTGCATGAACTGGTCCAGATGACTTGATGGGGGCTTTGTGGTATATGTGAGGAAAGCATCATCAAAATTTACACACAAGGTTTGAGGCTGGTAATGATTTCCAAAGGCCAAGCGTCCCTACAAATAAAGTTGATCCTATTATTTGAAAGAAATGGGCGCATTTTACCCTTCACATTCATTTAAAACAGGACTGGCCAACCTGTGTCTCTCCAGGTGTTGTGAAACTACAAGTCCCAGCATGACCTGCCACAGTTTTGCTATTAGGGAATGCGAAAATAGAGACAGGACATGCAGGCATGTGTAGTTTTACAACAGATGGAGAGGCGCAGGTTGGCCAGGACTGATTTAAAACAATTATTAGAGAGATTAAAACATTAGACGGGCCAGTAATATACAATGCTTTAAATAAAACTATTAATAACACAAACATTTATGTGAGTTCCAGGGGTTTATTAGAAGCGGAGTCATTTCATACATAGGGGCATATTTTTCACAATCCAAATCTCAGCTGTGGATGGGATATGATAAATTTGCATTGCAATATTGGAATATACCTCAAGAATGTATCAAATATCGCATGCATGGACAGTGTTTGCGAGAAAGCTTTGTCCTGGCTAATCTCTGCCCTATATGTCTCAGGATATTGTTCACAAAAAAAAAAAAAAAAAAGACTGTGCCTGCGCTGCCAGCTCACCCCTCCAAGATAACACTTACTTCCATTCAGGTGAATGGTAATCCAGTGAGCCATTAGCTAAATGCTGTGCCCCCGGACTATGGTGGCCAATCCCGGGATCGGCGGGATCCCGGGATTTAGGGACAAAAATGGCCGGGATTCAATCCCGGGATTGGAAGCTCCAATCCAGGGGATTGAGGGATCAGCGTTGATCGTCCACAGGACGCTCAGACGCTGCCCGGCTTCCTCCTTCCGGGTCCCCAGCACAGCGTGAGAGGTCACGCTGCGCTGTCAGCCGCCGCAGCGTTCAAAGGATGTTTCCCTCCCGGCCGCCCCCGGTATATGGTGAGTTATATGTGCGGGGCGGGTGGGGCAGGGCTGGGCGGGGCGAGAACCTAGCTAAAAGCCAATTACCCGGGATTGAAAAAATGGCCCGGGATTGGCTTCCCTACCCCGGACATATGCTCTGTGCTATAAACTGAGATGCCGACCATGAGTTTCACAGCATCTCAGTTCACAGGCACAGATCCGCTGACTGGGATTACAGAGTTAGGATGGCCTATCAGCAGCGTGCAGGTAATGGTATAGATGTGCCCTCATACATCTTTGCTGCAGCCACGCCAAATAGCCAGTTTTGGAATCCAAAGTTGCTTTTTTGGCCGAAAATGCGTCTTATTCACAATACAATTTAACTGGTACACACGAAGAGGCTGTGCTGATTAATTTTATACATGACACTTGTACTGTATACCTGTGTGTGACTGAGTCTCTGAATCTGTACACAAAGTGCTACAATATACTGTAGCAGCTGCAGCTTTTTTCCAGTACAAGTTCTGTTCTGCTCAGTGGGCTTAATTCAGACCTGATCGTAGCAGCAAAGTTGTTAGCAGATGGGTAAAACCATGTGCACTACAGGGAGGCAGATATAACATGTGCAGAGAGAGTTAGATTTGGGTGGGTAATATTGTTCCTGTGCAGGGTAAATATTGGCTGCTTTATTTTTACACTGCAATTTAGATTTCAGTTTGAACACACCCCACCCAAATCTAACTCTCTCTGCACATCCCCCCCCCCCCCCCCCCGCAGTGCACATGGTTTTGCCCAACTGCTAACAAATTTGCTGCTACGATCAGGTCTGAATTAGACCAAGTATACACTCAGTCAAACACAATATACAAGTGTCATATCACACTAATCAGCACAGTCTCTTCGTGTGTCCTAGTTGCATTGTGTTGCGAATTCAGGGCCTAATTCAGACCTGATCGCACCTCTGCGAATTTGCAGAGGTTTGTGATCGGACAGTTGCCGCCCAAACAGAGTGAAATATCGCCCCATGCAAGTCTGCGTACGCCATGCGAAAAGCTTTGCAAATGCCGGTCAGCTGCAAATCCGTACGCAACTCACTCACCATCAAATGATTTTTCCAGGCTGATCGGGCCGGAGCAGACGTCGCACACACTCCCTGAAAACGCTTGGGAATGCCTACGCTTTACCAGGCAATCCCAGAAAATGGGCAGTTCCACCCCCAAACGCCCACTTCCTGTCAATCAGCCTGCGTTCGCTTAGTGATCAAAAAAGACGCTGAATTTTTTTGCAGTTTGGCCTCACGCTTCCGAATTACGATCCATACGCATGCACAGTCATTCGATAATCGTCCGCTGCGCGATTTCGCACAATAGCGATCGGGTCTGAATTAGGCCCTAAATGCACAACGTTAGCAGAATTTCATGGGACCTGGTGGCTCACTCACGTCAGGCATCTCGCGTTGCATGGCGTATTGAGGCTAGATGTATGAGGACACAACTGTAAGTACAAAAATCCAGCTTTTAGATAGCGGTTTTTTAACTTCTGAAAACTTTGGGTTATGTAGAGTTGGACAGAATGAGCATCTGAATCACAAGCACAAAATATTTCCCAGAAAAAAGTGCATTTTGCTATGCTTGCAGAGCCAGCCATACATATGCCACATGCACCTACGCCTGCTTTGCTCCAGGGCAGAGCACTAGTATACAGTATGAACCTTGTTTACACCAGCAGATGACACATCAGAGTGATATAAGTAAATGTTAATGTTACAGAACACCATTTATCCACAAAACAGTACATGTACTATAAAATCTCATTTAAAATGTCAAAGGATATAAGACCAGACTCACAGACAATATGGTCAGCAAGGGACACATTTGGCACTAACATACCCATGCTATATTTTTGCTGTGCATACATGCCCTGTCGCATCTCCTTTAATGCAAAGGATGTAAGCACAATATGCGTCTCAGCAGGAATGGTTGTATATGTGTAAGAAGTTTTGGTACTCATATGTAGTGTAAACGCCCCCACCCCCCTCCACCAAATTGTCCAAAAAAAATAAAATACATTCCGCCTAACACTATAGAAATCCATGTTGGTTTAGTTTATTAATGTTATTATGTTATTTTCTATACCAATATATTTGTGTTCACAAAAGAAACGGAGCTGGTGTTTATCCTGTGAATAAACACCCTGTGTAGTAACGATGTTGGCATACACTACTTTTTTTGTCCTAATGCGAATTCTACTTTTTGAGGGGACAATTATTCAAAGTTTGCAGCTGAATCCTTTCTGTAATTGTACACTGCAATATCCCACATCCTGTCTGAGTGCGGTGCCCAATATAGTAGTACACAGATTTATATTGCGGCTTTCAATATTTGTGCTGTGACGTAAAATATTTCTTTTGTGCTAGTTTGCGAAAAAACATGTCAATGCACGGTGTGATTAAACTAATATGACAATTCCAGTTGGATAGGAATGTACTTGTCAAATGCTTCATTCTAAAACATATATTCACAAGTCCCAAATGGCAGAATGACAACTTGCTTTTAGATACAACAGATTCTGGATCTTGACACGGGAACTGCTCAATCCCAACTACAAGCTATGTTTCTAATAGAAGATTTTACAAGTCTCCCAATCAAATGGATTACAATGCAGTAGTACACCACTGTAAACCCCAGTTGCTGATATTTTAAAAGTAAACAGCCAGTGCTCGGAACCAGACACCAGACCAAGGGAATATAGGTATTACAGCACACTAAAAATAAGAATTTACTCACCGGTAATTCTATTTCTCGTAGTCCGTAGTGGATGCTGGGGACTCCGTAAGGACCATGGGGAATAGACGGCTCCGCAGGAGACTGGGCACATTTAAGAAAGATTTAGGACTATCTGGTGTGCACTGGCTCCTCCCCCTATGACCCTCCTCCAAGCCTCAGTTAGGAACTGTGCCCGGAAGAGCTGACACAATAAGGAAGGATTTTTGAATCCCGGGTAAGACTCATACCAGCCACACCAATCACACCATATAACACGTGATAGGAACCCTGGTTAACAGTATGATAACAAATGGAGCCTCTGAAGAGATGGCTCACAACAAAACCCGATTTTTGTAACAATAACTATGTACAGGTATTGCAGACAATCCGCACTTGGGATGGGCGCCCAGCATCCACTACGGACTAGGAGAAATAAAAATAAGAATTTACTTACCGATAATTCTATTTCTCGGAGTCCGTAGTGGATGCTGGGGTTCCTGAAAGGACCATGGGGAATAGCGGCTCCGCAGGAGACAGGGCACAAAAGTAAAGCTTTTACAGGTCAGGTGGTGTGTACTGGCTCCTCCCCCTATGACCCTCCTCCAGACTCCAGTTAGGTACTGTGCCCGGACGAGCGTACACAATAAGGGAGGATTTTGAATCCCGGGTAAGACTCATACCAGCCACACCAATCACACCGTACAACTTGTGATCTAAACCCAGTTAACAGTATGATAACAGAGGAGCCTCTGAAAGATGGCTTCCTAAACAATAACCCGAATTAGTTAACAATAACTATGTACAAGTATTGCAGATAATCCGCACTTGGGATGGGCGCCCAGCATCCACTACGGACTCCGAGAAATAGAATTATCGGTAAGTAAATTCTTATTTTCTCTATCGTCCTAAGTGGATGCTGGGGTTCCTGAAAGGACCATGGGGATTATACCAAAGCTCCCAAACGGGCGGGAGAGTGCGGATGACTCTGCAGCACCGAATGAGAGAACTCCAGGTCCTCCTTTGCCAGGGTATCAAATTTGTAAAAATTTACAAACGTGTTCTCCCCTGACCACGTAGCTGCTCGGCAGAGTTGTAATGCCGAGACCCCTCGGGCAGCCGCCCAAGATGAGCCCACCTTCCTTGCGGAATGGGCCTTAACAGATTTAGGCTGTGGCAGGCCTGCCACAGAATGTACAAGTTGAATTTTGTTACAAATCCAACGAGCAATCGACTGCTTAGAAGCAGGTGCACCCAACTTGTTGGGTGCATACAGTATAAACAGCGAGTCAGATTTTCTGACTCCAGCCGTCCTTTAAATGTATATTTTTAAGGCTCTGACAACGTCCAACAACTTGGAGTCCTTCAAGTCGTCTGTAGCCGCAGGCACTACAATAGGCTGGTTCAGGTGAAACGCTGATACCACCTTAGGGAGAAAATGCGGACGCGTCCGCAGCTCTGCCCTATGTCGAATGGAAAATTAAATAAGGGCTTTTATAAAACAAAGCCGCCAGTTCAGATACTCTCCCGGCCGAAGCCAGGGCCAGTAACATAGTCACTTTCCATGTGAGATATTTCAAATCCACATTCTTTAGTGGTTCAAACCAATTGGATTTGAGGAAATCTAAAACTACATTTAGATCCCACGGTGCCACCTTAGGCACCACAGGAGGCTGTATATGCAGTACTCCTTTGATAAAAATCTGGACCTCAGGGACTGAGGCCAATTCTTTTTGGAAGAATATTGATAGGGCCGAAATTTGAACCTTAATAGATCCCAATTTGAGACCCATAGACAATCCTGATTGCAGGAAATGTAGGAAAACGACCCAGTTGAAATTCCTCCATCGGAGCACTCCGCTGCTCGCACCACGCAACATATTTTCGCCAAATACGGCGATAATGCTTCGCGGTGACTTCCTTCCTTGCCTTTATCAAGGTAGGAATGACTTCTTCTGGAATGCCTTTTCCTTTTAGGATCTGGCATTCAAACGCCATGCCGTCAAACGCAGCCGCGGTAATTCTTGAAAAAGACAAGTACCCTGCTGAAGCAGGTCCCTTCTCAGAAGTAGAGGCCACGGATCGTCCGTGACCATCTCTTGAAGTTCCGGGTACCAAGTCCTTCTTGGCTAATCCGGAGCCACTAGTCTTACTCCTCTTTGCCGTATAATCCTCAATACCTTTGGTATGAGAGGCAGAGGAGGAAACACATATACCGACTGGTACACCCAAGGTGTTACCAGCGCGTCCACAGCTATTGCCTGCGGATCTCTTGACCTGGCGCAATACCTGTCCAGTGTTTTGTTGAGGCGAGACGCCATCATGTCCACCATTGGTTTTACCCAACGGTTTAATAGCATGTGGAAAACTTCTGGATGAAGTCCCCACTCTCCCGGGTGAAGGTCGTGTCTGCTGAGGAAGTCTGCTTCCCAGTTGTCCACGCCCGGGATGAATACTGCTGACAGTGCTATCACGTGATTCTCCGCCCAGCGAAGGATCCTGGCAGCTTCTGCCATTGCCCTCCTGCTTCTTGTGCCGCCCTGTCTGTTTACATGGGCGACTGCCGTGATGTTGTCCGACTGGATCAACACCGGTCTTCCTTGAAGCAGAGGTTCCGCCTGGCTTAGAGCATTGTAGATTGCTCTTAGTTCCAGAATGCTTATGTGAAGAGACTTTTTCAGGCTCGACCACACTCCCTGGAAATTTCTTCCCTGTGTGACTGCTCCCCAGCCTCTCAGGCTGGCCTCCGTGGTCACCAGGATCCAATCCTGCATGCCGAATCTGCGGCCCTCCAATAGATGAGCCTCCTGCAACCACCACAGAAGGGATACCCTTGTCCTCGGCGACAGGGTTATCCGCAGGTGCATCTGAAGATGCGACCCTGACCATTTGTCCAACAGATCCCTTTGCATGGAATCTGCCGAAAGGGATTGCTTCGTAAGAAGCTACCATTTTTTCCCAGGACTCTTGTGCATTGATGTACAGACACCTTTCCTGGTTTTAGGAGGTTCCTGACCAGGTCAGATAACTCCTTGGCTTTTTCTTCGGGAAGAAAAACCTTTTTCTGAACTGTGTCCAGAATCATCCCCAGGAACAGCAGACGAGTTGTCGGCATTAATTGGGATTTTGGAATATTCAGAATCCATCCGTGCTGCTTTAGCACCTCTTGATGCTAAACCCATCTCTAGCTGTTCTCTGGACCTTGCCCTTATTAGGAGATCGTCCAAGTATGGGATAATTAATACGCCTTTTCTTCGAAGAAGAAATATTATCTCGGCCATTACCTTTGTAAAGACCCGAGGTGCCGTGGACAAACCAAACGGCAGCGTCTGAAACTGATAGTGACAGTTTTGTACAACGAACCTGAGGTACCCCTGGTGTGAGGGGTAATTGGAACGTGGAGATACGCATCCTTGATGTCCAAGGATACCATAAAGTCCCCTTCTTCCAGGTTCGCTATCACTGCTCTGAGTGACTCCATCTTGAACTTGGACTTCTTTATGTACAGGTTCAAGGACTTCAGATTTAGAATAGGCCTTACCGAGCCATCCGGCTTCGGTACCACAAAAAGAGTGGAATAATACCCCTTCCCTTGTTGTAGAAGAGGTACCTTGACTATCACCTGCTGAGAATACAGCTTGTGAATGGCTTCCAAAACCGTCTCCCTTTCTGAGGGGGACGTTGGTAAAGCAGACTTCAGTAAACGGCGAGGTGGCTCTGTCTCTAATTTCAACCTGTACCCCTGAGATATTATCTGCAGGATCCAGGGATTTACCTGCGAGTGAGCCCACTGCGCGCTGTAATTCTTGAGACGACCGCCTACCGCCCCCGAGTCCGCTTGCGAAGCCCCAGCGTCATGCTGAGGCTTTTGTAGAAGCCGGGGAGGGCTTCTGTTCCTGGGAAGGAGCTGCCTGTTGCTGTCTCTTCCCTCGTCCTTTGCCTCGTGGCAGATATGAATAGCCCTTTGCTCTCTTATTTTTAAAGGAACGAAAGGGCTGCGTTGAAAGGTCGGTGCCTTTTTCAGTTGGGGAGTGACTTGAGGTAGAAAGGTGGATTTCCCGGCCGTAGCCGTGGCCACCAAATCCGATAGACCGACCCCAAATAACTCCTCTACGCATCGCCTGTCCACTGTCGTGTCCATAAAGCTCTTCTGGCCGAAATGGACATAGCACTTACCCGTGATGCCAGTGTGCAGATATCTCTCTGTGCATCACGCATATAAAGAAATGCATCCTTTATTTGTTCTAACGACAGTAAAATATTGTCCCTGTCCAGGGTATCAATATTTTCGATCAGGGACTCTGACCAAACTACCCCAGCACTGCACATCCAGGCAGTCGCAATAGCTGGTCGTAGTATAACACCTGCATGTGTGTATATACCTTTTTGGATATTTTCCATCCTCCTATCTGATGGATCTTTAAGTGCGGCCGTCTCAGGAGAGGGTAACGCCACTTGTTTTGATGAGCGTGTTAGCGCTTTGTCCACCCTAGGAGGTGTTTCCCAGCGCTCCCTAACCTCTGGCGGGAAAGGGTATAAAGCCAATAACTTCTTTGAAATTAGCAGTTTTTTATCGGGGCACCCCACGCTTCATCACACACGTCATTTAATTCTTCTGATTCGGTAAAAACTACTGGTAGTTTTTTCACACCCCACATAATACCCTGTTTAGTGGTACCTGTAGTGTCAGCTAAATGTAACATCTCCTTTATTGCCAAAATCATATAACGTGTGGCCCTACTGGAAAATACGGTTGATTCGTCACCTTCACCACCGGAATCAGTGCCTGTGTCTGGGTCTGTGTCGACCGACTGAGGCAAGGGGCGTTTTACAGCCCCTGACGGTGTTTGAGGCGCCTGGACAGGCACTAATTGAGTGTCCGGCCGCCTCATGTCGGCAAACGACTGCTTAAGCGAGTTGACGCTATCCCGTAATTCCACAAATAAAGGCATCCATTCTGGTGTCGACCCCCTAGAAGGTGACATCCTCATATTTGGCAATTGCTCCGCCTCCACACCAATAACGTCCTCATACATGTCGACACACACGTACCGACACACAGCAGACACACAGGGAATGCTCTATACGAAGACAGGACCCACTAGCCCTTTGGGGAGACAGAGGGAGAGTCTGCCAGCACACACCAAAAAGCGCTATATATGACAGGGATAGCCTTATGATTAAGTGCTCCCTTATAGCTGCTTTTATATTTATATATTGCCATTTATTTTGCCCCCCCTCTCTGTTATACCCTGTTTCTGTAGTGCAGTGCAGGGGAGAGACCTGGGAGCCTTCCTGACCAGCGGAGCTGTGACAGAAAATGGCGCCGTGTGCTGAGGAGATAGGCCCCGCCCCTTTTCCGGCGGGCTCGTCTCCCGCTATTTAGTACATTTAGGCAGGGGTAAATATCTCCATATAGCCTCTGGGGCTATATGTGAGGTATTTTTAGCCTTTTTAAAGGTTTTCATTTGCCTCCCAGGTCGCCCCCCCCCAGCGCCCTGCACCCTCAGTGACTGCCGTGTGAAGTGTGCTGAGAGGAAAATGGCGCACAGCTGCAGTGCTGTGCGCTACCTTAAGAAGACTGCAGGAGTCTTCAGCCGCCGATTCTGGACCTCTTCTCGGCGGCGTGGCTCCGGTGACCATCCAGGCTGTACCTGTGATCGTCCCTCTGGAGCTCCATGTCCAGTAGCCAAGAAGCCAATCCATCCTGCACGCAGGTGAGTTCACTTCTTCTCCCCTCTGTCCCTCGTTGCAGTGATCCTGTTGCCAGCAGGACTCACTGTAAAATAAAAAACCTAAGCTAAACTTTTCTAAGCAGCTCTTTAGGAGAGCCACCTAGATTGCACCCTTCTCGGCCGGGCACAAAAATCTAACTGGAGTCTGGAGGAGGGTCATAGGGGGAGGAGCCAGTACACACCACCTGACCTGTAAAAGCTTTACTTTTGTGCCCTGTCTCCTGCGGAGCCGCTATTCCCCATGGTCCTTTCAGGAACCCCAGCATCCACTTAGGACGATAGAGAAATTACCGGTGAGTAAATTCTTATTTTCTCTGACGTCCTAGTGGATGCTGGGGACTCCGTAAGGACCATGGGGATTATACCAAAGCTCCCAAACGGGCGGGAGAGTGCGGATGACTCTGCAGCACCGAATGAGAGAATTCCAGGTACTCCTCAGCCAGGGTATCAAATTTGTAGAATTTTGCAAACGTGTTTGCCCCCGACCAAGTAGCTGCTCGGCAAAGTTGTAAAGCCGAGACCCCTCAGGCAGCCGCCCAAGATGAGCCCACCTTCCGTGTGGAATGGGCTTTTACAGATTTAGGCTGCGGTAAGCCTACCGCAGAATGCGCCAGCTGAATAGTGCTACAAATCCAGCGCGCAATAGACTGCTTAGAAGCAGGAGCACCCAGCTTAGCGGGTGCATACAGGATAAACAGCGAGTCAGTCTTTCTGACTCCAGCCGTCCTGGAAATATAATTTTTTAGGGCCCTGACTACGTCCAGCAAC
The DNA here is from genome assembly GCF_028390025.1 of Pseudophryne corroboree. Taxonomy (NCBI): domain Eukaryota; kingdom Metazoa; phylum Chordata; class Amphibia; order Anura; family Myobatrachidae; genus Pseudophryne; species Pseudophryne corroboree. The sequence goes on along the minus strand of NC_086444.1, from coordinate 906,485,809 downwards.
TTGGAATCCTCCAAGTCCCTAGTAGCCGCAGGCACCACAATAGGTTGGTTCAAGTGAAAAGCTGAGACCACCTTTGGGAGAAACTGAGGACGAGTCCTCAATTCTGCCCTATCCATATGGAAAATCAGATAAGGGCTTTTACAAGACAAAGCCGCCAATTCTGAAACCCGCCTGGCCAAGGCCAACAGCATGACCACTTTCCACGTGAGATATTTTAAATCCACAGTCTTAAGTGGTTCGAACCAATGTGATTTCAGGAATGCCAAAACCACATTGAGATCCCAAGGTGCCACTGGGGGCACAAAAGGAGGCTGAATATGCAGTACTCCTTTGACAAAAGTCTGAACTTCGGGTAGTGAAGCCAGTTCTTTTTGGAAGAAAAGCGACAGAGCCGAAATCTGGACCTTTATGGTCCCCAATTTGAGGCCCAACGTCACCCCTGCTTGCAGGAAGTGCAGGAATCGACCTAGTTGAAATTCCTCCGTCGGGGCCTTCATGGCCTCACACCAAGCAACATATTTTCGCCAAATGCGGTGATAATGTCTTGCGGTGACATCCTTCCTGGCTTTGATCAGGGTAGGGATGACTTCCTCCGGAATACCCTTTTCCTTCAGGATCCGGTGTTCAACCGCCATGCCGTCAAACGCAGCCGCGGTAAGTCTTGGAACAGACAGGGTCCCTGCTGCAGCAGGTCTTGTCTGAGCGGCAGAGGCCAAGGGTCCTCTGTAAGCATCTCTTGAAGTTCCGGGTACCAAGCTCTTCTTGGCCAATCCGGAACCACAAGGTTTTCACTCCTCGCCTTCTTATTATTCTCAGTACCTTGGGTATGAGAGGTAGAGGAGGAAACACATAAACCGACTGGTACACCCATGGTGTCACTAGAGCGTCCACCGCTATCGCCTGAGGGTCACTTGACCGGGCGCAATATCTTTTCAACTTCTTGTTGAGGCGGGATGCCATCATGTCTACCTGTGGTCTTTCCCACCGGTTGACCAGCATTTTGAAGACTTCTGGATGAAGTCCCCATTCTCCCGGGTGGAGGTCGTGCCTGCTGAGGAAGTCTGCTTCCCAGTTGTCCACTCCCGGAATGAACACTGCCGTCAGTGCTAACACATGATTCTCTGCCCATCTGAGAATCCTTGTGGCTTCTTCCATCGCCATCCTGCTTCTCGTGCCGCCCTGTCTGTTTACATGGGCGACCGCCGTGATGTTGTCTGACTGGATCAGTACCGGCTGGTTTTGAAGCAGGGGTCTTGCCTGGCTTAGGGCATTGTAAATGGCCCTTAGCTCCAGGATATTTATGTGAAGAGAAATCTCCTGATTTGACCACAGTCCTTGGAAATTTCTTCCCTTTGTGACTGCCCCCCAGCCCCGAAGGCTGGCATCCGTGGTCACCAGGACCCAGTCCTGTATTCCGAATCTGCGGCCCTCTAGTAGATGAGCCCTCTGCAGCCACCACAGCAGCGACACCCTGGTTCTGGCCGATAGGGTTATCCGCTGTTGCATCTGGAGATGGGACCCAGACCATTTGTCCAACAGGTCCCACTGGAACGTCCTTGCGTGGAACCTTCCGAATGGAATTGCTTCGTACGAAGCTACCATTTTTCCCAGGACTCGTGTGCATTGATGTACCGACACTTTTCCTGGTTTTAGGATGTCTCTGACCAGAGATGACAATTCCTCGGCTTTTTCCAGTGGAAGAAACACTCTTTTCTGGTCTGTGTCCAGAATCATTCCCAGGAACAGAAGACGTGTCGTCGGGACCAGCTGTGACTTTGGAATGTTTAGAATCCAGCCGTGCTGTTGTAGCACTTCCTGAGAAAGTGTCACCCCCACTATCAACTGTTCTTTGGACCTCGCCTTTATCAGGAGATCGTCCAAGTACGGGATAATCAAAACTCCCTTCTTGCGAAGGAGTATCATCATTTCGGCCATTACCTTGGTAAAGACCCTCGGTGCCGTGGATAACCCGAACGGCAGCGTCTGGAACTGATAGTGACAGTCCTGTACCACAAATCTGAGGTACTCCTGGTGCGGAGGGTAAATGGGGACACATGCAGGTACGCATCCTTGATGTCCAGGGATACCATGTAATCCCCCTCCTCCAGGCTCGCAATAACCGCCCTGAGCGATTCCATCTTGAACTTGAACCTTTTGATATAAGTGTTCAAGGTTTTTAAATTTAAGATGGGTCTCACCGAACCGTCCGGTTTCGGTACCACAAACATTGTGGAGTAGTAACCCTTTCCTTGCTGAAGGAGGGGTACCTTGACGATCACTTTCTGTGAATACAGTTTTTGAATAGCCACCAACACTGCCTCCCTGGCAGAGGGAGTTGCCGGCAAGGCAGATTTTAGGAAACGGCGAGGGGGAGACGTCTCGAATTCCAGCCTGTACCCCTGAGATACTACTTGAAGGACCCAGGGAGCCACTTGTGAGAGAGCCCACTGTGCGCTGAAAAACCTGAGACGTGCCCCCACCGTTCCCGATTCCGCCTGAGCAGCCCCAGCGTCATGCTGTGGACTTACCGGACGCAGGGGAGGACTTCTGCTCCTGGGAACTAGCTGTGTGCTGCAGCTTTTTCCCCCTTCCTCTGCCCCTCGGCAGAAAGGATGAGCCTCTAGCCCGCTTATTTTTCTGGGCCCGAAAGGACTGTACCTGATAATACGGTGCTTTCTTTTGCTGTGGGGTAGCCTGTGGCAAAAAGGTCGATTTCCCAGCAGTAGCTGTGGAAACGAGGTCTGAAAGACCTTCCCCAAAAAGTTCCACCCCTTTATAGGGTAAAACTTCCATGTGCCGCTTGGAGTCGGCATCACCTGACCATTGCCTAGTCCATAACCCCCGTCTGGCGGCAATGGACATAGCGCTTATTTTTGATGCCAGCCGGCAAATATCCCTCTGTGCATCACGCATGTATAAGACCGCGTCTTTTATATGGTCAATCGTAAGCAAAATATTGTCCCTATCCATGGTATCAATGTTTTCCGACAGGGAGTCTGACCACGCAGCAGCAGCACTGCACATCCAAGCTGATGCAATAGCGGGTCTCAATATAATGCCAGTGTGTGTGTATATAGCTTTTAGGGTACTTTCCAGCTTTCTATCAGCAGGTTCTTATAGAGCGGCCGTATCCGGAGACGGTAGTGCCACCTTCTTTGATAAGCGTGTCAATTCCTTATCTACCCTAGGGGGTGTTTCCCAGCGTGACCTATCCTCTGGCGGGAAAGGGTACGCAGCCATTAACCGTTTAGAAATGATCAATTTCTTATCTGGGGAAGTCCACGCTTCCTCACACACCTCATTTAATTCGTCAGATGCAGGAAAAACTACTGGTAGTTTTTTCTCACCAAACATAATACCCTTTTTTGTGGTACCTGGGGTATCATCAGAAATGTGTAATACATTTTTCATAGCCTCAATCATATAACGGGTGGATCTATTGGAGGGTACACTCGTCTCATCATCGTCGACACTGGAGTCGGTATCCGTGTCGACATCTATATCTGTCATCTGAGGTAGCGGGCGTTTTATAGCCCCTGATGACATTTGAGACGCTTGGACAGGCACAAGCTGAGTAGCCGGCTGTCCTATGTCGTCAAACCTTTTATGTAAGGAGCTGACACTGTCACGTAATTCCTTCCATAAGTCCATCCACACTGGTGTTGACCCCGCAGGGGGTGACATCACATTCACAGGCATTTGCTCCGCCTCCACATCATTATCCTCATCATACATGTCGACACAGCAGTACCGACACACAGCAGACACACAGGGAATGCTCTTACAGAGGACAGGACCCCACAAAGCCCTTTGGGGAGACAGAGGGAGAGTATGCCAGCACACACCAGGGCGCTATATAACACAGGGATATCACTATACAGAGTGCTTTCCCCTATAGCTGCCTATAATATATATATATATATATATATATATATATATATATATATATATATATATATATATACTGCGCCTAAATTGTGCCCCCCCTCTCTTTTTTACCCTTTCTGTAGTGCAGGACTGCAGGGGAGAGCCAGGGAGCTTCCTTCCAGCGAAGCTGTGAGGGAATAATGGCGCCAGTGTGCTGAGGGAGTTGGCTCCGCCCCTTTTTCGGCGGGCTTTCTCCCGCTATTTTATCGTTTCTGGCAGGGGTTAATATACACCTATATAGCCTCTGGGGCTATATATGGTGTTAGTTTTGCCAGCCAAGGTGTTATTACTGCTGCTCAGGGCGCCCCCCCCCCCCCCAGCGCCCTGCACCCATCAGTGACCGCAGTGTGTGGTGTGCATGAGGAGCAATGGCGCACAGCTGCAGTGCTGTGCGCTACCTTGGAGAAGACAGAAGTCTTCAGCCGCCGATTTTCCGGACCGCCTTCTTGTTTCTGGCTCTGTAAGGGGGACAGCGGCGCGGCTCCGGGAACGGACGACGAGGTCGGGTCCTGTGTTCGATCCCTCTGGAGCTAATGGTGTCCAGTAGCCTAAGAAGCCCAAGCTACCACCACTTAGGTAGGTTCGCTTCTTCTCCCCTTAGTCCCTCGTTGCAGTGAGCCTGTTGCCAGCAGGTCTCACTGAAAATAAAAAACCTAAACTATACTTTCTTCTAGGAGCTCAGGAGAGCCCCTAGTGTGCATCCAGCTCAGCCGGGCACAGAAATCTAACTGAGGCTTGGAGGAGGGTCATAGGGGGAGGAGCCAGTGCACACCAGATAGTCCTAAATCTTTCTTAGATGTGCCCAGTCTCCTGCGGAGCCGTCTATTCCCCATGGTCCTTACGGAGTCCCCAGCATCCACTAGGACGTCAGAGAAATGTGTATTTTTTGTATTAGACATAAAATATAGTGTCAATTAAAGCTCACACGATATAAACTACAAGCTGTCCAAAATTCATGACACTCTGGCAGGCCATTAGATTCCTGATAAATAGTTCTTTTGAACACTGATATGCCACACACCCCTACGTTTTTTCTTCTTCCGTTAAATGTTCCAACAATGGCCTGTCCCCAGAATAAATTGATCAGACATATTACCTCTGCAGCTACCCGTCTAATTGCAGCCTCCTGGAGGCAACTCTTCTCCCCATTTAGTCTATGGCACACATATCTGATGGAATTCATGACTAGTACACTATGGGCTGTATTCAATTCAAGTCGGGTTTCCAGACTTGTCGGATAAACGGGTGTTTAAAGCCGAATCCAGAGATGGACATCAATTGAGTACCCCCCCCCCCCTCCCCCAATTCCCTGTGCAAGCAAAATTGTGTGCTCCTGCAGCAGCCAAGTGTATGTGAAGGTATGAAATTGGTAGAGGAGCACGGATTAGATCATTTGCTAACGAAATGGCTTGTCGTGAGGAGCAACAGAGTTTGAAGACGGGATCATCATAGGCTGTGCAATGTCATGCTTCCAAGGCGACGATGTACTGGTACACAGAAAGTTTGGTAAGCCGTATGGACTGGTCAGTCCAGATCTTAACAACATTGAGAACCTCTGGGATGAATTGGGGCAAACGGTGTGTTCTAGACAGTCTCAGCCTTCTTCACTGTACTTAAGGCGGAATGGCAAAATCAAATTCTAGCTATTATCTTCTAGAAAGTGCTAGATGAATGAGAAGTAGAATCGGATTAGTTGCGATGGGCAACATCTCCACTTCTAAAAAAAACTCACTTTTTAGCAAATTTACCCCAGAGTGTTCCCGCTGGGCTGTTTAGGCAGGAAGCGGCACCCTGTTTATTATGTAGCTGTTAAGATGTGCCTGCATGTTTTTTGAATGCTGAATTGCGTACTGTACTTCTCAAATTGGAAGCCACCATGGAACATCAAGATTAATTCAGGACACTGCTCTGTGGCATATTATCAATTGTGGGCATTATATTATAGTACATATAATGTTATATTGATTATTACATATTGCGTATCACAATAACTGTCTACATATAGCTTTAGTGAGGCATCAAAATCTTACTCTTCATAGTTAAAATGTGTCCTCCTCGCTGTTAAATACCAATCTGCAAAAATCCTAGACTGAACATTACAAGACATATACTTCTATCTTCCTTTCTCTCATCTGCTTGTATTCTTTCCCCCTTTCACTATCCTGTCTGTTTGTGTTTTTGCCACCGATTACAACATTTTAGAAACTTACATGTACAGTAAAAGTATTTGACATCTGTCACTCATGTATTTATAGCCACTGCAAATATATGGTCTTTATGTTGCTGTATTTCACTTACTGTGCTAATATTGACTTTAATTACTGGTATGAGAGATCTCCAAGATGAGGACGGATCTGGAGATTCTGTTTTAACTTTTCCACTGAAACAGAAAAAAGAAAAGGAAAATGTTTATAACTGAAAAAAAAAAACACCTGGTATTGATAAAGTCAAGAGTCCACAAATAAATAGGTGTAAGTTAACTTTAAACCGAAGTCACTGATTGTTTTGTGAGTTTTCACAGTAGCTTTGGTAGAAAGTATTATCTTTACCCCCTGATTATCTGCCACTGATGCCCTTAGCACAAATTGAGGATAGTGCCCAAATGGAATCGTACTAGAGTCAAAAATATGAAACAACATACATATTATTCTGCTCTATAATACACAACCTTTGAAATACACGTACAAAAAAATTGGATTTTTGTACACTTACCATTGAATCATTTTCTCTTAGGCAGGCTGTGGAACACTGGGTCATGGGATTGCAGGTTGGGACTGAAGTTGGCACTTAAATTAAATGTTGCTTTAAATTCTAAGGTCCTCCCCCCTGCAACTCCAAAATGCCAGTACCTCTTTAAAAGAGTCTGGTAAGGAGTAGCAGAAACCTAGTGAAACCGTTACAACAATCAAAAACAAATAAGAACAGGTGGAATCCTTTACCTAGAGTGCTCTGAAAAACTGCAGCCGCTCCCTTTTTAAAGGCAGATCGATCAATCTGCCTGAATAAAAGTAGGAAAAGGATCTGCAGTGCTGTCACCAAGCAGGTAAAGTAATTCCCGTTAGAGAGGGTCATCGTGGAATATCGTCAGCCTGAGGGTCGGATGAGCTTATGTTTTCCCAGTGTTACATTTAAGAGCCGTCAATATGTACCGCAATGCTCCAATGTGATTGAAAGCACCCTGTTTGACAAACACTTTTTTATATTTTTTAATACACTTTTTTAGTTGGAAAAGAATGTCTTGCGCGTATCACATGAATAAAGATATATATATATATAATAAAGACTATAAAGGGCTGCAGCAGAGCAGCTTTGACATTCTGGATAGTTATTCAAGATTAGTAACCAGTTAAGAAGTGGTGTTGATATGCAGTTGAGAACAGGACTTTGTGTGACTTTGATGATTGAGAGAATAATATCACCCCGAACTGTGCGCCCAAAGTGGGCGTTGCCGGAGGCAAAAACCTGAAGATGGTAAAATGTGTGGACAGAGCATGAGGATGCTGCATGACAAACCCACTCAACTCAAACCCCATGTCCAGCAGGCCCAAAAGGTTGCCACAATCCAAGTGGAATGCATTGACACCCAGTGCCATTCGTCCTGCACTAGAATAGACTTGGGTGTTGACTTAGCGGATCTAACGCCCATAGTGGTCTGCTTTGAGGCTGGCCAACGTCGTGTATGTGTATTGTAAAGACGGCTGACAAAAATGTCAGAGTGAATCCACATAGCTCGAACTACGCCCAAGAGAGCTAGATCATCCTGGTCCCAGGAAGTGGCTAAAAGAGGGAAATAACGAAGAGATAATTTTGTAATTTAAGAGAAAAGCTGATACAAGTTTCATATGGAATGGAGGAACCGTACAGAGAACCACTCTATAATCATAAAGACGAGAAAAGGCATCCTGCACAATAAAACCCCAAACTCGGAAACAAACAAGTTGAGGCAAAGTCATAATAAAGACCAGCTTCCAATTAACGAATTGAAGATATGCTCCATTTATAGGCTGAAAAGAAGAGAAACAGGGAGGTCCTCAAACCCCCCCCCCCCCCCCCCGAGAACAAATTACATTTAAAGAATATCGGCGTACCACACCTGCATGGCCATCTGGATTCGCTAGGATTACCCTCATCCGTTGATCCTTGATGCAGTATCGTACCCGATGCAAAATTGGATTGGTGAAAACAGATAAGGTATATGGAAATCTCACGGAACCGTCATGACATGTGGTGTGAAAAACCAGCGGGTTTCTGGATTTTGTACAAAACTGTGGAACTTTGAAGGTGCGATCTAGGCTCTTTTGTAACTATGAAGCTTAAGCGGCTTTTACTAAGAAGCAATTATTATACCTTGTTTGCACATTAAACACGCCTTTGCCGGCCTGATATGAAAATGCGTGGAACCGTGGCTATAGAAAATGGTAAAGGCAGGAACTGACCGTGAATGAATCTGATTGCAAAACGGAGGAGCAAATGATGACTCACGAATTTGGAACTGAATTCCTGATGTCTAATGTGGCCAAAAATGTGTTGGCCTCCATGCTGTGGATCTCAGAGCTTAGAGATCCCATTGTAAAATCTGGTGCTCAAGGCACGAAGATTTAAGTTTTGCTGGAATAAGCTATTCGGCTTCCAAAGAAGTAACAAAGGAGAGTAAACCCCCACTTTCCATTTGGTGGCAAAACCATAGCATTTTGTGGTGCAACAAGAGTAAAATGATACCCAGATGATGCCACATTTTCATCTACAATTCGGGGAAGTACAGTGGCAAAATATAAAAATGCATTGGTTGCAGATCCCCTCAGATAGATGCGAGCAACAGCTTTGGAAATTATGCCCAGTATCCAGGCATCTGAAGATGCAATCAAGGTCTTCGGAAACAACCCCCAACCGAACTGGACGAATCTAAGACCCTGTTAGGCTTCTTTGGAGCCTTGGCCCCCGAATGCTGGTCAGCACTAGGAAATCTGCACTTTGAAACTGAAATCCTTGCTTGAGAAGAATTAGCCTATGGCAGAATAACGTCTGTGCTTCATGCTTTAGCCGGAATTGCCCACTCGAAAACGCGGATTGTGCTGGTAGAGGCAGCCCCAGAAGAAAAGTGCTTTTCTCACCGGTGGACCATAATTCTAAGTGAGGAGCCAAAGGGCTCTACGAGCCAAGACACATGTACCTTAAACCTTGGAAGCGAACGAATGCAAATTATACTGCGAAGCTGTTAAGCAAATTCCAGTAGTGAATTCCTGGTAATTCACTGTGAAGCAAGCAAAAAAAAACATTTTGACTTAAGTTACCAAAGCTTGCTAGGCTAGTAAACGTTGGATGACAACCCAGAGAACTACGGCACTTGGTATTCCCAGGTGGTCTCACATCCAAGTATTAACTAGGCACAACACTGCTTAGTGTCCAAGATCAGACACAATTGTGGATGTACAGGTCTATTAAAATGGACTTGAGACAACCTTCCAGTTTATCTTGCAGATCCTTAAAAGGACGCCGAGCTATGAAAAGAAAGAGCCGTATGTTGCGCTAAATGTGCTACTGCAGTGTCAATCTTGGGAGACCGTTCTACAAAGACACATAAGCTTCTGAAAGTAAACAAACTTACATGGCTCTTCTAAACTCCCCAATCAGGATGGAAAAAATAATGATTTTAATTATCTATAGGTAAATCCTTTTCTCGTAGTCTGTAGAGAATACTGGGGTTCCACTTAGTACAATAGGGGTATAGACGGGTCCACTAGGAGCCATGGGCACTTTAAGAATTTGATAGTGTGGGCTGGCTCCTCCCTCTATGCCACCCCTACCAGACTCAGTCTAGGAAACTGTGCCCGAGGAGACGGACATACTTTGAGAGGATAGATAAAGCGGTGAGATTCCGAACCAGCACACAAAAACCAGAGGAAAGCTATGCTAACCCAACTCTAAACAGGAACAGCAACAGCTGAACCTACAAAGCTTAAGTAACAGTGCAGGAAGAACGAAGCACCGGGCGGGCGCCCAGTATCCTCTACGGACTACGAGAAAAGGATTTACCGGTAGGTAATTAAAATTATATATTTTCTCTTACATCCTAGAAGATACTGGGGTTCCATTTAGTACCGTGGGGATGTACCAAAGCTCCCAAACCGGGTGGGAGAGTGCTGAGGTTCCTGCAGAACTGATTGACCAAACTGAAGGTCCTCAGAGGCCAAAGTATCGAACTTGCAGAACTTAGCAAACGTGTTTGAACCAGACCAAGTAGCCACTCGGCAGAGCTGGAAGGGTCTTGCGTGAAACCTTCCATATTGAAGTGCCTCATAAGAGGCCACCATATTCCCCAGAAGGCGAATGCATAGATGCTCCGATATCCAGGTTGGCTTCAGGACATCCCAAACCATTGACTGGATTACCAATGCCTTTTCAAACGGAAGGAACACTTTCTGCGACTCCGTGTCCAGTATCATTCCCAGGAATGGGAGCCTCCATGTTGGCTCTAGGTGAGATTTCGGAAGGTTCAGAATCCACCCGTGATCCTGGAGAAGTTTGGTTGAGAGACCAATGCTGTCCAGCAACCTCTCCCTGGACGGCGCCTTTATCAGAAGATCGTCCAGGTATGGAATTATGTTCACTCCCTGCTTGTGGAGTATAAACATCATCTCTTCCATCACTTTGGTGAACACCCTCGGTGCCGTGGAGAGGCCAAATGGCAGGGCATGGAACTGGTAGTGACAGTTTGAATAGTATCCCTTGTTGTGCAGATGAGGTGGAACTGGAACAATGACTTGAGTCTGTACCAGTTTTTGGATGGCCTCTTGTGAAGCTGGTAAGCCTGATTTGAACAAATCTGTGAGGTGGGAGTTCTTGGAACTCCAGTCTGCAGCCCTGGGAAATAAGATCTATGACCCAGGGATCCCGGCACGAACTTGACCAGATGTGACTGAAGAATTTTAGTCGGGCTCCCAGCTGACAGTCCTCCAGGCATCGCGGTCCACCGTCATGCTGAAGGCTTTGAGGAAGCAGAGCCTGAGCTCTGTTCCTAAGCACCTGCAGTTGCTGGTTTGCGTGGTTTACCTCTTGCGCCTCTGGAGGTCATAGAAGCACCTCTGGATTTTCCCTTAAACTTGGCTGTCCGAAAGGACTGTAAATTTGAAGATGAATAATCTTTCCTGGCTGGGGGAGCTGCGGAAGGAAGATACGTAGACTTACCCACAGTGGCTTTGGAGATCCATTTGTCTAGTTCGTCTCCAAACAAGGCCTCTCCTGTGAATGGTAGGCCTTCCACGCCATTCCTGGAGTCCGCACCAGCAATCCACTGGCGTAGCCACAAGCTCCTGCGTGCTGACACTGCCACAGCAGTGGTGCGTGCATTAAGCAAACCAATCTCTTTTATGGCTTCCTCCATAAAGTTCGCAGAGTCCTGTAAATGCTGCAGGAGTAAAACAACATTACCCCCTAGACAAGGAATCTAACCCCTCAATTAGGTTACCTGACCATTTAGCAATGGCTTTTGTGATCCACGCACATGCAATAGCGGGTCTCTGGTCCACCTCAGCAGCTGTGTACAATGATTTGAGAGTAGTCTCAATTTTACGATCAGTCGTATCTTTAGGGAGGCTGAACCAGGGACAGGCAATACAATTTTTCGTGACAGCCTAGAGACTGATGCGTCCATTATCGGTGGATTTTCTCATTTTTTCCAATCCTCCAGAGGAAAAAGAAAAGATGAGAGCAACCATTTAGGGATTCAAAATTTCTTATCAGGATTAACCCACGGTTCTTCAAACAGGGTATTCAATTCCTTTGACGCAGGAAAAGTGACAGAGGACTTCTTTTTTACATTAAAATAAGATTCATCACACTCATCTGACACCTTATCAGGAATTTGCAGAACATCTCTAACAGCTTCTATAAGAGCCTCTATTTCCTGTGACAGAGTAGCATTCCCCCCCCCCCCCCTCCAAATCCACCTCACCCTCCTCCATGTCTGACTCGTCAGAGTCAGACTGCAGGATATGGGCCAGAGATTGTTTTTGCAGACAAATGGGAGGGGATTGAGACGCTGGTTTGGGGACTGAGTCTCTATTCATAAACTCATTCACAGTCTGTCATAAGTATTGCGTATCTTTCTCATTGCGGGATAGTTTTGTAGAAATATTTGAGATCATTCCCTTAATGGAATTAACCCACTCCGGTTAAGCCCCATTATTCTGGGAAGGTGCACTGCCCTGAGTACCCAGTAGTGAGCCCCCTGGTGAAGAGGAACACTCCGCTATACAAGAAACACACTCTTTGCCCGACATAATGTAAATGTGACTGCCAACACACACACACACACACACACACACACACACACACACACACAGGAAAAGGTCAAGCACAATTAACCCAAAAAGAGCCCTTCAGGGAGTTATTTGTAGCCAGCCCGATAGGGGACTTAGGGGGTCATTCCGAGTTGATCGTAGCTGTGCTAAATATAGCACAGCTACGATCATGAACTCAGACATGCGGGGGGATGCCCAGCACAGGGCTAGTCTGCCCCGCATGTCAGTGATGCCGCCCCCCGCACAAATACAAAAGCATCGCACAGCGGCGATGCTCTTGTATTTGTGGAGTAACTCCCGGCCAGCGCAACTCCTGCAGCTGGTCGGGAGTTGTGTGTCGCACACGTCACGCAGCCGCCGCGGTACGCCCCCCCCCCCCCAAAGGTCCGGCCACGCCTGCGTTGGCCGGACTGTGCCTACTAAATGGCGGCTTAACGCCGCCGTTCAGCCCCCTCCCGCCCAGCGACCACCTCTGTCTCAGAGGCGATCCCTAGGCAGCGACAACTGCCAGCAGTTCCGACCCGATCGCTGCAACAAACTGCAGCGAGCGATCGGGTCGGAATGACCCCCTTAGTACACTAAGAATTGCTCTCCCCCCTGCTATAACAGCCTGGTGCCGCTTAAGTAATCTGGAGTCTCTCTGGAGAAGCTGCACGTCCCTGTCAGTCAGCATCTGTGTCCACTGCAGAGGGAAAATGGCGCTGGTGAGCTGTTGGATCCGGTCATAGTGAAGGCCCCGCCCCTTCAATGGAACGCAGTCTTCCCGCTTTTCTTTATACTGGCTGAGGTAATCCGGTGCTTAAAATGTAGAGAAAATGGCTGTTTTTGCTAGTGTGGGTACTGTGTATAGTGTACCCTCATGCCGCCATAATGGCCAGCGACCCGCTAGCCGTGACGCCAGCTTAGTACTCACCACTCTTCATTCTTCTGGCTCTGTTAGGGCTGGCGGTGTGCTGCAGGAATGTATGCTCGCCGTGGTGGGGCTTGCGAATAGTTCCCTCAGGAGCTCAGTGTCCTGTCAGCGGAGAACGGGTCCATTTACCCTTCAAGAGGTTGTGCCATTCACCCCCCTAAGTCCCATGAAGCAGGAAGGTTGGTGCCAACCAGCCCTACCTGAAAATAAATGCAGAAAACTCTTCAGGAGCTTCCATAAACGTGACCGGCTCCTCCAGGCACATTTTCGAAACTGAGTCTGGTAGGAGGGGCATAGAGGGAGGAGCCAGCCCACACTATCAAATTCTTGAAGTGCCCATGGCTCCTAGTGGACCGGTCTATACCCCTTTGGCACTAAATGGAACCCAAGTATCCCCTAGGACGTAAGAGAAAATAAGATTTTACTTACCGGTAAATCTATTTCTCGTAGTCCGTAGAGGATGCTGGGACTATGTAAGGACCATGGGGAATAGACGGGCTCCGCAGGAGATAGGGCACTTTAAGAAAGCTTTGGACTCTGGGTGTGCACTGGCTCCTCGCTCTATGCCCTTCCTCCAGACCTCAGTTAGGGAAACTGTGCCCAGAGGAGATGGACAGTACGAGGAAGGATTTTTGTAAATCTAAGGGCGAGATCCATACCAGCCACACCAATCACACCGTATAACTTGTGATAAACTTACCCAGTTAACAGCATGAAAAACATAGCCACGGTTCAACCGAAAAACTATAAGATAACCCTTATGTAAGCAATAACTATATACAAGTCTTGCAGAAGAAGTCCGCACTTGGGACGGGCGCCCAGCATCCTCTACGGACTACGAGAAATAGATTTACCGGTAAGTAAAATCTTATTTTCTCTAACGTCCTTGAGGATGCTGGGACTCCGTAAGGACCATGGGGATTATACCAAAGCTCCCAAACGGGCGGGAGAGTGCGGATGACTCTGCAGCACCGATTGAGCAAACAGGAGGTCCTCCTCAGCCAGGGTATCAAACTTATAGAACTTTGCAAAGGTGTTTGTCCCCGACCAAGTAGCTGCTCGGCACAACTGTAATGCTGAGACCCCCCGGGCAGCCGCCCAAGAAGAGCCCACTTTCCTAGTGGAGTGGGCCTTAACCGATTTCGGTAACGGCAATCCTGCCGTAGAATGCGCCTGCTGTATCGTGTTACAGATCCAGCGAGCAATAGTCTGCTTTGAAGCAGGAGCGCCAACCTTGTTGGCCGCATACAGAACGAACAAAGCTTCAGTCTTCCCGATTCTAACCGTTCTGGTCACATAAATCTTCAAAGCTCTGACTACATCCAGGGACTCGGAATCCTCCAAGTCCCGTGTAGCCACAGGCACGACAATAGGTTGGTTTACATGAAAAGATGAGACCACTTTTGGCAGAAAGTGAGGGCGAGTCCTCAACTATGCCCTATCCACGTGAAAAACCAAGTATGGGCTTTTATGTGATAAAGCCGCCAATTCGGAAACACGTCTTGCCGAAGCTAACACCAACAACATGACCACTTTCCACGTGAGGTATTTCAACTCCACAGTTTTGAGTGGTTCAAACCAAGGTGACTTGAGGAAACGTAACACCACGTTAAGATCCCAAGGCGCCACCGGAGGCACAAAGGGAGGCTGAATATGCAGCACCCCCTTCACAAAGGTCTGTACTTCAGGAATAGAGGCCAATTCTCTTTGAAAGAAAATGGATAAGGCCGAAATCTGGACCTTTATGGACCCTAATTTTAGGCCCAAAGTCACTCCTGTTTGAAGGAAGTGAAGTAGACGGCCCAAATGGAACTCCTTCGTAGGAGCAGCTCTGGCCTCACACCAAGAAACATATTTCCGCCATATACGGTGATATTGTTTTAACGTCACGTCTTTCCTAGCCTTGATCAGGGTAGGAATGACCTCCTCCGGAATCCCTTTTTCCGCTAGGATCCGGCGTCCAACCGCCATGCCGTCAAACGCAGCAGCGGTAAGTCTTGGAACAGACAGGGCCCCTGCCGCAGCAGGTCCTGCCTTAGAGGAAGAGGCCACGGATCCCCTGCGAGCAACTCTTGCAGCTCCGGATACCAAGTCCTCCGTGGCCAATCCGGAACAAGGAGTATTGTTCTGACCCTGCTTCTTCGTATTATTCTCAACACCTTGGGTATGAGAGGAAGAGGAGGAAACACATAGACCGATCTGAACACCCAAGGTGTCACCAGAGCGTCTACTGCTACCGCCTGAGGGTCCCTTGACCTGGCGCAATACCGCTTTAGCTTTTTGTTGAGACGGGATGCCATCATGTCGATTTAAGGCAGTCCCCAACGATCCGTGATCTGTGCGAAGACTTCTTGATGAAGTCCCCACTCTCCCGGATGCAGGTCGTGCCTGCTGAGGAAGTCCGCCTCCCAGTTGTCCACCCCCGGGATGGACACCGCTGACAGCGCGCTTACATGGCCTTCCGTCCAGCGTAGAATCCTGGTCGCTTCTGCCATGGCCATTCTGCTCCTTGTTCCGCCTTAGCGGTTTATATGAGCCACTGCCGTGACATTGTCTGACTGAATCAGAACCGGTTTTCTCCGAAGCAATTCCTCCGCTTGACGCAGGGCGTTGTATATGGCCCTCAACTCCAGGACGTTGATGTGGAGACAAGACTCTAGGCTTCACCAGAGACCTTGGAAATTTCTTTCCAGTGTCACTGCTCCCCAGCCTCGGAGGCTTGCGTCCGTGGTCACCAGGACCCAGTCCTGAATGCCGAACCTGCGACCTTCTAGTAGGTGAGCACTGTTCAGCCACCACAGAAGAGATACCCTGGTCCTGGGAGACAGGGTGATCCTTTGATGCATTTGTAAATGGGACCCGGACCACTTGTCCAAGAGGTCCCATTGAAAAGTCCTCGCATGGAACCTGCCGAAAGGGATGACCTCGTAGGAAGCCAGCATCTTCCCCAGGACCCGCGTGCAATGATGCACTGAAACCTTTTTTTGGTTTTAATAGGTTCCTGACCATGGCTACGAGTTCCTGAACCTTTTCGATTGGAAGAAAAACCTCTAGAATCAGCCCCAAAAAGGTCAGACGCGTTGTAGGGACTAGCTGGGACTTCGGTATATTGAGAATCCAGCCGTGCATCTGCAACGTCTTCATGGACAGAGACACGCTGTCCAGCAACCTCTCCCGAGATCTCGCATTTATGAGGAGATCATCCAAGTATGGGATAATTGTGACCCCCTGCCTGCGCAGGAGCACCATCATTTCCGCCATTACCTTGGTGAAAATTCTCGGGGCCGTCGAAAGCCCAAACGGCAACGTCTGAAATTGGTAGTGACAGTCCTGCACTGCACTGCAAATCTCAGGAACGCCTGATGCGGGGGGAATATCTGAACATGAAGGTAAGCATCCTTTATGTCCAGGGACACCATCCAATCCCCCCCCCCCCCCCCCTCCAGGCTGGCGATGACCGCCCTAAGTGATTCCATTTTGAACTTTAACCTCTTTAAGTACAGGTTCAGAGATTTCAGGTTTAAAATGGGTCTGACCGAACCGTCCAGTTTCGGGACCACAAACAGGGTTGAGTAATATCCCTATCCTTGCTGGAGATGAGGAACTGTGACAATCACCTGTTGAGTATACAATTTTTGGATTGCTGCCAACACTAGCTCCCTCTCTGGCGGGGAAGCCGGCAGAGCCGATTAGAAAAATCGGCGAGGAGGCAAGTCTTCGAATTCCAGCCTGTATCCCTGAGAAACAATTTCTAATGCCCAGGTATTCACCTGCGAGTGAACCCAGACGTGGCTGAAAAACCGAAGACGAGCCCCCACCAGATCTGCCTCCCCTCGGGAAGCCCCAGCGTCATGCGGTGGACTTTGCAGACGCAGGGGAGGACTTCTGCTCTTGGGAACTAGCTGTGTGCAGCTTTTTTCCCCTGCCTTTCCCTCTGGCAACAAAGGATGATCCACGTACCTTCTTGTTTTTATTCGAACGAAAGGACTGCATTTGATAATGAGGTGCCTTTTTTGTGTGCTGCAGGGGGACATAAGGTAAGAAATTTGACTTACCAGCCGTAGCCGTAGAGACAAGATCCGAGAGGCCGTTTCCAAACAACTCCACCCCCTTGTAAGGCAAGGACTCCATATGCCGCTTTGAATCGGCATCTCCCGTCCACTGTCTGGTCCACAAGAGCCGCCTAGCAGAAATAGACATAGCATTTATTCTGGAGCTTAATAAACAAATGTCTCTCTGAGCATCCCTCATATACAAGGCAGCATCTCTGATATGTGCTATGGTCATTTGAATGGCGTCCCTATCTAAAGTGTCAATTTCCGTAGATAAGGAATCTGCCCATGCCACAACCGCACTACAAACCCAGGCCGACGCCATAGCCGGTCGAGCAATAGTACCGGAATGATTGTAAATGTGCTTTAAGGTAATTTCCTGCCTGCGATCAGCAGGTTCCTTGAGGGAAGCCGTATCCTGAGAAGGCAGTGCCACCTTTTTGGACAAACGTGTCAGCGCCTTGTCAACTTTTGGCGAAGATTCCCAGTGTATCCTATCAGTTTGTGGAAAAGGATACGCCATGAGAATCCTTTTGGGAACTTGTGGTCTCCTATCCGGAGATTCCCAAGCCTTTTCGCACAAGTCACTTAATTCAAATGAGGATGGAAAAGTGACTTCAGGCTTTTTCCCTTTATACATGTGTACCCTCGTGTCAGGGACAGGGGGTTCCTCAGTAATATGCAAAACCTCTTTAATGGCAATAATCATGTACCGTATACCCTTAGCCACCTTCGGCTGTAATTTTGCATCTTCATAGTCGACACTAGAGTCAGTATCTGTGTCGGTATCTGTGTCATCGATCTGGGATATGGTGCGCTTCTGAGACCCCGAAGGACCTGGCGCCCCAGGGACAGGCATGGACTGGCTACCTGACTGATCCCTAGCTTCTGCCTTGTCTAACCTTTTATGCAATAGATTGACATTTGCATTCAAGACATTCAGCATATCCAACCATTCCGGTGTCGGCATTACCGACGGCGACCTGACATTCAAGCACTCCCCCTCCACATTAAGCGAGCCTTCCTCGTCAAACATGTCGACACACGCGTACCGACACTTCACACACACACAGGGAACCCCTTTCCTGAAGACAGTATCCCTGTCAAGGCCCTTTGGAGAGAGAGAGAGTATGCCAGCACACACCCCAGCGCAATAACCCTGGAGACCAACACAAAATGTTTTTCCCCAGCAGCGCTGTATAATATGTAAACTGCCAATTATGTGTGTCTCCCCCCCCCCTTCTCTTTTAAGCACCCTTTCACCGTGTGTAAGCAGGGGAGAGTCCGGGGAGCTTCCTCTCAGCAGTGCTGTGGAGAGAAAATGGCGCTGGTGAGTGCTGAGGGAGAAGCCCCGCCCCCTCGGCGGCAGGCTTCTGTCCCGCTCAAACTTAGTAAAATATGGCGGGGCTCTTTTATATACATGTACAGAGCCCACCTGTACATGTATATAGTCTTTTTGCCATGCAGAGGTTTATATTGCTGCCCAGGGCGCCCCCCCTGCGCCCTGCACCCTTACAGTGACCGGAGTATGTGAGGTGTATGGGAGCAATGACGCACAGCTGCAGTGCTGTGCGTTACCTCAGTGAAGCTGAAGGCTTCTGCCGCCTGACGACTTCTGTCTTCTGTACTTCTAGCTCTGTGAGGAGAACGGCGGCGCGGCTTCGGGGGTGGACGCCCAGTAAGAACCTGCGTTCACCCCCTCTGGAGCCAATGGTGTCCAGTAGCCGAGGAAGCAGAGCCTATCTTTGACAAGAAGGTCTGCTCCTCCCTCCTCAGTCCCTCGATGCAGGGAGCCTGTTGCCAACAGTGCTCCCTGTGAAAAAGTAGTAAAAGGTAGAAAAAATCCAAACAAAAATGCTTCTAGGCAGAGAACTCTGGAGAGCTCTCTGCAGTGCACCCATCTTGCTCTGGGCACAGTGTAAAACTGTGGTCTGGAGGAGGGGCATAGAGGGAGGAGCCAGTGCACACCCAGAGTCCAAAGCTTTCTTAAAGTGCCCTATCTCCTGCAGAGCCCATCTATTCCCCATGGTCCTTACGGAGTCCCAGCATCCTCAAGGACGTAAGAGAAATCCTAATTTACGACTTTCTTGCGCCAACGTTTGAACGGACTACATATGTCAACCTTCGAGAGTGTGTTGCACTGCAGCAATAAGGTTTTCCACTCCGTGACTCGAGCTAGACTGTAGGTGCTCACCCTTTGGGACGACACCAGTCACCGGAAGGCCACAAATTCTTCAAATTTGAAACTTGTAACAGAGCCCTGGAAGGAGGAAGATCTGTCAAAAGCTTCTGTAATAGGACCAAAATAAGAGTCCACAGTGCTATTGGCGGATGAAACAGTGGTTGAGTATGTACTACGCCCTGTAAAAATGTTTGAACCTTTGTCAGAAAGGCTACCCCTCTGGAAATAAATTGAAAGGGCTGAAATCTGTTCTTTCAAGGCACAAAGCTTTAAAATAGCTTCTAAACACCCCTAAAATGGAAGTCAAGACACAAGATGTGTACATGCCTCACATAGCTCAGGTGGAAAAACAAGAAAGTTCTGCAAACACTGTATGATTTCTGGTAAGGAGCCAGGGTGGGTCCTGTCTTGAGTAGGAACCTATCCCTATAGAGGGAAATAATTGTCCACTTGAGACAAGGGAACCACCAAAGCTTTCACTTGTTTCTCCCTCTAACGTGCATCCAGTCTTACCAGGTTGGACAACGACCTGCAGAGAGACTAAATCCACTCAAGTCTACCCAGGCTGAAGCAGAGTACCTTGATGCCTGCACGTACCTGGGCCACTAACAGCCTGCACACAAGGACCTCAGATCCAACAACACTTTACATAGTGCACAAGGGAAACATCACTACTGTACCACCATTAGCCATAATGGCTATTGTTTGGCTTTAATACAGGTAAAATTTGTGTGCATGTGTATAACTAGAACTGAAAATCCCCATAGCAGGCAGTACACGAAGACAGTTGCAGAGACAGGTAGTACAATAAATACAGGTACTTAGCCTTTCAGAAGCTTAAGCCAGTCTGTTGAAGTACAGGAGAATACAGTAGTCTGTGAAGAGTAATAGCATTGTTTAGAATCTCCTGCTGCTGTTAGCAGAACTCCTAGACTGCAACAATGCCTAAGGGGAAACCCAGTGAACTTCCCCTGGTTTGGTAAAATGCTGTTCCAGCCCGCTGTACATGGCAGCCTGTAGCGTGTTCACTCTGCCTTCATTTATGGGAAGGGAGTCGCCGCAGAAGACCAACTAAACGGCAGCGGCCACCCAGGACCCAAATCCAGGCAGTGCTGTGAGGGGGTCCCCGCTGTAGCACCCTCCTCCGCTGCAACTTGGCAAGCTGAAGACCGTTCCCTACAGCCGATGCGCTGCAAGCACACAGACTTCACTATAAAGAAAACAAACAAATCTTGCAAAAAGGGAAAATAAAACTAGCTACAAGGCAGGACCTCAAAACGTGCCCCACTCCATAAGGCACCTAAAGAGGACATTATGTGATTGCATGGGGGAGTTTAGAATTTAAAGCCAAAGTTTAGTTTGGTGCCAGCTCCTTCACACAACCTGCAATCCCATGGTCCAGTGTTCCCTAGCCATGCTGCTTGAGAAAGGTTGTTTCTTTGGACACGTTCTTTGCATCTATATACTTTCTTTGACTCTAGTCATATGGATAGGAAACGTTTACTTCAACCATGTGGTCATTATGCGGAATTACATGAGCTCTCAGAGGTTCATAATTCCAAACATTGCCTTTGTCAAATACATTTGGCCGTGAACTGTCAAACTAACTTGAACCACGTAAGAAACGTAAGAGTCATATAATTATAATGTAC
The DNA here is from genome assembly GCF_028390025.1 of Pseudophryne corroboree. NCBI lineage: Eukaryota > Metazoa > Chordata > Amphibia > Anura > Myobatrachidae > Pseudophryne > Pseudophryne corroboree. The sequence goes on along the minus strand of NC_086444.1, from coordinate 906,464,783 downwards.
TGATATTCAACTAATGTGGAAGTAACTTATTTTACATAGAAAAGCTCAGTGCTTAACAGTTTTGTATGAATGAATGTTAATAGGAGCTGCCATATTTTTTGCTTTGGGCAGAGTAAATAACTTGTTAAAATGAAATTATGACCTAGGCTTGACAGGATGATAGACTGACAGGCACCAGTCAACTTATTACCCCAGGAAAAGCACAGATGACCTGCAAGCAGCATTTTAAAATAAAACCAGTCTTCAGTTAATAACCCGTACTACCTTTCAAGTTCAGATTGCACTTTTTCTTTTCCATTCTCCCGAACCTTATCATCTTCTTTCCTGGGAGGAAATATTGTTGGGTCTAAGCCAAAAATCTCCTCAAGGTGTCCATAAAGATCAGAGCGATTGTAAACATGGAACTCAAAATCATTCACTGTAATGTATAGTCTGGTTTCTGCTTTGGGATCTAACAAGACAAAAGACAAGCAGGAAATATAGGTAATACAGTATATAGTTTTCCAATAGCTTTTTTTTTTTTTTTTTTTTTTTCATTTTTAGAATATCCACACCGAGAATTGTTTAAAATAAGGAGGGATATACACATCAAAATAAGAGTTGTTTTTTTTTTGTTCTAGGATCCTAAAATATAATCAAGAATTTGTGATCAGCTAGCTATCCAAACCATAAAAAGAGAAGCAAAGAGAAAAAGCATTAAAAAAAAAAAACATAAAAGGAGAAATAAATTATAAACACACACTAGCTCATAATCTAAGTTATTAAGAAAGCTAAAATCAAACTAGAACATAATAATAAGAATTTACTTACCGATAATTCTATTTCTCGTAGTCCGTAGTGGATGCTGGGGACTCCGTCAGGACCATGGGGAATAGCGGCTCCGCAGGAGACAGGGCACAAAAATAAAGCTTTAGGATTAGGTGGTGTGTACTGGCTCCTCCCCCTATGACCCTCCTCCAAGCCTCAGTTAGGATACTGTGCCCGGACGAGCGTACACAATAAGGAAGGATATTGAATCCCGGGTAAGACTCATACCAGCCACACCAATCACACCGTATAACTTGTGATCTGAACCCAGTTAACAGTATGACAAACGTAGGAGCCTCTGAACAGACGGCTCACAACAATAACAACCCGAATTTGTTTGTAACAATAACTATGTACAAGTATTGCAGACAATCCGCACTTGGGATGGGCGCCCAGCATCCACTACGGACTACGAGAAATAGAATTATCGGTAAGTAAATTCTTATTTTCTCTAACGTCCTAAGTGGATGCTGGGGACTCCGTCAGGACCATGGGGATTATACCAAAGCTCCCAAACGGGCGGGAGAGTGCGGATGACTCTGCAGCACCGAATGAGAGAACTCAAGGTCCTCCTCAGCCAGGGTATCAAATTTGTAGAATTTTGCAAACGTGTTTGCCCCTGACCAAGTAGCAGCTCGGCAGAGTTGTAATGCCGAGACCCCCCGGGCAGCCGCCCAGGATGAGCCCACTTTCCTTGTGGAATGGGCCTTGACAGATTTAGGTTGTGGCAAGCCTGCCACAGAATGTGCAAGTTGAATTGTGCTACAAATCCAACGAGCAATCGTCTGCTTAGAAGCAGGAGCACCCATCTTGTTGGGTGCATACAATATAAACAGTGAGTCAGACTTTCTGACTCCCGCCGTTCTTGAAATATATATTTTCAATGCCCGGACCACGTCCAACAACTTGGAATCCTCCAAATCGTTAGTAGCCGCAGGCACCACAATAGGCTGGTTCAGGTGAAACGCTGACACCACCTTAGGCAGAAAATGAGGACGCGTCCGCAGTTCTGCCCTGTCCGTATGGAAAATCAGATATGGGCTCTTATATGATAAAGCCGCCAATTCTGATACTCTCCTGGCTGAAGCCAGGGCCAGTAGCATGGTTACTTTCCATGTAAGATACTTCAACTCCACCGATTTGAGCGGCTCAAACCAATGGGATTTGAGAAAATCCAAGACTACATTAAGATCCCACGGTGCCACTGGGGGCACAACCGGGGGCTGTATATGTAGTACTCCTTTTACAAAAGTCTGGACTTCAGGAACTGAAGCCAATTCTTTCTGGAAGAAAATCGACAGGGCCGAAATTTGAACCTTAATGGACCCCAATTTGAGGCCCATAGACAATCCTGTTTGCAGGAAATGTAGGAATCGACCTAGTTGAAATTCCTCCGTGGGGGCCTTCCTGGCCTCACACCACGCAACATATTTCCTCCAAATGCGGTGATAATGTTGTGCAGTCACCTCCTTCCTGGCTTTTACCAGTGTAGGAATGACCTCTTCCGGAATGCCTTTTTCCCTTAGAATTCGGCGTTCAACCACCATGCCGTCAAACGCAGCCGCGGTAAGTCTTGGAATAGACACGGTCCCTGCTGAAGCAGGTCCCGTCTTAGAGGTAGAGGCCACGGATCCTCCGTGAGCATCTCTTGAAGTTCCGGGTACCAAGTTCTTCTTGGCCAATCCGGAGCCACTAGTATCGTTCTTACTCCCCCCTTTGCCGTATAATTCTCAGTACTTTTGGTATGAGAGGCAGAGGAGGGAACACATACACTGACTGGAACACCCACGGTGTTACCAGAGCGTCCACAGCTATTGCCTGAGGGTCTCTTGACCTGGCGCAATACCTGTCCAGTTTTTTGTTGAGGCGGGACGCCATCATATCCACCATTGGTTTTTCCCAACGGTTCACAATCATGTGGAAGACTTCTGGATGAAGTCCCCACTCTCCCGGGTGTAGATCGTGTCTGCTGAGGAAGTCTGCTTCCCAGTTGTCCACTCCCGGAATGAATACTGCTGACAGTGCTATCACATGATCTTCCGCCCAGCGAAGAATCCTTGCAGCTTCTGCCATTGCTGTCCTGCTTCTTGTGCCGCCCTGTCTGTTTACGTGGGCGACTGCCGTGATGTTGTCCGACTGGATCAACACCGGCTGACCCTGAAGCAGGGGTTTTGCCAGACTTAGAGCATTGTAAATCGCTCTTAGCTCCAGTATATTTATGTGAAGAGACATCTCCAGGCTTGACCATACTCCCTGGAAGTTTCTTCCCTGTGTGACCGCTCCCCAGCCTCTCAGACTGGCATCCGTGGTCACCAGGACCCAGTCTTGTATGCCGAATCTGCGGCCCTCTAACAGATGAGCACTCTGCAACCACCACAGAAGAGACACCCTTGTCCGTGGCGATAAGGTTATCCGCTGATGCATCTGCAGATGTGATCCGGACCATTTGTCCAGCAGATCCCACTGAAAAGTTCGTGCGTGGAATCTGCCGAATGGAATCGCTTCGTAAGAAGCCACCATCTTTCCCAGGACTCTTGTGCATTGATGCACAGACACTTTCCCTGGTTTTAGGAGGTTCCTGACAAGTTCGGATAACTCCCTGGCTTTCTCCTCCGGAAGAAACACCTTTTTCTGAACCGTGTCCAGAATCATTCCCAGGAACAGCAGACGTGTCGTCGGGGTCAACTGAGATTTTGGAAAATTCAGAATCCACCCGTGTTGTTGCAGCACTAGTCGGGTTAGTGCTACTCCGTCCTCCAGCTGTTCTCTGGACCTTGCCCTTATCAGGGGATCGTCCAAGTAAGGGATAATTAATACGCCTCTTCTTCGCAGAAGAATCATCATTTCGGCCATTACCTTGGTAAAGACCCGAGGTGCCGTGGACAATCCAAACGGCAGCGTCTGAAACTGATAATGACAGTTTTGCACCACGAACCTGAGGTACCCTTGATGTGAAGGGCAAATTGGGACATGCAGGTAAGCATCCTTTATGTCCAGGGACACCATAAAGTCCCCTTCTTCCAGATTCGCTATCACTGCTCTGAGTGACTCCATCTTGAACTTGAATTTTTGTATGTACAGGTTCAAAGATTTCAGATTTAGAATAGGTCTTACCGAGCCGTCCGGCTTCGGTACCACAAATAGCGTGGAGTAATACCCCTTTCCCTGTTGTAGGAGGGGTACCTTGACTATCACCTGCTGAGAAAACAGCTTGTGAATGGCTTCCAATACCGTCGCCCTGTCTGAGGGAGACGTTGGCAAAGCAGACTTTTGGAACCTGCGAGGGGGAGACTTCTCGAATTCCAACCTGTAACCCTGAGATACTACCTGCAGGATCCAGGGGTCCACCTGTGAGCAAGCCCACTGTGCGCTGAAATTCTTGAGTCGACCCCCCACCGCTCCTGAGTCCGCTTGTAAGGCCCCAGCGTCATGCTGAGGGCTTTGCAGAACCCTGAGAGGGCTTCTGTTCCTGGGCAGGGGCTGCTTGCTGCCCTCTCTTACCCCTTCCTCTGCCCCGAGGCAGATATGACTGTCCTTTTGTCCGCTTGTTCTTATAGGACCGAAAGGACTGCGGCTGAAAAGACGGTGTCTTTTTCTGTTGGGAGGGGGTCTGAGGTAAAAAGGTGGATTTTCCGGCAGTTGCCGTGGCCACCAGATCCGATAGACCGACGCCAAATAATTCCTCCCCTTTATACGGCAATACTTCCATATGTCGTTTGGAATCCGCATCACCTGACCACTGTCGCGTCCATAAACTCCTTCTGGCAGATATGGACATCGCATTTACTCTCGATGCCAGAGTGCAAATATCTCTCTGAGCATCTCGCATATAAAGGAAAGCATCCTTTAATTGCTCTATAGTCAATAAAATACTGTCCCTATCCAGGGTATCAATATTTTCAGTCAGAGAATCCAACCAGACGACCCCAGCACTGCACATCCAGGCTGAGGCGATGGCTGGTCGCAATATAACACCAGTATGTGTGTATATACTTTTTAGGGTAGTTTCCAGTCTCCTATCAGCTGGATCCCTGAGGGCGGCCGTATCAGGAGACGGTAACGCCACTTGTTTTGATAAGCGTGTGAGCGCCTTATCCACCCTAGGGGGTGTTTCCCAGCGCGCCCTAACCTCTGGCGGGAAAGGGTATAATGCTAATAACTTTTTTGAAATTAGCACTTTTCTATCTGGGTTAACCCACGCTTCATCACATACATCATTTAATTCCTCTGATTCAGGAAAAACTACAGGTAGTTTTTTCACCCCCCACATAATACCCCTTTTTGTGGTACTTGCAGTATCAGAGATATGCAAAGCCTCCTTCATTGCCGTGATCATATAACGTGTGGCCCTACTTGAAAATACGTTTGTTTCATCACCGTCGACACTAGATTCAGTGTCTGTGTCTGGGTCTGTGTCGACCGACTGAGGTAAAGGGCGCTTTACAGCCCCTGACGGTGTCTGAGACGCCTGGGCAGGTACTAACTGGTTTGCCGGCCGTCTCATGTCGTCAACTGATTTTTGTAATGTGCTGACATTATCACGTAATTCCATAAACAAAGCCATCCATTCCGGTGTCGACTCCCTGGGGGGTGACATCACCATTATCGGCAATTGCTCTGCCTCCACACCAACATCGTCCTCATACATGTCGACACACACGTACCGACACACAGCAGACACACAGGGAATGCTCTTATCGAAGACAGGACCCCACTAGCCCTTTGGGGAGACAGAGGGAGAGTTTGCCAGCACACACCCAAGCGCTATAATATATATGGGAACAACCTCATATAAGTGTTGTTCCTTATAGCAGCTTAAATATATCAAAATATCGCCAAAAAATGCCCCCCCTCTCTGTTTTACCCTGTTTCTGTAGTGCAGTGCAGGGGAGAGTCCTGGGAGCCTTCCTCACAGCGGAGCTGAGCAGGAAAATGGCGCTGTGTGCTGAGGAGAATAAGCCCCGCCCCCTATTTCGGCGGGCTTTTCTCCCGGAGTTTTAGATATCTGGCATGGGTTAAATACATACATATAGCCTCAATGGCTATATGTGATGTATTCTTTTGCCATAAAGGTATTAAATATTGCTGCACAGGGTGCCCCCAGCAGCGCCCTGCACCCTCCGTGACCGCTTGGTGTGAAGTGTGTGACAACAATGGCGCACAGCTGCAGTGCTGTGCGCTACCTTCATGAAGACTGAAGAGCCTTCTGCCGCCTGTTTCCGGACCTTCAATCTTCAGCATCTGTAAGGGGGGTCGGCGGCGCGGCTCCGGGACGAACCCCAGGGTGAGACCTGTGTTCCGACTCCCTCTGGAGCTAATGGTGTCCAGTAGCCTAAGAATCCAATCCATCCTGCACGCAAGTGAGTTGAAATTCTCTCCCCTAAGTCCCTCGATGCAGTGAGCCTGTTGCCAGCAGGACTCACTGAAAATAAAAAACCTAAAAACTTTTTCTAAGCAGCTCTTTAGGAGAGCCACCTAGATTGCACCCTGCTCGGACGGGCACAAAAACCTAACTGAGGCTTGGAGGAGGGTCATAGGGGGAGGAGCCAGTACACACCACCTAATCCTAAAGCTTTATTTTTGTGCCCTGTCTCCTGCGGAGCCGCTATTCCCCATGGTCCTGACGGAGTCCCCAGCATCCACTTAGGACGTTAGAGAAATAATGTTAAAACCTAATCTAAAATATCCCTGTCAGTGACTCAATACTATGTCAATTAGTCTGGTTGTTCTAGATCAGATCATGAAATTGACAAATTCAAGTGGTCTGCAAGAGACAATTATGTACTTCTCATGGGTTGGGGCTGGGAGACCGGCGCTGGGGACCCTAGGATCCCGGCAGCAGAAAGTCGTCGGGGTGGACGAGCGCAACAAAGCCTCTTGCTGGCTCGCCACACAGCGGGATCGTTGGCTCGCTGCGCACGCCACAGGTTCTATTCCCACTCTATGGGTGTCGTGGACACCCATGAGTGGGAATAGTCCCTGCGGGTCGGCATTCTGTCTGCCGGCATTTTGATCGATCGGGATCCTAGCGTCTGCATGGTGACCGCATTCCTTTCTCACAGCCACCCTCGTGTCTGGCATTAATATGCTCTCCTCTGTTCCTCAGCCTAGCTTACCATTTTACTAACAAATTAGAAAAACTGCCATTAAACACATGTTTATGAGAAGCAGAAAAATACGGTGTTTATATTTATTTAAAACATACCAAAACACACACACACACACACAACTGTACAATAAGAAAGTAAAACATTTAATAGAGAATGGAAAGTTAGGCTATTAATTAGTAGTATCAGCTCCAAGAGACTCTGATCAATTATACATGGAAAATTAAAGCAGACTACAGCACACATGGGACCCTTACAAGCGATCACTAACAAGATGATGATTGAGGTTTTTTCTGAGATTTGAATCTCTTGGGCAGCCATTAGGCTTCATTAAAAGTGTAATCCTAAATTATGTAAGACAAATCTGACAGGTTGCACATAACTTACAATATTTAGTATTTAATAAAATGCAACAAAATGCCTCAAGTCAATAAGTCGTGCGCATAAGAGAGAGCAAGAGACCGGGGGGAAAAGGGAGTGAGGAGACAATAGAGATAGGGGGCCATCAAGAAACAGAAGGGGGAACAGTAAGAGACAGAGGAGGGGGGGTAAGAGAGGGTAAGAAGACAATATAGTGGGGAGAGCAAGAGATGGGAGGAGAGCAAGAGACAGTCACGGGGGGGGGGGGGGGGACAGGACAAGAGACAGAGACGAGGGAGATCAAGAGACAGGGGAGGGGGGAGAGCAAAAGCAAGAGGCAGAGGGTGGAGAAGACAACGGGGAGAGCAAGAGACAGAGTGGGGCAAGAGACAAAGAAGAAGGATGGTAGAAAGAAAGACTGAGAAGTAGAGCGAGAAAAGGAGGGGAGGTGAAAGTGAGAGAAGGACACTGATGGGCAATATAAAACCAGATACGTATGGGTGCAAGAGAGGATAAAGGCACAAAACAGATGTCGGAAGAGGACAGAAGGAAGAGAAAACAAAAGGGCATTGCTGCTGAATTAATACACGGTCGAGTCACATTATTATGACCACAAACTAATAGCCAGAGTAACCACTTCAGAGCCCCATACGCAGCAGGGTTCGCTGAACTGTCATTTTAGATACACATCTGGCAGCCCCCAGGTTCATTTTAGATGGTGAGCTGCTTCACTGTAGCGTGTCTGTCGTCCCTCACGACTTAACCTCTCACATTAATGGCACGTGGTGCTCCGCAGTTTCCATGTCAGTTATTTGCAATGGTGCCATTTGTCCAGTCACGTTACACCTCCACAACAGTACGCAAATTGCGCGGTTTCAGAAATACTTCCACCTTTGGCCTGAAAGCCGATAATCATCCTTTTTTGCAACTCTGATAAATCACCCCTTTTACCCATGACAGCAACGAGTGATGTGTGCGCAAGCGGCCTATCGCACACCAAGTATACTTACCTTTCTCCAATGCCCCTCTAACCCTCCCTACACGCAACCTAAATCTAACCCTGCCCCGGTGCCACCTAACCCTAACACCACCTTACAGCAGCCTAACCCTCACCGCACAACCTAAACCTAACCTCCTCCCAACCCTGTGGTTTACCTCCCCGGTGCCTAACATATGCTCATCCGAGATCCCGGCTGTCAGGATTCGGGTGGGTTTGTGTACCATGTCAGGATGACAGCACCGGCATTCTGAGTTGTGTCGGAATTCCGGCGTCGACATTTCCGACAGCCAGGATCCTGACCAGATCCCGTTTTATCACCAGTGTAAGGATAAATACTTTCCTAAACACTGAAGTCTAAGTTTACTCTGCAAGCACTTTTGTTCTTCTGACAAATGTATTTTATGACCATGATGGGGGCTAAACCCACAGACAATTATGCAAAGTAAAGTAAACACTTCATACTGGGGACTGCAGCTCTCGAGAGGTCAACAATTCTGCAGTTATTTATGACTGTACTAACACAAATTACATTTTGTTTAAATTTTTTATTGTATGTGATGTAGGAAGACTTAAAAAATTGTAATATACATTTTAGTAGAAATTCTGTATAATGTTTCTTAAGTACAAATAATTATAATGAACCTAAACAACGTAATTGGTATACAAGAACTTCTAATTAGCATCCTGAATACATATAACATACACTGACAATCCAGTGGGGGATAAATGGGATTATATTTTAAACAGCATAAATAAATTATTTGATGTTAATAGCCGTAATGTCAAAGTATGCATGCTACATAAATTACATAATACCCAGACAAAACTGAAGTGTTTATACAAAACAAAATCTCAGGACACACTAACAGTGCATGTTTTCCATATCTCCTTGCTGGAGCACAGGTGTTTTTATCGTTAACTGACATTTTAGAAGTTCCGCTAGTGGCTCTAATTTTACTTGTGATTCTGTGAGGGGAGATGGAAAACATGCCCTGTTAATGCGTCCAGGAATGGATCTGAGAAGCACTGCACTATGCTACATATATCCCATTAATGTCAGGTTCTGAAGGAACGTTTCTAGTCTTAGCCAGGCTGAGAGACTCAGAGAATGACCCTAGATCAAGGGGGATCATTTTTGTGTATAATGATGGGGATACAGGATGGTGATAATGAGGAGGACATTTTGACAGGGTTTAGTGGAACAGAAGATAAGGGAGCAATGAAATGAAGCAGGGGATTGAGTGGGTAGTGACAGGGCTAAGGAGGGAGCTTAATGGGTTGGAAGAGTGAGAGGGAACATAGATAATTAGATTGATGGAGAAAGACGCAAGGAAATTGAAGAGAACTGAGGTGGGTATAGAGAAGGTTCACTGTAATACACAGCATCCGATAAATGGTTGCTGCTTGAAATGTTCTTACAAATTGAGCAGTAAAGTCTTTTCCCAGCCGTCAGTATCAGGGAAAAGGCAGTATTTATGGATGATAGTGGGATGTACAGTATGGTGGATTATCTGTATTTTCTTTTTCTTTTCAGTTCTATTTATATTAATCTACTGTTAGATGGTGATCTGTATAAAGCAGGTGTTCTCAAACTCGGTCCTAAGGACCCCACACAGTGCATGTTTTGCAGGTAACCCAGCAAGTGCACAGGTGTATTAATTACTAACCGGCACATTTTAAAAGGTCCGCAGGTGGAGCTAATTATTTCACTTGCGATTCTGTGAGGAGACCTGCAAAACATGCACCGTGTGGGGTCCTGAGGACCGAGTTTGAGAACCTGTGGTATAAAATATTCCCCAGGCCACTCAAAATATTAAAACTAAAAAAGGTGCAAAAACGTATACGCTAATAAAACAGTTAAAACTTATATTGAATCAAACTTACCATGTTGTTTTTGTTTTGGGTTGTACATTTTCCACCAACGAAATATAATAAATCCATCTTGTATTCTAGAATAAAAATAGGAAATGACTATCAAATCTAATAATTCTGTCAGTCACTTTGTCACTTTAATTCCAACAACACGTCACTACGGGTCTTACAACATGCACAGACAATATGTTAGGACCTTCAGCACAAGGTAAGAGCTCAACCCCAGTGCGATATGATCTTATCATTATGTGATTAAATGAAGCAGAACTTGGGCACCGTTCCTAGGTGGCTTAGTTCCAAATAAAAAACAGCACACAAAGCTGTAGTACAAACATGGGAGTCATTTCCATCAGTCTCCAGCATAAATGGTAAACCTGTCTCGTTCATAATACAGAAATAATTCTATTCAGCTTCAGAATACAGACAAAACATTATTTTGTCACATTTTTGGGTTACTTTAATTTACAGAATGCTTTGATTAAAACAAAGTCATCTTACAACAGTCCTCTGTACAGGAATTTCATGATATATATTCTATTTTAAGTAAAAAAAATAAGGCTTCTCAGGAGATGGGAAAGTTTGTTTTTTATTTACTGCATTCTCCTTACAGTCGATAGTTGACCATGGAGCTGGAGTTATACAACCCTCACACACCCTTTTTATTAAGATCCCCTTTCACCCTGCCTTCTTCATGTTCTTCCCTCAACATACCCTCCCACCCCCTCCATCTTTTTGGTATATACAGTATCTGTTCCTCTCTTTATCTTGTTGGAAAATGGATTTACAATATGACTGTACTTGTTTATTCTCTTATTGAGTCTGTATTTGTGTGACTATCAAACACTAATCACACAAAAAAATGGCAGATTTTATTTGGCAAACTTTTTTTTAAACAGGATGGTAAAAGAGTGTCACATATTAATTAATATAATTAATTAATTGTAGCAAAGCACTTAAAAACAAAAAAAATAAGGAGAAAACAAAGAAAGGTGTGCCACTAATGTAAGGTGTTTCCACTGCCGCCTAACTACAAATAATACCAGTCTCTGGCATGAAGCACGGATTGCTTGGTGTACTCAGTTTTCAGCCCGAAGATAGTTAGAGCCAAAGTCCACCAATAATAAAATAAGGTGACTGTGAAATGGAACACACAGCATTAGAAACCTGTTTGGACATGAAAATGAGGGTCTACAGAACTGTTAATCTATGTTGTAGGACCCTAACTGCCATCGGATTTCCAATTCAGTATCATTTTTTAATGAATCAATTAGTTTATGAACATCTACTTTAAAACGTTTTCCACAAATTTTGGCAAAAAATAAAAAACATCTTCAATGAGATCTATAAAAGGCTTTGTACCCTCTATTACAGAGTTAGGGGACTTCAGGACTGCTGTTTAGGAGTGATAAAAGGCTGTGCATATAAAATAATGGCTGATCACCCACCTAGAAGATGTAGAGCAAGGGGACAGATATCAGAGCCTGAGAGAAGAGGATAAAGTCTCTGCTAATGTATTTTACAGTACATGGCAATGGCAAGGTGAACAATCACTGGCCATGACAGAAAGGAGCACAGCAGCAGGGGTGTACAGATAGAACCAACAGACTCGCCACTAATCAAACGAGAAGAGCCACAAGTTCCTGTGAGAGTCTGTCACGTAAACAGCCGCTAGTGGGCATTCCAATTGTCTTGCATTACCTACCACCAAATCACTGGAAGCCCTGCTGCTGTGGTCACAATACATGTGAGCACTAGTAAGGGCCACAGAAGCAGCCTCCAGTGCCACAGCTCCCAGTCCTAGTAGTGATTGGGCATTATAAAACTTACGGTTTAAGCAGCAAGTTTTACAAACAGGAAAACACCATCTGAGCCAAATACAAAAAGCATAACATACCTAATTGACATGTCTTCGGTAATATAGTAGATTTCACGTAGCATGATCTTTCCAGAAAGGACGGAGAAGGAAAATGATCCTAAGAAATATTTAAAAAAAAAGAAGTGTTTACACATAATATAATCAGACCAAACCAGTAGATTTAATATACTATATATGGCTCCTAAGCTATAAATTACTATTTATGTCCGATGAGGTGTCTAAAAGACAGTGGCAACTTTAAAAAAAAAAATAATAATAAAGTTTTGATTTATAACACTTCTTTTGCAAGAGATACATTTTTTCATTAACAAATATCAATATAATGATATATATCCTCTATTGCGGTGGTATCCCTCCACTGGCATCCCTCTTGTGGGGTGTGTGGCATTAACAATGAATGTGTCCCGGTAAAAGTAATAATATACACTCCGCGGCCACTTTATTAGGTACACATTTCTAGTAACTGGGAAAGACCCTCTTCCTCTTCCCCCTCCCCCCCACGCCCGCCATTTACTAAAGAACATTGGCTTTAGTAGAGGACGTTGAAGGATTAGCACAGTAATCATGACTGGTGGTGGCAGCTGCAGCGCTCTTCTCTAAACTGATTGTTACCCATTTTTCACTGCGTGGAGTCACAGCAATCATAAACGTCAACAACGCGTACTAGAGGTAAAGCGCACAAAGCAACCAGCACAAACAATAGCTTTATTTTTCTTTTTTGAACTTTCAGCTCGGTTGAAAACGCATGGAGTCACAGGGCCTTGAACAATGCACACTAGGATAAAGTACACCAAACAGTACAAAGAGCAGATCAGATAACATTTTTCCAGTCTTCAATTGTCCAATTTTGTCAAGTTCATGCCCACTGTATCATCAGTTTCATTTTCTTAATTGACAGTGTGGTTTTCTGCTGCTATATCCCATTCCCGTCAAGATTCCACATGTTATGCATTCAGAGATACTCTTCTGCATTGTATGGTTTAAATGTGTGGTTTTTGGAGCCGATGTGCCCTTTGTCAGCTTGAGCAAGTCTGGTCCTTCTCTTCTGACCTCTCTCATAAACAAAGTGATTTTGCACACAGAAGTCCTACTCAATGAGGTTTGTTTTGAAACTGTAGACTGTTGTGCATGAAAATTCATTTAATACTCGTATTATTGGCAGATCAGGATGATAACTGCATAGTGTACGGCTATAGCCAATCAGCTACGATCGGAAGGTCCAGCATGCCCAAATTATACTATAATCAGTCGCTGCATCTGATAGTTTAGGCGCTGCCATGGCCGACTGTCCGATATTTCCACTGTTCCTTCACACGGCAGGAATGTGGACAGGTTTCCTCCCCAGGGGATAAACGCAGCTATCGTGTGGCCATACACTGAGATACAGCCATGAAATCTGATGGGTTTCAGGCTGTCATATAAAATGTCTATAATTGCACTGAAAAGCAGGTGTACCTAATAAAATGGTCATTAAGTGTATATTGAATAACAAGTATTTACATAGCACCAATCATATTAGGAAGCAATATATAGATAATATGTAATCATTCACAGGAGTCTCAGCCCTATTTCAGCTTACATAAAAAAATTCCGTACCACACACACCCTCCTCGCACTTGCCATGGAAAAGGGTATGCTTCCAAATGGCTGCTGGTAGACAGTGCTAGGACTGCACTGGTACGCTTCAACAAATGCACCTATATCTGATGGTCTATTAGTGGCCAGTGTTTTCACCTAATCTATTTCTGGGAACAGCAGCTGACATTTTTAAGTATACCTATTGCTGCAGATTATTGTTAGACATTATAATAGACACATGACTCGCCAATAAAAATAATTACTAATACTAGGTTAATACATCATGGGACATTACAATTGTGGTTGGCTTATTAGTGGCATACTGCCGAGCGATATGCAGTTATGTCAACATTCAGAATTAGAAATCATTGATAGCAGCCAGAAGAAACAAACTAAGGACAATTGGTGAACCCCTATATTCCATGAGGCTGCTGCCATAAGTAGGCAAAACTAATAGTACAGAACTGAACAGACTCGCTTTATCCTCTGTGTCTTTGCGTTAACGCAGGACTGGAAATATCTCTAAGTTACAAACAGAGGTTATGTATACCTTAATTAATATAGGACACTTGCGGCGGGATGTAATGGCGTCCGAGATCGCCGGAGGTGCGGGATGCCGGTCCATCTCAGACTTTTTTTTAAAGGGGCAATCACTTACAAGGCAAAACCATGCCTTGTGATTGCAGTTTTAAAAAAAACGTCCGAGATCGGCCGGCATCCCGGACTCCATTACATCCCGCGCATGGTATACATTTAAAATAAAGTCAATATTTGTTTAGAAGACCATGTTTTATAATGTCTCTACAGAAGTCCTGGAAAATAAGTAATGTCAGAAATTCTTCCTGTCTCAAATAAACAAATCTAATGGGAAAGAGGTAGTCATATTTTAACATTCTTTATTTTTACAGAATTACTTACCAATGTGGATGTATCCATGTTTGTACAATCTGTTTATTACCAGTGTTAAAATGAGTCCTACATTCCTAGAATTGTAATAAGTTAGATAAATAATCCATCCGCAGGACAAAATGGTAGCTGTAATGAGAGACATTTTTTAATAAATCACAATGAAAGAAAAAAACCCTAACACAATTAAGTTGTCAATGCAAAATTGAGAATTATGCCTAACATAAATTCAGACATTGTAGATAACCTAACAAGTCACATATATGGTACATAAACAAAACTAGTTGCGTCCCTTTTAGACTATAAGTCGTAAAGCTCTGTCCCTTAACAAGTCAGGTCACTACATTTCTGCCCAGCTAGGCTTCCCCAGTTAACAGTAGTTATTGTGAAGTGGAAAATGTCTAGGAGCAACAGTAGCTGGGGCAGCGACAGAATACAAAAGCTTACAGAATGGAACCACCGAGTGCTCAGTGCCTAAAAATTATCTGTTCTTAGTTACAGCATTCACAGAGCTCCAAACTGCCTCTGGAAGCAACATCAGCAGGAGAACCTGTTTCAACTGTTCGTCTGAAGCTTCATGGTTTGGTTTTCCATGGATAAGCAGTTGCACACATGCCTCAAATCATTATGTGCAATGCCATGTGGAGGAAACACACCGCCACTGCAATTTGGAATAGTAGTAGTAGTAGTAAAGGCGTTCACATTTTACCAGCTGACAGTATGATGGACAAATCTGGGGCTTGGCAAGTGCCCTTGCCTACTACCAAATGTAAAGGTTGGTGAGGAGGAATAACGGTCTGGTGTTTTGTTTCATCTTTTGATCTAAACCTCTCAGTTCCAATGAAGGGAAATCTTAATGCTATAGCAGGCCTGGCCAACCTGTGGCTCCCCAGCTGCTGTGAAACTACATGTCCCAGAATGCCCTGCCAGTTTCAGCATTCCCTAATACCAATGTTGTGGCAGGGCATGCTGGGACTTGTAGTTTCACAACAGCTGGAGAGCCACAGGTTGACCAGGCCTGTGCTATAGCATACAATAACATTCTAGAGAACTAAGTACTTCCAACTTCCATTAGTTTCCCAGCTGTCGGGATCCCGGCGGTCAGGATACAGACATCGGAATCCCGAAAGCCAAGGGAAACACGACTGTTAAAATTTCGACAGCCAAGGGAAACGCGGCGGTCGGAATCTCGACAGCCAAGGGAAACGCGGCGGTCGGAATCTAGACAGCCAAGGGAAACATGGCGGTCGGAATCCCGGCCACAGCCAGGGAATCCCCACTCGGGGGGGTCCACGCCACCACCAGAGAGGAAATAAATGTGTGGACAGCAAAGCCACGCCCAAAACGTGGCTAGCGCAGCAAGCCCTCGAGGGGACATGCTGCACTTGCCCTCGGGATTCCTCCTGTCGGGATTCTGGTGCCGGTCTTATGACTATCAGCAACCTGACCGTCGGAATCCCATACTGAATCAGAGATCCTTTGCTGTTTCGGCATAACAATGTCTCCATGCACCGAGGTCCATAAAAAGCATTATTGCTAAGTTTGGTGTTGAAAAATTGACTGGCCTGCCACGAGGTGTGACCTCAATCCCACAAAGAGGAATATTCAACTAGCCACAGTAATTTACCGCAACTAATTAGCCCCAAAGCCGGAACTCAACTCATTTTCACGATCGCGGCCCAGAAAACACATAGGTCCCAGAATTTATCCCAGCACCTATAGGTTTTCGCCCGAAAACCTACGTTTTCAGAGCTAATTGAATATCCCAAAAATATCTTTGGAATTAAATTGCTAACCAGGAGTCAGGTCTTATTGCCCACCATTAGTGGCCAACCTCACTAATAATCTTGTGTTGAACGGATGCAAAGTCCCACAGCTACAGTATGTAACAAAATTTAAACATAAGCTTTCATAGAAATGTAGAAGCGGTTAGAGCAGCAACAGGGGACTAAATCCATATTAATATCCATGGTTATGAAAGGAGATATTCAACAAGCTCATATAGGTGCGATGTTCGGATGTCCACAAACACTACATTGCCTAAAATATTATCTGTGGATAGAATAATTTTATCAATTCAAACTAGATCTACAGACCGGAGGAGTATGTCGCCTCCTACGCAAATTAATCAATAGTTATGGATTACCAGGGCTGCACATACAGAATATACAAATACAACGAAACAGAATGAAAGTATGCTGCCACTTTGCAGACATCATTTTCATTTTTTTATTATTTTTAATAATAAATATTGATAATAATAAATAATACACTTAGAAAGTAATAAAGGCAGTTTTGGGGCAACGCATGCACAAAGGCATTTGGAAAACAATGCTATTTAAAAACATCGATAAAACCTTTTTGCACAGTGTACTATCTAATTAATGAGAGTTACCAGAGAACTACATTGTATATTACTGATCATTACCACGTCTGTAAAACACTGCACCCAGTGGCAACATTGGAATATAGGAATAAAACAATCCACAGAATAGATAAGAAAACTCAGCTTTAGAAATTGCAACTTACCAACAAGCAGCCATACTACATTGGAGTTATGTTCAGTGAGATATCCTTCCAGCTCAGTAATAGATGGGACAAAGCTCTCATTATTCTTATGCTCCATTTCCAGCAGTCTTTTGACTCACTGCCTGTAACAAGATAATAGATTTACATGATTTACCAATAAGTGCCACTTTATTTACGCACCATTTCAAGATAGGTTGCGGTTTATTATAAATAAAAATACAGAACTATGTTCATCCAGAACATAACATTTGTGGGTTGATGTGTGTTTAGTAATAGCAGCGCCAATCTTTGGCAAAAGTAAAGTATGAAGAAATTACTTGATATATGTAAAACATTTCCCTTTAATAAGGAATACTTAAGGACCCTGGAACCCACACCTCCTCTTTCTTGTGTGTCACACCATAAAGGAAACAGCTTCTATTGAACACTCTAGAGCAGGCATTCCCAACCACGGTCCTCAAGACACACCAACAGTTCAGGTTTTAGTGATATCCAGGCTGCAGCATAGATGGTTAAATCAAAATAACTGAGCTACTAATTAAGTCACCTGTGCTGAAGCCTGGATATCACTAAGACCTGCACTGTTAGTGTGCCTTGAGGACAGTGGTTGGGAATGCCTGTTCTAGAGAAAGGTAAATAGATTCAGTATATTCTTCTAATGCTGAAAATGTCTAGTGATTCAAGTAGTTATCCAGGCGCTGTTGTCCCAGGGGAGCGCAATGTCAATATACAGTATCCTACATGGGAGAGGAGTCATTACCAAGAGGAGTTTTCAAGATATGGGACTACAACTTTAAGACTATTTTTTTTCTACTGCAAACACATTGGGCATAAGTTTTCTCTTGCACCAATGTTGCCGAATTTAATTCACCTTATTACTTTTCCTAAATATTCCACTAGTCCCGCAAGATGCAAGAATAGCGAGAGTAACCAAATGGTAGATGCTAGAATCAAGTGGGCTAAGGGACCTTTTCCGTAAGGGGGAGGAGTTACGACGCAAGGGGGAGGAGCTAGGCCAGCGGGATAGTTCCTCTACTATCCACGCCACCAACTATTACCTTTAGTAATTAGGTGGTGAGCGAAGCGGAGCGGAGCGAGCCACCGTGCCCGAAGCGTGGCGAGCGAAGCGAGCCTGCGAGGGTACTTTTCGGGTACCCTGTTCGCCTGTAGCTCCTCCCCCTGGTGACGTAGCTCCTCCCCTCAATACGTCACAAGGTCCCTTCAGCCCCTCCGATATAGAACCAACCGTAACCAAATAGCATAGAAACAGGCATTTCTGCAAAAAAACTAAACTGAAACTAAATAACAGCATATCCAACAACCGTAGGGGGACACAGATAACAGCATGTCCCAAAGCAATCCTCACAGGGAGGGGAGAAATGCCCAAGATAGACAGCTTTCTGCCAAGGAGGAAACCCTACCTTATAAGCTTACAAAAGGTATGCACGCCACGGACAAGCAAGTGGCCACTAAACCCAACAGGACCATATGGCATCATGCAACAAATGCAGAGAATGAACAAGGTGTTAGAACAATGGAACTCTGAGAGGTCTAGTCAGGTGTAGGCACAAAGGGCACACTGCTTTCAGAAAATCATCCCTCATCTCCTTGGGAATATAAGGTTAGGGGTTACAAGAAAGCGCACAACCAATGGTCTGCCTTGGGCAGAAACAATAAATGTGGGCCTGACTCCACTGTTATTATATACTCTGTAATACACAATGCTTTTACTATATCTTTAATACTTTGCTACACATGCTATAGCAGGCTTTCCCAACCACGGTCCTCAAGGCACACTAATAGTGCAGGTTTTAGCGATATCCAGGCTTCAGCACAGGTGACTTAATTAGTAGCTCAGTTATTTTGATTTAACCATCTGTGCTGCAGCCTGGATATCACTAAAACCTGCACTGTTGGTGTGCCTTGAGGACCGTGGTTGGGAATGCCTGTGCTATAGCATAAATGTAGTCCTGAAGTATTAGTTCTTTAATAAGACTATCTTGATAAGCGGTTATATCATCTCTGACTGAAAAGTCACTTTGCTCAGTATATTTGTATATCTATCAATTATTCCAAATCAGCCATTAAAAAAAAAAAATAGGATTTTAAGACCGACCAGTAAATCCTTTTCTCTTAGTACGTAGAGACGCTGGGGACTCCAAAAGGACCATGGGGTATAGACGGGATCCGCAGGAGACATGGGACACTATAACATACCTCCCAACATGACCCTCTCCAGGAGGAACACAATGCTCTGCTTCTGGACTTTTCTGGTAATTTATGATTGCCGGCAGCTGTTTTGAACAGGTTAATGGATAAGAAAGTTGTTTCAGCACAGGTGAAGGCAAGCATACATTAAGATGGAAGTCCAGGAGCAGAGCATTCTGTCCCTCCTGGAGAGGGTCATGTTGGGAGGTATGCTATAAGACTATGAATGGGTGTGAACTGGCTCTTCCCTCTATGCCCCTCCTCCAGACCTCAGTTATAGAAACTGTGCCCAGAGGAGACGAACATTTCGAGGAAAAGGATTTTGTTAAACTAAGGGTGAGATGCATACCAGCTCACACCACACCACACCGTACAACATGGCAGTTAATTAAACCCAGTTAACAATGTGAACAAAAACAGATCAGCAACAGCCTGACCCTTACCAAACACAACCTTTGTGTAACTTAAGCAATAACTATATACAAGTACTGCAGATAGAGTCCGCACTGGGACGGGCGCCCAGCATCCTCTACGGACTAAGAGAAAAGGATTTACCGGTAGGTATTAAAATCCTATTTTCTCCTTCGTCCTAGAGGATGCTGGGGACTCCAAAAGGACCATGGGGTTTATACCAAAGCTCCAAACCGGGCGGGAGAGTGCGGTCCTCATCAGCCAGGGTATCAAACTTGTAGAACTTTGCAAAAGTGTTTGACCCCGACCAAGTAGCTGCTTGGCAAAGCTGTAATGCCGAGACGCCTCGGGCAGCCGCCCAAGATGAGCCCACCTTCCTAGTGGAATGGGCTTTCACCGATTTCGGTAACGGCAATCCAGCCGTAGAATGAGCCTGCTGAATCGTATTACAGATCCAGCGCGCAATAGTCTGCTTAGAAGCAGGAGCACCAACCTTGTTGGCCACATATAGGACAAACAGCGCCTCTGTTTTTCTCACCCGAGCCGTTCTGGCTACACAAAATTTCAAAGCTCTGACCACATCACGAGACCTTGAATCAACCAAAGCTTCAGTAGCCACAGGCACCATAATAGGTTGGTTCATATGAAACGAAGACACCACCTTCGGTAGAAAATGTTGACGAGTTCTCAACTCCGCTCTATCCTCATGGGAGATTAGATAGGGGCTTTTGTAAGACAAAGCCGCCAATTCGGACACCCGCCTTGCGGACGCCAAGGCCAATAGCATGACCACTTTCCAAGTGAGAAATTTCAACTCAACCGTTTGTAAAGGTACAAACCAATGTGACGTAAGGAACTGTAACACCACGTTAAGGTCCCATGGCGCCACTGGGGGCACAAATGGGAGGTTGAATGTGTAGTATATGCCTTTCACGAACGTCTGAACTTCAGGAAGAGAGGCCAATTCCCTTTGAAAGAAAATTGATAAGGCCGAAACCTGCACTTTAATGGAACCTAACTTCAGGCCTGCATCCACACCTGCTTGCAAAAAATGGAGAAACCGCCCCTGGTGAAACTCTTCCGTAGGAGCCTTCTTGGATTCACACCAAGACACATATTTTCTCCAGATATGGTGATAATGCTTCGCCGTTAAGTAGGGTGGGGATGACTTCCCCGGGAATACCCTTCCTAGCTAGGATTTGGCGTTCAACCGCCATGCCGTCAAACGCAACCGCGGTAAGTCCTGGAACACGCACGGTCCTTGCTGTAACAGATCCTCTCTTAGAGGAAGAGGCCAAGGATCTCCTGTGAGTAATTCCTGAAGATCCAGATACCAGGCCCTCCGAGGCCAATCTGGAACAACGAGTATCGCCTGAACCCTTGTTCTTCTCACGATCCTTATCACCTTTGGGATGAGGGGAAGTGGAGGGAACACATAGACCGACTGAAACACCCACGGTGTCACCAGAGCGTCCACTGCTACTGCTTGAGGGTCCCTCGACCTGGAACAATATGTCTGAAGCTTCTCGTTGAGGCGAGACGCCATCATGTCTATCTGAGGAATTCCCCAACGACTTGTCACTTCTGCAAAGACCACTTGATGAAGACCCCACTGTCCTGGGTGGAGATCGTGTCTGCTGAGGAAGTCTGCTTCCCAGTTGTCAACGCCTGGAATGAAGACCGCTGACAGGGCGCTTGCATGTTTTTCTGCCCAGCGAAGGATCTTGGTGGCCTCCGCCATCGCCGCTCTGCTCTTTGTTCCGCCCTGGCGGTTTATGTGCGCAACGGCTGTTATGTTGTCCGACTGAATCAGGAC
Organism: Pseudophryne corroboree; assembly: GCF_028390025.1. Taxonomy (NCBI): domain Eukaryota; kingdom Metazoa; phylum Chordata; class Amphibia; order Anura; family Myobatrachidae; genus Pseudophryne; species Pseudophryne corroboree. The sequence goes on along the minus strand of NC_086444.1, from coordinate 906,443,313 downwards.
GGGCCGGTCGCGAAGATGTTCCGCTTGTAGCAAGCCGTTGTAGAATGTTTATGTGCAGACAAGCTTCCTGGCTTGACCATTTTCCCTGGAATTTTTTTCCCTGTGTGACTGCTCCCCAACCTCGGAGACTCGCGTCCGTGGTCACCAGAATCCAATCTTGGATGCCGAACCTGCGACCCTCTAGAAGGTGAGAACTTTGGAGCCACCACAGGAGAGAAACCCTGGTCCTGGGGGACAGGAGTTATTTTTCGGTGCATCTGCAGATGGGACCCTGACTTGTCCAGTAGGTCCCACTGAAACGTTCTTGCATGGAACCTGCCAAACGGAATGGCCTCGTAGGCCGCCACCATTTTCCCCAGCACTCGAGTGCATTGATGAATCGACACTCTTGGCGGTTTCAGAAGTTCCTTGACCATGTTCCGGATTTCCTGAGCTTTCTCCAACGGAAGAAAAATCCTCTGCAGTTCCGTGTCCAGAATCATTCCCAAAAACGACAGAGTTGTCGGAATCAACTGCGACTTTGGCAAATTCAGGAGCCAGCCATGCTGTTGCAGCACCCGCAGTGAGAGCACAACGTTTTTTAGTAACAACTCCTGTGATCTCGCCTTTATCAGGAGATCGTCCAAGTAGGGGATAATTGTGACCCCTTGCTTGCGCAGGAGCACCATCATTTCCGCCATTACCTTTGTGAAAATCCTCGGGGCCGTGGAAAGACCAAACAGCAACGTCTGAAATTGGTAATGACAATCCTGAACAGCGAACCTCAGATACGCCTGATGAGGAGGATAAATGGGGACATGTAGGTAAGCATCCTTTATGTCAACTGAGACCATAAAATCCCCCCCCCCCTCCAAACTGGAGATCACCGCTCGGAGAGATGCCATCTTGAATTTGAAACTTTTCAAATACACATTGAGGGATTTTAAATTCAGAATCGGTCTGACCGAGCCGTACGGCTTCGGGACCACGAACAGGCTTGAATAAAACCCTTCTCCCCTCTGTGACGGGGGAACTTCGACAATGACTCGCTGCTGACACAGCTTTTGTATCGCCGTACACACTACCTCTCTTTCCGGAAGAGAAGCTGGCAAGGCCGATTTGAAAAATTGGCGTGGAGGCACATCTTGAAACTCCAGCTTGTATCCTTGGGTCACAATTTCCAGCACCCAAGGATCCAGGCCCGAGAGAACCCAGACCCGACTGAAGAGTTGAAGACGCGCTCCCACCAGTGCGGACTCCCGCAGGGAAGCCCCAGGGTCATGCGGTAGATTTGGTAGAAGCCGGGGAGGACTTCTGCTCCTGTGAGCCTGCCACTGCTGGCGATCTCTTTCCTCTCCTTTCCGGAATTTCTGCGACCGAAAGGACTGCATCTGATATGGGGGCGTTTTCTTTTGCTGTGGAGGAACAAAAGGCAGAAAAGAGGACTTACCCGCGGTAGCTGTAGAAACCAGGTCCGCGAGGCCTTCACCAAACAAAACTCCACCCTTGTAGGGGAGAGCCTCCATAGTCTTCTTAGAATCAGCATCACCATTCCACTGATGAGTCCACAACGCCCTTCTAACCGAGACCGCCATGGCATTGGCCCTTGATCCCAAAAGGCCAATATCTCTCGTCGTCTCTTTTAGATAGACTGCAGCGTCCCTGATATGACCCAGTGTCAAAAGCACGCTATCCCGATCCAGAGTGTCTATATCCGATGACAAGTTATCTGCCCACTTTTCAATCGCGTTACTCACCCACGCCGAAACCACAGCCGGCCTGAGCAGAGTACCTGTCGTGACATAAATAGATTTCAAGGTAGCTTCCTGCCTCCGATCAGCAGGATCTTTAAGTGTCGCCATTTCAGGAGATGGTAGCGCCACTTTCTTGGACAAACGCGCTAGAGCGGGTATGTCATAGCAATTCTCCTGGGAATGTGCCACTTTTTGTCTGGCGTTTCCCAGACTTTTTCAAAAAGGGCATTCAGTTCATGAGAGGGAGGAATCGTTACCTTTGGTTTCTTGCCCTTATACATATAGACCCTCGTCTCAGGGACAGCGGGGTCTTCCGTAATATGCAACACGTCTTTTATAGCCACAATAATGTACTGAATATTTTTAGCCACATTAGGATGCAACTTTTCATCATTATAGTCGACACTGGAGTCAGACTCCGTGTCGGTATCAGTGTCTGCTGCCTGGGTAAATGAACGTTTCTGGGACCCCGAGGGGCCTGAGTGTGTGGCACCACGTCTCCCATGGATTGCCTCCATGCTTGGTTCTGAGACTCAGATTTGTCCAACCTCTTATGTAACAAAGCCACACTGGTACTCAACACATTCCACATGTCAACCCATTCAGCAGTGCCGACAGAGTCACACCTTCATTCTGGTCAGCTCTCACACTAACCTCCTCCTGGGAAGAGCATTCAGTTTCTGCCATGTCGATACACACGTACCGACACCCCCAAACACACTGGGCTAAAGGGGACAGACCCACAGCAAGGCCTTTCAGAGAGACAGAGGAGTTTGCCAGCTCACACCCAGCGCCACACCTGTCTGAAAAGCACAATGCCCCAGACCTATCAGCGCTTGTAATATAATACCACCACCATCAAAATTAAGTTTCCCCCCCCCCTTTGTTTTCAACACCCTGTTACTTGTGACAGCAGTGGAAGGGCCAGGAGCAGTGTCTCTGCAGCAAGCTGTGGAGAGAAAATGGCGCTGGTCAGAGCTGAGGAGGAAGCCCCGCCCCCTAAAAGGCACGCTTCGGTCCCGCTGAGATTATACTGGCGGGGGTCACAAATAATGCCTAGGCATCTTAAAATAGCCAGATAGTGTAGAAAAGAGGTTTTTATTGCAGCCCAGGGCGCACCCCCTGCGCCCTGCACCCATGACGTGCCTGTGTGAGCGGGAGCAATGGCGCGCTGCGCAGTACCTCAGGAAGACTGAAGTCTTCTGCCGCCTTTCGATGTCTTCTTTGCTTCGGTTACTCACCTGTCTTCGATCTTCTGGCTCTGTGAGGGGGACGGCGGCGCGGCTCCGGGAGCGAGCAGCTAGGCGACCCAAGTGATCGGACCTTCTGTAGCTAATGGTGTCCAGTAGCCTAAGAAGCAGCGCCTATCAGTCTCCCAGAAGTAGGTCTGCTTCTCTGCCCTCAGTCCCACGAAGCAGGGAGCCTGTTGCCAGCAGTGCTCCCTGAAAATAATAAAGCTAACAAAAAGTATTTTTAGAGCAACTCAGTAGAGCTCCCCTAGAGTGTGACCAGTCTCCTCTGGGCACAGAATCTAACTGAGGTCTGGAGGAGGGGCATAGAGGGAGGAGCCAGTTCACACCCAAAGTCTTATAGTGTGCCCATGTCTCCTGCGGATCCCGTCTATACCCAATGGTCCTTTTGGAGTCCGCAGCATCCTCTAGGACGAAGGAGAAAAGGGTTTTCTACAAGGACCTGAAAAGAGCTTACCATACACAAATGGTAGCTCATGACTTAAGATATATTTCCCGATTCCTGGAAGAGTTAAATGTAAAATAACTCAATACCATAATCCAATAATATGCAGCAAGTAGGTTAGCAATTTCTGATCTAGTAGTCCTCCCACATCAAGTTTATATTGAAAGGCAATGCTCATTACTGGCTTCTACCCATAAATGTGGTATCCCTTCATCAGCAAAGTATGCAACAGCAGGTTGTTTTCAATGATATACCTATGTCAATGTCATCCACGGGTGGGTGAGGATGGGTGCGGAAAATTACTAGCCACACTAACCACTTTCAGAGACATTTCGACAAATGTTGTACATTTTATATGCTATTATTTCTTACTGTAAATTTTACACGTAGGAGTGGGATGCAGTTAATATCCAGCTGTCGGGATCCCGGCGTTCTGGAGACAGACACTGGTATCCTAACAGCTGGTAAAATGCAGCCGTCCGGAATCCCGACAAACGCAGGTTATTCCCACTCTGTTGGGGGGTACATGCCACCAACCGAGTGTGAATATAACCTGTGGTGAGCGAAGCGAGCCACCGGGCCCGAAGCGTGGCGAGCGGACTCGCTACCGGGATGCCGACATAGGGAATGCCGCTGTCGGTATAGTGACATCCAGCATCACGTCTGACGGTCAAACATATGTATTCAGTAGGAGTATATGTGGATACAATTATACAATTTTAAAATAAGGTTTTGGGTTTATAGCTACTTGACATGAAGAAATAAAATGCACTTTCAAGTTTGTGTATTGTAAAAAGATGGAATCTGGTAGGAAAGGGAAACAGGGAAGCAAGAGATATGGAAACCAGCAACAGGCAGCATTTATTTTCTGTGGTTGCGCCACAGATACTGTCTGTGACATGTAATATACAGTCTGAACAAGATCCAGCTTGTGATAGATATTTAAAAAATAAGAATTTACTCACATGCTTCCCTAACCCAAAATGTTAATGCTTCCCTAACCCAAAATGTTAATGCAGACTATAACTGTACTGAACATGCGATTATCAATCTGTGTGCGCTCATGTTGTCACATCATTTTGCCATTGATTGTTACCCAGAAATGTTCGCAACCTGTTATAAGTCTGTATTGTTACAATAAAAACAGATTATACAAAAAAAAGAATTTACTCACTGGTAATTCTATTTCTCGTAGTCCGTAGTGGATGCTGGGAACTCCGTAAGGACCATGGGGAATAGACGGGCTCCGCAGGAGACTGGGCACTCTAAAGAAAAGATTAGGTACTATCTGGTGTGCACTGGCTCCTCCCTCTATGCCCCTCCTCCAGACCTCAGTTAGGGAAACTGTGCCCGGAAGAGCAGACATTACAAGGAAAGGAAATTTTGAAACCAGGGTAAGACTCATACCAGCCACACCAATCACACCGTACAACTTGTGATAACCTTACCCAGTTAACAGTATGAACAACAACTGAGCCTCACTCAACGGATGGCTCATAACAATAACCCTTAGTTAAACAATAACTATATACACGTATTGCAGAAAGTCCGCACTTGGGACGGGCGCCCAGCATCCACTACGGACTACGAGAATTAGAATTACCGGTGAGTAAATTCTTATTTTCTCTGACGTCCTAGTGGATGCTGGGAACTCCGTAAGGACCATGGGGATTATACCAAAGCTCCCAAACGGGTGGGAGAGTGCGGATGACTCTGCAGCACCGAATGAGCAAACACAAGGTCCTCCTCAGCCAGGGTATCAAACTTGTAGAACTTTGCAAATGTGTTTGAACCCGACCAAGTAGCCGCTCGGCAAAGCTGTAAAGCCGAGACCCCTCGGGCAGCCGCCCAAGAAGAGCCCACCTTCCTTGTGGAATGGGCTTTTACTGATTTTGGATGCGGCAATCCAGCCGCAGAATGAGCCAGCTGAATCGTGCTTCCTGACTCCAGCCGTTCTGGAAACATATATTTTCAAAGCCCTGACTACGTCCAGCAACTTGGAGTCCTCCAAGTCCCGAGTAGCCGCAGGCACCACAATAGGTTGGTTCAAATGAAACGATGACACCACCTTTGGGAGAAATTGGGGACGAGTCCTCAATTCTGCCCTGTCCATATGGAAGATCAGATATGGGCTTTTACATGACAAAGCCGCCAATTCCGACACACGCCTAGCCGATGCTAAGGCCAACAGCATGACCACTTTCCACGTGAGATACTTTAGTTCCACGGTCTTAAGTGGCTCAAACCAGTGGGATTTCAGGAAATCCAACACAACGTTAAGATCCCAGGGTGCCACTGGAGGCACAAAAGGGTGCTGAATATGCAGCACTCCCTTAACAAATGTCTGAACCTCAGGCAGTGAAGCCAGTTCTTTTTGAAAGAAAATGGATAGGGCCGAAATCTGGACCTTTATGGACCCCAATTTTAGGCCCATAGTCACCCCTGACTGTAGGAAGTGCAGGAAACGACCCAGTTGGAATTCCTCTGTAGGGCCTTCCTGGCCTCACACCAAGCAACATATTTCCGCCATATACGGTGATAATGCTTTGCTGTCACGTCTTTCCTAGCCTTTATCAGCGTAGGAATAACTTCATCCGGAATGCCTTTTTCAACTAGGATCCGGCGTTCAACCGCCATGCCGTCAAACGCAGCCGCGGTAAGTCTTGGAACAGACAGGGCCCTTATTGCAGCAGGTCCTGTCTGAGAGGCAGAGGCCATGGGTCCTCTGTGCGCATTTCTTGCAGTTCCGGGTACCAAGTCCTTCTTGGCCAGTCCGGAACAATGAGTATTGTTCTTAATCCTCTCTTTCTTACTATTCTCAGTACCTTGGGTATGAGAGGAAGAGGAGGAAACACATATACCGACTGGTACACCCACGGTGTCACTAGGGCGTCCACAGCTATCGCCTGAGGGTCCCTTGACCTGGCGTAATATCTTTTTAGCTTTTTGTTGAGGCGGGACGCCATCATGTCCACCTGTGGCAGTTCCCATCGGTTTGCAATCAGTTGGAAGACTTCTTGATGAAGTCCCCACTCTCCCGGGTGGAGGTCGTGTCTGCTGAGGAAGTCTGCTTCCCAGTTGTCCACTCCCGGAATGAACACTGCTGACAGTGCTTGCACGTGATTCTCCGCCCATCGAAGAATCTTTGTGGCTTCCGCCATTGCCATCCTGCTTCTTGTGCCGCCCTGGCGGTTTACATGGGCGACTGCCGTGATGTTGTCTGACTGAATCGGCACTGGCCGGTTTTGAAGCAGGGGCTCTGCTCGACTCAGGGCGTTGTAAATGGCCCTTAATTCCAGTATATTTATGTGTAGAGAAGCCTCCAGTCTCATTAGGAAGTTTCTTCCCTGAGTGACTGCCCCCCATCCTCGGAGGCTTGCATCCGTGGTCACCAGGACCCAGTCCTGTATGCCGAACCTGCGGCCCTCGAGAAGGTGAGCACTCTGCAGCCACCACAGAAGAGACACCCTGGCCCTTGGGGACAGGGTGATCCGCCGATGCATCTGAAGATGCGATCCGGACCACTTGTCCAACAGATCCCACTGAAAGATCCTCGCATGGAATCTGCCGAAGGGAATGGCTTCGTATGAAGCCACCATCTTTCCCAGGACTCGCGTGCAGTGATGCACCGATACCTGTTTTGGTTTCAGGAGGTCCCTGACCAGAGATGCTAATTCCTGGGCCTTCTCCACCGGGAGAAAAACCTTCTTCTGTTCTGTGTCCAGAATCATGCCCAGGAAAAGCAGACGCGTCGTAGGAATCAGCTGCGACTTTGGAACATTCAGAATCCAGCCATGCTGTTGCAACACTTCCTGAGAGAGTGCTACGCTGATCAACAACTGCTCCCTGGACCTCGCCTTTATGAGGAGATCGTCCAAATACGGGATAATTATAACTCCCTTCTGCCGAAGGAGTATCATCATTTCGGCCATTACCTTGGTAAATATTCTCGGTGCCGTGGACAGGCCAAACGGCAACGTATGGAATTGGTAATGACAGTCCTGTACCACAAATCTGAGGTACTCCTGGTGAGGTGGGTAAATGGGGACATGCAAGTAAGCATCTTTGATGTCCAGCGACACCATAAAATCCCCCTCTTCCAGGCTTGCAATAACCGCTCTGAGCGATTCCATTTTGAACTTGAATTTCTTTATATAAGTGTTCAAGGATTTTAAATTCAGAATGGGTCTCACCGAACCGTCCGGTTTTGGTACCACAAACATTGTGGAATAGTAACCCCTTCCCTGTTGAAGGAGGGGGACCCTGACAATCATTTGCTGGAGGTACAGCTTGTGAATTGCCGCCAGCACTACCTCCCTTTCCATGGGGGAAGCTGGCAAGGCTGATTTGAGGTAACGGCGGGGGGGAGTCGCTTCGAATTCCAGCTTGTATCCCTGAGATACAATTTGTATAGCCCAGAGATCCACCTGTGAGCGAACCCACTGGCTGCTGAAGTTTCGGAGACGCGCCCCCACCGCACCTGGCTCCGCCTGTGGAGCCCCAACGTCATGCGGTGGACTTAGTGGAAGCAGGGGAGGACTTTTGTTCCTGGGAACTGGCTGCATGGTGCAGCTTCTAACCTCTACCCCTGCCTCTGGCAAGAAAGGATGCGCCCCTGACCCTCTTGTTGCCTTTTTGGGAACGAAAGGACTGCATTTGATAATACGGTGCTTTCTTAGGCTGTGAGGAAACCTGAGGCAAGAAAGTCGACTTTCCAGCTGTCGCCGTAGACACGAGGTCCGACAGACCGTCCCCAAACAATTCCTCACCCTTATAAGGCAAAACCTCCATGTGTTTTTTAGAATCAGCATCTCCTGTCCATTGCCGAGTCCATAAGACCCTCCTGGCAGAAATGGACATAGCATTAATTCTAGAGCCCAGCAGGCAAATGTCCCTCTGAGCATCCCGCATATATAAGACGACGTCTTTGATATGCCCCAGGGTTAGCAAAACTGTATCTCTGTCGAGGGAATCTATGTCGTCTAACAGAGTATCTGTCCACGCTGCTACAGCACTACACATCCAGGCTGAAGCAATAGCAGGTCTCAGTAGAGTACCAGAGTGTGTTACACTGACTTCAGGATAGCTTCCTGCTTTCTATCCGCAGGCTCCTTTAGGGCGGCCGTATCCTGAGACGGCAGGGCCACCTTTTTAGATAAGCGTGTCAGCGCCTTGTCCACCCTAGGGGATGTTTCCCAACGTAACCTGTCCGTTGGCGGGAAAGGGTACACCATCAGTAACCTCTTAGAAATCACAAATTTCTTATCAGGGAACTCCACGCTTCTTCACACAATTCATTTAATTCATCAGATGGGGGAAAAGTCACTGGCTGCTTTTTCTCCCCAAACATATAAACCCTCTTGGTATTAACCGGGTTACTCTCAGAAATGTGTAATACATCTTTCATTGCAATAATCATGTATCGGATGGCCTTGGTCATTTTAGACTGTAAATGTGCCTCATCATCGTCGACACTGGAGTCGGATTCCGTGTCGGCATCTGTGTCAACCATCTGAGATAGAGGGCGTTTATGAGCCCCTGACGGTTTCTGAGTCGCCTGGGCAGGCGCGGGCTGAGACCCCGGCTGTCCCAAGGCTGCAGCGTCATCAAACCTTTTATGTAAGTAGTTTACATTGTCATTTAAGACCTTCCACATATCCATCCAATCAGGTGTCGGCCCCGACGGGGGGCGATACCACACTTATCTGCCCTTGCTCCGCCTCCACGTAACCTTCCTCATCAAACATGTCGACACAGCCGTACCGACACACCGCACACACACAGGGAATGCTCAGACTGAGGACAGGACCCCACAAAGTCCTTTGGGGAGACAGAGAGAGAGTATGCCAGCACACACCACAGCGCTATATAACACAGGGATTTTCACTGCTAATAAGTGATTTACCCAAAAGCTGCTTTTTTTTGTATTGTTTGCGCCTAAATTTATGTGCCCCCCCTCTCTTTTTAACCCGTCTTGTACCTGGATACTGCAGGGGAGAGCCTGGGGAGCTGCTTCCAGCGGAGCTGTGAAGAGAAAATGGCACTGGTGTGCTTAGGAAGAAGGCCCCGCCCCCTCAGTGTGGCGGGCTTCTGTCCTGCTTTCCATGTAAAAAAATGGCGGGGGTTTTTACATATATACAGTGCTAGACTGTATATATGTATGTTTTTATGCCAAAGGTACTTGCAGCCCAGGGCGCACCCCCCCCCCCCCCAGCGCCCTGCACCCTACAGTGACCGGAGTGTGTAAGTGTGCTGGGAGCAATGGCGCACAGCTGCGGTGCTGTGCGCTACCTTAATGAAGACAGGAGTCTTCAGCTGCCGATTTCGTCGTCTTCAAGCTTCTGTTCTTCTGGCTCTGCAAGGGGGACGGCGGCGCGGCTCCAGGAACGGACGATCGAGGACAGGTGCCTGTGTTCGAACCCTCTGGAGCTAATGGTGTCCAGTAGCCTAAGAAGCACAAACTAGCTGCAAGCAGGTAGGTTTGCTTCTCTCCCCTTAGTCCCACGTAGCAGTGAGTCTGTTGCCAGCAGAAGCTCACTGAAAATAAAAAACCTAATAAATACTTTCTTTACTAGTAAGCTCAGGAGAGCCCACTAGGAGCACCCAGCTCTGGCCGGGCACAGATTCTAACTGAGGTCTGGAGGAGGGGCATAGAGGGAGGAGCCAGTGCACACCAGATAGTACCTAATCTTTTCTTTAGAGTGCCCAGTCTCCTGCGGAGCCCGTCTATTCCCCATTGTCCTTACGGAGTTCCCAGCATCCACTAGGACGTCAGAGAAAAATGGTTTGCAGGGCTCTAAAAGACATTTAGCTTTAGGAAACTTGTAATGCTAACGTTATATTTTAGCCCAATTCAAACTGCGTGGAATCACAGGATTTATAGATGCACGCGTAATAGGGTAAAGCACACCAATTTCTGCTTTCAAAGTTGCAGCCCAAATCAAACTGCGTGGAATCTCAGGACTTACAGATTCACGTTAACAAAGTGCACCAAACAGTACAATTTACAGCAGAATCTAGTGCAGCATACAGCAGCACGCCCCCTATGTACAGTGACTTTAGACACAGCCCCCTGTGAGTCTGGACACAGCACAGTATATACTGCAGTGTCTAGCACAGCATGCAGCATACAGCAGCATGCCCCTTACACACAATGACTATACACAGCCCCTTGCGAGTCTGGCCACAGCACACTATATAGCCGCACCCTTGTGAGTCTGGGCACAGCACAGTATAAAGCCGTGTGCCCCCTATACACAGCGACTATTATACACAGCCCATTGTGAGTCTGGGCACAGCACAGTATATAGCCACGTGCCCCATATACACAGTAACTTCTATACACAGCCCCTTGTGAGTCTGGGCACAGTACAGTATACAGTCGAGTGGCCCATATACACAGTAACTACTAAATACAGCCCCATGAGAGTCTGGGCACAGCACAGTATGTAGCCACGTGCCCCCAATACACAGTGACTACTATACACAGCCCCTTGTGAGTCTGGTCACAGCACAGTATGTTGCCGTGTGCCCCCTGTACACAGTGACTATTATACACAGCCCATTGTGAGTCTGTGCACAGCACAGTATATAGCCTTGTGCCCCCTGTACACAATGACTACTATACACAGCCAATTGTGAGTCTGGGAACAGCACAGTATATAGCCTTGTTGCCCCAATACACAGTGACTACTATACACAGCCCCTTGTGAATCTGGGCACAATATATAGTTGCGTGCTCCTATACACAGTGACTTCTATACACAGCCCATTGTGAGTCTGGGCACACACAGTATATACTGTAGTCGCTTTTTTTTTCCCCAACTAAAGAAAAATAAAGATGTAAAAACCTCACAATCTGTACAGAATGAATTCAATTTACCACACTAAAGGTCACAAACACATCTACAAGTTCTTATCAGCTTCACATTGATCTAAAACCGACAGGTCTGTACTTGTGACGAAGATCACATTGTAGTACATTTGTGATCACGTTTTGGGACATCACGCAAAATTCACAGAAGAATCAGCATTACAGAAAATAAGTGACAATTTTGGTAAGTCGAGAAGCTAAAACAGAAGTGTTTATTTTCTGTAACAATCTTTGATTACACTAATTTTTTGAAACTTTAGAATTTACCCAGGTTCTCTCCTGTATCCCTGTAACTGGATACGCTGTCAGGTGGTCCGCTGCCATTTTGTTTAATCGGAGCGCCTTTGTGTGATGTCACGCAGCTGCCCCAAAAACGCGGCCGGCCCTGTTTGGGCTGCCTTCAAAGTGCAGCGTCAACGTCCCGCCCCCCCCCCCCCCTCCCACAAACTGCCCCTGCTTTCAATCACCTTGCGGCCGCAGGTGTAGGGTCGCGCACACGCACTGTGGACGGTACATGTGCACAGACCACTTGAATGCAGTCACGGTGTACAGACATGTGGCTGCGTTTGGGTATGAATGATCCCAGATATCATTATAACTCAGCATAAATGGACTGCGGACTAAGAAGACCATTCAAATATTAGAAGTTACTGAGTACAAGGTAATTACTGTACACTCCTAAATAGCAGGGTTGTTCCATCTAAATCACAGACAAGTACAATCCCTATATTTCACCATTTGCACATCATTCCCACCTTGTTCAGGAATTGAGAGCCAATCCTCTGCAGACCCTTGTCTATGCCCCAGCACACACTATCATGTCATCTTGCTGATGCCGTATTTGTCAACAGAGTAGTGCGATTCTTAAATCAAATTGTTGTGAGCGGATTATATAGATTGTCCCAATCACTTTGACAGTAACCCTTACATCACCAGGTGTCAGATACCCACAGACGCTAACTTTCTGCTCTGGTGATTTCAAAGCTTCAGGTAAAGGATGCAACGGTGTTAACCAGAGATTTTCAACCCTTTTAAACTCACGGCATACTAAGCAATATTTTAAAATTGCTAAAACACATCATCAGTTTTTTTTTAATCAAATATAATCTATAATAATTCACCAACATAGTACTAAAACAAATGCACTTGCCCCCACAGCAATTATTAAAACGCACCGTCCCCCACAGCAAGTATTAAACGCACCGTTCCCACAGCCATTATTAAACGTACAGTCCCCCACAGCAATAAATAGATAAAACTGAACACCTAATTGAGAGTACAGTAACTGCAAGTAGTGAAATAAGATCAGCTTTCCCTGTCCCTCATTTAGCGGCAGTTGAGTTTAGGCAGTCGGTGCAGCACTGGGTGGGCAGAAAGGCAACGTCACGTGCGTGACCTATGATGTCACGGTGGGTTTTTAAAGCTCACATGGAAGGGCCCAGCGCTACCTGAGTTGAGGCCAAAATTTAAGTGATGATGGTGACAGTTCTGTGGGCATCTCTGTCCGGTAGCATTTTTGAGAACTGTTGACGGCACACTAGTGTGCCATGGCATAGCGGTTGAAAAGCGCTAGTGTAAACAGTCTGCACAGCACTTTACCCACACTGACCACAGAGAAACAATGGAGCCAGCTACTAGATACGAGCACACTCTCTGGAAAAGTCACAAACAGCACTTTATCATCTCGCTCACTTTCTGTTAAACACAATAGCTTGTTTCCGGAATATGTCATGTTTCTTTAACAAACAAAAAAATTGCATAAGGCTTAAAAATACCAAGCAGAAACTTTTTATAGAAACAGGAAAGAGGACAGCAGAGAAAACAAGTTCACACACATTTCAGAACATCTGGTTACTTGATAAGACACTCCTAAAGTGATAGAACGCCCAAAAAAAAGAAAAGGAAAGAAAAACCTACAATCCGGAGTTGCTTCATGAGTTCTTACTACATTGCTATACAAAGCGTTCTGCTATTACAGCGTGTAGCTAAGTAATGCTATACAGATGTGTCCACATACATCTAACCTCCACGCACATTAAACAGCCCTTTTAGTCACGCCGTGACTCGGTAGAGCTTAGCATCTTTTTGTGTGACTTTTCCTATTAAAATGCATCTTATTCACATAACACTGTGAATAGGACGCACAAGCAGCTTTTGCCGGTTACAATGACGTGCAACATGATTATATTTGTGATCCGGTTGCATGACCTGCACTCAGGATCGCCCTTATGTGTAATGGGGGGGGGCATAAGATTTTAGACCTGGAGACCAGCAGCCTCAGCATCCTATTTTGCCCTGCTGTGGGTTGTGATTTTATTGGCTTTGATTACTTTTTTGCACCATACATGTGCAAGTGGTGGTCACCAAATAAGCAAACAGCTCAATAAACATGCCACAACAGCACTGAAATGACCACGACTTGTTTGACAAACCAGAGACCAATTAAATAAAGCAAAAAGGAGGCTTTCACTGACTAAGTTATTGTGTACTTGTTAAAAATAAAATAAAAAAATAATGTATAAATCTATGTCTAGCATGTTTATTGACACATGGTTATGCTGTATGAAAATACAACTATGGAGTTCCGGCTTGATGATGCCAGAACTCATAAGTCACCAATTAAAAGACCCGATGTTCATACAGCTATTATTTACAGGAGTTCATGCATATATTAGCATCACTTTTTTCCATAATTAACTATATGAAACACAAATACTTTAGCTTACTATTAACAAACACAATTCTTTGTTCTAAGAAAATTATCAAGCAAGACAGATTACACCACAACAAATGATATATTGCATTACAGCCTATAAACTGCACACCTTGCCCCACCCTGACTGGAAAGGTCAGTATAGAGCAAAGATTACTTTCATTTCACTTTCTTTCATTTCAATTTCCTGTTTTATGGGGTGTCATTTTGTAGTAGTGCAGTAAATGAATGTTTTAGTCCGGGTTCCAGCAATGTTTTTCTATTTAAACGTACAGATAAATACCAGTGTATGAGGGTGAAATTTCAAAAGCATGTTCTGTATAATTTGGAAGAGTACATAAGGAATGTACACACCTACATTATTAAAGTACAGAACAGTCATACATACAGTAGTGTTCACTCTAGGAGTGAAAAGGGGCATGGCGCCGGACTCCGGGGGCATATGTGCGCGCGCGCGGCTTCACCGCACGTGCGCCCAAAATGGGGCGTGGCCACGCAAATTAGGGGGCGTGGCCACGTCTACGTCATTTTAGGGGGCGGTGCGGCCCACAGACGCTACTATAGAGAGCGCCTGTGGCCGGCGACGTCACTGTTGGGGGCGTGCCCAGCACCTCCGTCGGTGCTGGGCTTCCCCCAGCTCTCTCCCAATGCGTCAATGGATGCCGCGCGCATGCGCACGGCATCTATACACGCCGTGAGGGCTGGAAGCGGGCGGCTGTTCTAGCAGGGCGCCGCAAAAGGGGCAGGGCGGGTTTTGCTTGCTAAAAAACGGGCAGGGCGCGGCACCCTACTAAAACAGCCTAGAGTGAACACTAATACAGTATATAGAGGCGCCCTCCTCTCTAGTTTGCAGCCCATTAGTGAGCACTAGTAAACCATGGCGTTGTTCCAGAGCCTACTGCATATGAACAGGTCTCCGGGAAAATGGTGCGGTGTCCATTTTCCAGCGACTTGTGCAGCACTGGAGCTGCCTATGCGCGTCTCTGGAGAGGGAAGGATTGATGAAATAGGTGCAGGGTGTGCGGCTTGGGCTACACTGCCCCCAAAGGCCTGTGTGCACACCTTGTACCCATTATAGATATGTCCCTGCTCATATAGCATTGGTCATTGAGGATTGCCCTGGTGCTGTATAAAATCAGACCATATAAAATAACTATATATAAATAACCACAGGTGTATTATAAAAAAAAAAGGGGGGGGGTGTACAGAGATTTTAGTTTTCGGAGTCTAGAAACACAGCATGCTGCAAGATCATTTTGTCACAGAAAGATTATCTATAAGATTACATTGAAAACATCACATGTCATAGTAAACTCATTCTTACAAAGTGTGTGGTAATTAAAGGATTAGCTGTATTAAGGAATTAAAAAAAAAACCCACTGGCATTAAGATGCTTTAATTGCAAATCACAGGCAAACATTACATGGAGGTGAGATTTCTCTGCCCATGTCTATTCACAACAGTTGTAACAGTATCACACTAGCGCCAGGACTGTGATTGTGCTGATCAATTAGGGGTATATTTACTAAGCCTTGGATGGAGATAAAGTGGATGCAGATAAAGTACCAGCCAATCAGCTACTAACTGCCATGTCACAGGCTGTGTTTTAAAAATGACAGTTAGGAGCTGATTGGCTGGTACTTTATCTCCATCCAAAGATTAGTAAATATACCACTAATAGGCCCTTCACATTAGGCTATTCCACTGAAAGATATGAACGATATCGTTCATTTAAGAACAAGATATCGTTCATATCATTCAGTGTGTCGGCACCAACGATGAGCGGGCCCAAGCTCGTTCATCGCTGGTGACGGGTCGCTTATACATGCAGGCCAATATGGACAATCTCGTCCATATTAGCATGCAGGGCTATGGGACTGGGTGCGGGGGGCAGTGAAGAAACTTTACTCACACCCCCCAGCCGTTGGGCACCACGGCGGCATATCGCCTAATCTGTAGGGCCCATTAGTCCTAATGCAGTGAAGGGAGAGCTGAATATAATACACTAAATATTCTCTCTCTGCCCACTGCACCATACACACTGACGCTACAGGTCCCCAAACGCAATTGCGTAGGCTCGCCGATGCAGACTGCCGTGCAGTTATCTGGTCTATCCCTGCTTCCGGCAATCAGTAACCGTTACAGTGTACACTATGATAATTGCGCAGGTTCAGTGACACAGTTATCTGGTCTATCCCTGCTTCTAGCAACAAATAATAGATACAGCATGACCTTAGCGATCTGATAGCTTCCTCAAAGACTGGGTATATGAAATTACCTAATAAAGAATACTTTATATGTAAAAAATTACAATGCTTAGTATTATAAATGATATAAACAAAAGGGGTTACCGGTTGCATAGATGTGTTGAAGTTTCAAATAGAAAGGAAAACCTCACATAAAATATAACACACAGTTAATCTAGAATTGCACGAAAGGCAGTACAGGCCTCAACTTTTGTCTAGAACAAGAGACACCCATTCCATTTATCAACTGTGCATCCATCCTATAGATGATGAGTCTCTGATAACTGGCTGTCTGGCTTATTAACTTAGTGTAACTCCCAGAACCACCCACGTGGCTATTAACTTAAGTACTTACCTTCCCCTGTGTAATAACTACAGAATGTATATGTTATGTCTGTATATCTGCCTACCACTGCTGGGTTCACTACCAGCTTCACAGATCTAAATAATCAATATGTGCCCGCTGACAACATGCCATGTTTACGAATCTCTGGTCAAAAACCTGGGTTTTCTGGTCACAGGATGTCTTCAGAGGGAATACAAACTATTTACCGGTGGCAAAGATACCGGCTGTCAAGATACCAACAGCGGCATCCCGGCAGCGGGGGTGAGCGTTAGAAAGCACCTTGTGGGCTCACCGCACTCGCCACACTGCGGGCAAGGTGGCACGCTGCGCTTGCCACAGTTTATATTCTCCCTCTATGGGTGTCGTGGACACCCCCAGAGGGGAAAAAAAGCCTGCGGCGACGGTATTCCGGCTTCAGCATTTCACCGCCTGCCGGGATACCGGCGTCAGCATTGTGACCGCTGGGATCCCTACAGTCGGTCTCGTGATTGCTTCCCCATCAGAGAAATTCATGAACTGCACAGGATTACCTCAGGGCATCCTAAGTGATTGAAACTCCAGATTTATCTGTGTGAATGGATTTTAACAACATCTAAAGAACATAAAAGCATTCATATTACCTTCCCTCTGTGCGAAGCAGATTTACCCAACATCAAAAAGAAAAACATAACTTGCAATATAGTCTAATAAACTAAATCTCTACAGTTTAACAAATATTTTCTCAAAACATATTTACATTTCTATATCAAACAATTAAACAAAATTAATAAAGCATTTACACATTTATTCCTTTAAACAAAAATAAATATTGCTACTTACAAACATTTCCTAGGAAAGTAGAATCATTATTTCAAATACTGTGGGGTAAATTCAACTGTTGTCCCCGTCTCTCCCGATGGGCATTTATACTAATGGGCGTGTATCGGAGCTATTCAATTGTTGCTCCGATCAGACGCCTATTAGCATTTTATGTGGCTGAAAGCTCTGGGTTTAGCCATGCGAATTGGCTAAACCCATCTAAATTTCCCATTTGGGCGTGTAAAAGTCCGGGTTTAGGTACTTGGACACCCAAACTACGGACTATAAATACATTTTTCCTTGCACCTCCGGAGGATACCACCTTAGGTAGATAACCAGGGCGAGTTCGACGAACTACCCGGTCACGGTGAAAAATCACAAAGGGTGGACGACAGGACAAGGCGTCTATGTCCGACACCCACTTAGCAGAGGCAATAGCCAGTAAAAACACGACCTTAAGTGTAAGACATTTAAGATCCACAGACTCAAAAGGTTCAAATGGAGACTCTTGTAGGGCATTTAAGACAGCAGACAGATTCCATGGAGCCACAGGAGGGACATAGGAAGGCTGAATCCGTAAAACGCCCTGAGTGAAAGTATGATCATCAGGAATAGACGCAATTTTTCTCTAAAACCACACAGATAAGGCAGATATATGAACCTTGAGGGAGGCCAGACGAAGGCCTAAATCTAGGCCTTGTTGCAGAAAAGCCAAAAGCATAGAAGTTCTGAACGAATAAGCATCATAATTCTTGCAGCACACCATGTGAAATAAGAGTTCCAGACCCTGTAATAAATCCGTGCAGAAGCCGGTTTGCGGGCCTTCAACATAGTTTGAATAACCGCCTCAGAGAATCCCTTGGCCCTCAGGAGTGACGCTTCAAGAGCCACGTCGTCAAAGCCAGTCTGGGCAGGTCCGGATAGACACAAGGGCCCTGAACGAAGAGGTCTGGGTGTTGAGGAAGTAGAAGAGGACGCTCTATTGATAAACCCTGCAGGTCTGAGAACCAATGCCATCTGGGCCACAGTGGAGTGACTAGAAGTAGTATTCCTCTTTCTTGCTTGAACTTCTGTAGTAGCCTCGGCAGTGTCACATATGGCAGCCTAAAGTTCCATGGAATTGCCAGTGCATCCTCGAACGCTGCTTGAGGATCCCTTGTCCTTGATCCGAAGACCGAAACCTTGTGATTGTGTCGAGACGCCATCAGGTCTACCTCTGGTAGGCCCAACTTGTACATTAGAAGTTAAAAGACTTCCGGATGAAGACTCCACTCTCCGGCGTGAACGTCCTGACGACTGAGGAAGTTCGTTTTCCAGTTGAAGACTCCGGGGATGAACACTGCCGATATTGCTGGCAGATGGCGTTCCGCCCAACAGAGGATTTTTGATAATTCCAGCATTGCCATGCGGCTTAGAGTGCCACCTTGATGATTTATGTACGCCACCATGGTGGTGTTGTCTGACTGTACTTGAACAGGCCTGTTCTCAACTAGAGACAGGGCCAGTGTCAACGCATTGAACACCGCCTGCAATTACAGAATGTGTATCAGGAGTAGAGACTCCTCCCTGGTCCACCGACCATGGAGAGAGTGTTGCTCCAACACCGCGCCCCAACCCCGCAGACTGACATCCATTGTCAGGAGGACCCAGTTGGAGATCCAGAAGGGACGGCCCCTGCTCAACTGTAGCCCCCAGCTCAGTGACAGACGAACTTCCGGAGTTAAGGAGATCATTTGAGACCTGATCCAATGAGGCAGGCCATCCCACTTGGAAAGGATTAACCTCTGAAGAGGGCGGGAATGAAATTGAGCGTACTCTAGCACGTCAAGAAAGCCGACACCATGAGGCCTAGTACTTGCATGACAGAGTGTATCGACACTCTTGGGCGAGAGAGGAAATATGTGATCCTGTTCTGACGTTTCAGGACTTTCTCTGGAGACAAAAACAATTGTTGGCTGTGTGTGTCCAGTAGTGCCCCCAGGTGCACCATGCTCCTAGCAGGGACCAGCGAGGACTTTTTCCAGTTGATGAGCCACCCGTGGGCTTGTAGGAATTGGACCATGAGTTCCAGATGACTGAGGAGAATCTCTTGGGAGTTCGCCAGGATCAGCAAGTCGTCCAGATATGGCAGAATCCTGATTCCCTGATGGCGGAGAAGAGCAGTCATCACGGCCATGACCTTGGTGAAGATCCGAGGGGCCGTGGCCAATCCAAAAGACCTGGAATTGATAATGCAGGTTGCCAATAGCAAACCACAGATATTGCTGATGCGATATGGCAATAGGTATGTGCACGTAAGCATCTTGTATGTCCAGGGATACCATATAGTCTTCGGGTTACATGGCCAGCACTATAGAGCGCAGAGTTTCCATATGGAATTTGGATACTCTCACAAACTTGAAGTTCAAGGATTTGAGGTTGAGTATAGGCCAAAAGGACCCATTTGGCTTCGGAACCAGATACAGGATTGAATAGAATCCCCTGCTTCTCTGAGATAGAGGTACCGGCACTACCACTCCTGTATCCAGGAGGGATTGTACAACCAAGTGTAGAGCTTGCACTTTTAACGGATCCGCAGGGATAACAGTTGTGCAAAACTGGCGAGGGGGACATCTCTTGAAATAGATTGCGTACCCAAGAGAGACAACTTCCCGCACCCAGGCGTCCGAAGTGGTCTTTAAACATGCCTGGGCGAACTGCAGAAGTCGGCCTCCTACCCTGGGATCCCCCAGCGGGAGGCCCGCCCCATCATGCAGCAGGCTTGTCTTGTTTGGAAGCAGGATGATGGGCAGCCCAGGATTGTTTAGATTTAGGCCTAGTGGTTTTGGAAGCACGAGCCTGACGCGGATACGCCTGACCCTTTGCTTTCCCTGGAGGTCAAAAGGATCGAAAGGTGGTACTCTTAGCCTTCGGAGCAGGAGGATTAGTATTTTGCAGTCTTGGCAGTAGCCAAGTCAGTTACAATCTTGTTCAGATCTTCCCCAAATAGGATGTCTCCCTTAAAAGGGAGCACCTCCAAGGTCTTTTTGGAGTCCAGATCTACCTTCCAGGACCTCAACCACATAATTCGACAAGCCAGGATAGACGTAGTAGATGCCTTGGCCGCCATTACACCTGCATCAGAGGCTGCCTCCAGAATATAGTGGGAGGCTGTGGTAATATAAAAGACAGATATTGGGGGTGTTTTTAGCAGCCGTGCAAACGCAGTCACCGCCCACGGGGGAGTGTATTTTCGCTTTGCAAGTGTACGAACGCATGTGCATCCAAGCTCTGCAAAAACATTTTGTGCAGTTTCAGAGTAGGTCTGAACTTACTCAGCCCTTGCGATCACTTCAGTCTTTTTGGTGCCGGAATTGATGTCACACTCCCGCCCTCCAAACGCCCGGACACGCCTGCGTTTTCCCTACCACTCCCAGAAAACGGTCAGTTGCCACCCATAAATGCCCTCTTTCTGTCAATCTTCTTGCGATCGGCTGTGCGTATGGATTCTTCATTAAATCCATAGCTCAGCAACGATCCACATTGTAACCGTACGACGCGCGTACGTATGCGCAGTAGATACCTGATCGCAGCCTAGCGAAAATCAGCAGCGTACGATCAACTCGGAATGACTCCCATTGTCTGGCAGTGTCAAAAAAATCCTGAACCCATGCCTCAATTCCTTTCGCAGCCCATAGTGGGTCTATGTACAGCACTAGTAAGAGAGTAAATAGACTTCAGGCATCCCTCCACAAGCTTATCCGTCGGTTCCTTCAGTGAGGTGACAGTGGTGACAGGCAGAGTACATGACCCCACAAGACGGGCGACATGAGAGTCCACCAGCGGTGGAGTTTCCCACTTGTTACTCAACTCCGCAGGGATAGGATAACGAGCTAGCATGTTTTTAGACAGGGAAAATGTATTTCCTGCAGACGACCAGGATTCCTAACGTATATCAAGTAAATGGTCAGAATGTGGTAAGACTACTTTAGCAACCTTCTGACGTTTGAACTTATCAGGTTTCTTAGACGCAGTAGTAGGCTCAATGTCCTCATCTATTTGAAGAATTAGCTTAATAGCCTCCACTAGGACAGGAACATCAACCTGGGTTGTAGATTCCTCATCAGAAGCAACTGTATCAGTGGCTGACGGATCAGTATATTCCCCATCCTCATCTGAAGAATTATCCAAAATATTAGTGGATTCTGAGGAAGAAATGGCCCATTTAGATGACCCCTTGGCCCCAGAGGGGCGTGGGGTAGACTTTTGTCTAACCAAAGACTGATTTAATTGTTGTAACTTGGTAGACAGATTGTCCGCCCAGGGCAGATTAACTACAGGGACAATATGTGGCTGTAATGGCACAGGAGGTCCCACAGGGAGCGTAAGACGTGTCACAAGTGTACTCAGCATACTTGAGAACGCTGCCCAAGGAGGGTCCTGAGTGGCCACAGGTGCTGCAGAGCAGCGCTACAGCAGCAGCTATATTATAGCCACTGCTATAGCGCTGCTCTCCCCCGTCCCTCCTGTCTCACAGCAGCCGCTCCCTATCTCCCGTTCTCTCACAGCCGCCGCTCACAGCAGCGTCCACCCGGCTCCAGCAAGCGAGGGGGTCTCGCTTGCTGGAGCCGGGTGGACGCTGCTGTGAGCGGCGGCTGTCCTCCAGCGCTGCTCACCCCGTCCCCGCCTCGGCTCTCCCCATCTCTGACGCTGCTGTCCCCATCTCATTCGACTTTTTTTAAAGTCGAACTGTTTTCTTCTGTTTTATCCGCATGTTCTTAATCCACAAAAAGACTACTACTTGAGTCAAGTCTCTACCTACCAGATAAGTGTTTTAAATCGATCCTTATCATCCGTTTTTCTATACCTTCATTTTCCCTGACCCTAATAATCACACTCTTGGGCGCTTGTTTTCCCAATTCTTGTAACAAATTTTATATGCACGCCAAGCATATCTATATGTATTACAAGCTGCCGCTCTGATAATTTATTGAGAAGTGCTTTTATATGAAATAGGGATTTCTTTTACCTCACATACCTTCTTTACTATATTCACTACGTTTTATCATATTTTTAAAAAACAATACTTTTACTATATATTCTGTGCACAATTACCACATAAATTGCACCCGAGCGCCGTGGTCTCCAATTCTATATATATATATATATATATATATATATATATCCCATAACATACTGTAAATCAGCCTTACGTTCTGAGAGCTGGCTGAGAATGGGTGCTGGGCTGGCTGCTGCCTCCACGCGCGGCTGTCCTCTCTCCTCCTTACCTGCGCGCCCAGCGGCAGCCAATGTCTGAGCCGCAGGCTGCTGCTCCTCATGTTATTGGACAGCTGAGCCGTCGCTCAGCTGTCCCATCACACAGGCAGTGTACCTGCAGACACCTCCTCTTGATGGACAGATAAGCCTAAAACTATTTTAAATCCTGTACGCATGCATTTCAGTCATTTTCATGGACAGATAAGCCTGATATAATTTTTATTCTGTACGCATGCTATACAACTATTTTTATGTGTGTTTTTATGTGACTATGTTATTAAATTTTTTGTATTTGTAATATACATACTACTCAGGCTATAAATTTATACTCTGTGGGAATAAGCTAGTTCCCTAATAAGGCCTGTAAAACCAAACAGTAACATAATACGTAACATAAACGGTACACACTATGTTAGTTTTCTTCTGTTTTATCCGCATGTTCTTAATCCACAAAAAGACTACTACTTGAGTCAAGTCTCTACCTACCAGATAAGTGTTTTAAATCGATCCTTATCATCCGTTTTTCTATACCTTCATTTTCCCTGACCCTAATAATCACACTCTTGGGCGCTTGTTTTCCCAATTCTTGTAATATATATATATATATATATATATATATATATATATATGTATGTTGATTAGAAGAAGGCGGCACTCAGTCAGACTCTTATTGAAGAATTTGGGTCATTTATTTAGACCATTTAGGCCAACATGTTTCGGGGTGAACCCCCGTCCTCAGGGCCAAAAACAGCAAATGAACAGAACATGTGAAACAACATACATAAATACTGACACCCATTAAACACTAACTTACTCACCTGTTAGTCGGCGCCACCGCCAGCCGCACCGCTCCGTTGGCTTCCGCATCGTGGAGAGATGACGTATAGCGTCGCGAAGCGATGACGCGCCGGGAGCGCCAGGCGAACAGGAGAGTAACCATGGCAACCGCCAGGCGCGTCCCGAAGGCGCTGCTGCAGCAATCATCCTGTGGTCAAGATAAACCTCTGTGTGAAACACAAACATCTAAAAAACATTCAAAGTGGTAACAAATAAGAATTTACTTACCGATAATTCTATTTCTCGGAGTCCGTAGTGGATGCTGGGGTTCCTGAAAGGACCATGGGGAATAGCGGCTCCGCAGGAGACAGGGCACAAAAGTAAAGCTTTTACAGGTCAGGTGGTGTGTACTGGCTCCTCCCCCTATGACCCTCCTCCAGACTCCAGTTAGGTACTGTGCCCGGACGAGCGTACACAATAAGGGAGGATTTTGAATCCCGGGTAAGACTCATACCAGCCACACCAATCACACCGTACAACTTGTGATCTAAACCCAGTTAACAGTATGATAACAGAGGAGCCTCTGAAAGATGGCTTCCTAAACAATAACCCGAATTAGTTAACAATAACTATGTACAAGTATTGCAGATAATCCGCACTTGGGATGGGCGCCCAGCATCCACTACGGACTCCGAGAAATAGAATTATCGGTAAGTAAATTCTTATTTTCTCTATCGTCCTAAGTGGATGCTGGGGTTCCTGAAAGGACCATGGGGATTATACCAAAGCTCCCAAACGGGCGGGAGAGTGCGGATGACTCTGCAGCACCGAATGAGAGAACTCCAGGTCCTCCTTTGCCAGGGTATCAAATTTGTAAAAATTTACAAACGTGTTCTCCCCTGACCACGTAGCTGCTCGGCAGAGTTGTAATGCCGAGACCCCTCGGGCAGCCGCCCAAGATGAGCCCACCTTCCTTGCGGAATGGGCCTTAACAGATTTAGGCTGTGGCAGGCCTGCCACAGAATGTACAAGTTGAATTTTGTTACAAAACCAACGAGCAATCGACTGCTTAGAAGCAGGTGCACCCAACTTGTTGGGTGCATACAGTATAAACAGCGAGTCAGATTTTCTGACTCCAGCCGTCCTTTAAATGTATATTTTTAAGGCTCTGACAACGTCCAACAACTTGGAGTCCTTCAAGTCGTCTGTAGCCGCAGGCACTACAATAGGCTGGTTCAGGTGAAACGCTGATACCACCTTAGGGAGAAAATGCGGACGCGTCCGCAGCTCTGCCCTATGTCGAATGGAAAATTAAATAAGGGCTTTTATAAGACAAAGCCGCCAGTTCAGATACTCTCCCGGCCGAAGCCAGGGCCAGTAACATAGTCACTTTCCATGTGAGATATTTCAAATCCACATTCTTTAGTGGTTCAAACCAATTGGATTTGAGGAAATCTAAAACTACATTTAGATCCCACGGTGCCACCTTAGGCACCACAGGAGGCTGTATATGCAGTACTCCTTTGATAAAAATCTGGACCTCAGGGACTGAGGCCAATTCTTTGTGGAAGAATATTGATAGGGCCGAAATTTGAACCTTAATAGATCCCAATTTGAGACCCATAGACAATCCTGATTGCAGGAAATGTAGGAAAACGACCCAGTTGAAATTCCTCCATCGGAGCACTCCGCTGCTCGCACCACGCAACATATTTTCGCCAAATACGGCGATAATGCTTCGCGGTGACTTCCTTCCTTGCCTTTATCAAGGTAGGAATGACTTCTTCTGGAATGCCTTTTCCTTTTAGGATCTGGCATTCAACGCCATGCCGTCAAACGCAGCCGCGGTAAGTCTTGAAAAAGACAAGGACCCTGCTGAAGCAGGTCCCTTCTCAGAAGTAGAGGCCACGGATCGTCCGTGACCATCTCTTGAAGTTCCGGGTACCAAGTCCTTCTTGGCCAATCCGGAGCCACTAGTCTTACTCCTCTTTGCCGTATAATCCTCAATACCTTTGGTATGAGAGGCAGAGGAGGAAACACATATATCGACTGGTACACCCAAGGTGTTACCAGCGCGTCCACAGCTATTGCCTGCGGATCTCTTGACCTGGCGCAATACCTGTCCAGTGTTTTGTTGAGGCGAGACGCCATCATGTCCACCATTGGTTTTACCCAACGGTTTAATAGCATGTGGAAAACTTCTGGATGAAGTCCCCACTCTCCCGGGTGAAGGTCGTGTCTGCTGAGGAAGTCTGCTTCCCAGTTGTCCACGCCCGGGATGAATACTGCTGACAGTGCTATCACGTGATTCTCCGCCCAGCGAAGGATCCTGGCAGCTTCTGCCATTGCCCTCCTGCTTCTTGTGCCGCCCTGTCTGTTTACATGGGCGACTGCCGTGATGTTGTCCGACTGGATCAACACCGGTCTTCCTTGAAGCAGAGGTTCCGTCTGGCTTAGAGCATTGTAGATTGCTCTTAGTTCCAGAATGCTTATGTGAAGAGACTTTTTCAGGCTCG
The DNA here is from genome assembly GCF_028390025.1 of Pseudophryne corroboree. Lineage (NCBI taxonomy): Eukaryota > Metazoa > Chordata > Amphibia > Anura > Myobatrachidae > Pseudophryne > Pseudophryne corroboree. The sequence goes on along the minus strand of NC_086444.1, from coordinate 906,417,360 downwards.
ACCACACTCCCTGGAAATTTCTTCCCTGTGTGACTGCTCCCCAGCCTCTCAGGCTGGCATCCGTGGTCACCAGGATCCAATCCTGTATGCCGAATCTGCGGCCCTCCAATAGATGAGCCTCCTGCAACCACCACAGAAGGGATACCCTTGTCCTCGGCGACAGGGTTATCCGCAGGTGCATCTGAAGATGCGACCCTGACCATTTATCCAACAGATCCCTTTGCATGGAATCTGCCGAAAGGGATTGCTTCGTAAGAAGCTACCATTTTTTCCCAGGACTCTTGTGCATTGATGTACAGACACCTTTCCTGGTTTTAGGAGGTTCCTGACCAGGTCAGATAACTCCTTGGCTTTTTCTTCGGGAAGAAAAACCTTTTTCTGAACTGTGTCCAGAATCATCCCCAGGAACAGCAGACGAGTTGTCGGCATTAATTGGGATTTTGGAATATTCAGAATCCATCCGTGCTGCTTTAGCACCTCTTGAGATAGTGCTAAACCCATCTCTAGCTGTTCTCTGGACCTTGCCCTTATTAGGAGATCGTCCAAGTATGGGATAATTAATACGCCTTTTCTTCGAAGAAGAAATATTATCTCGGCCATTACCTTTGTAAAGACCCGAGGTGCCGTGGACAAACCAAACGGCAGCGTCTGAAACTGATAGTGACAGTTTTGTACAACGAACCTGAGGTACCCCTGGTGTGAGGGGTAATTGGAACGTGGAGATACGCATCCTTGATGTCCAAGGATACCATAAAGTCCCCTTCTTCCAGGTTCGCTATCACTGCTCTGAGTGACTCCATCTTGAACTTGAACTTCTTTATGTATAGGTTCAAGGACTTCAGATTTAGAATAGGCCTTACCGAGCCATCCGGCTTCGGTACCACAAATAGAGTGGAATAATACCCCTTCCCTTGTTGTAGAAGAGGTACCTTGACTATCACCTGCTGAGAATACAGCTTGTGAATGGCTTCCAAAACCGTCTCCCTTTCTGAGGGGGACGTTGGTAAAGCAGACTTCAGGAAACGGCGAGGTGGCTCTGTCTCTAATTTCAACCTGTACCCCTGAGATATTATCTGCAGGATCCAGGGATTTACCTGCGAGTGAGCCCACTGCGCGCTGTAATTTTTGAGACGACCGCCTACCGCCCCCGAGTCCGCTTGCGAAGCCCCAGCGTCATGCTGAGGCTTTTGTAGAAGCCGGGGAGGGCTTCTGTTCCTGGGAAGGAGCTGCCTGTTGCTGTCTCTTCCCTCGTCCTCTGCCTCGTGGCAGATATGAATAGCCCTTTGCTCTCTTATTTTTAAAGGAACGAAAGGGCTGCGGTTGAAAGGTCGGTGCCTTTTTCTGTTGGGGAGTGACTTGAGGTAGAAAGGTGGATTTCCCGGCCGTAGCCGTGGCCACCAAATCCGATAGACCGACCTCAAATAACTCCTCTACGCATCGCCTGTCCACTGTCGTGTCCATAAAGCTCTTCTGGCCGAAATGGACATAGCACTTACCCGTGATGCCAGTGTGCAGATATCTCTCTGTGCATCACGCATATAAAGAAATGCATCCTTTATTTGTTCTAACGACAGTAAAATATTGTCCCTGTCCAGGGTATCAATATTTTCGATCAGGGACTCTGACCAAACTACCCCAGCACTGCACATCCAGGCAGTCGCAATAGCTGGTCGTAGTATAACACCTGCATGTGTGTATATACCTTTTTGGATATTTTCCATCCTCCTATCTGATGGATCTTTAAGTGCGTCCGTCTCAGGAGAGGGTAACGCCACTTGTTTTGATAAGCGTGTTAGCGCTTTGTCCACCCTAGGAGGTGTTTCCCAGCGCTCCCTAACCTCTGGCGGGAAAGGGTATAAAGCCAATAACTTCTTTGAAATTAGCAGTTTTTTATCGGGGCACCCCACGCTTCATCACACACGTCATTTAATTCTTCTGATTCGGTAAAAACTACTGGTAGTTTTTTCACACCCCACATAATACCCTGTTTCGTGGTACCTGTAGTATCAGCTAAATGTAACATCTCCTTTATTGCCAAAATCATATAACGTGTGGCCCTACTGGAAAATACGGTTGATTCGTCACCTTCACCACCGGAATCAGTGCCTGTGTCTGGGTCTGTGTCGACCGACTGAGGCAAGGGACGTTTTACAGCCCCTGACGGTGTTTGAGGCGCCTGGACAGACACTAATTGAGTGTCCGGCCGCCTCATGTCGGCAAACGACTGCTTAAGCGAGTTGACGCTATCCCGTAATTCCACAAATAAAGGCATCCATTCTGGTGTCGACCCCCTAGGAGGTGACATCCTCATATTTGGCAATTGCTCCGCCTCCACACCAATAACGTCCTCATACATGTCGACACACACGTACCGACACACAGCAGACACACAGGGAATGCTCTATACGAAGACAGGACCCACTAGCCCTTTGGGGAGACAGAGGGAGAGTCTGCCAGCACACACCAAAAAACGCTATATATGACAGGGATAGCCTTATGATTAAGTGCTCCCTTATAGCTGCTTTTATATTAATATATTGCCATTTATTCTGCCCCCCCTCTCTGTTATACCCTGTTTCTGTAGTGCAGTGCAGGGGAGAGACCTGGGAGCCTTCCTGACCAGCGGAGCTGTGACAGAAAATGGCGCCGTGTGCTGAGGAGATAGGCCCCGCCCCTTTTTCGGCGGGCTCGTCTCCCGCTATTTAGTACATTTAGGCAGGGGTAAATATCTCCATATAGCCTCTGGGGCTATATGTGAGGTATTTTTAGCCTTTTTAAAGGTTTTCATTTGCCTCCCAGGGCGCCCCCCCCCAGCGCCCTGCACCCTCAGTGACTGCCGTGTGAAGTGTGCTGAGAGGAAAATGGCGCACAGCTGCAGTGCTGTGCGCTACCTTAAGAAGACTGCAGGAGTCTTCAGCCGCCGATTCTGGACCTCTTCTTGCTTCAGCATCTGTGAGGGGGCCGGCGGCGTGGCTCCGGTGACCATCCAGGCTGTACCTGTGATCGTCCCTCTGGAGCTTCATGTCCAGTAGCCAAGAAGCCAATCCATCCTGCACGCAGGTGAGTTCACTTCTTCTCCCCTCTGTCCCTCGTTGCAGTGATCCTGTTGCCAGCAGGAATCACTGTAAAATAAAAAACCTAAGCTAAACTCTCTAAGCAGCTCTTTATGAGAGCCACCTAGAATTGCACCCTTCTCGGCCGGGCACAAAAATCTAACTGGAGTCTGGAGGAGGGTCATAGGGGGAGGAGCCAGTACACACCACCTGACCTGTAAAAGCTTTACTTTTGTGCCCTGTCTCCTGCGGAGCCGCTATTCCCCATGGTCCTTTCAGGAACCCCAGCATCCACTTAGGACGATAGAGAAAGTATTGTTTAACACGTCTGGTATTGGTACAAAAATACATAAATAAAGAACAATAGCTAAATACAGGTAGTTTCTCCAACGACAACCCCATTGTAATGGCATACTTAAAGAAAACATTGGAGGCTCATGTTTTCATTTAACCCCCTGGGTGCTAGTGTACCCAGAGAGAAGATCCAACGTGTCTCCTTCTGCAATAAACGTCTGCCTCTGTTGCCACCTCTGGGGGTGATGGGGACATGATCTATCAGGGTGGCACGTATACTAGCTACCCCATGTTTAGCCTGTAAACAGTGTCGAGCAAATGGCTGCTCGCTGCAGCCTTTTTCAAATGCTTTTTTGATGGCACTGCGATGCAGTGCCATCCTTTCTCTAAATTGCCGTATGGTCTTGCCGACATAGGCAAGACCACACGGGCAGGTTAAAACATAAACAACATGTGTGGAAGTACATGTAAGCCTGTGTCGTATCTTCAACTTTTTACCTGAGTGCGGATGATTGAAGGTCATGCCTGAAACTAGGGTGTTGCATGTTGCGCAACCCAGACACTTGTAACAGCCATTCTTAGCTCTCAAAAAATGCTTAGTCTGCTTTTTCGTATTATAAGAAATATCTAGCTTCATAATTCTGTCGCCAATATTGCTACTACGAGTGAAACTCGGCAAAAGGCGTGTGTTCGCTAGGTCAGATAAAGCCTTATCTGTTTGAATGATGGGCCAAAGCTGTTTGGCCTTTTTAATAACCCTAGTGGAGGCTGTAGTGTATTTACTTACCCAAGGTAAGCAATTGTCTTCACCCTGGGAGTCAGTGTCTGTGCCCTAGTTAATTTGAGAACCTTATTCTTGGCTAATTCCAATTGGCCCAAAGGGTAGCCTCGCTGGATGAACTTCTCCATCATGTTATTGAGTGCGAGTACAGTCTCTTCCGGGTCAGAGGTAATCCTCCTGACCCTTAGAAATTGTGAATATGGGAGACCCCTACGGAGGGATAGAGGGTGAAAGCTATGGTAATTAAGCAGACTGTTTCTGTCAGTCGGCTTAATGTATATCGAAGTAGACAGTTTACCCCCCATATACTTAATGGTGACATCCAGGAAATTAATATGGTCTAAATTAATCTCAAATGTAAAATTGACTGGATGGTCACTGGAATTAAAATGCTCCAGGAGTGCCACTAGCTGTTCACGGGGCCCCTGCCATAGGATCAAAAGGTCGTCAATATAGCGCCTGTAGTACAGGCTAAACATGGGGTAGCTAGTATACGTGCCACCCTGATAGATCATGTCCCCATCACCCCCAGAGGTGGCAACAGAGGCAGACGTTTATTGCAGAAGGAGACACGTTGGATCTTCTCTCTGGGTACACTAGCACCCAGGGGGTTAAATGAAAACATGAGCCTCCAATGTTTTCTTTAAGTATGCCATTACAATGGGGTTGTCGTTGGAGAAACTACCTGTATTTAGCTATTGTTCTTTATTTATGTATTTTTGTACCAATACCAGAAGTGTTAAACAATACTTGTTACCACTTTGAATGTTTTTTAGATGTTTGTGTTTCACACAGAGGTTTATCTTGACCACAGGATGATTGCTGCAGCAGCGCCTTCGGGACGCGTCTGGCGGTTGCCATGGTTACTCTCCTGTTCGCCTGGCGCTCCCGGCGCGTCATCGCTTCGCGACGCTATACGTCATCTCTCCATGATGCGGAAGCCAACGGAGCGGTGCGGCTGGCGGTGGCGCCGACGAACAGGTGAGTAAGTTAGTGTTTAATGGGTGTCAGTATTTATGTATGTTGTTTCACATGTTCTGTTCATTTGCTGTTTTTGGCCCTGAGGACAGGGGTTCACCGCCTACATGGTCTAAATAAATGACCCAAATTCTTCAATAAGAGTCTGACTGAGTGCCGCCTTCTTCTAATCAACCCATATAGTGGCTATTGTCACCAGGAGGGCACCGCAGCAATTATTTTACCAAGGTACAAGGGAGTGCCGGGCTATCTTGCTATATATTTATTTTTATATCTATATATATCTATATATATATATATATATATATATATATATAAATATATATATTTTGTGTGTGTATATATATATATATATATATATATATACACACACATATATATATACACACACACACACACATTTTATATATATATATGTGTATATATAAAAGGTGTGTGTGTATATAATATATATATATATATGATTTTAATTTTAAATCTTAGGGCCCCCCTGTTTTAAATACCCCAGGCCCCCCGAGGCCTTAATCCAGCTCTGGGCTTACACCTAAAATGGAAAAAGAATACACCAAATGGGATGCCGACATTGTTAAAATGTTTTCAGCATGCAGATATTAGGGGTAGGCTTGGGCGGGTGGGTTAGGGTTGGACACTGGGGGGAGGTTAGAGTTATGCACTAAAGGGAGGGTTTGGGGTAGGGATTCGGGTTAAGGGAGAAACACCATAACCTGTAATCATACAGTCACATGACCGCCATGATCTGAAAGCCGCTGCAGCCATTTGGAACAGACAAGTCATTGCTGGTCAGGAGGCTCAATATGTCGACATTCTAACATGTTGGCATTTCATCACTGTCTACAAGAGGAATGTCGACATTATAACTGTCGCCCTGGATTGGGGGGGGGGGGGGACTTTAAATTAAAAAAACAAACGCATTTTTTTTGTTTAAACCGTTTAATTTGTTTGTTTAAACCAGAGGTTCTCAAACTCGGTCCTCGGGGGCCCACACAGTGCATGTTTTGCAGGTCTCCTCACAGAATCGCAAGTGAAATAATTAGCTCCACCTGTGGACCTTTTAATATGCGTCAGTGAGTAATTAATACACCTGTGCACCTGCTGGGTTACCTGCAAAACATGCACTGTGTGGGCTCCCGAGGACCAAGTTTGAGAACCTCTGGTTTAAACTAATTTTTTTATTTTTTTTTGCTTGAATGTTTTAATAAGAAAAAAAAAGCATAATGTATTAGAAACCTCGATCAATCATGTTTTAATGCTTTCTAACATTAATGTTATTAGGCTTTGATTTGATTTATTTGAAACATTTCAATAAAACCTTATTTTTACAGCTTATTATTAATATTACATCTAAATATATATGTAGATAGACTAGACATATTAATAATTACAAAGTACACTCAGATATGCAAAATTGAAAAAAAGAACAAGTTAATGTTAAGCATTAGTCTTAATATAATTAAATACATCTGAATAGTAATACAAAAAGGAAAATGCACAAGCACTTTTCAGAGACACACATAAAAAGGAGGAGTTAAGCATACGCACTGGGCATGCCACTGGCATTAAACATTTTGAATAAAAATACTATTTTTTTGTATAATAGGGTATTTTTTTTTTTAATAAGTCACGGCACTGTGCCTATACTAACAGCATAATACAATTTTTTTTTTTTAAAAACACAAAGTGGTTTTTATTAAAAAAAAAACACATTTGGTTTTAACCAGCCAACCCTGCTGTCGACATATCCTGCCACATCTGATCAGCCGTTACATTATCAAAATGCAAGACTTTACTTGGAAAGCATGGTATATCATGGTCCATTTATACTAGACACGGCAATCAAGTGTCAAAACACAAACACATACAGTACCACATACTCTTGTTTTATAGCACATTCAGGCTTTTCTCCATATCTGTGATTAGATACGGGATGTAGTTACATTGCCGGCAGTCGTGATCCCGGTAGTGTACCAATGATCCCTCAATCATGTGCATGTCTATTCTGGGAAGCAAATGAAGCCTGCATTAATGTACGGCCACAAAGTAAAGAATCATACTACTGGCCGGTCACCAATAATGTAATAAACAAATGTAAACAGAACAACACTTGTTAATGCATAAAGTCATAGGCTATATTTCAGTCCCGATACACAATGGTTTTTACAGGAACGTACTTGCCTGCTACAATAATGTTATCTGTCACTCCTAAATAAAGGTTAAGAATAGTGTATTTACACACCGTAAACTTTACAACAACCAATGGGTGGGGGAGATTGCTGTACACTTGGGATATGGGCAAAACCTCCCACATGTTTGAGCAATAAGATATTTCCTTAAAGTTGTGTTAGTCACTACTGACCAAATACGATTACTAAGCTGTGTACACATGCTTAACAAATTAAACACCTTCCCTCATATTTTCTAGTTTAAAAAAAAAAAAAGGAGGTTATACTGTAGACACTGTTCTTTTATGGAAACTAGTTTTAGACTTCTCCCCATAAATACACCAGAGACCATGGATATTTTTCATATGCACTGTATGACAGTAAAGAAAATTCAAAGGATCAAAATTTGCGCTGCAAACATTAGTAGAGGGGAGATCAAAGTGAAGATGACATTTTTGAACAGTCATTTGCCTTCCAAGACAAAGGTCCCGATTCAGGTTGGATTGCAATAGGCTACACTGAGGCAGGGACTGATGTGAATGGCTAAGTATCCTCTGTAAAGCGATGCGGAATGTGTGTGTGCGCTATAAAAATTACTGGTAATAAGAAGAAGTTTGACATGTTGACCAAAATAATCCAAATTGTATTTAACTTTGGTGTAAAGTTTAAGAATCTTAAGCTGAACGTCCACAATTGAAGCTCCCACTTTTATAAGACAATACAGTTAAATACAGATTGGATTACTTGGGTCAAACAAACCCTCTTAGGGTGCGTACACACTAGGCCAGGCATGTCCAAACTGCGGCCCTCCAGCTGTTGAGAAACTACACATCCCAGCATGCCCTGACACAGCTTTAGCATTCTCTGACAGCAAAACTGTGTCAGGTTATGCTGGGATAATAAGAATTTACTCACCGGTAATTCTATTTCTCGTAGTCCGTAGTGGATGCTGGGAACTCCGTAAGGACCATGGGGAATAGACGGGCTCCGCAGGAGACTGGGCACTCTAAAAGAAAGATTAGGTACTATCTGGTGTGCACTGGCTCCTCCCTCTATGAGGAAGCTTCAATTAGAAGCGAAACTCGTCAGAGAAGGAGCCCTGTGTGACCTAACGGACGTTTGACAGTAGGTCTTATTGATATACAACACTGCCTGAGACCGATAAGTGGGAGACGGGAGGACGCGCTATATGCGGCGGCTTGAGGACGGGAGCAGAATCATCTCACCAGCGCCTGCAGTGCGCAAAGCTCCGGGAGCCGGATACAACCTCCATCCCCTAATGCGAAGTAAGGTGTGTGTGATGACCTGACACAGCAGAAGACGGAGTACATCATTCACGGACAGTGATAACCGGGAGTTCTACATAGGTGCTTGCTGTGCACCAAACCCCAGGTGACATTTATCTTCTCCGTGCTGTTTGGAGATTTCTCCATATATAAAAGGACCATTTACAACTGATATAGTGGTTCGATTTACCTACTTGATACACACCTAATCTCATTTCTATGAGCATAACTAATGGGACTGCTTCATGTTGAAAATACCAAATAAAGGACACTGTCAACATATGAATATTGATTAGTCATATATGGTCACAATTAATTATATGATCCACCTCTTATGCTTAATTAGTAAAGTATAGTATTTATGTGTATGCGCATACATAACTATTTATTTTTATGTTTATTTGTTTATAATTTATTTTACGGATATTAAATCTATTTCAATCATTAATTAAGTGTTCTCAAGTCATGTTACCTTTAATTTAATAGCGCAAGAGGTTAACTAGAATTTATATTGCATACCAGGGTCTCATCTCTGCTGATAAGGTACCTGTCCACGCTGCCACAGCGCTATAAACCCATACCGACACAATCGCCGGTCTGGGTAGTATACTAGAATGTGCACGCTATCTGCAGGATCCCTGAGAATAGCTAGTGCTACCATCTGTGCAAACAGGACACCCCAGGGGAAGATTCTCAACATATCCTGGCCCTAGTGGGGAAAGGATACAGCCTGAGAATTCTCTTGTGGGAAGCTGCCGTCTCTTGTCTGGAGATTCCCGCTCTTTTTCCTCATGAGAGGAGGGAAATTTACCTCAGCATTCTTCCCCTTAAACATGTGTACTCTCGTGTCAGGGACAGATGAGTCATCAGTGATATGCAAATCATCTATTATTTCAATAATCATATATTGAATACCTCATAGCCATCTTGGCTGTAACTTTGCATTATCGTAGTCGACAGTGGAGTTAAACTCCATGTCGATACCAGTGTTTGTTATTATGGATAGTGAGCATTGAGAGACTCTGAAGGTCTCTGTGACATAGGGACAGACATGGGTAGATTTCCTGTCTGTTCCCTAACCTTTTGTGCAATAAATTCACCTCAGCACTTACACATATCCAAACAGGTGTCGGCGTTGTCAACGGAGACACCCTCTCACACACATATCCGCTCTATCACCTCCTTAGAGGAGCCTTTTACCACAGACATGTCGACACACGCGTACCGACACACCACATACACAGGGGATGCTCTATTCGAGGACAGTTCCCCCACAAGGCCCTTTGGAGAGACAGAGAGAGAGTATGCCAGCACACACCCCAGCGCTATATAACCCAGGGATTACACTACAACTCAGTGTTTACCCAGTAGCTGCTGTATATACAAATTTTTTGCGCCTAAAGTTATGTGCCCCCCCCCCTCTCTTGTACCAGGATACTGCCGGGGAGAGCCTGGAGAGCTTCCTTCCAGCGCAGCTGTGAAGAGAAAATGGCGCTGGTGTGCTGAGGAAGAAGGCCCGGCCCCCTCAGCGGCGGGCTTCTGTCCTGTTTCTGACTAAAAATGGCGGGGGTTTTACACATATACAGTTTTCCAGACTGTATTATGTGTATATATTGCCAAAAGGTATACTTATTGCTGCCCAGGGCGCCCCCCCCCCAGCGCCCTGCACCCTACAGTGACCGGAGTGTGTCGTGTGCAGTGGGAGCAATGGCGCACAGCTGCAGTGCTGTGCGCTACCTTAATGAAGACCGGAGTCTTCTGCCGCCGATTTTATCTCCTTCTTCTGTCTCTGCAAGGGGGACGGCGGCGCGGCTCCGGGAACGGACGATCGAGGTCAGGCCCTGTGTTCGAACCCTCTGGAGCTAATGGTGTCCAGTAGCCTAAGAAGCACAAGCTAGCTGCACGCAGGTAGGTTTGCTTCTCTCCCCTCAGTCCCACGTAGCAGTGAGTCTGTTGCCAGCAGATCTCACTGAAAATAAAAAACCTAACAAATACTTTCTTTATAGCAAGCTCAGGAGAGCCCACTAGGTGCATCCAGCTCTGGCCGGGCACAGATTCTAACTGAGGTCTGGAGGAGGGGCATAGAGGGAGGAGCCAGTGCACACCAGATAGTACCTAATCTTTCTTTTAGAGTGCCCAGTCTCCTGCGGAGCCCGTCTATTCCCCATGGTCCTTACGGAGTTCCCAGCATCCACTAGGACGTCAGAGAAGTGTAGTTTCACAACAGCTGGAGGGCCGCAATTTGGGCATGCCTGCACTAGGCGATATCGCATACGATCTGGCTGATATCGGCCTGATCGTACGCGATAACATTCACATTGTATAGTGTGTATGCACTATATCGTATATGGCACTGCCCATCGGACCTACATTCAGGTCCGACAGGCAATGTTGCAAACGAGGGCCATTCTGCCGAATGCAGAATGGCTACCCCCGTCACTCCCAACATCAGCACGTATGTATGCACTTGCCAATGCCGTGTGAGTCTTCTTCACTGGAAATGTGAGTACATTTTCACAAATAAATCAACTGTGACAAAACTACTTTGTTAGACTGCACTGATCAATCTATTTTGCAACATTTGAACATCTGTGCACGAAAGAGACTGAACCTGTATAGAAAGTGTCATGATGCAGTAGCCGCGCCTTTTTCTAATGCCAAGTTCCATTGCCCATCATCTGCGTCTTTTTATGTCTTTAATACTAACATCTGTGTAGTCTAGTACACTCTGGGGGTAATTCCAAGTTGATCGCAGCAGGAATTTTGTAAGCAGTTGGGCAAAACCATGTGCACTGCAGGGGAGGCAGATATAACATGTGCAGAGTGAGTTAGATTTGGGTGTGGTGTGTTCAATCTGCAATCTAATTTGCAGCGTAAAAAATAAGAATTTACTCACCGGTAATTCTATTTCTCGTAGTCCGTAGTGGATGCTGGGAACACCGTAAGAACCATAGGGAATAGACGGGCTCCGCAGGAGACTGGGCACTCTTAAAAGAAAGATTTAGGTACTATCTGGTGTGCACTGGCTCCTCCCTCTATGCCCCTCCTCCAGACCTCAGTTAAGGAAACTGTGCCCGGAAGAGCTGACACAAGGAAAGGATTTGGAATCCATGGTAAGACTCATACCAATCACACTGTACAACTTGTGATAACCATACCCAGTTAACAGTATGAACAACAACTGAGCCTCAGAAACAGATGGCTCATAACAATAACCCTTTAGTTAAGCAATAACTATATACATGTATTGCAGAGAGTCCGCACTTGGGACGGGCACCCAGCATCCACTACGGACTACGAGAAATAGAATTACCGGTGAGTAAATTCTTAATTTCTCTGACGTCCTAGTGGATGCTGGGAACTCCGTAAGGACCATGGGGATTATACCAAAGCTCCCAAACGGGCGGGAGAGTGCGGGTGACTCTGCAGCACCGAAAGAGCAAAAGCAAGGTCCTCCTCAGCCAGGGTATCAAACTTGTAGAACTTAGCAAATGTGTTTGAACCCGACCAAGTAGCAGCTCGGCAAAGCTGTAAAGCCGAGACCCCTCGGGTAGCCGCCCAAGAAGAGCCCACCTTCCTTGTGGAATGGGCTTTTACTGATTTAGGATGCAGTAACCCTGCCGCAGAATGAGCTTGCTGAATCGTGTTACAGATCCAGCGAGCAATAGTTTGCTTTGAAGCCGGAGCACCCAGTTTGTTGGGTGCATGCAGGATAAACAGCGAGTCAGTTTTCCTGACTCCAGCCGTCCTGGCTACATAGATATTCAAAGCCCTGACTACGTCCAGCAACTTGGAAGTCTCCAAGTCCCGAGTAGCCGTAAGGCACCACAATAGGTTGGTTCAAATGAAACGCTGATACCACCTTTGGGAGAAATTGGGGACGAGTCCTCAATTCTGCCCTGTCCATATGGAAGATCAGATACGGCTTTTACATGACAAAGCCGCCAATTCTGACACACGCCTAGCTGAAGCCAAGGCCAACAGCATGACCACCTTCCACGTGAGATACTTTAGCTCCACGGTCTTAAGTGGCTCAAACCAGTGTGATTTCAGGAAATCCAACACAACGTTAAGATCCCAAGGTGCCACTGGAGGCACAAAAGGGGGCTGAATATGCAGCACTCCCTTAACAAACGTCTGAACTTCAGGCAGTGAAGCCAGTTCTCTTGAAAGAAAATAGATAGGGCCGAAATCTGGACCTTTATGGATCCTAATTTTAGGCCCATAGTCACTCCTGACTGTAGGAAGTGCAGGAATCGACCCAGCTGGAATTCCTCTGTAGAAGCCTTCCTGGCCTCACACCAAGCAACATATTTTCGCCATATACGGTGATAATGTTTTGCGGTCACGTCTTTCCTAGCCTTTATCAGCGTAGGAATAACTTCATCCGGAATACCCTTTTCCGCTAGGATCCGGCGTTCAACCGCCATGCCGTCAAACGCAGCAGCGGTAAGTCTTGAAACAGACAGGGCCCCTGCTGTAACAGGTCCTGTCTGAGAGGCAGAGGCCATGGGTCCTCTGAGATCATTTCTTGTAGTTCTGGGTACCAAGTTCTTCTTGGCCAATCCGGAACGATGAGTATAGCTCTTACTCCTCTCTTTCTTACTATCCTCAGTACCTTGGGTATGAGAGGAAGAGGAGGGAACACATAAACCGACTGGTACACCCACGGTGTCACTAGTGCGTCCACAGCTATCACCTGAGGGTCCCATGACCTGGCGCAATATTTTTTTAGCTTTTTGTTGAGGCGGGACGCCATCATGTCCACCTGTGGCAGTTCCCAACGATTTACAATCTGTGTGAAGACTTCTTGATGAAGTCCCCACTCTCCCGGGTGGAGGTCGTGCCTGCTGAGGAAGTCTGCTACCCAGTTGTCCACTCCCGGAATGAACACTGCTGACAGTGCTAGCACGTGATTCTCCGCCCATCGAAGAATCCTTGTGGCTTCTGCCATTGCCATCCTGCTTCTTGTGCCACCCTGGCGGTTTACATGGGCGACCGCCGTGATGTTGTCTGACTGAATCAGTACAGATTGGTTTTGAAGCAGGGGCTCTGCTTGACTCAGGGCGTTGTAGATGGCCCTTAGTTCCAATATATTTATGTGTAGAGAAGTCTCCAGACTTGACCACTGTTCTTGGAAGTTTCTTCCCTGAGTGACTGCCCCCCATCCTCGGAGGCTTTCATCCGTGGTCACCAGGATCCAGTCCTGTATGCCGAACCTGCGTCCCTCGAGAAGATGAGCACTCTGCAGCCACCACAGCAGACACACCCTGGCCCTTGGGGACAGGGTGATCAACCGATGCATCTGAAGATGCGATCCGGACCTATTGTCCAACAGATCCCACTGAAAGATCCTTGCATGGAACCTGCCGAAGGGAATTGCTTCGTAAGAAGCCACCATCTTTCCCAGGACTCGCGTGCAGTGATGCACCGACACCTGTTTTGGTTTCAGGAGGTCCCTGACCAGAGATGCTAATTCCTGGGCCTTCTCCTCCGGGAGAAACACCTTCTTCTGTTCTGTGTCCAGAATCATTCCCAGGAAAAGCAGACGCGTCGTAGGAATCAGCTGCGACTTTGGGATATTCAGAATCCAGCCGTGCTGTTGCAACACTTCCTGAGAGAGTGCTACGCTGACCAACAACTGCTCTTTGGACCTCGCCTTTATGAGGAGATCGTCCAAGTACGGGATAATTATAACTCCCTTTCTTCGAAGGAGTATCATCATTTCGGCCATTACCTTGGTAAATATTCTCTGAGCCGTGGAGAGACCAAACGGCAACGTCTGGAATTGGTAATGACAGTTCTGTACCACAAACCTGAGGTACTCCTGGTGAGGTGGGAAAATGGGGACATGCAAGTAAGCATCCTTGATGTCCAGCGACACCATAAAATCCCCCTCTTCCAGGCTTGCAATAACCGCCCTGAGCGAATCCATTTTGAACTTGAATTTCTTTATATAAGTGTTCAAGGATTTTAAATTCAGGATGGGTCTCACCGAACCGTCCGGTTTCGGTACCACAAACATTGTGGAATAGTAACCCCTGCCCTGTTGAAGGAGGGGGACCTTGATTATCACCTGCTGGAGGTACAGCTTGTGAATTGCCGCCAGTACTACCTCCCTTCCCTGGGATCAGCTGGCAAGGCTGATTTGAGGTAACGGCGAGGGGGAGTCGCCTCGAACTCCAGCTTGTATCCCTGAGATACAATTTGTACAGCCCATAGATCCACTTGTGAGCGAACCCACTGGTTGCTGAAGTTTCGGAGACGCGCCCCCACCGCACCTGGCTCCGCCTGTGGAGCCCCAACGTCATGCGGTGAACTTAGTGGAAGCAGGGGAGGATTTTTGTTCCTGGGAACTGGCTGCCTGGTGCAGCTTCTTTCCTCTACCCTTGCCTCTGGCCAGAAAGGATGCTCCTCTGACCCGCTTGCCTTTCTGAGGCCGAAAGGACTGCATTTGATAATACGGTGCTTTCTTAGGCTGTGAGGGAACCTGAGGTAAAAAAGTCGACTTCCCAGCAGTTGCTGTGGATACGAGGTCCGAGAGACCGTCCCCAAATAATTCCTCACCCTTATAAGGCAAAACCTCCATGTGTTTTTTAGAATCAGCATCACCTGTCCACTGCCGAGTCCATAATACTCTCCTGGCAGAAAATAAGAATTTACTTACCGATAATTCTATTTCTCGTAGTCCGTAGTGGATGCTGGGAACTCCGTAAGGACCATGGGGAATAGCGGCTCCGCAGGAGACTGGGCACAAAAGTAAAGCTTTAGGACAGGGGTGGGGAACCTTTGGCCCTCCAGCTGTTGTTAAACTACACATACCAGCATGCCTTGCTACAGTTTTGCTATTTGGCCATGCTAAAACTGTTGCAGGGCATGCTGGGATGTGTAGTTCAACAGCAGCTGGAGGGCCGAAGGTTCCCTATGCCTGCTTTAGGACTACCTGGTGTGCACTGGCTCCTCCCCCTATGACCCTCCTCCAAGCCTCAGTTAGGATACTGTGCCCGGACGAGCGTACACAATAAGGAAGGATTTTGAATCCCGGGTAAGACTCATACCAGCCACACCAATCA
Source organism: Pseudophryne corroboree (assembly GCF_028390025.1). Lineage (NCBI taxonomy): Eukaryota > Metazoa > Chordata > Amphibia > Anura > Myobatrachidae > Pseudophryne > Pseudophryne corroboree. Next base: position 906,401,715 of record NC_086444.1, on the reverse strand, counting down.
CACCGTACAACCTGTGATCTGAACCCAGTTAACAGCATGATAACAGAGGAGCCTCTGAAAAGATGGCTCACAACAATAATAACCCGATTTTTGTAACAATAACTATGTACAAGTATTGCAGACAATCCGCACTTGGGATGGGCGCCCAGCATCCACTACGGACTACGAGAAATAGAATTATCGGTAAGTAAATTCTTATTTTCTCTGACGTCCTAGTGGATGCTGGGAACTCCGTAAGGACAATGGGGATTATACCAAAGCTCCCAAACGGGCGGGAGAGTGCGGATGACTCTGCAGCACCGAATGAGAGAACTCCAGGTCCTCCTCAGCCAGGGTATCAAATTTGTAGAATTTAGCAAACGTGTTTGCCCCTGACCAAGTAGCTGCTCGGCAAAGTTGTAAAGCCGAGACCCCTCGGGCAGTTGCCCAAGATGAGCCCACCTTCCTTGTGGAATGGGCTTTTACAGATTTTGGCTGTGGCAGGCCTGCCACAGAATGTGCAAGCTGAATTGTACTACAAATCCAACGTGCAATAGTCTGCTTAGAAGCAGGAGCACCCAGCTTGTTGGGTGCATACAGGATAAACAGCGAGTCAGATTTTCTGACTCCAGCCGTCCTGGAAACATATATTTTCAGGGCCCTGACTACGTCCAGCAACTTGGAGTCCTCCAAGTCCCTAGTAGCCGCAGGTACCACAATAGGCTGGTTCAAGTGAAACCACCTTAGGGAGAAATTGAGGACGAGTCCTCAATTCTGCCCTGTCCGTATGAAAAATTAGGTAAGGGCTTTTATAGGATAAAGCCGCCAATTCTGAGACACGCCTGGCTGAAGCCAGGGCCAACAGCATTACCACTTTCCATGTGAGATATTTTAAGTCCACAGTGGTGAGTGGTTCAAACCAATGTGATTTTAGGAACCCCAAAACTACATTGAGATCCCAAGGTGCCACTGGAGGCACAAAAGGAGGCTGTATATGCAGTACCCCCTTGACAACCGTCTGAACTTCAGGAACTGAAGCCAGTTCTTTCTGGAAGAAAATCGACAGGGCCAAAATTTGAACCTTAATGGACCCTAATTTTAGGCCCATAGACAGTCCTGTTTGCAGGAAATGCAGGAAACGACCCAGTTGAAATTCCTCTGTAGGGGCCTTCCTGGCCTCGCACCACGCAACATATTTACGCCAAATACGGTGATAATGCTGTACGGTTACATCCTTCCTGGCTTTGATCAGGGTAGGGATGACTTCATCCGGAATGCCTTTTTCCTTCAGGATCCGGCGTTCAACCGCCATGCCGTCAAACGCAGAAGCGGCAAGTCTTGGAACAGACAGGGTCCCTGCTGGAGCAGGTCCCTTCTTAGCGGTAGAGTCCACGGGTCCTCTGTGAGCATCTCTTGAAGTTCCGGGTACCAAGTCCTTCTTGGCCAATCCGGAGCCACGAGTATAGTCCTTACTCCTCTCCTTCTTATGATTCTCAGTACCTTGGGTATGAGAGGCAGAGGAGGGAACACATACACTGACTGGTACACCCACGGTGTTACCAGAGCGTCCACAGCTATTGCCTGAGGGTCCCTTGACCTGGCGCAATACCGGTCTAGTTTTTTGTTGAGGCGGGACGCCATCATGTCCACCTTTGGTTTTTCCCAACGGTTCACAATCATGTGGAAGACTTCTGGGTGAAGTCCCCACTCTCCCGGGTGGAGGTCGTGTCTGCTGAGGAAGTCTGCTTCCCAGTTGTCCACTCCCGGAATGAACACTGCTGACAGTGCTATCACATGATTTTCCGCCCAGCGAAGAATCCTTGCAACTTCTGCCATTGCCCTCCTGCTTCTTGTGCCGCCCTGTCTGTTTACATGGGGGACTGCCGTGATGTTGTCTGACTGGATCAGCACCGGCTGACCTTGAAGTAGAGGTCTTGCTAGGCTTAGAGCATTGTAGATGGCCCTTAGCTCCAGGATATTTATGTGAAGTGATGTCTCCAGGCTTGACCACAAGCCCTGGAAATTTCTTCCCTGTGTGACTGCTCCCCAGCCTCTCAGGCTGGCATCCGTGGTCACCAGGACCCAGTCCTGATTGCCGAATCTGCGGCCCTCTAGAAGATGAGCACTCTGCAACCACCACAGGAGAGACACCCTTGTCCTTGGTGACAAGATTATCCGCTGATGCATCTGAAGATGCGACCCGGACCATTTGTCTAGCAGATCCCACTGGAAGGTTCTTGCGAGGAATCTGCCGAATGGGATTGCTTCGTAAGAAGCCACCATCTTTCCCAGGACCCTTGTGCATTGATGCACTGAGACTTGGCCTGGTTTTAGGAGATTTCTGACTAGTTCGGATAACTCCCTGGCTTTCTCCTCCGGGAGAAACACCTTTTTCTGGACTGTGTCCAGGATCATCCCTAGGAATAGAAGTCGTGTCGTCGGGATCAGCTGCGATTTTGGAATATTGAGAATCCAACCGTGCTGGCGCAGCACTATCTGAAATAGTGCTACTCCGACTTCCAACTGTTCCCTGGATCTTGCCCTTATCAGGAGATCGTCCAAGTAAGGGATAACTAAAACTCCCTTCCTTCGAAGGAGTATCATCATTTTGGCCATTACCTTGGTAAAGACCCGGGGTGCCGTGGACAATCCAAACGGCAGCGTCTGAAACGGATAGTGACAGTTCTGTACCACAAACCTGAGGTACCCTTGGTGAGAAGGGTAAATTGGGACATGTAGGTAAGCATCTTTGATGTCCAGAGACACCATATAGTCCCCTTCTTCCAGGTTTGCAATCACTGCTCTGAGTGACTCCATCTTGAATTTGAACCTTTGTATGTAAGTGTTCAAGGATTTTAGGTTTAAAATTGGTCTCACCGAGCCGTCCGGCTTCGGTACCACAAATAGTGTGGAATAGTACCCCTTTCCCTGTTGTAGGAGGGGTACCTTGATTATCACCTGCTGGGAATATAGCTTGTGAATGGCTTCCAATACTGCCTCCCTGTCTGAGGGAGACGTCGGTAAAGCAGACTTTAGAAAACGGCGAGGGGGAGACGTCTCGAATTCCAATTTGTACCCCTGAGATACCACCTGAAGGATCCAGGGGTCCACTTGCGAGTGGGCCCACTGCGCACTGAACTTCTTGAGACAGGCCCCCACCGTGCCTGAGTCCGCTTGTAAAGCCCAAGCGTCATGCTGAGGACTTTGCGGAGGCGGGAGAGGGCTTTTGTTCCTGGGAACTGGCTGTTTGTTGCAGCCTTTTTCCTCTCCCTCTGCCACGGGGCAGAAATGAGGCGCCTTTTGCCCGCTTGCCCTTATGGGGCCGAAAGGACTGCGCCTGATAATACGGCGTCTTCTTAGGTTGAGAAGCTACCTGGGGTAAAAATGTGGATTTTCCAGCAGTTGCCGTGGCTACCAGGTCTGATAGACCTACCCCAAATAACTCCTCCCCCTTATAAGGCAATACTTCCATGTGCCTTTTAGAATCCGCATCACCTGACCACTGCCGCGTCCATAAACCTCTTCTTGCAGAAATGGACAGCGCGCTAACTCTTGATGCCAGTCTGCAAATATCCCTCTGTGCATCACGCATATATAGAAATGCATCCTTCAAATGCTCTATAGTCAGTAATATACTGTCCCTATCTAGGGTATCAATATTTTCAGTCAGGGAATCCGACCACGCCAGGCCCGCACTGCACATCCAAGCTGAGGCGATTGCTGGTCGCAGTATAACACCCGTGTGAGTGTATATACATTTTAGGATATTCTCCAGCTTTCTATCGGCAGGTTCCTTTAGGGCGGCCGTATCAGGAGAGGGTAGTGCTACCTGTTTAGACAAGCGTGTGAGCGCTTTATCCACCCTAGGGGGTGTTTCCCAACGTGCCCTATCCTCTGGCGGGAAAGGGTACGATGCCAATAACCTTTTAGGAATTATCAGTTTTTTATCGGGGGAAACCCACGCCTCATCACACACTTCATTTAATTCCTCGGATACAGGAAAAACTACAGGCAGTTTTTTCTCACCAAACATAATACCCTTTTTAGTGGTACTTGTATTATCAGAGATATGCAATACATTTTTCATTGCTTCAATCATGTAACGTGTGGCCCTAGTGGAAGTCACGTTTGTCTCCTCATCATCGACACTTGAGTCAGTATCCGTGTCTGTGTCTGCCATTTGAGGTAACGGGCGTTTTAAAGCCCCTGATGGCGTTTGAGACCCCTGGACAGGCACAAGCTGAGTAGCCAGATGTCTCATGTCGTCAACTGTCTGTCGTAAAGAGCTGACACTGTCACGCAATTCCTTCCATAAGCTCATCCACTCAGGTGTCGACTCCCTAGGGGGTGACAACTCTATAATAGGCAATTGCTCCGCCTCCATCTCATTTTCCTCCTCAAACATGTCGACACAATCGTACCGACACACCGCACACACACAGGGAATGCTCTGATAGAGGACAGGACCCCACTAGCCCTTTGGGGAGACAGAGGGAGAGTATGCCAGCACACACCAGAGCGCTATATATAGACAGGAATACCACTATAAAATGTGCTTTTCCCTTTATAGCTGCTGTTAGTATTAAAACTGCGCCAAATTAGTGCCCCCCTCTCTTTTTTACCCTTTTCTGTAGTGCAGGACTGCAGGGGAGAGTCAGGGAGACGTCCTTCCAGCGGAGCTGTGATGGAAAATGGCGCCCGTGTGCTGAGGAGATAGGCTCCGCCCCCTTCTCGGCGGCCTTTTCTCCCGCTTTTTGGTGAGTTCTGGCAGGGGTTAAAATACATCCATATAGCCCTGGGGGTTATATGTGGTGTATTTATGCCAGCCAAGGTGTTTACATTGCTGCTCAGGGCGCCCATTCCTAGCGCCCTGCACCCTCAGTGACCGAAGTGTGAAGTGTGCCTGAGTAACAATGGCGCACAGCTGCAGTGCTGTGCGCTACCTTGTTGAAGACTGATGTCTTCTGCCGCCGATTTTTCCAGACCTCTTCTTGCTTCTGGCTCTGTAAGGGGGCCGGCGGCGCGGCTCTGGGACCGAGCTCCGAGGCTGGGCCTGTGTTCGGTCCCTCTGGAGCTAATGGTGTCCAGTTGCCTAAGAAGCCCAAGCTGGCTGCAAGCAGGCAGGTTCGCTTCTTCTCCCCTAAGTCCCTCGATGCAGTGAGCCTGTTGCCAGCAGGTCTCACTGAAAATAAAAAACCTAAAACTAAACTTTCACTAAGAAGCTCAGGAGAGCCCCTAGTGTGCACCCCTCTCGGCCGGGCACAAAAATCTAACTGAGGCTTGGAGGAGGGTCATAGGGGGAGGAGCCAGTGCACACCAGGTAGTCCTAAAGCTTTACTTTTGTGCCCAGTCTCCTGCGGAGCCGCTATTCCCCATGGTCCTTACGGAGTTCCCAGCATCCACTAGGACGTCAGAGAAATGGACATTGCATTAATTCTAGATGCCAGCAGGCAAATGTCCCTCTGTGCATCCCGCATATATAAGACAACGTCTTTTATATGTTCGATGGTTAGCAAAATAGTATCCCTGTCGAGGGAATCAATGTTGTCTGACAGGGTATCAGTCCATGCTGCTGCAGCACTACACATCCAGGCTGAAGCAATAGCAGGTCTCAGTAGAGTACCAGAGTGTGTATACACAGACTTCAGGATAGCTTCCTGCTTTCTATCCGCAGGATCCTTTAGGGCGGCCGTATCCTGAGACGGCAGTGCCACCCTTTTAGATAAGCGTGTTAGCGCCTTGTCCACCCTAGGGGATGTTTCCCAACGTAACCTATCCGTTGGCGGGAAAGGGTACGCCATCAGTAACCTCTTAGAAATCACTAGTTTCTTATCAGGGGAACTCCACGCTTCTTCACACAAATCATTTAATTCATCAGATGGGGGAAAAGTCACTGGCTGCTTTTTCTCCCCAAACATAATAGCCCTTTTGGTGGTAACCGGGTTAATATCAGAAATGTGCAATACATCCTTCATTGCAGTAATCATGCATCGGATGGCTTTTGTAGACTGAACATTTGTCTCATCCTCATCTACACTGGAGTCAGACTCCGTGTCGACATCTGTGTCTACCATCAGAGCTAGCGGGCGTTTATGAGCCCCTGACGGCTTCTGAGTCGCCTGGGCAGGCGCAGGCTGAGACCCCGGCTGTCCCAAGGCTGCCGCGTCATCGAACCTTTTATGTAAGGAGTTGACACTGTCGGTTAAGACCTTCCACATATCCATCCAATCAGGTGTCGGCCCCGTCGGGGGCGACACCACATGTATCTGCCCCTGCTCCGCCTCCACGTAACCCTCCTCATCAAACATGTCGACACAGCCGTACCGACACACCGCACACACACAGGGAATGCTCAGACTGAGGACAGGACCCCACAAAGTCCTTTGGGGAAACAGAGAGAGAGTATGCCAGCACACACCACAGCGCTATATAACACAGGGATTAACACTGCTAATAAGTGATTTTCCCCAATAGCTGCTTGTTTGTATCGATTTGCGCCTAAATTTATGTGCCCCCCCTCTCTTTTTAACCCGTCTTGTACCTGGATACTGCAGGGGAGAGCCTGGGGAGCGTGCTTCCAGCGGAGCTGTGAAGGGAAAATGGCGCTTGTGTGCTGAGGAAGAAGGCCCCGCCCCCTCAGCGGCGGGCTTCTGTCCCGCGTTTTCTGTAACTTAATGGCGGGGTTTTTTACACATATACAGTTAACTGACTGTATTATGTGTATTTTTTTGCCAAAAGGTAATATAATTGCTGCCCAGGGCGCCCCCCCCCCAGCGCCCTGCACCCTACAGTGACCGGAGTGTGTGGTGTGCTGTGGGAGCAATGGCGCACAGCTGCAGTGCTGTGCGCTACCTTAATGAAGACAGGAGTCTTCTGCCGCCGATTTCATCGTTCTTCGGTCTTCTGGCTCTGCAAGGGGGACTGCGGCGCGGCTCCGGGAACGGACGATCGAGGTCAGGCCCTGTGTTCGAACCCTCTGGAGCTAATGGTGTCCAGTAGCCTAAGAAGCACAAGCTAGCTGCAAGCAGGTAGGTTTGCTCCTCTCCCCTCAGTCCCACGTAGCAGTGAGTCTGTTGCCAGCAGATCTCACTGAAAATAAAAAACCTAACAAATACTTTCTTTCTAGCAAGCTCAGGAGAGCCCACTAGGAGCACCCAGCTCTGGCCGGGCACAGATTCTAACTGGGATCTGGAGGAGGGGCATAGAGGGAGGAGCCAGTGCACACCAGATAGTACCTAATCTTTCTTTTAGAGTGCCCAGTCTCCTGCGGAGCCCGTCTATTCCCCATGGTCCTTACGGAGTTCCCAGCATCCACTAGGACGTCAGAGAAATAAAGCAGCCAGTATTTACCCTGCACAGAAACAAAATAACCCACTCAAATCTAACTCTCTCTGCACATGTTATATCTGCCTCCCCTGCAGTGCACATGGTTTTTTTGCCCAACTGCTAACAAATTTCCTGCTGCGATCAACTTGGAATTACCCCCTCTGAGTGGAGTTTTGCTGCATCTGCAATGCAAATAAAAAGCAGAATGTAAAGTAAAAGCTGCTACGCAACGGCGCTTGATGTGGCACAGTCACGCTTGGGCGAGCTTCCACTGCACCTCATATTGAGGTTAGGCATATGAAGACATCTGTATTTATAGAATGTTTTCAAGTTGTATCTGGGCCATTATTGATTTATTTATATAATTATAATACTTCAATAATGTTCAAAGTATGTTACTCAGAGCACATATATATATTTTTTTTCCTAAAACCGGAATCAGTTTTCCACGTATTCAGTCATTTGTATACTTTTTCAATATATATATATATATATATATATATATATATATATATATATATATATATATATATATATATATATATATATATATATATCTCCCCAATATTATCAGGGAAACTCACCAGTCTTCTAAAGCCTTTTTATTTGTATCACTACATCAGATCATCAGCATAGGGGTATCAACGTTTCGGTCCCATGTGGGGACCTTTATCAAGATGACTAAGACTGGTGAGTGCTCCTGATAATATTGGTATTATATTGGAGTGGATATGTCCTGGTGACTTCTATCCATATATGGATGCTACCCCAGCAGCTATTATCAAGGCTAGAGTGCGGACTATACGGAACTATATATATATATATATATATATATATATATATATATATATATATATATATATATATATATATATATATATATATATATATATAATCAAACAAGCAGCGGCACTCTGAGACGTGGCAACAGTCATAACAGTGCCGTGCATATCCAGCAAGAGTGAGGCACGGTTCTAAATATATATATATATATATATATATATATATATATATATATTTATATATATATATATATATATATATATATATATAGATAGATAGATAGATATATATATATATAGATAGATAAATAGATATATAGATATTCTCCACAAAGATTCAGTGTTGCGCACCAGGATCTAATAGTATCCAGAGTTAATGTCCAATTAAGTGCAGCTTCAAAATCCTCTCCGTGCCAAGGAGTGTTTGTACAAACTGTTAAGAAAGTGGAGAGCGCACTCATAAGTGTATAAAAATAACAACTTTACTTATAACATATGCTCACATACATTGAGGTTAAAATTCATCGGCAATAGTATTGCATTAGACTTAGCCACTCCGATATTCAAGTCCGCGGCTCGTCTCTGCACCGGCTCTGTTTCCGGAGGATGACGTCACAACGTCCACGTCAAGATTAGCCACGCCCAACGCGTTTCGTACTGAAGGTACTTCGTCAGGGGGTGTGGTTTACCCAGTTCATATCACCTATATATACCCAATCTGGGTGTCGATCTTCATTAAAGTGCAATTAGCCATAAACATAAACAATTTCAGGATATCATCATCTAAATAGTTAAAACATCGTAGAAATAACGTAAAATAAGTGGGAGCCATAAAATCACTATAAGTTATACACTCGTAACATTATATTCATTACTCTATTAAGATCTCTCTATTTTATTACAATTACAGATCCAGCTGATCCACATGATATGCTTAAAATTTAATTGTCGTCACCAGGATATTAACTCCAAATGGCACCAAATGGTTTTGAATTGTTTATTGATGTTAATAAATTCGTGAGGGTGCTAACACTGAAACGCCATTTTGCTAAAAACAAGATAGGGGATTCAGAATCTGTTAATATACAGGAAAAGAGATTTAGAAGGAAATCTACATATTACCCTATAGAATCTAGGGGAAGTTATATTGATACCTTTTCATCATTGGTAAAAAAAGATCTGGATGAATTATGTTTAAAGGGAAATAAATCAAGAGACAATTTATCCCTTGGTGAAAGAACTGCATTAAAAACCCTAGAAGATAACCCCAATTTGGTCATTAAGATGGCCGATAAAGGGGGGGGTATTGTGGTATTAAATAGAAAAGACTATGTGGATACCTATAAAAAATTGGAAAAGGACCCCACGGACAGGATAATTGAAGAAGTAAGATTACTATTGGAGAAGGGTATTAGAAATTCCAGTATATCTCAAGAAGAATTTAACTATTTGTTTATCCCACAACCCAGAATTCCAATTTTTTATAGTTTACCCAAGGTCCATAAACGGTTACAGAAACCCCCGGGCCGTCCAATCATATCGGGGATTGGGTCAGCAAGTTCACATATCTCAGAGTTTGTAGATGTACATATTAAAAAATATGTCACATCATTAAAATCGTATGTAAAGGACTCTACCCAAATCCTAAATGAAATAGATAAATTTGATTGGAATACTACATTCTCATGGGTTACAATTGACGTGGAAGCGTTATACACGAGCATACCCCATAGGGGGGGGTTGGACGCCGTGAAATCATTTTTAGACGCAGATGGAACTATAAACGATAATAAAAAACTTTTTATTCTGGAGTGTATAAAATATATATTAGAGAATAATTATTTTAAATTCCAGGAGTCATTCTTTAATCAAGAGTGCGGTGTGGCGATGGGAACACCGTACGCACCAAGTCTGGCTAATTTGTATCTGGGTAGGTGGGAGGAGCAAATTATTGAAAATAACAACCCTTTTTCATCCTATATTCATCTATATAAAAGATTTATAGATGACATTCTTATGGTATGGTCTGGTAGTGAGCTAATTTTTAATGAATTCATGGAGTATTTAAATATGAATATGTTTAATCTTAAATTTACTTCCAATTTTCAAAAAAAATAAAATTGAATTTTTAGACCTGGTATTGGACAACACAGAGTGGAGGGAGGGAGAAAAAGTGAATACCTACACACATATTAAAGAAACAGATCGTAATAGTTATGTGCACTATCAGAGTTGCCACTATAAAAAATGGGTAAATAATATCCCCTACTCACAGTTTGTAAGACTGAAGCGTAACTGTTCAAAATTATCTAAATTTGATGAGCAGGCAGATATTTATAAACAACGCTTTACAAATAAACAATACCCTAAGCGAGTGATTGAAGAATCTTATAATAAAGCGAGGGAAAGATCCAGATCTGAATTAATGGTATACAAACAAAAAGAACTGGATAATGGCAACTACTCTGTTCCGTTTATTACTAGGTATAATACCAAAGGTGGAGCAATTAAAAATATTTTACAGAAACATTGGGACATTTTATGTTTAGATCCGATACTGCATAAAGTCATTCCAAAATATCCACAAGTGGTATTTAGAAAATCATGTTCATTAAAAAATAGATTGGCTCCAAGTAACTTGAAGAAAGAAAACACTCTACATTCAGGTGGCATTGAAGGTTTTTATGCCTGCACGAAGTGTAAAGTGTGCCAATATGTTAACAAAAATCATAAACAATTCTATAACTATAATAATGAAAAATCATGGAAAATTAAAGGGAAAATGAGTTGTTTAAGTACATATGTTATATATCTACTAGAATGTAAATGTGGGAAACGCTATGTGGGTAAAACTAAACGGGTTCTAAAACTAAGAATATTGGAACATATACGAAATATCACCAATAAGGTGGAAAATCATAGCGTACCACGACATTTTGCTAGCTGTTGTGAGTCAAAACTTCAGGGCTTTTCTTTTAAAGCAATAAAACGGGTACAACTCGATGAAAGAAAAGGAGATTTATTGAATCTACTCTCAAAGAGAGAAACATTTTGGATCTACACGCTGAACACATTCACACCACACGGCCTGAATGAAGGATGTGATATCGTGCCGTTCCTGAATCGATAACCCTGTCAGTATGTGTTGCAGAACTGCCGGTGGCAGCGGCTACGTCCCGACCGGCAAACTCTTGGTGCATACATATGGCAGGTGACGATGAAGGGGCGGCGTGTAGGAGTGAATGTGTTCGGCCTTGTATCTGATGTGACTCATTCCATACTATACGTGTTTAATTAACTTGGAGTTAATATCCTGGTGACGACAATTAAATTTTAAGCATATCATGTGGATCAGCTGGATCTGTAATTGTAATAAAATAGAGAGATCTTAATAGAGTAATGAATATAATGTTACGAGTGTATAACTTATAGTGATTTTATGGCTCCCACTTATTTTACGTTATTTCTACGATGTTTTAACTATTTAGATGATGATATCCTGAAATTGTTTATGTTTATGGCTAATTGCACTTTAATGAAGATCGACACCCAGATTGGGTATATATAGGTGATATGAACTGGGTAAACCACACCCCCTGACGAAGTACCTTCAGTACGAAACGCGTTGGGCGTGGCTAATCTTGACGTGGACGTTGTGACGTCATCCTCCGGAAACAGAGCCGGTGCAGAGACGAGCCGCGGACTTGAATATCGGAGTGGCTAAGTCTAATGCAATACTATTGCCGATGAATTTTAACCTCAATGTATGTGAGCATATGTTATAAGTAAAGTTGTTATTTTTATACACTTATGAGTGCGCTCTCCACTTTCTTAACAGATATATAGATATATATATAGATAGATAGATAGAGAGAGAGAAAGTGGGGTAGACCTAACAATAGCGCTAAATGGAGAACTCAACCTCAAAACGTACTCCCTGTTAGACGGAATACAATAGTACAAATGCAGAGAAAGGGGTGGTGTCTAAGGGAGCTAAACACATAGATATCATCCAGTATTTGACCACAAATCACTTTAAAATAATTTTTTAATATATTTATATAAAAGTATTCGACAATAACAGTGAATAAAAAATGGCTGACATGATCAAAATGCAGACATCGGATATGGACACCATATAATGCGGATAATTGGTAAGTCCAATGTGGTTTTCTTAATTAGTACATATCCGATGTGTTCGGATATAAGAACATCGGATATGTACTAATTAAGAAAACCACATTGGACTTACCAATTATCCGCATTATATGGTGTCCATATCTGATGTCTGCATTTTGATCATGTCAGCCATTTTTTATTCACTGTTATTGTCGAATACTTATATACAGGTTGAGTATCCCTTATCCAAAATGCTTGGGACCAGAGGTATTTTGGATAACGGATTTTTCCGTATTTTGGAATAATTAGATACCATAATGAGATATCATGGTGATGGGACCTAAGTCTAAGCACAGAATGCATTTATGTTTCATATACACCTTATACACACAGCCTGAAGGTAATTTTTGCCAATATTTTTTATAACTTTGTGCATTAAACAAAGTGTGTGTACATACACACAATTCATTTATGTTTCATATACACCTTGTATACACAGCCTGAAGGTCATTTAATACAATATTTTTAATAACTTTGTGTATTAAACAAAGTTTGTGTAAACTGAGCCATCAAAAAACAAAGATTTCACTATCTCACTCTCACTCAAAAAAGTCCGTATTTCGGAATATTCCGTATTTCGGAATATATGGATATGGGATACTCAACCTGTATAAAAAAATTCTTTTAAAGTGATTTGTGGTCAAATTCTGGATGATATCTATGTGTTTAGCTCCCTTAGACACCACCCCTTTCTATATATATATATATATATATATATATATATATATATATATATATATATATATATATATATATATATATATATATATATATATATATATATATATATATATATATATATATATACATATATATATATACACACACAGGTTGAGTATCCCATATCCAAATATTCCGAAATACGGAATATTCCGAAATACGGACTCTTGAGTGAGAGTGAGATAGTGAAACCTTTATGTTTTGATCGCTCAATGTACACAAACTTTGTTTAATACACAAAGTTATTAAATATATTGTATTAAATGACCTTCAGGCTGTGTGTATAAGGTGTATATGAAACATAAATGAATTGTGTGAATGTAGACACACTTTGTTTAATGCACAAAGTTATAAAAAATATTGGCTAAAATGACCTTCAGGCTGTGTGTATAAGGTGTATATGTAACATAAATGCATTCTGTGCTTAGATTTAGGTCCCATCACCATGATATCTCATTATGGTATGCAATTATTCCGAAATACGGAAAAATCCCATATCCAAAATACCTCTGGTCCCAAGCATTTTGGATAAGGGAGACTCAACCTGTATATATATATATATATATATATATATATATATATATATATATATATATATATATATATATATATATATATATAGATATAGATATATATATATAGATATATATATATATATATATATATATATAGATATATATATCTCTCTCTCATATCTATCTATCTATCTATATATATATATATATATATATATATATATCTATATATATATATATATCTATATATACATATATACAAAAATGAAGTGCAAAAGAGCGCCTACTGGTGTTTAAATTTAAACTAAAAAATTTGATAATTCACCCTGTGAGACGTGAGAGAGTGTAGAGTTTCAGAGTATGACTTATCTCTTTACACGTCTTCAATTCTGATGACACTTTGGTGCATGTAAATTAAAACAGAAAGAGAAACATAGTGTGTACTGTATAAACCAATTACTCTTAATTAGGAACCTAGCTGGTCCCAATAACCGGATGAGAGCATGGTAACATAAAAAGATATAACAATTTAATAAACAGTCCTGAAGCAAATGTAGGTAACAAACGTACAGGATAAACAAATAAAATCAGCTTATCTGTCCACTCTGGGACAATTCATGGTTTAAACAGCAAATCCCAGTTTCATAAAATTATGGCGAGTAAGTAAATATTCCTGAAGCAAATGCAGGTAACAAACGTACAGGATAATTGAATAAAAACAGCTTATCTGTCCACTCTGGGAAGTTCAGGGTTAAGCAGCAAGTCATATAATATATATATATATATATATATATATATATATATATATATATATATATTATATTATATTATATTATATTATATTATATTATATTATATTATATTATATTATATTATATTATATTATATTATATTATATATATATATATATATATATATATATATATATATATATATATATATATATATATATGATTTTAAACCTACCGGTAAATCTTTTTCTCGTGGTCCGTAGAGGATGCTGGGGACTCCTTAAGGTCCATGGGGGATAGACGGGCTCCGCAGGAGACATGGGCATTTTAAGGAAGACTGACTCTGGGTGTGCACTGGCTCCTCCCTCTGTGCCCCTCCTCCAGACCTCAGTTAGAGAAACTGTGCCCAGAGGAGACGGACAGTACGAGGAAAGGATTTTAGTTAATCCAAGGGCAAGATTCACACCAGCCACACCGTATAACTTGTGATAAACTATCTAGTTAACAGTATGAAAAAACAACATATCATCGGTACCAAACCGATGAAACTATAACATAACCCTTATTTAAGCAATAACTATATACAAGTCTTGCAGAAGTAGTCCGCACTTGGGACGGGCGCCCAGCATCCTCTACGGACTACGAGAAAAAGATTTACCGGTAGGTTTAAAATCTTATTTTCTCTAACGTCCTAGAGGATACTGGGGACTCCGTAAGGACCATGGGGATTATACCAAAACTCCCAAACGGGCGGGAGAGTGCGGATGACTCTGCAGCACCGATTGAGCAAACAGGAGGTCCTCCTCAGCCAGGGTATCAAACTTATAGAATTTTGCAAAGGTGTTTGACCCCGACCAAGTAGCAGCTCGGCACAGCTGTAGTGCCGAGACGCCTCGGGCAGCCGCCCAAGACGAGCCCACCTTCCTAGTGGAATGGGCCTTAACCGATTTCGGTAACGGCAATCCTGCCATAGAATGCGCCTGCTGAATCGTGTTACAGATCCAGCGAGCAATAGTCTGCTTTGAAGCAGGGCCGCCAACCTTGTTGGCTGCATACAGGACAAACAGTGCTTCTGTTTTTCTGATCCTAGCCGTTCTGGCCACGTAAATTTTCAAAGCCCTGACCACATCCAGGGACTCTGAATCCTCCAAGTCATGTGTAGCCACAGGCATGACAATAGGTTGGTTCATATGAAAGGATGAGACCACCTTAGGTAGGAATTGAGGACGGGTCCGCAATTCCGCTCTATCCATATGGAAAACCAGATAGGGGCTTTTATGTGATAAAGCCGCCAATTCCGAAACTCGCCTAGCCGAAGCCAAGGCTAACAACATGACCACCTTCCAAGTGAGATATTTCAACTCCACTGTTTTAAGTGGTTCAAACCAATGTGACTTAAGGAAACTTAACACCACGTTAAGGTCCCAAGGCGCCACCGGAGGTACAAAAGGAGGCGGAATATGCAGTACTCCCTTCACAAAAGTCTGTACTTCAGGTAAAGAGGCCAATTCCTTTTGAAAGAAAATGGATAAGGCCGAAATCTGAACTTTAATGGAGCCTAACTTTAGGCCCAAATTCACTCCAGTCTGTAGGAAGTGGAGAAAACGGCCTAGATGGAATTCTTCCGTAGAAGCATATTTACGCCATATTCGGTGATAATGTTTAGATGTCACGTTCTTCCTAGCCTTTATTAACGTAGGAATAACCTCATCCGGAATACCTTTTTCCGCTAGGATCCGGCGTTCAACCGCCATGCCGTCAAACGCAGCCGTGGTAAGTCTTGGAACAGACAGGGACCTTGTTGTAACAGGTCCTGCCTTAGAGGAAGAGGCCACGGATCTTCTGTGAGCATTTCCTGCAGATCCGGATACCAGGTCCTTCGTGGCCAATCCGGAACAATGAGTATTGTTCTCACTCCTCTTTTTCTTATTATCCTCAACACCTTGGGTATGAGAGGAAGAGGAGGAAACACATAGACCGACTGGAACACCCACGGTGTCACTAGGGCGTCCACAGCTACCGCCTGAGGGTCTCTTGACCTGGCGCAATACCTTTGTAGCTTTTTGTTGAGACGGGACGCCATCATGTCTATTTGGGGCAGTCCCCACCGACTTGCAATCTGCGCAAAGACTTCTTGATGAAGTCCCCACTCTCCCGGATGCAGGTCGTGTCTGCTGAGGAAGTCTGCTTCCCAGTTGTCCACTCCCGGAATAAACACTGCTGACAGAGCGCTTACATGAGTCTCCGCCCAGCGAAGAATTCTGGTGGCTTCCGCCATTGCCACCCTGCTCCTTGTGCCGCTTTGGCGGTTTACATGAGCTACTGCGGTGACGTTGTCTGACTGGATCAGAACTGGTCGATCGCGAAGTAAGATCTCCGCTTGACGTAGGGCGTTGTATATGGCTGTTAGTTCCAGGATGTTGATGTGAAGACAAGTCTCTTGACTTGACCAAAGGCCTTGGAAATTTCTTCCCTGTGTGACTGCTCCCCAACCTCGGAGGCTCGCGTCCGTGGTCACCAGGATCCAGTCCTGAATGCCAAACCTGCGGCACTCTAGAAGGTGAGCACTTTCCAGCCACCACAGGAGAGATACTCTGGCCCTGGGGGACAGGGTGATCCGCTGATGCATTTGCAGATGTGACCCGGACCATTTGTCCAATAGGTCCCATTGGAATGTCCTTGCATGGAATCTGCAGTAGGGAATGGCTTCGTATGTTGCCACCATTTTTCCCAGGACTTGAGTGCAATGAAGTACTGACACTTGTTTTGGCTTCAACAGGTTCATGACTAGAGAGTCATGAGTTCCTGCGCTTTCTGTCGGAAGAAAAATCCTCTTCTGGTCTGTGTCCAGAATCATGCCCAAGAAGGGCAGACGAGTTGTAGGATTCAGCTGTGACTTTGGAATATCGATAATCCAGCCGTGTCGCTGTAACACAGTCAGTGAAAGTGAGATGCTGTTCAGCAACTTCTCCCGTGATCTCGCTTTTATGAGGAGATCGTCCAAGTACGGGATAATTGTGACACCCTGTTTGCGCAGGAGCACCATAATTTCCGCCATTACCTTGGTGAAAATTCTCGGGGCCGTGGAAAGCCCAAACGGCAACGTCTGAAATTGGTAATGACAATCCTGTACCGCAAATCTCAGGTACGCCTGATGAGGAGGATATATGGGAACATGCAGGTATGTCCTTTATGTCCAGAAATACCATAAAATCTCCCCCTTCCAGGCTGGCGATGACCGCTCTGAGCGATTCCATCTTGAACTTGAACCGTTTTAAGTAAAGGTTCAGGGATTTTAAATTCAAAATGGGTCTGACCGAACCGTCCGGTTTCGGGACCACAAACAGAGTTGAGTAGTACCCCTTCCCTCTTTGAAGCAGGGGAACCTCTACCACCACTTGTTGAAGACACAATTTGCGAATCGCATGTAACACTATCTCCCTTTCCAGGGGGGAAGTCGGTAGGCCGATTTGAAAAACCGGCGAGGAGGCACCTCTTCGAATTCCAGCTTATAACCCTGGGAAACAATTTCTATTGCCCAGGGATCCACCTGTGAGTGAACCCAGATGTGGCTGAACAGTCGAAGACGTGCCCCCAATGGGGCGAACTCCCTCAGGGAAACCCCAGCGCCATGCGGTGGATTTTGCAGAGGCCGGGGAGGGCTTCTGTTCCTGGGAACTAGCTGTGTTATGCAGCTTCTTCCCTCTGCCCTTAGCTCTGGCAAGAAAGGACGATCCACGTACTCTCTTGCTTTTATTGGAACGAAAGGACTGCATTTGATAATGAGGCGCTTTCTTAGATTGTGAGGGAATATATGGCAAAAAATTCGATTTACCTGCCGTAGCGACGAGGTCCGAGAGGCCCTCTCCAAACAATTCCTCACCCTTGTAAGGCAACAACTCCATATGTCTCTTGGAGTCGGCATCACCTGACCACTGTCGGGTCCATAAGACACGCCTAGCAGAAATAGACATAGCGTTTATCCTGGAACCCAGTAAACTAATGTCTCTTTGAGCATCCCTCATATATAAGACAGCATCTTTTATATGCCCTAGGGTCATTAAAATGGTATCCTTATCAAGGGTCTCAATATCCGCTGATAATGAATCTGTCCATGCTGCTACAGCACTGCAAACCCAGGCCGACGCAATAGCCGGTCTGAGTAACGTACCAGAATGTGAGTAAATGGACTTTAAGGTAACTTCCTGCTTGCGGTCAGCAGGATCCTTGAGGGTAGCCGTATCTTGGGATGGAAGCGCTATCTTTTTTGATAAGCGCTTCAAAGCTTTGTCTACCTTAGGGGAGGATTCCCACCGGATTCTGTCCTGCGACAGGAAAGGATACGCTGTTAGAATCCTTTTGGGAATCTGCAGTTTTTTGTCTGGAGTTTCCCACGCTTTTTCGCATAATTCGTTCAGCTCATGTGATGAGGGAAAGGTGACCTCAGGTTTCTTTCCGTTATACATGTGTACCCTCGTGTCAGGGACAGGGGGTTCCTCAGTGATATGCAAAACATCTTTTATTGCGATAATCATATATCAAATACATTTAGCCACCTTTGGCTGTAATTTTGCATCATTGTAGTCGACACTGGAGTCTGAATCCGTGTCGGTATCTGTGTCAACTATTTGGGATAGTGGGCGCTTCTGAGACCCCGAAGGTCCAGGCGACATTGGGACAGGCATGGGTTGACTCCCTGACTGTACCCCAGCTTCAGCTTTGTCTAATCTTTTGTGCAATAAATTAACAGTAGCACTTAAAACATTCCACATATCCATCCAGTCAGGTGTCGGCACTGCCGACGGAGACCTAACATCCATACACTCCCCCTCCTCCTCAAATGAGCCTTCAATCTCAGACATGTCGACACACGCGTACCGACACACCACACACACACACACAGGGAAGCTCTTTTCTGAAGACAGGTTCCCCACCAGGCAAATGGGGCTGGTGAGTGCTGA